>NC_090926.1:6250000-6875000 GCF_040938575.1 Ambystoma mexicanum | reverse complement strand
GCCGCCACCTGACAAGGACGAGGAATTTCGTTTGCCCAGCTGATCGGACCTCGGAGGGTCGGGAGAAGGAGAAACGCAAGGCGGCGGCAGGAAGAAAAGGCGAAGGACTGCAGGCGAACCAGCAGGCGGGATCGCACAGCCGGTGGAGGACAGCCGGCGGGCGTGGAGGAGCTGCCCAGCTGATTGGGAGCCGCGGCGGAGGAAGGCGCGCTCAGCCCGGGACAGGAAGAAGCTGCCCAGCTGATTGGGAGCCGCGGCGGAGGAAGGCGCGCTCAGCCCGGGACAGGAAGAAGCTGCCCAGCTGATTGGGAGCCGCGGCGGAGGAAGGCGCGCTCAGCCCGGGACCAGGAAGAAGCTGCCCAGCTGATTGGGAGCCGCGGCCGGGAACGACGCGACGAAGACGGGGCGGAGCTGCGGGTGAGCCCGCCCAGCAGCAGCCAGAGGACAGGCGCGCAGCGCCGGCGTGAAGGCAAGGGGCCAAGGGGCAAGGAGAGGCGGCTAGGACGCACCGGGCTGCAACCCGGTCGAAGACCCAGCCGGAACAGGACAGGGGGAACACCAGCCGCCCAGCGCCAGCCCAACCCCTCCCCCCTCGCACACGCAGACGCCCACGCCCTCCCTCCAAAGGAAAGAAAGCATACGACAGGCCGCAAGGAGGCGGCCGCGGGGGAGGAGCAGAGGCACCGGAACAGCCCGAGAGCCCGAGGAGCACAGGGATCACGAGGCTCACGACAGGCCACAGGGAGGCTGCCGCAGGGGACACCGGAGCACTGAACACGGGCAACAGCATCAAGCAGCCCATAATGGATCTGGCGTCATTTATGGAGTTAGCCAGGGTGGCAGCAGCAACCCATGGCCCAGACTGGATGTCCAAGATGGTGGCACAGCCTGGCCAGGAGGGGCGCAGCCAAGGAGTTGAAAGCTCCCCTCTGATGTTTCAGGACAGTGGCAGCGAGGCCACTGTGATCGAGGTCGAGATCCACAGCCTGGGGGAGGAAGAGGAAGAGAAGGAGACCCAGGGGAACAAAAGGAAAAAGACGATGACGGCCAGGGCTAAAGCAAGCAAGGAGCAGGCCGGCAGCACCAAGAGGCCACGACAGAAGGGGAGGGCGCAGGAGGATGCGGCCTTAACGGCTCCTACACCTGCTGAGGCTCCAGGGAGTCAAGTGAGCCCACCCAACGCGCCTGCGACCAGAACGGTGGATGTCGTGGGTGGAGGAACAACATCCCTGGAGGCAGTAAAAGGTATGGTGTTAGAATGCATGCAAGCATGGGGGAAAATGGGGCAAGTACCGAATGTTTTGCCCAGTAATGTTATGATGGCAGAGGGAGTGTCTCAGGGAGGTATAGCCACGCATCTGGGGGCGTCACAAGGGCCGGGAGGGCTCTGGTGCAGTGGTAGCACTCAAGGCTGGGCACAGACGGGTGGACTAAGTCAATTGCCCCAGAAGAGGGGGATACCGCCCGGGGGTTTCTTGTCTGTCGGGCTGCCTAGTGTGGGCCCACCTGTGGGTGGCGGGCAGCAGGGGCAGTTGGCGGGGCTCCCGTGGGGTCAAGAATGGGCAAACCAGGGGCCAGGGGCGCCAGTAAGCATGGGAGGGGCACAGCAACTGGCGTCGGGGTCTCCGGCAGGGACACAGGGGACACAGAAGGAGGCAGGGCCATGTGCGGTCTTGATAGGGGGGCTGAACACGGCGCAGCCAGTAACAGCAGGCGCGAGCGGCAGCGAGACAGGGGGACTGTGGGGACAGGCAACCCAGTATGGGAGGCCAATGCCAGGGTTCGCACCTATGCGGGCTACGGTGAATTCTCTGGTGTGGCACATTCCATGGGGGGTCAAGGAGAGGTTATGGAGGAAGGAATTCATTGACATCTTTGATTTGTTGGGGATCATCCCCACGGGGGGAGGTCTAAAGGAACTGTCTGAAAAGGAAAAAGAGAAAAGGGATAGGGAGGCCACTAAGGTAGAGCGTTCCATGAACAACTGGCTGAAAGCGTATAGGATGTACATGTCAGTAATGTTGGAGAGGTACCCACAAGATGCGCTGGCGATGATAGCATACGAACAGTATGTACATGATTTGTATCAGAAGTATGGAGGCGAAGGATGGCTGGAGTATGACCGGGGCTTTAGATTAAAAATGCAGATATGGCCAGCAATGTCATGGGACGAGATGGATGTCGGGGGGTACATGGATAAAGTGGTGCCGTGCAGGGAATCACAGGACGAGCCACCGGGAGAAAAATCTCGGGGTGGGAGAGGCAGAGGCGGGTTCCCGCAACGGGGGAGAGGGTCCTTTCGCGGGCCCTCCTCCTGGGTGTACAGGGCAGCAGCCCACCAGGGGGAGCCAGAAATCTGCTGGAGGTTTGCCGAGGGGTACTGCTCATATGGGAAGTCATGCAGGTACAAGCACCAGAAGGGCGGTGGGACGGGCCCCCGCAGGGCCACTCCGGGAGAGGCGAAACACGGGGATGGGGGGAAACAAAAGAATAAAGGGAATGTTGAGTGATACGCCGACAAAACAAGGCAATACTGTGGAAACTGTGAATGACAAATGTATGAATAAAAGGGCATTGCCTACACCAGTTAGCCTTCTTGCCATGACCCCATTCCTAAACAAGTACCACAACAAGGCCGACGCCAAACTGCTATGGCATGGGTTCAGGTGGGGCTTTAGGATCCCAGGGGCGGGGTCTCAAGGGGGAAGGGAGGCGGCCAACCTACGATCGGCTCTGGAGAATCCAGAGGTAGTGGAAAAGAAAGTTAACAAAGAGGTGGGGCTGGGGAGAGTGGCCGGCCCATTTACTAGGCCCCCCATGAGCAATCTGGTGGTATCCCCACTGGGACTGGTGCCAAAAAAGGAGGAGGGTCAATTCCGCTTGATACACCACCTATCCTTCCCCGAGGGCCAATCGGTGAACAGCGGCATTCCAGAAGAACAGTGCAGGGTGCAGTACGCCTCCCTGGAGGATGCGATACTGATGGTAAAGACGGCGGGGAAAGGGGCATTGCTGGGGAAAGCTGACATAGAATCTGCCTTCCGCCTATTACCAATCCATGAGGATAGTCACCACTTGCTGGGTTTTAAGGTGGGTGGCAAATACTACTATGACAAATGCCTCCCCATGGGGTGCGCCATCTCCTGCTCCTATTTTGAGGCATTCAGCACCTTTCTGGAGTTTACAGTAAAGCAGGAGATAAAAGAAGGGGGAATGTTGCACTACTTGGATGATTTTCTCTTCGTGGGGAGGGAAGGGACGGATGAGTGCAGATCCATGATGGAGATATTTCAAAACAGAATGGAACGTCTAGGGGTTCCCCTTGCACCGGGTAAGACCGTGGGGCCAGCAACAACATTGACATTTCTGGGGATCGAGATCGATTCGGTGAAAGGGGAGTGTAGGCTCCCTCAGGACAAGGTACAAAAACTGAGGGGCTTGATTCAGGAACTGAGGGGTAAAAACAAAGCGACCTTGAGAGAATTACAGGTGCTGGCAGGAAACCTCAATTTTGCAGGCAAGGTGATACCAGCAGGGAGGGCATTTGCCAGAAGTGTGGAGCTAAAAACTGTCGGCTTGCAGCATGCCGCACAGCACGTCAGATTGGGTTCAGAGGTAAAAGAGGATCTGAGAATGTGGGATAGCTTCCTGACAGGTCCAGCGGGGTGGCAATCTGGAGGGCGGACTGGGCAAGCAGTCAGAGGCTCAAATTGTTCACGGATTCATCCGGGTCCCTGGGCTTTGGGGCTATCTTGGGGGACAGATGGTGCGGCATGGCATGGCCGGAGGAGTGGCACAAGGAAGGGGTCACAAAGGATATCACGCTACTAGAGCTATTCCCCATAGTGGTGGCGTTCAAGTTGTGGGGCAGGCAGCTGCAAAATTCCAAGGTAACACTATGGTCGGACAACTTGGCCGTGGTACAGATCATTAACACAGGATCATCCAGTAACCTGAGGGTGCTGAGGCTCCTCAGAGAACTCACCAGGAGTTCGTTAGAGTGGAACATCGAGGTTAGAGCGCGGCACATTCCAGGGGTGAAAAACACGGCCGCTGATTCTCTGTCTCGTTTACAGTGGGACCGATTCCGGGAGAGCTGTCCCGCAGCAAGCAAGGAGATGACACCATTCGAGGAACAATGGTGGGGGATGATTGGGGCGATCTGACCGCATTGGTGGAAACTGCCCTGGCACCCGGTACAACCAAGAGGTACAGGGCTTGTTGGATTCGGTTTACACGGTTCCAAGAAGAGGTACTAGCAAGGGACCCCGGGGAGAACCCGGTGAGAGCATTCATAGGCTGGTGCTGGAAAAAAGGGAAGACCCGGGCGTGGGTAAGCTATCACCTAGCAGCCATAGCTCATTATGCAAAAGTGCACGGGGAGAAGGACCCCACTAAAGAGCATTATGTAATGATGGCCATGAAAGGCTGGGCGAGGCAAAGCACACCAAAACCAGATGAGAGGCGGCCAATCGATATTGGGAAATTGCACGGATTAATTAAATGCCTAGGGGAGGTATGTCGGGATGAATCGGAGCGTGTGCTCTTCTCGGCCGCATTCACTGTGGCATTTTTTGGGGCGCTTAGAGTAGGCGAGCTGGTGCCGGAAAACAGGAACGGCAAGGGGAGGGGGTTCTTGCGCGTCAGGGACATCCAAGTGGGGAGCGCTCAGGTCATCATTTATGTGAGGCGGTCAAAGACGGATCAGAAAGGAAAAGGCACGGCGCTGACCGTGCATGCCATTCAGGCGAGCCGGGTTTGCCCGGTGGCGGCATCGGCAAACTTTATGCAACAGAGGCGGCCATCTGGGGCAGAGGCGCCGTGGCTCACGCACAAGGATGGGTCCGCACTAAGCCGTTTTCAGTTCAAAAAAGTAATGTCGCTTGGGCTGGAGAGAATGGGTTTGGCAGGGGGCCAGTTTGGGACGCATTCTTTCCGGATTGGGGCTGCCACCTCAGCATCAGTCGGGGGGCTAGGGGCCGAGGAGATTAAGAAACTGGGGAGATGGTCGTCAGGATGTTATAAACGTTATGTCAGGCCTGAAAAAGTGTAAAGTTAACCATGCCGTTCCCTCCATGTCATTTACCAGCAGTGCACCAAAGAAAGCTACGCACGGTATGGGTGGTGGGGCACTCATTCGTCTCAAGGGCAAAGGCAAGCTGGAACCAGCAGCATGAGATCTTGACGGCTGGAGAATTCAAGATCGAATGGCACGGGGTGCCAGGGATGAAATGGGCCCAGCTGGAAGGGCAGTTGCGCACGCTGCTAAAAAAGCGGCGGAAGCCGGAGGTGTTGGTAATACACTTAGGAGGGAACGACCTGACCAGCTTAGGGAGAGGGATATTGCTGAGAGACATCACATGCTCTTTACAGGAAATAGCGGCACAAGTGGAGGAGACGGAAATCATCTGGTCCGAGGTGATTCCGCGGACTCAATGGAGGGGGGCAGCAAACCATTCGGCAGTAGAGAAATCACGGAGGAAGCTGAACGGGGCAGTTGCCAAATTCTGCAAGGGCAGAGGTTTCCATCAGATCAGGCATGGTCTGATTAACGAGAAAACCCCCGAGTATTTCTTAGCCGATGGTGTGCACCTATCCCCAAAGGGCATGGAGCTCTTTTTCTGGAACATTTGTACCAAATTGCTGGAGTTGTGAGAGGAATGAGGAGGAAGGGGAGCCAACGGTGGACGGGAAACCACCGGTTGGCGTGGCGGTGTTTGGGCAACCAAACACAAATGATAGACTCCGGATGAGCCAGAAGGAAACAGAATGGGTCTTCGCTCTTCTGGACCAGCGCCTCTTGGGGGCCTAAACGGCGGGGGCGCCTGGTAGGAACAAATAAGGCTCAGCTTCCCCCCCAAAAACAAACGGCGCTCTCCCCACCCACGGACCCCTGCACGGGCAGGATAGGAACAGGTACAATGGGTCGGGGGAGTTGGGGGCCTACTATACCAAGTATAGGGGGAAGCAAAGGAAATCCGGCAAGCAAGCGCCACACGTGCAGAATGAGGTCACTATGGTGTACAAATACTTCTGTTGTCATGGAAATAAAACTGCGGCCAATTTTGCCAATTGAAATCTTGTGTCATGCCAATTCATGGGGGGTTAAAAGCATTGTGTGCATGAGCAAAAGAATTGGGAGTAAAGGCAAATGGACGGCTGCAGGGGTTATGGAGCTGACGACGAAAAAACCCCCACAAAATGGAGGAGGCAGCAGGGTAACCACTGCGGGGTCATGCCGCCGGGAGCGGGGATCCTCACCCGGAAGGGTAAAGGGCAAGGGGGCGGAACGGCGCCAAAACGCAATAGCACGAAAAAGCCCGCGAAGGGTAAACAAAAGGAAGGGGGCGGGGCCTGCAGGATAAAAGCAGGCGGGATCAGGGACCAGGCATCTTGCTCCTGCACTGGGACCCGGTCGCCGCCACCTGACAAGGACGAGGAATTTCGTTTTCCACCCACCCACCCACGAAATACGAGAAGGACGACACCCGGGTGTTGCTGTCGCAGGGCACCCAGGTCAGCGGATGACAAGTTGGCGGTGTTTGGGCAACCAAACACAAATGATAGACTCCGGATGAGCCAGAAGGAAACAGAATGGGTCTTCGCTCTTCTGGACCAGCGCCTCTTGGGGGCCTAAACGGCGGGGGCGCCTGGTAGGAACAAATAAGGCTCAGCTTCCCCCCCAAAAACAAACGGCGCTCTCCCCACCCACGGACCCCTGCACGGGCAGGATAGGAACAGGTACAATGGGTCGGGGGAGTTGGGGGCCTACTATACCAAGTATAGGGGGAAGCAAAGGAAATCCGGCAAGCAAGCGCCACACGTGCAGAATGAGGTCACTATGGTGTACAAATACTTCTGTTGTCATGGAAATAAAACTGCGGCCAATTTTGCCAATTGAAATCTTGTGTCATGCCAATTCATGGGGGGTTAAAAGCATTGTGTGCATGAGCAAAAGAATTGGGAGTAAAGGCAAATGGACGGCTGCAGGGGTTATACTCAGGTAGCGAGCTGAATCACACGATCCAAGCCTGCGTTCCGAGCAAGCCGAAGGCTGATCTCTCGACCTGCCGTCGACCCCCCACCCTTTCCTTCCCCCCTGTCTCCCTTCCCTCCCCACCTTCCTACCCCACTCACCTTATTATTTTGGCAGTGACAGAACGGCTGCTCCAACCTCCCGAGTCACCATGGAAATGGAAGACGTGGAGCCTGCCTTCCAGCTCCACGCCGGCCATCTTAGGTAAGTATTTTGTATGAATGAACGGGATGCCGCAAGCATTCCCCGTTCATTCATACACAATACATTGCTGCAGGCATCCCAGGTTTTTCCGGATTGAAAACCTGGGGTGATAATATCAATAACACCTGATCTGGCTGGGCGGATCGGGTGGTAACTGGGCCTTTCTTTAAGGTGCTCTCTGCATCAGGCCTGTAACTTGGGCCCCGGGCAGTTACCACCCGATCCGGCACTGCGGATGGGTGTTTTTACTTAAAGATTAGCAGGATATTGTATATTGTGTACAATAAAGCAACCTGAAAAAACTTTAAATGGAGGCCATTCGGTGACTTGGGGTACCACAACATCTCATCCTAGTTAGAACATAGTTCACCATCTCACCAGAAGCTGGCAGAGTATTACCTGTACCTCACCCAAGTAGGCACAATAAAATGCTCCAGTCGTGCAATTTCAGAGTGTGACCTTTCTTCTCACTTCCTTTCTAGTGCCTGGTCCGTGCCTTGTATGACTTTGAGGCGCTGGAGGATGATGAGCTGGGCTTCAGCTGTGGCGACGTCATCGAAGTGCTTAACAACTCAGACCCTGCCTGGTGGCATGGATGCATGCAGGGGTGCGAGGGTCTATTCCCCGTTAGCTATGTGGAGATCATCAGTCGGTGATGGGCAGTACATGGCCCGTCAGAACCAACACCCCGGAGACTGGACGCTTGCAATGACATTTGGGCAGCCAGCAGATGGCCTCAGGCATTATTTATTGACACGTGGGTCATTGGTGTCTCTCTTTCTCAGTCTCTCTGCATCTTTCTTTTGTGATCCATCGCTTTATAGTGCATTATTCCATTGAGGGTCATGAAGGGTCACTGCGAGAGCCGAACTCAGCTCTCCTTCCTCAGGGACATGTTACTGCAGTAGTTCTCCCTACAATAGTCAGCTGATGTCAGTATAGCGCACTACTTGCCCCCTTACTCCCAATGGTTGAACTACATAAGCAGCTCTTGTGGCCAGGGCTAGCAGATTTAACAGTACCCCCTCCCCTCTTCTCTCGGGAGGATAGCTCAGCGGCAATGTGCTTGCCTTGGAAGCAAGAGACACAGAGCAGCACAGGTTTGATCCCCCGGTCTGCGCTTAGAAACCTCTGGGTGTTATAAATAACCTGTTATATCACATCCCCGCATAGGCTGTGTTAGGCCAGCGGCACTCCCAACCCTGGCATTGGATGCCACTGAAAAAGCTGTACTTAGATGCCCCACCACCAGGCGTGCATTCTATCTACCACACTTCCATTAATGGCACGCAGGGGATACTGAAGGGTGGTACTGTGCTGTCAGGCCGCCCGGTCAGCCTGCTTGCTAATCTGCTCTTGATATCTAAACCCTGCACGCGCTCTTACTTTGCTCTTGCTACTTTTTTCCACATTGTCTGCTCCTGCTCATTTTAAATGGATTTGCTGTTTAGCCTCTGCCTCTTCTTCTGAAGTAGTATTTTCCACGCAGAGACTAACACTGCTCTGAAGATTTGAACTTCTCTCAGTCTCTTCTCATGACCGCTTAGTACTGGGACTCTCTCATGGGCTTCCTGACGTGGCTTGTGCTGGTTGAGTGGTGCAGCGTTTTTCAACGTGTGTGATGCCTTTATGAATTTTAATGGGACTATCATAGGCTGTGATCCATGCTCATGGCTGTCTAGGGACTTGTTGAGCCATTTTGGATGCTGAGGTGGCCCCCTCCCAATTCGACAACAAATCACGGGTCGCACCACACACTGGACCAGCCTAGATTACCACTCTTGCACGATATGCACGAACGTGCAGCTGCAGGGGTACGCCACACACTGCACTAGGAAAAAGATGTAAATTTGTGTATTAATGCATAATGCAGCACACTTTCAGAGAAAAATTGGCTAAAAGGCCAGAGCGTTTGCAAGTTTTGTAGGGTAACATTAATCTAAAAATCCCATTTCATGCAAGTCACCAACAGTGCACAGGAACATTAATGCTTTAATTAATATAACGCTTTGCTATTAAAAATGCCTTGCCACAATGAAAACGTCCAACTGGCTGCACAATGTAGACCAGTCCAAACACGTAATAACATATTACAGTAAAGCATGCCAGGCCACATTTAGACATACCTAGACTGGTTGCACCAAAATGCCAGCCGAAGCAATAACACTTATCATGGTTATTTTATCACAGTAGCCCAGAAAAATATACAATGCTGCAGTAAGGAACGGCTAGACTGGCAGCATCCAAATGCCAGTCTAGCCATGTAATTACACTTAGCAGGACTGCTTTATCAGAGATGCCCAGTTAAAAAAACGTCAAACCAAATGAAGAAATTACTAGACTGCCTGCAGCAAAATGCCTCTTTAGCCACTAATACCACATAGCAAGCCTGCTTAGCCTGGACGTGGATGACCATTACGATTTATCGTACAATCCCCATACCACCCCACCCCTCCTGCCCCCCACACATCCCCTCTCCCTCCCACCCCTGCCCCATCCCGCTAAATCAACTTCTCGGCCCAGAATTACCTCCACGTCCCTTTTCCTTGTCCCAGTGCTTACCTATGAGGCTCCTTGCCTCATAGGTAAGCACTGGAATAAGGAAGAGTGGGACTATGAGTGGTGAAGATTACAGGTAACTAAGCCAGGAATTACCTCCATGTCCCTCTACCTCATTCCAGTACTTGTGTAAGTGCCTCATACACAAGTACTGGGATGAGAAAGAATAGGGCTATGAGTAATGAAGATAACCAATAAGTAACCATGGGATTAAACACAAGTAGTGGGTAACACCATTGAGCTGGCTGGGATTCAGCCCTCCCCCATCCCCCCTTAAAAGTTTGGGCTATGTTGACTCGACCTGGCTGACCTACAGAGCCGTTGCCGGACAGAACAGGACACAGATGTTAAACGGCACCTGGGTTTCTCTGTTAACAAAGGCCCAGCAATTACTAACGTAAAGCATTTCACTGTTAGTACCTGCATTCAAATGCATAATTCTTTAGGCAATTGAAATCTTTATGTGGGGTTAGTACTTGCATGCTCGGGGAGTGATTGGAAGGGCAGAGAGGCACAGGAGACCGCTTATTATCACAGTAGTCCATAAGTGGGTGCTTTCAGACTTAAAGGAGAGAGTTAACTTCTTGCAACATTGAAGCTGCACTAGAATAGTCTCATTAGAATGCATAAAGAAGTTAGATGCCCCACACAAATAAGTTTGCCCTTCCCCTACCACCCATGAAGTTAGCACCTCTCCCAACATTTTGAGGTTTAGCACTCCCCCCTGAAATGTAGGTTTTGTTGCGCCCCTGAACACAAGCACACCCACCATTCAACATACACAACACCCAGCCACCCATGCATTTAAGTGTGTACCCTTTCACCATATGGGCACACCCAGGCAGCCACCCATACATTTCAGTGTGCACCCTTTCACGATATAGGCACACCCAGGCAGACACCCATACTTTTAAGTGTGCACCCTTTCACCATACAGGCACACGCACACAGGCAGCCACCCATACATTTAAGTGTGCACGCTTTCACCATACACTCACACAGGCAGCCACCTATACATTTAAATGTGCACACGTTCCGCATTCAGGCACACCCAGGCCGCCACCCATACATTTAAGTGTGCACCCTTTCACCATGCACTCGACCCACACACCCAGCCACCCATACATGCAATTGTGCACCCTTCCACCATACACTCACACAGGCAGCCACCTATACATTTAAGTGTGCACCCTTTCGCCATACACTCACACAGGCAGCCGCCCATACATTTAAGTGTGCACCCTTTCACCATACACTGACACAGGCAGCCACCTATACATTTAAGTGTTCACCCTCTCACCATGCACTCACACACACACACACACATCATGGGGTTGAGGGGAGCCCTATTACTTAAAAAAGAAATGGTTTCTTTTTGAAGTCACTCCGACTTCATAAAGAAATTATTTCCATTAATGACCAAACCATAATGGAAATAATTTTTCTTTCTTTCTTTCTTTCTTTCTTTCTTTCTTTCTTTCTTTCTTTCTTTCTTTCTTTCTTTCTTTCTTTCTTTCTTTCTTTCTTTTTATAAAGCGCCCAGCGGCCAAAAGGCATTGTGGCGCTGTTACAGAATGATTACTTACAAGTGGGTTAGGCATGTTACAGAATAGTCAGTGACAAAATTGCAGCAGTGTACAACAGAAGGTGTTCCGCGGTTACATTGGAACAGTGTTGGAGATAACACAGTGAAGGCAGTCTAATTGAATAGGGCAGAGTGACTTCAAAAATACATTTTTTCTTTTTTAAGTTATAGAGCCCCACCCATGAAATGGAGGCCTCTGGCCTAGAGGCTTCCATGTCATGGTGTTGGTGGAGCCCTCGTTCTTCAAAAAGAAATAGTTTCTTTTTGTAGTCACTCTGCTATCATAAACAAATTATTTCTGTTACAATGTAACAGAAATAATTTCTTTATGAAGGCAGAGTGACTTAAAAAAACGTTTTTGTTGAGCCCATGCCGCAATCAGTATTTGTCCACACCAAGATGGAGTCTACATCAGTTACAGCCAAAGCACCCCAGAGCCAGCCTCCAGAACTATATAGAATACTCTTACCAATCCCATTGGAGCTCAAACTGTACTCAAGAACAAGTCTCTCAACTGGCCGTAATGCTCCGCGTATGGCCCTTTAGAATTGCACACAATGCTCCAGTGGAGGACTCCAGTGCTGGAGGCAACTATCTATAGGTGGCCTGCAGAATTGGATAAGATACTCTTGGTGAAAGTCTTCAGAGGTGGACACCATACTCCAGATGGAGCCCCCAGAACCTGACTATACTCCAGGTGTAGCCTCCTGACCTGAACATCAGTGGCATCTGGTGCTGGACACAATAATCCAGATGTTACCTCCAGAGCTGATACAATAGCCCAGGTGTGGCAATAAACCGAGAGCGGCCTTTTCACTGCTAACGGTGCATGTTTTTCTTTTGGTGCAACCTCTTTCTCTGCCTGTGCGGTGCAGGTTTCTTCCAGCGCACTGTACCGAATACTACAGTTCCTTTCCTTATTTCTGCACAGAGTGGGGTGGGGGGAGCAGTCTGGTGGGGGTACATTGGCCCAATGTATGGATAATGCCTTAAAGTGCTCTGCCTTTCATCTGACCTGCAAGAACCCTTAGCCTGGTCTCAATTTGCACATGGATAGAGTGCCTTAACTAATTACAATAAAATTCTTATACAACTAAGACATTGGTATAAGTATATTTGTCGATTGGTTCGAAAAGTCCCCTTTCATGGCGAGTAAAAGGCATGTAATCCACTCAGCAAAACATATGCTCTATACAGCCAGCTAGCCATTAAAGGTGGGCATGCAGCTGAGCAATGCAGTGAATGTTGGCCTCCTCACCCACTGACATACAGACAAAGCAACACTTTCCAGTGTTTCAAATTGGGATGAGACTGTAAAGATTTAAGCAATATTCAAGCAACATATGTATAAACAAGCATTGGCAAAGCCAATTGTTTTGGCGTTTACTACTGTTCTTTGTATTTATAGGCATCAGGATTTAAGGAGGAGAGTGCAAAGTTTCAAAGTAGAATGTGATGAGGTGTGCAGGTGTGCAAGAGGATGAGAAGGAGAAAAGAGCAGGGGAGGAAGCGATTGAGAGCGGGTGCCTTCGAAGATGAGCAGGAGGAAATATGATTGAGAAATGTTGAGAGTGAGAGAGTAAAAAATAAAGGGAGAGTGTGAGAGGAGTAGAGAGTGGGGCTGGGTGGGGGTAGGGTGGATTGGGTAATTGTAGAGATGGTGGGTAGGGATAGAGAGAGTGGAGGTAAGGTGGGTGGGAGCAGAGAGTGAGAATGGGGATAGGGTGGGTAGAGCGAGTGGGCTTAGGATTGGGTGGCTGGTGGTAGACAGAGTGGGGGTAGGGTAAGGTGGGCTAGTGGGGGCAGAGTGGTGTGGGTAGGGTTGGTCGGTGGGTCTAGGGAAAGTGGGGGTAGAGTGGTTCTAGAGCGAGTGGGGGTAGGGTGGATGGACGGGAGTAGAGAGAGTGGGGTAGGGTGGTTGGGGCTCAAGAGGGTGGGGTACAGTGGGGGTTTGTAAAGAGAGAATGGAGTAGGGTGGGTGGCTGGAGGTAGAAAGAGTGGCGGTAGGGTGGCTGGGGGTAGATTGAGTGGGGGTAGGGTGGCTGAGTGCGGGTAGAGGTGGTGGTGGTAGGGCAGGTCCTGGGAGGATAGCCTAGGGGCAACACGGTTGTCTTGGAAGCAGGACAACGCAAAGCAACAGGTTCGAATCCCGGACCCATGCTTAGAGACTGGTCTCCGGTGTTAGGTGTGTATTAAAAGGTTAATGAATTAGGTGAATGGGTAGGGGTAGAGAGGGTAGGCTGAATGGGTTGGGCTAGAGAGGGTGGTTGATTTTAGTTGGGGGCAAAACATGAAGAACAAAGGCTCTTCGGGAGGACTCTGAAAAGTAGTCAAAAATAGACCAAACAAAACCCAACCAGCACAAGTAATGGGCGTGGGTTGGGTGGGTGTAGATTGAGTAGGAGTGGGGTGGGTGGAGGGACAGAAAGTGGAGTTGGCGCAGAGAGAGAGTGGGCATTGGGTGTGCGGGTTTGTGTAGAAAGGCAGCCTCGGGGGGCGCTGTTGAGCAGCCTACAAAATGGCTGCCTAGCCGCAGAGCTCTGTGCCCAACAACATCTTATCAGATACCATCGGCGGCGTAACACCGAATCCTGTGCTGGAAGTTTCAGCTGTGCGTAGCGTTGCTCTTGCGCTACACCCACGTTCAATACCGGAGGAAATTGGACCCCAGAGACCCAGTTTATGGCACCATATCTTCAGGGCCGGAGAGGCTGTGCGGGGCCTTCCCCGAGTGGCGCTGTGCCTGAGATCCCGGGGCCTGCTGTGTGGTCGCCTGGCGTTGTGGGGCTTCGCCTGCTTGCGGTGCTCCTTGCTGCGTACCCGCCCTTTCCTCTCCCGCTCCTCGGATGGCTGCTGGCCGCTGGGCTGTGTCCCCCTGTGTGACGGAGGACTGCTGGCACAATCTGCCTGGTGGCGCAGCGGGGGGACCTTCATCGGTGCGGCCCCCGCACTCCTCTGGTGGTGCGCCGGGTCGCGCCCGGCACTGCGGGCAATTGGCGGGGAGAGTCCTGGATCGCGCCTTGCCAGTGTGGCCACCAACCGCTGCAGAGCCCTCCCCACATTATAACCGGATCACTGGAACTTGAGGTAAGGAGCTGGGGGACTGCCCAACTACACCCGCGAATGCTGCATTACTTGGGCTCACAGCCCCCAGCTCCCACGTTTGCCAGCCTGAGCTACATTGAGCCCTGCCTCCCCAGTTTGTCCCAGGATCCCGCCGCCGGAGCCCCGAACCACACTATACCACACGCAGCGCCCTCATCTGCCTGCCCACCATACATTAAAGATCGAGTGGCGGAGGACGCCCGGCAATTATATGGCTGGAGGAGAGCTCCCCCCCCGGCGCAGGGGGTTACACAACGGCCTCCTTTTACAAAGCATCAGTCTCAGCCGGTGGGGCTTCATCCTAATCATAGGGAATCACCATACCTCCCTCCAGGGCCAACCCAGGCAATCCTACCGCGCCTCACCTAACAGGCCCTTGTCAGCTTGAACCCTGCGCATGTGGCCCAATCTGTCTCCCTCCTGAGATTATCCTGTTTGGCCTGTCTGGCCCTCCTTGTTCTGTGATCGAACCTGCTACTCCCCGCTGGCTCCGGATGCCTGATACATTAACCTGCTCCTAACCCTGAAGCACCCGCCTGGACCCCTCGCTTGGCCACGAATAGGGGGACCCAGCTTAGAGTGCACCATTGCGCAGGGCCATCCAGACTACGTCCACTTCCCGCGCCATCTGACTCTGCTGCCCCTGGGGCCTGCCTGACTTTCCCCGTAACCGCACAGGAGGCACCCCACTACGCCTGTACTCAATACCACCTACCCTTGGGATGCCCGGCAAGCCCCGTGGGACACCCAAGGCTGGGATTATGGACAAGTTCACCAAGCAAACACCCAGGGCGGAACAGAATACCACCTCCTCGAATGCCGCCAACACGGAGACCCCACTGGACCTCCCTCAACTTGACCTGACCACTATGATGGAGTCAATGGCCAAAAACTTCACCTCCTTACACGAGAAGTTAGATGATATAAATGCTAATGTGGCCTCGCTCAGGTCGAAATTAGACCAACATGGCACCAGGATCACCGAGGCCGAAACCAGACTTGGGGCAAATGAAGACAATGTACTCACCCTCCAAAATACAGTGTCAGTCAAGGCCAAATGCGACGATCTTGAATCAAGGTCCTGCAGGAACAATATCCGCATTGTGGGGGTTCCAGAGTCCGCACTGAAGGGCCGTATGCAACTGGCGGTCGAATCCCTCCTCAAGGATCTACTGATCCTCCACTTTCACCTTTCTTCACTATCAAGCGCGCGCACCGCTCTCTTGCTCCCCGCCCTAAGCCGAGTGATTTCCCCAGGCCGATAATAGCGAAAGTCCTCAGTTATCGAGACAGAGATCACATATTGAGACTTGCACGGGAGAAAGGCGAACTCAGAATGGACTCGCAAGTCATCAGAATCTTTCCGGACTTTTCTGTGGGGGTGTTAGGCAGAAACCTGTGCAGTTCCCTCTGGGACCACTGCAAAAGATTTAGGACTACAGGTGTTTGGCAGTAAACCCACTTGGTAGCAGTCTGTACCACACAGATTCACTTGGTAGCTGTGGCTGAGCAGTCAGACTTCCCTCAAGAAGAGTTAGGCAGTATACAGAGTATTCACAATAGGTCAAAAGAACACAGTAGAACAATTAAACACTGACCAGGGCTTGGTGTAAAAGAGATATAATTATTTATTTAAAACCACATCTAGAAAAATACACAGGCACTAATAGTAAGCAATTCAAAAACACGGTCACTAAAAGATATACACTCCCTTAAAAGAATATTAGACAAGTCTTAAGTAAAGCCCCACTTATTTTCAGACAGCGGTGAGCGCTTAACGTAGATGGCACTCTAATAATTTGTTTTAAAAAGGGAGAGAAAAGCAGAGAATCAAATGAAACAGATCCCAACACTTTTTCATGAACACAACAAGAGAGGAAGGCAAAGTAACACCGTGAATTCAGAGTCAGTAGGCCGGACCCGCTTTGAGAGGATCAAAACGAAATGTGTCCAAGGTCACACGGTTGCAGTGCACAAAAGTCTTGTAACAGTTCAAAAAGGAGTTGGACCAAAGAAAGGGACCAGTTAGAGGGTCAAGGCGGCCAGCCCAGTCCAGAAGGTTAAGGGTTATTATTACCTTGTAGCAATCTTTAGAAAGGGAGACCTGGCGGACACGGTACCTTAAAGTGGTGAGAATACTCCAGCGGGGGCAGTTGTTCCTGGCAGCGGGTGCAAGTCGGTGCTTCGTCCGGGGGAAGAGAGGATCTCGTCGGGGAGGAAGACAGGAGTCCGTTGCGCTGCCAGGGAAGAAACCAGCCGCTGAGTTTCTCAGGTACAAGGAGCGGTCCGTTGGTTCGCGGTCCAGTGGTAAGTGGCTATCCGGCTGCCGGGGTGCTTGGCACGGGCAATTCGACCACAGACCGGTCTGGGTTGCGAAGAGAAGAAGGTAAACTGGTTGTGCCCACCAGTCAGGGGAAGACGCCTCTCCAGCCGGGAGATCTTCTCTGTCGTCGGGAAGTAGTGAGTCGGTTCCGCAGGGCTCCACCGGTGGTGTCGTCATGGTAGGTCGGCTCAGCTTCTCCCTCATCAGATTCTTAGGTCCTGTGGCGACTTCTGAAGTTCCAGTCCCCAAAGCCCTGCTTTTATGCAGCATACCCCCATTCACTCAGCCTAGCTGTCAATCAAACATGCTAAGTGGTGAGCCGGCCAGCTCACCACTTGGGCCAATCACACAAGAGTGCCACTTGAGTTACCAATGTAACTCAGTCCAGGGTGCCTAAACCCCTTCCCGCACCCCCTGTGGTACCCAGACAGAGTGGCACCACTTTTGGAGGCTTCTGTGGAGAAGCCCGCCAAAAAGTGGAACAAAGGGCTCGACTTGGGTTGGAGTCACAGAAGCGAAGACAAACGCCATTTCAGAATCGAGTCCTGGCAAAAAATACCAACCGGCGAATTAATATTAATTAAATAAACCGGCGGTATGTTCGAGGCTATGAGAATTAAATAATTAAAGTTGGTAGCCTCGAACAATGGGAAAATCCCATAGGGAAATATTCGCGGTCGAATATAAAAAGTAGTATCCACTGCAACCAGCCAAAACTCGATCAGGGGGGACGGAGATGTGTCCCCTCGACTAACAGTCCTCGGGGCAATCAAATTGCCCCGACCAGTACATCCACAATATGATGGTTTGTACTGGGTTCTGTTAATAATTTGGGACTAGTAAAGCCAATGGTGACGTTACATGCCCTGGGAGACAGTAGTCAGTCCAGGGTATGGAGTTCTCAGTAGAGGTTCCCACAGGCTTAGAGGGGTTCCTTAAGGTGGCCTCTCTAGCCAATTTGGTTTTGTTCTGGGTCTCCATACTGGGAGGCCTGGGGGTACTGGATATTACTCCTAGAGTTCTTAGATCATTCCCCAACAGGACTCTCCCAGGCACCTCAGTCTGAACACTGACAGGAATCAACACTGTCATGTCATTACACTGAATGAGGGCTGGTAGAATTGGAACCTTTTGGACAGGGCCTCCAGACATCTTAGTGGGACCCTTGGGGGCCTTAGCAACATCCTCAGGCCTGAAAAAGCTTTCATCCACTACTGGTCTGCTGGCCCCAGAGTCTCGCCTGGCAGGAGTATCCTGGCCATTGACAAGAACACTGTCCATATAATAAACTTTAGAGTTTTCTGGTATGGAGTTGTACACACTCCTATTCTGATCACTAACCAGACCCATGGACTCTACTGTTACACTTGCTTGAAGACCCAAAGGTTCTTCAGCAAAGACTTCAAAGTGAGCACTAGCCATTTGGACTTCCTCCTCAGGAGTGAAGGCTAAGGAGACTGTGCTGATCCCTGCAGGTTTACCCTTACATCTGGGATCTCCTTTGATGTGGTCAGTTGCCCCACAGTGATAGCATGTTCCAAATGCTCTCTGAAAGGGTGGCTTGGCCTGACCTCCTTCTGGTTTGTGACCAGAAGGTACACTAGCCTGTTGTGGTTTACCCTGGGGCTTACCCTGGTTATTTTGTTGTTTGGGGCCCTCTTTGGTTTGGGAGGTATTAGAAATCTCTTGGTTCCCCTTTTGTGGCTGCTGTCCCTCATCCTTTTTCTGAGTGACCCCTGAATCCTTGTGAGTGGCCCTGTTGGTAACCCACAAGCCAGCAGCCTTAGCTAGCTTCCTGGAATCTAATTCCTTTGAATCAGCCAAGTGCTGTCTGAGCTCAGGAGAGCAGGCATCATACATTGACTCCAACATAACAAGATTTCTCATTCACTCATAAGTGTTCACCTTGTAACCCTTAATCCATCCCTCTAAGTTTTTCAAACACTCACCCAGGTAGCCCAAGGGGTACCATCATTCATTTTGAGGGTCCCAAACCTCTTAAGGTACTGGGAAGGGGTCTTCCCAAATCTAGCTATTAAAGCTAGCTTCACACATTCATAATCCTTCCCATCCACCTCCCCCAACTCCATTACCACATCAGTTGCAACAGGGGGAAGCCTAGAGAACAACCAGGGAAGTAACTCATTCCCTGTGATGTCCTGGAGCCCATGATTATACTCAAACATTTTTAACCAATCCAACACATCCAACCTACGTTCATACATACCCACTAATTCCTTAGGCATCGGGGTCTTTTGGCACTGGAACTCCTAGAGGAACCAGAGGAGAGAGAAGCATTTTCCACAGACAACTTTTTCATTTCTAGTTCATGATTAAGCTCTATTTCTCTGAGTCTTAACTCAGCTTGCTTCGTCTCAGCCTGGGCATTCATTCTTCTGAATTCTAGCTCTTGGTTTCTTTCAGCTTGAGCAATAAAACGTTTGTACTCTAATTCAAGCTTCATTTTTTCAAGTTCAAAATAAGTAGGGTTACATGCAGGACCTGGTATAGGCCCAGTAGGTACAGTAGGTAAGGCAGACAAGAGGCTCAGAGTGGCTAACTTCATTAAGTTCACTTTCCTCTTCTGACTCATTATCAAGACTTTGATTCAGATCAATACCATCACTGTTTTCTACATTTGCTGGGGAGGGGGGGTAGATTCCTCTGTACCACCCAGACTTTGGTTTTCTAACAATCTTTCTATAAGTTCCATTTTCTTGCCCTTCTCAGAGAGATTCTTATGTCTACACAATACTTTCAAGCAATCAGCAGTTTTGGCAGACAATGATTCTATGGTATAACTCTCCATAGCAGACATAGTTAAAAAATCAGCTTTTTAGTGCTAAGCTCTGTGGTTTGTTGTCCAAAAGTGTTCAAAAAGCACTCTAAAGTGTATACTCAATACAAATCCCACCGCTGTACACCAGTGTTAGGCAGAAACCTGTGCAGTTCCCTCTGGGATCACTGCAAAAGATTTAGGACTACAGGTGTTTGGCAGTAAACCCACTTGGTAGCAGTCTGTACCACACAGATTCACTTGGTAGTTGTGGCTGAGCAGTCAGACTTCCCTCAAGAAGAGTTAGGCAGTATACAGAGTATTCACAATAGGTCAAAAGAACACAGTAGAACAAGTAAACACTGACCAGGGCTTGGTGTAAAAGAGATATAATTATTTATTTAAAACCACATCTAGAAAAACACATAGGCACTAATAGTAAGCAATTCAAAAACACGGTCACCAAAAGATATACACTCCCTTAAAAGAATATTAGACAAGTCTTAAGTAAAGCCCCACTTATTTTCAGACAGTGGTGAGCGCTTAACATAGATGGCACTCTAATAATTTGTTTTAAAAAGGGAGAGAAAAGCAGAGAATCAAATGAAACAGATCCCAACACTTTTTCACGAACACAACAAGAGAGGAAGGCAAAGTAACACCGTGAATTCAGAGTCAGTAGGCCGGACCCGCTTTGAGAGGATCAAAACGAAATGTGTCCAAGATCACACGGTTGCAGTGCGCAAAAGTCTTGTAACAGTTCAAAAAGGAGTTGGACCAAAGAAAGGGACCAGTTAGAGGGTCAAGGCGGCCAGCCCAGTCCAGAAGGTTAAGGGGTTATTATTACCTTGTAGCAATCTTTAGAAAGGGAGGCCTGGCGGACACGGTACCTTAAAGTGGTGAGAATACTCCAGCGGGCGCAGTTGTTCCTGGCAGCGGGTGCAAGTCGGTGCTTCGTCCGGGGGAAGAGAGGATCTTGTCGGGGAGGAAGACAGGGGTCCGTTGCACTGCCAGGGAAGAAACCAGCCGCTGAGTTTCTCAGGTACAAGGAGCGGTCCGTTGGTTCGCGGTCCAGTGGTAAGTGGCTATCCGGCTGCCGGGGTGCTTGGCACAGGCAATTCGGCCACAGACCGGTCTGGGTTGTTAAGAGAAGAAGGTAAACTGGTTGTGCCCACCAGTTAGGGGAAGAAGCCTCTCCAGCCGGGAGATCTTCTCTGTCGTCGGGAAGTGGTGAGTCGGTTCGCAGGGCTCCACCGGTGGTGTCGTCGTGGTAGGTTGGCTCAGCTTCTCCCTCGTCAGATTCTTAGGTCCTGTGGCGACCTCTGAAGTTCCAGTCCCCAAAGCCCTGCTTTTATGCAGCATACCCCCATTCACTCAGCCTAGCTGTCAATCAAACATGCTAAGTGGTGAGCCGGCTGGCTCACCACTTGGGCCAATCACACAAGAGTGCGACTTGAGTTACCAAGGTAACTCAGTCCAGGGTGCCTAAACCCCCTCCCGCACCCCCTGTGGTACCCAGACAGAGTGGCACCACTTTTGGAGGCTTCTGTGGAGAAGCCCGCCAAAAAGTGGAACAAAGGGCTCGACTTGGGTTGGAGTCACAGAAGCGAACACAAACGCCATTTTAGAATCGAGTCCTGGCAAAAAATGCCAACCGACGAATTAATATTAATTAAATAAACCGGCGGTATGTTCGAGGCTATGAGAATTAAATAATTAAAGTTGGTAGCCTCGAACAATGGGAAAATCCCATAGGGAAATATTCGCATTCGAATATAAAAAGTAGTATCCACTGCCACCAGCCAAAACTCGATCAGGGGGGACGGAGATGTGCCCCCTCGACTAAAAGACCTCGGGGCAATCAAATTGCCCCGACCAGTACGTCCACAATATGATGGTTTGTACTGGTTTCTGTTAATAATTTGGGACTAGTAAAGCCAATGTTGACTTTACATGCCCTGGGAGACAGTAGTCAGTCCAGGGTATGGAGTCTATGGTGGGGGGTCACTATGACACCCCTGTGTTACTGCATGGAGGGTGCTGTGTAACACACATAGTAAAAACACATGAGACCCTATGGAGTAAAGGACCCCATAGCCCATAAAACACATTGGGCCTCATTCCGAGTATGGCGTTAAGGGATAGCGGCCACCGGTAACGAGACCGGTGGCGGTGATCCCTTACCGCCATACTCCGAGTTCCCTTTGCGCCCTCGCCCTAACGCCTGCTTTGAGCAGGTGTTAAAGTCGAGGGCGCAAAGGGACCTCCAAGCCAATAACGGTGACCGTAATGAACGGTCACCGTTATTTGCATCTTCCCCGTTCCCATTGAGCCCTATGGGGGCTCATTTGGGAATGGGGAAGAGCCTTGGTGAATGGGGAATTACCGCCCCGCCAACCTTGGAATGGGGCGGTAATTCCGCCATCCACCAAGGCGCTGCCGGTCCGGGTACGGCGTCAACCAAGGCATTAATAGCGCCATTGGTTAGCGCCGTACTCAGAATGAGGCCCATTAACAGTCAAAGGAACACCATACATCATGTTCAAGAGTGGGAGAAAAAGAGTCTCACTCTTGGCAGGAGAAAAAAACAAACTCCAGAAATCCAGCAAAGCTGCTGGGGGACTCACTAGGTTAGGAAATTCAGCCTAAAGAGAGAATTCTCCCTAACACTCGTCCCCCCCCTCCCCCAGACTAAGGGACAGGAGGATTTAATCCACTCCTGGATGAATCTCATACCTCTAGTCGATGATATACATCCTAGAGAGACCATCAGCATTTTGGTGGTGACACCTTGACCTATGTCCTATGGTCAAATCAAAGGTTTTCCTTTTGTAAGCTATACGACCTACAAACCCTTTGAGGAACATCAGTCTTTTTAAAGTTATAGGGGATCTGGTTGACCAGTCCCTCAGAAGTTGGTACAACTTCTGAACCTGTGTTAGGCTTTTTTAAGGGGTCCTTATAAAGGATTCCCTTAGATCTAGAGGGGCCTCCAGAGGTCCTCACCACCTCTCTGTTGGAAGAAGGTTGGGTTTTAGGCCTCTTGGTTGGAAGGGATGGAGATAAGCAAGGTACAGGCTTCTCCTTCCTCTTAGATCTACCTTTACCTACTTTAGGAGTTTCCCCTTTAAGACTAGGAATTGGGTTGGAGTCTTCTGTGGAAGGTCCAACAGCCTGAAGGTTTTTGGCCTTAGACTTTTCTTTTCTGGTTTTCCACCAGCACCGAGAATTACCAGTTCTCTTAGGCCTAGTTAGGGTTCCAGTAGGTCTATCCACCTCTTCCTCAGAAGCAGGGGGGAATCACAGACCCTATGACTGGGGGAACAATGATGGAGCTTGGTTGGGGCTCCCATTTCCCTAACATTTTAGCCTGAAATGTGCCTGGGTCAGAGGTCAACTTACCAACACCAGGGCTTGTAGTGGGGTTCTCAGTAGAGGTTCCCACAGGCTTAGAGGGGTTCCTTAAGGTGGCCTCTCTAGCCAATTTGGTTTTGTTCTGGGTCTCCATACTGGGAGGCCTGGGGGTACTGGATGCTACTCCAAGAGTTCTTAGATCATTCCCCAATAGGACTCTCCCAGGCACCTCAGTCTGAACACTGACAGGAATCAACACTGTCATGTCATTACACTGAATGAGTGCTGGTAGAATTGGAACCATTTGAGCAGGGCATCCAGACATCTTAGTGGGACCCTTGGGGGCCTTAGCAACATCCTCAGGCCTGAAAAATCTTTCATCCACTACTGTTCTGCTGGCCCCAGAGTCTCGCCTGGCAGGAGTATCCTGGCCATTGACAAGAACACTGTCCATATAATAAACATTAGAGTTTTCTGGTATGGAGTTGTACACACTCCTATTCTGATCACTAACCAGACCCATGGACTCTACTGTTACACTTGCTTGAAGACCCAAAGGTTCTTCAGCAAAGACTTCAAAGTGAGCACTAGCCATTTGGACTTCCTCCTCAGGAGTGAAGGCTAAGGAGACTGTGCTGATCCCTGCAGGTTTACCCTTACATCTGGGATCTCCTTTGATGTGGTCAGTTGCCCCACAGTGATAGCATGTTCCAAATGCTCTCTGAAAGGGTGGCTTGGCCTGACCTCCTTCTGGTTTGTGACCAGAAGGTACACTAGCCTGTTGTGGTTTACCCTGGGGCTTACCCTGGTTATTTTGTTGTTTGGGGCCCTCTTTGGTTTGGGAGGTATTAGAAATCTCTTGGTTCCCCTTTTGTGGCTGCTTTCCCTCATCCTTTTTCTGAGTGACCCCTGAATCCTTGTGAGTGGCCCTGTTGGTAACCCACAAGCCAGCAGCCTTAGCTACTCTCCTGGAATCTAATTCCGTTGAATCAGCCAAGTGCTGTCTGAGCTCAGGAGAGCAGGCATCATAAATTGACTCCAACATAACAAGATTTCTCATTCCCTCATAAGTGTTCACCTTGTAACCCTTAATTCATCCCTCTAGGTTTTTCAAACACTCACTCACCGAGGTAGCCCAAGGGGTACCATCATTCATTTTGAGGGTCCTAAACCTCTTAAGGTACTGGGAAGGGGTCTTCCCAAATCTAGCTATTAAAGCTAGCTTCACACATTCATAATCCTTCTTATCCACCTCCCCCAACTCCATTACCACATCAGTTGCAACAGGGGGAAGCCTAGAGAGCAACCAGGGAAGTAACGCATTCCCTGTGATGTCCTGAAGCCTATGATTATACTCAAACATTTTTAACCAATCCAACACATCCAACCTAGGTTCATACATACCCACTAATTCCTTAGGCATCCAGGGTCTTTTGGGACTGGAACTCCTAGAGGAACCAGAGGAGAGAGAAGCATTTTCCACAGACAACTTTTTCATTTCTAGTTCATGATTAAGCTCTATTTCTCTGAGTCTTAACTCAGCTTGCTTCGGCTCAGCCTGGGCATTCATTCTTCTGAATTCTAGCTCTTGGTTTCTTTCAGATTGAGCAATAAAACGTTTGTACTCTAATTCAAGCTTCATTTTTTCAAGTTCAAAATAAGCAGGGTTACATGTAGGACCTGGTATAGGCCCAGTAGGTACAGTAGGTAAGGCAGACAGAGGCTCAGAGTGGCTAACTTCATTAGGTTCACTTTCCTCTTCTGACTCATTATCAAGACTTTGATTCAGATCAATACCATCACTGTTTTCTACATTTGCTGGGGGGGGGGGGGGTAGATTCCTCTGTACCACCCAGACTTTGGTTTTCTAACAATCTTTCTATAAGTTCCATTTTCTTGCCCTTCTCAGACAGATTCTTATGTCTACACAATACTTTCAAGCAATCAGCAGCTTTGGCAGACAATGATTCTAGGGTATAACTCTCCATAGCAGACATAGTTAGAAAATCAGCTTTTTAGTGCTAAGCTCTGTGGTTTGTTGTCCTAAAGTGTTCAAAAAGCACTCTAAAGTGTATACTCAATACAAATCCCACTGCTGTACACCAGTGTTAGGCAGAAACCTGTGCAGTTCCCTTTGGGACCACTGCAAAAGATTTAGGACTACAGGTGTTTGGCAGTAAACCCTCTTGGTAGCAGTCTGTACCACACAGATTCACTTGGTAGCTGTGGCTGAGCAGTCAGACTTCCCTCAAGAAGAGTTAGGCAGTATACAGAGTATTCACAATAGGTCAAAAGAACACAGTAGAACAAGTAAACACTGACCAGGGCTTGGTGTAAAAGAGATATAATTATTTATTTAAAACCACATCTAGAAAAACACATAGGCACTAATAGTAAGCAATTCAAAAACACGGTCACTAAAAGATATACACTCCCTTAAAAGAATATTAGACAAGTCTTAAGTAAAGCCCCACTTATTTTCAGACAGTGGTGAGCGCTTAACATAGATGACACTCTAATAATTTGTTTTAAAAAGGGAGAGAAAAGCAGAGAATCAAATGAAACAGATCCCAACACTTTTTCACGAATACAACAAGAGAGGAAGGCAAAGTAACACCGTGAATTCAGAGTCAGTAGGCCGGACCCGCTTTAAGAGGATCAAAACGAAATGTGTCCAAGGTCACACGGTTGCAGTGCACAAAAGTCTTGTAACGGTTCAAAAAGGAGTTGGACCAAAGAAAGGGACCAGTTAGAGGGTCAAGGCGGCCAGCCAAGTCCAGAAGGTTAAGGGGTTATTATTACCTTGTAGCAATCTTTACAAAGGGAGGCCTGGCGGACACGGTACCTTAAAGTGGTGCGAATACTCCAGCGGGGGCAGTTGTTCCTGGCAGCGGGTGCAAGCCAGTGCTTCGTCCGGGGGAAGAGAGGATCTCGTCGAGGAAGAAGACAGGAGTCCGTTGCACTGCCAGGGAATAAAACAGCCGCAGAGTTTCTCAGGTACAAGCGGTCCGTTGGTTCGCGGTCCAGTTGTAAGTGGCTATCCGGCTGCCGGGGTGCTTGGCAGGGGCAATTCGACCACAGACCAGTCTTGGTTGCGAAGAGAAGAAGGTAAACTGGTTGTGCCCACCAGTCAGGGGAAGAAGCTTCTCCAGCCAGGAGATCTTCTCTGTCGTCAGAAAGTGGTGAGTCGGTTCCGCAGGGCTCCACCGGTGATGTCGTCGTGGTAGGTCGGCTCAGCTTCTCCCTCGTCGGATTCTCAGGTCCTGTGGCAACTTCTGAAGTTCCAGTCCCCAAAGCCCTGCTTTTATGCAGCATACCCCCATTCACTCAGCCTAGCTGTCAATCAAACATGCTAAGTGGTGAGCTGGCCGGCTCACCACTTGGGCCAATCACACAAGAGTGCGACTTGAGTTACCAAGGTAACTCAGTCCAGGGTGCCTAAACCCCCTCCCACACCCCCTGTGGTACCCAGACAGAGTGGCACCACTTTTGGAGGCTTCTGTGGAGAAGCCCGCCAAAAAATTGAACAAAGGGCTCGACATGGGTTGGAGTCACAGAAGCGAAGACAAACGCCATTTTAGAATCGAGTCCTGGCAAAAAATACCAACCGGCGAATTAATATTAATTAAATAAACTGGCGGTATGTTCGAGGCTATGAGAATTAAATAATTAAAGTTGGTAGCCTCGAACAATGGGAAAATCCCAAAGGGAAATATTCGCGGTCGAATATAAAAAGTAGTATCCACTGCCACCTGCCAAAACTCGATCAGGGGGGACAGAGACGTGCCCCCTCGACTGACAGACCTCGGGGCAATCGAATTGCCCCGACCAGTGCATCCACAATATGATGGTTTGTACTGGTTTCTGTTAATAATTTGGGACTAGTAAAGCCAATGTTGACTTTACATGCCCTGGGAGACAGTAGTCAGTCCAGGGTATGGAGTCTATGGTGGGGGGTCACTATGACACCCCTATGTTACTGCACGGAGGGTGCTGTTTAACACACATAGTAAAAACACATGAGACCCTATGGAGTAAAGGACCCCATAGCCCATAAAACACATTAACAGTTAAAGGAACACCATAAATCATGTCCAAGAGTGGGAGAAAAAGAGTCTCACTCTTGGCAGGAGAAAAAAACTAACTCCAGAAATCCAGCAAAGCTGCTGGGGGACTCACTAGGTTAGGAAATTCAGCCTAAAGAGAGAATTCTCCCTAACAGGGGGTCCAGCAGAGTGCAGACAATTTAATGGGGTGAAGAAAATGCTCTGCGAACGGAACATCGAATACGCAATGCTATTCCCGGCACGCTTGAAAATCTCCTTCCGTAATAAACTATACTTTTTCACGGTTCCAGATGAGCCAGTCAAATTCATTGAATCACAGATCCCACTGGATGCGCCTGTTAACGATGTGATGGACAATGACTGGGGTCGTTATACTTCTAACACACTTGCGATGACTACACCTCTCTTTTGGAAACACTATCCTTCAATAATTTTCCACTGTAACACAGTACTTTGAAATATTGTCGCTGCCCATTAGGCGCTTTCGCGCCACACTACTTGCTTGATTGGGTACACGGCAGTGGCAGCCCCCACTGCAATTGCAATTCCAATTTTGTTGATTTGTGTTCTCTTTTCAGCCTCAGTTGGGCAAATGGAGTGGAGCGGCTGGATTGGTCATGGCACCCTGGCACTTATGCTAAAGGTCGTGCACGCTGCGAGTTGCCAAGTTGGGGATGGCACGCAGTTGAGCGCTCTGGGGGTGGGTATCATCACACTGCTAGTTCACAGCGGGCGGTGAGGGTGGGGGGCGGTAAAGATTGGGGATGTTACATTAAAACTGGCAGGAGGGAGGGGACCGGTTTGCTTGCAGGGCGGGTTTACGCCGCCAAAGTACATATGATAGTAATCAGAGATAGATTCTTGAGGCGCGCGTGCGCCACCTCCATACGTGTGATTGCAGTCCGAGGTGGGTCCTTTGTTTGGGATGTTCCATAAATTGTCACCATGGCTATTAAAATGTTAACATGGAATGTTCGGGGTTTAACTAACTTCACAAAGTCCCGTAGGATTACTGCATATGCACAGAGACATGGGATTAAGGTACTCCTATTGCAGGAAACTCGATACTCTACTCAGTCCAGGGGAGTCTTGACTCTTATCCACAAATCGGTTAAATTCACGCTACACGCAGCCGGTTGCCAGACATTTCGTCGAAAAAAATTGGTCGACTAGACAAATGGTCGAACCAATTTGGTCGAAAACCAAATGGTCGAAATTTTTATTTTTTTTATTTTAACCCTTTTTTTTTTTTTTTTTTGGGGGGGGGGTCCCCCCAACCCCCTTTTTTTCTCTAAAAACCCCTTTTTTAACTAAACGAAAACCCGAAAAATAAATATATAAATAAAAAAAAAATTCGACCATTTGGTTTTCGACCAAATTGCGTCGACCAAATTGCAGTCGACCAGTTTTTTTTCGACGAGTTGACTGGACACCACGCAGCCCACATTGACACGGACGGCAGGTATGTGATCCTTCACTGCACTCTGGATAATGACGAATGCTTGATAGCCAACACTGATTCCCCCGAATTCATAGATGCAGTGACTGATATCCTGGTGAGATATGTAGAAGTTCTTATTATATGGGGGGGAGATATGAACCTAATACTCGACAATGTCCTAGATAGAAAAACCACCTCACGCAGGGTCACATCCCGTGCCGCCAGACAACTTCGTACACACATGGATACCCTAAACCTACACGATGTATGGAGAACTTTCCATCCCCAGGAAAGAGACTACACCTTCCACTCAACGGTACACAATAGTTCCTCAAGAATTGATATGTTTCTACTGTCGGGATGCCGGGTAGGCAAGGTGACGAATGTTGAGATTGTAGCACGTACGCTCTCACATCACTCTCCTGTATTGCTACAGATTCAGCTGGGTAGGACCCTCTCTGCTCGACCCCCTTGGCGCTTTAAATCCAATGCGCTATCTGACATTGTCTTTAAAGCTGAGATCCTGTCTGATATAAACGCTTTTTTTGAAAATAACAATACACACGACACCACTGAGGGGACCCGCTATGAGGCATTTAAGGTATATATCAGGGGGATGTGTATCTCAAGGGAGGCCGGGGTCCTCAAGTCCATAAGGCAAGCCCTAACTAATTCGGAAGCGGAGCTTAAGGCGCTGGAACTGGAACATGCTTCTGCACCAGCCCCGGCGACCCTTGCAAAAATCAGAGCGGAACTGGAGGTATTTGAATCTCACGCCCTGAGCGAGGTGCGCTACTATGCTCGCCCTCTAGCCGCCCGAAGATATGGTGAGGGAGACAGACCTGGAAAGACCCTGGCTAAACTAGTACAGGCAGAGAGGGGCAGAACTCGGATAGATAGCATTCTCGATGAACAGGGCTCACGACACTGGTCTGACCAAACGATCATCGACACCTTTGCTAGATTTTATGCCACTCTATATGGCCCTCAGCCAGAGCACACTGCCCAAGACCTGGATGACCTATTAGAAAGCATCCCTATGAGCCTCCTCTCCCAAAGCACTAAGGAACAACTAGATGCCCCATTCACCCTAGATGAGATAGTCCAGGTAATCTCTGACCTCCCCAAGAACAAGGCCCCCGGTCCAGACGGACTCACATCTGAGTTTTACCAGGAGCATGTTGCCATTCTGGCTCCCGTACTCTACGGGGTCTGGGCCGAATCACTACGGTTAACCACACTCCCTCCCTCCTTGAGAGAAGCCCTGATCACCATCCTCCCCAACCCAGTCAAGCCCCCAGACGAATGCGGTTCCTATAGGCCCTTATCGCTTACTAATACTGATACGAAGATTTTTGCTAAAATAATAGCGAATAGGTTCCTTCCATTCATGCCCCACCTAGTCCATGCAGACCAAAACGGATTTGTTCCTGGCCGCTTTACAGCACTTAATATCCGCTGTATATTCAATGTGATGGCCATAATTGACCTGGGCGCGGACGCAGTAGAAGTCACACTAGACGCCCAGAAGGCGTTTGACATGGTCTCCTGGCAATACCTGTGGGCTGTGCTGGAGAAAATGGATGTTGGACCAAATACATAAAACTCCTGTATACAGGGCCTATGGCCAGGGTGCTGGTCAACTCCAATGTCTCCTCTCCTTTCATGTTATATAGGGGAACCCGCCAGGGATGTCCGTTCTCCCCTATCCTTTTTGCGCTCGCCATTGAGTCCATGGCAGACCATGTTAGGAATAGGCACACCCGTAAAGGTATTCGTCTACAGGACGCACCGGAAATCATCTCACTATATGCTGACGATGTCCTTCTATATGTTAGAAACCCCTCCACATATCTAGACCCAATAATCCGAGACATAACTAAAATTGCCACGTACTCTGGCTTTACCATCAACTATTCTAAATCAGAAATATTCCCTCTCACTGGGGCGACCCAACAACCATCATGTGAATTCCCCCTACGCTGGTCCCCAGGTGGTATCAGATACCTTGGCGTGCAAGTATCACTAACAAGAGCCTCTTTACTGGCGGAGAACTATGAGACTACGGCACAGCTTTTTGAGTCCAGAATGCTCAAATGGCGCAATCTTCCGCTGTCCCTTGCGGGCAGGCAATCCCTTATAAAAATGATTGTGGTTCCCAAACTCCTCTACATTTTTGCTAATGTCCCGGTGTGGCCCGGCAAGCACTATTTCAAGAGGCTCCACTCGTCATGTGCCCAATTCCTCTGGCATTCTGGGGCCGTCCGCAAGAAGTGGCAACATATGACCTTACCCTACGAAAAAGGTGGTTTTGCAGCCCCTGACCTTACACTGTAATGGATTGCGGCACAGGCCCAACATGCTACACACTGGTACACACACCTGAATCCGCCCCCACATGTCAAATTAGAGAAACTGGCTGGCGATAGGAATAATATCATGACCTTAGTATTACACCGTACGTTCCAGACGGATGCCCCGGCGGATCCCGTGGGAACCACGATTAGAGCGTGGAATAGCATTCTGGATTCAAAACAAGAGCATCGCCCGTACTACAAATGGCTTCCCATATGGCAATTCCCGGGGCTCTCCCACACACACGACCAGCACTTCGTCCGACACTGGGGAAACCTGGGCTACCGTGCACTAACTGATGGTAAATGTATTACTCCTCTAACATGGCGGCCTGAACACTCCAACTCACCGCTGGAGCTACTACAATACTTCAGGCTAAGGGCGGCAGTCCTTGAAATCTGGCCCTCCTACCCAGATGAGCCCCTGGACTCACCTGAGCTCCAATACATTTCAAATTCCATAGGAGGTAGGGGAATTATATCATCCCTGTACAAAATGCAGTTGGGAAAACTAGAGGACGTATCCCCCAAGCCACGGGAAGCTTGGGCCAGGCAGCTAGAGAGGGAAATTACTGATGAGATGTGGAACAAAATGTGTGCACACATGCGCAAGGTCTCTCTGAGCGCTAGATTCCTCTGTATACAATACAAACTCCTTAACAGACTGTATTACACACCGCTCAGAATTGCGAAATTCTCTCACACCCCAACCCACATATGCCCGAAATGTACGTCTGAAGAAGCAGATCATATACATATGTCTTGGTCCTGTGCTGCGCTGGGTATGTTTTGGCTGGAAGTGACGAAGGCGCTCTCAGATATAGTTGGGTCCCCGGTGGACCTCGACCCATTGGCCTTGTTGTTTGGGGTTTGGGCTGGGGACGGTTAAAAAAAAATGTCAAAATTCTTAAATGTGAGCACTATTGTTGCCAAAAGATGTATATTACAATGCTGGAAGCAGCGATCCCCCCACCCCCCACCGACCCCGAAGATGTGTTTGAAAGCCCTTACTTGGGTACAAACATGTGAAGAAGAGTATATTGGCTCATTACCCATTTCATCTCACCCCAAGAATGTGTGGACTGAATTCTGTAGCTATCTAAACAGCAGAGACTAGGTGGAGTGGGGCTCCACCCCCCTGCCGGAGCCGCCCGACTCTTCATGAGAACTGAACACTTCACGATCCCCCCACACCATGGTGCTTCCCCCCCATTCTGTGCTGCTTGTAATTGATGTAATGCCTAAATGCAATTTGTGATTACTGTCTCTCTCTGCGTAATACGTACTGTACCTGTCCTAACCTTCTGCCAATAAAGTAAAAAAAAAAAATTTTAAAAAGAAAGGCAGCCGCAAGAGGACAACAAAATCTGTCAAAATTAGCCCAAAAATACCCACATTGTCAGCAAATGGCTCAAATTAGCTCAATATGAAATCACTGCACAGCTGGGAAATGGAAAGCCTCGCACCAGGCTTGCTTCTTACAAAGCTGCTGATTGGAGCAAATATTATTAGGGAACTTCTCATTCGGTAGTTCAGCGGAGGAGTTTGGAAAAAGATTTTAGTGATTTGGTAGTTTCATGCCGTGACATTGCTGGTGGCCATGCCAAACAAATATTCTCAGTCCAGAACCCTCATTCTCTCTCTGTCTTCTGAAACAAACGTAACGCGAATTTTGTGGCACAAGCGTCACAAAAAACAAAAAATGTAACTGTGAACCCAAAAGTAGAAACACCTTTGAAATTCAAGTACATTCAGACTGAAGCGGATACGAAGTGAGTACAATTAAAAATCTGTAAAGTTCCCAGTTTCCCAGATATGATACATGAAATAACCTTCATAGATAGGCCTGGACTGGAATGATGCAGCAGTCTAATTAATCACATGATGTCCGTAACAAGAGCACGTCCGTCAACGTAACTGGGCGTCTGCAGCAAGTGAAGGCCAGGGACGCCCCGTAGGCAGGGGCGTTGCTAGGGGGGGCTACGGGGGCTATAGCCCCTGATCTTTTGGTTGTAGCCCCGGATAGAATCTCAGGAGCTACAGCCAAAAGACTAGCTAGCCCCCAGTCCCAACAGTTCTGACATCAGCTTAGCCCCGGGTCTTTTCCAGACCTAGCAACTCCCCTGCCCCTAGGCAGAACCAGGGCTTTGAATGGGCTGGCACTACCAGACTCTCATTACTAGCACTTCTCATTTTTGCCAATTCTGAATATCGGAGACTCAACAAACTTCAAGAAAGTGACCTTATTAAAGTATGTGACCGGGAACAAGATGTTGAAAGTAAGCTATAGAGAAGTGCAGCACAAAGCTTCGACAGTCTTTGCTGCGGGAAGATGTGTCTGTATCCCTACCATAACCCCCACGTCACTCATCCTCTGCCCAGTCCTTACTTTGGGAAGGATCTGCCTTCCCCACAGAGATTCACAAATCCATACCATAAATTGCTTCCAACCCCTTACTCCTATAAGGTGGCCACTCACCTTACCACTTCCTGTTGATTTTTCTGAGTGATGGTGGTTCACAGAAAGGCCTGCTGGGGTGGTCTTCTGAACATTGTGCCCTGTTGGATGGGGCAGGCATTAAGATCAAGGGAACTCCTACACAACTGATACAGCTGAGGTTAGGCAATCAGGCCCAGTGAGTGTGAATCCTCTAGGGTTGCCGAAGCTGGGCTGGGTGGGTCTGGAGTGGGCTTATATCCCTCAGGAACATGAGCACCTGGCGGAGAAGCTGCATCTACTAATTATGTTAGGCCAAACTGTTCACAAAAGGACATAGAGGTGCACCCCGTCTCCTCTGTGGACCATCTCCAGGGGTCTGCAGGTGAGGTGGGCTACTGTGGATGGTGCGTTGGCAGCGACACAAAGTGGATAACACCATTTCCACACAGAGGGGACTGTTAATTGGAGCAGGAGTCAAGCATCCCCCCTGGGGAAATATCAAAAAGTGTTACCCAGTTCTTGGCTTTCCCCCTAACCCTGTTATCGATGGGGTGGGGTAGGTTGTAGCAGGATTGTTCACTGGTCCACTGTTCCAGTTGTTTCCTCCTCTGACTAAGATTTCCATGCTTCAGCGGCTTTGAAATCAGAGAGCCTGCACTTACAGCATACACATTGCAAAGGGCAAGACTAAGGGAAAGTCAATTTGTGCTTTCCTCGTCATCCTCTGAGTCCCTGCATGGCAGGAAAAGGTGAAGGGAGCAAAATAAACCAGCTCATCTGAAATTCCTCATCAAAGAGACCCTTAGAGAGAAATGAGCAGCCAGAAGGCAATCCAAAAGACAGAAGAAGCACCCAACCTCATCTTCCTCCTTGTTTTCATCTGAATTAGACAAACCATCCAAGCCTATGGGAAAGCTACTGGATCCAAGGCAGTGGCTAAAGTCCTTGTCCACATAACAGCCCACATGACACGTGACGACCGTGACCCACAGGTGGCAGATGATCATACGGTTCAGCATTCTGAAGAGGTGGTCAAGAAGTATTTACTTATCAGAGGAAGCTCCTGGAGGAATGGGGTGTTCCAGAACCGATTACTGTTCCTCGGTTTATGAACAAGCTGTATCCCCTAGAAACTGAAGAGAAACCAATGAAAAGCAGCCAATTTTCACAGAGGCTCCCTTTCTGCTCTCTAGCCTGGGAAAGGTTCATGAGGAAGCAGCGCTGAGGGACCTGATTGATAGCAAGGTAGATGCAGCAATCAAAAACAGTTTTACTTTCACACATCTGGCCGTGAGATTGTGCTCCTATGCCTCATGTATGGCAAAATCCCTCCTCAAGCATTTCCAGCACTTGCATGAGTTAATGGAGGATGAAGAGGGCTTATCGGGTCTGATTGAATCAATGCACCTACCGGCAGAATTTTTGTCACATTCAGAAACCGACGGGGTTCGAACAGCTGCCATCACCATGGGATCCTCCGCTGTGGCAAGGAGACAGGTTCTAGTCCGTGATTGGAAGACGGACAGTGCTTACGTCATTGCATCTACCCTTCTTGAGGGCAAAACATTTATTTTGGGGATGGTGTCGACAATAATGTGGACAAACAAGACAAGTATGGAGACACACTTAGAAGCAAGACCTGCTTGTATCTACAAAGGTCCTGACCAGAACATAGCAACAGATCAGGCTGCCGTGCCTCTGTTGGGTACGGCCACCCCCTCCTGAACCCAAGACGAGCTCTGCCCCCACAAAACCACAGCAGTCCTGACTGAAACAACTCCCCACAGGTGGGGACAAGGTTTGCTCAGTTCCGCCACCAGTGGGAAGCAGATGTGATGGAGCCCCTGGGTTCTTTCAGTCATGGTTATCAGATACAATTCACACAGATCCCTCCAGAGTCTGGTCCTTTGCGCACACCTGTTCCCTGGGACACAGTAAAACGCTCTGCACGAGGAAGGTAAAGTAAAGGACATTCAACCGCAGGAGAGGGGGTGTGGGTGTTATTCATATTTCTTGTGCCAAAAACCTTGGGGGGTTTCAGGTTTGTGATCAACCTGAAGAACGTGAATGCCTTTGGGAAACAGATTCCTTTCAAGGTGGAGAAATTAAATGGAATCATCCCCCTCGTCTCCACAGCGGTAAGTCAGAGTTTGCTTTACATGATGGATGCCTATCTTCACATCCCAATGCATCCAGTACACCATTGAATCCTGTGTTTTGCTGTTTGCCTGGAACATCTACACTCTTTGGTTAGTCCCTTCTGCCTGAGATCAGCCCCTCGTGTCATCACCAAGATCTTGGACATGTTGGTGGGCCTGTTGCAAGAGGCAGTATTTAGGCTCTGTATTTTCTTGAATGGCTAGTTGATAAATGGGTCCTCCAAATCTTATAAGGAGGCAGCTGTTGCCCAGACCTGCAAACCTTCTCCAGTCCCATGAACTATTGTTGAATCTGACAAAATCCCATCTGGTCCCGATGCAGAGGTTACAGTTTATATGAGCTGTGTTTCATGCAGAGAAGGTTCAGTTAAGCTGCCGGCTAGCTGGGCCACCACCATCACGTCGGCCGTCTCCTATCTGTATCGACTCCTCAATACCTATGTCAGGACATGTCTGAGTATCCTGGGTCTCATGGCAGCCGCAGTGTTCATTACCCCATTGGCTCACCTTCATCTCCAACAGCTGATGTCCTACCTTCACTGCCAGTGGCAACCTTCCTTTCAGAACTCAGGTCATTGCTACAATGGTGTTTGTCACTGGAGAACCTATTGAGAGCAATCCCACTGGATTCCTTTCTTCCATTGATCTCCAGAGTCAGGCAATCCTAGTCTGCATTGACAATTCATCAACCGTAGCCTATGTGAACAGATGGGAGGCATAGGATCCAGGCACCTGGAAACTAGTGGGTGGAAAATGGCAACCGGCTCTCCCTCAAAGTGATGCATCTGAGGGAAGTGGACAATGGACTAGCAGACAGACTGAGCCATTCATTCTCTTCCTTGATGGAGTGGAGACTGTTTACAGAGGCCTTTTTTTCTAGTCATCCTGTACTTGGGGCCTTCCCAGAGTATTGTGTTGTTTTGCCAAAGTAAATTACAGCGTGGTCATTTACTTCAACAAAATTACTTCAATGAGCGGGGTACATGTGTATTTTTTGGGTAAGGGGTATAGGTGGGGTGGGAGGGTGCGGGTGGTACTGTTGGTGAACGGAGGATATGGAAGGGGATCCCCATATTTTAATTTTAAAACAATCGAAAAAATGGGGAAGTAATTCAAAGTAATGTTGCCAAGGTAAATTACCACATTGTAATTTACTTTGGCAAAAGAACATAGAACCCTTTTCAGGATAGACATGATTCCGTGGATGATCCAGAGGATCTGTCAAAGCAAGGCCAAGGTGATCCTGATCCTGCCTTGGTGGCCACGAGTTCCCCAACCTGAAAGCAATGGAAATGGTCTCTCCCTTGGTCCTGCGCTGGTGCCTCGCCTATTCCTCGCAGCCCCAGGGCTCCCATCCAAACAACAATTGAATTTGGGTGGCCTGGCCATTGAAACGGGGGGATGGGTGACAGGGGTTGAATGGAGAGGTCTTCTTATCCTGGCAAGCCTCTCATAAGGGCTCAACCTTTCGCTTCTATGAGCACTACTGGAGGAAATTTGTGTCCTGGTGCAGGACTCACGGGGCCCTTCCTCTGGAATTAATGTGGATGGCTAGAATGTTCCCAGTTTCTGCAGGATGAGTTACAGTTGGCCCTGGCACCATCTTCTCTTCATGGTCAATGGAATGCAATTAAGGCCTTCAGAGAGCATTGGGGAGGGATGGGTCAAGTAAACGCTAATATGGCCAGACTACTGAAAGGTTTTTCCTTGGTGTGTTCTAAGGTTTGGGCCCTTTCCCTGGTCTGGAAGTTGCCAAATATCTTGAGGGCTCTGCAAGGTCACCCTTGCTTCACCTGGAGTCCATTGTTCTGAAATGTCTGAACTGCAAGATGGCTTTTATTGCCACCATCATCGTGGTTAGTCATCTGAGTGAGCTTGGAGCTCTCCTCTGCGCCTCTCCCAATTTGTTGATATTTCCAGAGGCTGACACTCTCCGTTGTGACCAGGGGCGTTGCTAGGGGGGGGGGTTAAAGGGGCTATAGCCCCTGGTCTTTTGGTAGTAGCCCCGGATAGAATCTCAGGAGCTACAACCAAAAGGCTAGCTAGCCCCCAGTCCCGACAGTTCCGACATTAGCGTAGCCCCGGGTCTTCTCCAGACCTAGCAACACCACTGGTTGTGACCCAACCTCCATAAACAAGGTGGTGTCGTCCTTCCACATGTCCAAAGAGATTATTATCCCCTCTTTACCAGTGATCTTCCACCCACTGACGCCCTCGCTTGGGCTTATTTTGGATATCAGGGGGATCCTGTTGGAATACCTAACCAGAACTGCTACTTTTGAAAATCCAACAGTTTGTCACTTTTGGGGACTCAGGGAAAGGGAGAAAGGCTTCTTCATTGACCATAAGTTGTTGACCAAAGGGATGCTCCTTGGCTTATTACCTGGAGGGCTTTCCGTCCCCACAAGGCATTCAGGGTCTCACCACCAGAGGAGTGGTGGGCTTGTGGGCAGGGGCAAGGGGCACATGCAGCTTAGAGAGTTGTCAGGAGGCCATTTGGGCCTCTCCCTTGATGTTCACCCAGCACTATCACTTGCATTTGCCTGGTCATAGCAAAGGGGCGTTTGGCCACGCAGTATTGAGGTTGGGACCTTGTAATACTCCCTGTGTTGCATTAAAATGTAATGGGAGTGATTTCAAGTGTGATCCGGTTATTGTGGTCGAATCAACTGCCTTCTTGGGTATAAATCATAGAGTAAGTACTGGGACGGGGAATGGGAGTCACATTGAAATTATTCGCCAGAAATCGTCATTACACCTAGTCCTACTTACTCTTCCTCGTCCCAGTACATATGCCCTACCTGGCCCCCTCTTGGAAGAGGGTGTCTCTTTGACAAGGTGCTGTGCCAGGAAGTTGTTACGGGTGTGGCCTTCTTACAGATGTGGGAGGGGGTTTGAAACAATGCATGTAAAGAATGTGTAAATCTCTGTGGGGGAAGGCAGATGGACTTCATAATATGAGTATTGGGACACGAAAGAGAAGTAGAACTAGGTGTGATGAAGATTACCAGGAAGTAATCGCCTCATCAGCTGACCCTGCACCCGAGAGAGACCCATTCCCCTTAAGCAGAGAGCATCCCCTGTCCAGTGCAACTCGTTGGGGGGAGCATCTTGGCATTCACGCTCGACATCTCTTCTCGCTTTCTCATGTAACTCGTTGCATGTGCTTTTCCTTAGGTGAAAATACAGGTGGTAGAATTCACTTTCTCCTCTATGTATGGGTGGGCGAGGGGAAAGTATTTAGAGGGATTGGTGGGGGTCCAGAAGGGTAACACCCCTATACTGGTTTGGGCTCCCTTGGCCATTCGGGGGCAATATTAACGTATTTCAAATTAACAAAGTCAACAGCTCTCACTGACCTGGAATCATTTCTAATGTAGCTGCCCACTGAGGACTTCCGCCCACTCCCGGAACTAAAAGCTGCCTCCTCCACTGCACCCAGTAATACATTCATAAATAAAAGGCAATGCAGGCCGGCTGATTTTTTTCCTGCCGCATTCCACTGGAGATCTAATGACTGAGGGCTGATCTTTCGGTGTTCACTGGAGACCTAATAACTGAGGGCTGATCTTTCGGTGTTCCGTGCGCAGGTTAAAAGGGAGACCGCAGCGCAAGAGAAAAAGGTGTGGAAAGGAGGCCTGCTGAGGTGTGGAGCCAAAGTAAGACTCGATAAGAGGCAGGGGAGTGGCGGAGATCGAGACATTAAAGAGTAACTGAAAGGGAGTGAGGAAGAGACAGGGAGCAAATGGGGGATGCAAGAAGAGTGAGGCATGCATCACAGAAAGCAAGACAAATACAAAAGAACATAACCAAAGAGGGCACACATCGGCAAAGCGTGGTAGGTAACAACCGGAAAGGTAGCAAATACAGAGGGACCAGAACAGTGCGGGACACAAGTAGGCCATCACACAAAAAGATAGGGACACACATACACATGAACACAAACGGCGAGAAACGCATAGATAGGGTCCCACACAGAGGACAGATATGTGAAATTGTAATGCAATCGCACAGCCCGACTGGTATGTTTTGTATGTTGGCCATAAGCAAATCGCATCATGTGACAAACGTTGCAAACCATGATAACCTGAATGTGACCATTGGAAGTCCTTTTTGTAATTGTCCACCATTTCCCTTCACTTAACGCTTTTGCAAATATATTCTGTGATTCAGGTCTACACACGGTGCAAGGCCACAGCCTGAACTCTGAAATGCTAATGTAGGCAGGAATGTGAAACCCTGCAAAACACTTTGTTTTCTTAGTCTGCGAAACCTTGAAGTTGTACACATGTAGCAGCTAATCAGCAACCCAGGTGCCAGCCTCTCTTGCAAACGCTATTGTAGAGAGCAGTTAAATAAGAATGATATGTGACTAACGGTGCTCCTTCATGAATGATGGTATTCCTCTGCTTCAGAACTGTCTGACCCTTAGCCCATGAGTGCAGCAACCAGATAACATTATTGGAATGTCTCCCTGTTAGAACTTGATATCCTTCCCTGTGCCAGTGCCCTGTGTTCCCCAAAACAGTAAGCTGTCTCTGCAAACCTCGGCTAGAAATACCGAATGTTTAGACTGAATATAGCTGCTTGCCTAACTGTCAATTACTGAACCCTAGCTTATACGTCATGTATATGGGCGGACCGAATAATGCTGTTCAATGATGATGTATTATGTATATATATGAACTATAGATATACAAAGGGATACAGGCTACCCCTCCCTTCTACACCTAAAGGTATGAACACTAAACACTCTACTTTGACAGACGCCTAAAATCAGTCTGTATTTCACATCAAAAACAGATCACCACATTGACAGTAAAAAACAATTTTATTTGTCATCATATTACTAAATAAATATACATATTATACTAAAAAGCCTGATTACAGGCTCGACACTATAACATAAAGAACATTTGTTATACGTATTCAGTTATTTCAGCTCAATTGTTGTATGGACACCATATTAATAGTCATATGGTGCTCAACAGTAGATATTTGAACTATGCGGTGAGGTTGTGAGGGGTTAGTGAACAGTGACTTTATGTGTTGTTGTTTTTCAAAACATTTTCCAAGACTTGGAATATGTTTTGAAAAACAACAACACATAAAGTAACTGAATACGTATAACAAATGTTCTTTATGTTATAGTGTCGAGCCTCGAACATAAACCCTATATTAGTATATTAGCCTCGAACATAAACCCGCTTGACCAAATACATTTTATTTTGGGTCCAGTTGGGTTTATTCACCATTTCTTTTTGTTAAAGTCTTTCTCGTGTTTTACTCTGCGCGCCAAACCGGGGATGATTCCTTTGTTCGCTGTCTTCTCGCAGGCTTCTGCACAGAAGCCCTCCTTAAGGCGCCTGATAGTCTAGGTAGGAATGATGTGAGGGAGGGATCTTCGGACCCCTGCCATGGGTTCCCTTGGTAACCCAAGTCACACTCTTGTCTGATTGGGTAAGGGGACTGGCCTTGCCAGGCCAGCCACCCTGATGTGTGATTGACAGCCAGGCTGTATGAATGGGGGAAAACTGCATAAAAGCAGGTCTCTGGGACTGGAACAGCAGAGGTGCCACTGGAACCAACGAGGAACTGGAAGAAGAGGACCCCTACCACAACTGAACCGCCTGGTGAAGCCCTGCTGCAGGTCCGAATCTCCAAATCCGATGACAGAGAAGATCCTCCAGGAAACCTCTTCCCTTGAGCTGGTGGGACCAACCAGTTTGCCCAAACTACAAGCCAGGACCCCTCCTCTGGTTGAATTCGCTGTACAGAGCTACAGTGGGCCGGATAGCCAGGAGGGTCGGACCCTGCTTGGGTTTTAAGGCGCGCACCTTTTATTTGTTGTTTTGCTCTGCTGCTGGTTTCTTCCCTGGGTGGCGCAGGACCCTCCAGTCTTCCTACTTCATGTCAGTCCGACAGTAGCTTCAGGAACTGTGAGCCTGCAGCTACTGCTCCCTCTCCGTTTTAAGGTACTGTGCAAATCCAGTTGTCCGTTTTGGTGAGCCGCGGTGAAAGTGTTTGAAATCTTTCTCCAATCCGAGGGCTTGTCGTTCTCTTCTCTTTGAACTAACTTTTCTACCAACCAACCTCGCCCGGAATCTGTGCCACAAACTTTACTGCGATCTACCCTGAGCTGTGTGATCTTGAGCAAAATACTTTTGTCCTATTGACTTTGGCCCTAAGCCCCTCTGATCTCCTCACTGTAGTCTCTCTTGTTCAAATTGCCCTGAGTAGCTTAACATGTCTGGAATTTAAGGGAAGTGGTGTGGTGTATTTATGATTGTGATTTTTAACTTGCTTAGAATAGTGAAATGTTATACAACTGTTGAATAAATAAATATATATTCTTTTACTTAGAAACCTCGAGTCAGTGTTTGCCTGAACCATAGTAATTGCTGTCCCTTTGTGTAACTCCTTGTACTGCTCACTTACTCTTGAGATAAGTCTGGCTGCTCCGCTACTGCTACCGCTATAACTGTGTAGTAGAGGCTTGTACCAAAGGTGAAATTGTACTGTCACTTGTAGTCCTAATTGTGTGCAGTGTTCCCAAAGGGTACTGCATATAATTCTGCCTAAAAACGCTTTAGCTAGCAGTTCTGCATCAGTAGGTCCTGAAAGAGGAAGTACTAGATAGACTCGTAGTACAATTAGTAAAAAGTGAAAAGAAGAACTGAAACAGTGGGCTGAAACGTATATTGATGATGGCAATGAAGTGGCTGTGCAGAGTTCCATATCTGATCATAGAGGTCTTGGTGAACAACAGGTATTGTTAGAATATATGGGTGACTATCTTGTTTAAATGTGGAGTGATTTAACCGATCGAGTTGTACCGCAAGAGCTGCGTGATCTGATTGTCCTTTCCCATTCACGAGTGCGGCGAAGATACGAGAACATGTAGAGCGAATCTTTGTGTTTAAGCAAGAACTTGATCGATTGCATAAATATGTAATGAGTAAGCGTGAACCGCATATATCATATGTCCAGAAATGATTTCTTCCGCCATTGAAATCTGTTAGTGAAGAGATGCAAATTTGTATGCGAGATGCGCTTAGATGGATTACAGATGTTGCCATTTCCCCGATTGAAGTGCATGATACGTTTAGTCAGTATTCACCGGAAATGCAGAGAAAAGTGTTACAGGTTATGATGGAATATTTACAAGATGACTGTATGAAAAAGAAGGTTTGTTGTACTGCTGATTTAATGACGATTTATAAAAGAGCATTTTTGCCTGACAAGGGAACTGCTGCTTTATCTCTTTATTTAGCCTTGTTACTTAATAGACACTCAGATCCAGAGTCCCCTACTTTGCAATTCCATGAGAGAGGTGCCTCCCACGTTTGTTCCAAAGGTTGAAATTCCTGCTGTAGGACAGACTCCAGCACGTACGATAGAAGCCCGTTATATTGCACAGTTTGTACATGTCCCGTTTTCTAGACAGAAAGTGAATACTATAAAACAGACAGTCCCTGATATGAGGAAAAATCCTTCTGGTTTCTATAAGGACATTGAATCTGTTTTGAATTCATCTGTTTTTTCATTGAGTGATATTGATTTGTTGTTCCCTGTAATTCTTCCTGCTGATATATGGAACCAAATTAGAAGTATAAATGATGCACCAATGTTAAGCGATACATGGGAGAACTTGATTAGAATTGATAGGGAGAGAAAGGCTGGAGAGAAACCTCTGCAAGTGATTTTAACTTTGCCCTCTCGGATAGTATCGAAATTGAAAACTTTAGAGCCCCAGAAGAGAATCATTTGGGATAATTTAACTGCTTGTTTACAAGGTAAATCGGATGGGAGCGACGGAATTTTTTAACTGATTTGAAGAGGTATTTGCAGATTTCAGCGGTCAAGATCTAAGTACTGAACCTGGGAAGAGATTATTTGTTGATACATTTGTGCGAGGATTGCTACTGGAAATTCAGACATTAATAATGACATCTGAAAGTGCCTGGCAAGCTAAGTCACAATCTGAAATATTACACATGGCCCAATATTACAAAAATCGAGTGAATTCACAAAAGGATAAAGAAGTAAGGAAAAAGGAAGACTTGAAAATTAGAGTATTGCTACAGCAGGTAGCCAGAGGAAATAGAGGTGGTGGAAATGCACCATCGAGGGTCCAATTTGCACTTTCATCTAACATACATGGGGGTCCGATAGGTATAAATCAGTGTGCCTATTGCAGACAAGAAGGTAATTGGCGAGCACAGTGTCTGCATTTACAAAGATTGAATGGAACTATTTCAAGAAGACCATTTAGAGGTTGTCCAGGTATAGGGGGTCAGAACAGAAGTCAGCTTCAGTCACAATCACAGGATAATCAGAACCAGCAACAGAATACCATGAATAGTGTGAATGTCTTTGATAATCCCTCCAATGCATATTATACTGGAGACTTTAGATCTGATGATGTACTGTTCCCCTACGACAGCCCAAAAAAGGGTTTGGAACCACTGCCTATTTCCGTTAATCAGAAAGGGCCCTACATAGAAATGAAGGTTGGGAATAAGGAGCATACTTTTCTAGTGGACGCAGGTGCACAGAAATGTTCAATTGACCATCAGCGTGTTCCAGATATGCCACTGTCAGGGCACAGCAATGTTTCAGTAGGGTTCTCAGGTATACCAGTAATTAATCCAGTCTCACAGCCAGTGCCAATCACATTTGATCAATTCACTGAGTCTTGTCCAATTCTTCTGACAACAAATTGCGGTGATAATTTGTTGGGATTAAATCTGTTGAAGAAATTGAATGCAGTAATATATTGTTCACCCAATGGAGTGTACTTGACGATTTCGCTGCAACAAACTCCTGTATCGCAATTCATGTCTTTTACCATTGCCAACTGAATTAAGTGAAGTACCGACTAATATATGGGCAGTGAATGACAATGATGTAGGTATTTTAAAAATAGAACCGATTAAAATTGTTCTGAAAGAATGAATTACATTACCACGTATTCCGCAATACAAAATCTCAATTGAAGGTGAGCAAGCGCTGAAAAGCATTGTATCAGATTTGATTACTAGAAATGTAATTGAAGAAATAGCAGGAAGTGTATGTAATAGCCCGATTCTTCCGGTTTACAAGAAAGAGGTAATTAAATCCTGTATTGTTTTATAATTGATTTATGTGCGATCAACAAAATTGTTGCTCTGCAATTCCCGCTAGTCCCTGATGTCACCACAATTTTGACTATGATTCCAGCCTCTGCATCACATTTTAGTGTAATTGACTTGAAGAATGCATTTTTTTAGCATTCCCGTACATGTAGACAGTAGATACTTATTTGCATTCACATTAGGAGGACGCTCATTCACATTTGCACGAATTCCACAAGGTTACACTGAAAGTCCAAGTATTTACAGTAGGGCATTGAAAGAACAGCTGGATATGCTTGAATTACCGGTAGGCTGTAATTTATTGCAGTATATTGATGATCTACTTATAGCAGCAGATTCTGAGATAATTTGCAAGGAGGGTACGGCATTACTATTGAAGCATTTAGCAGAGCATGGACACAAAGCGTGGTTAAAGAAATTCCAGTATTGTCGACAGAAGGTGGCCTATTTGGGCTACCTCCTTTCTAAGCTGGGAAGGAGATTGTCAGCAGAACGCACTGAAAGCATCGCTGGTACGCCTAGTCCAAATACGCAAAAGGAAGTCAGAGCTTTAATTGGCATGGCTTCATATTGTAGACAGTGGATTCTGAATTTTGTGATCATTGTGAAACCCATAGTGGCATTGACAAGGAAGGATGTTACATTACCTTTGCCATGGAACATAGAATGTCAAGAAGCTTTTGACCTGCTCCGAGCTGCGTTATGTCCAGCTCCGGTTTTGGGCATGTATAATTATGAAAAGTGTTTTATGTTGTTTGTACATGAAAGCAATGGATGTGCTTTGGCTGTTTTGACTCAGGAAAACAGGGGCAAAAATAGACCTTGCGGTTATTTTTCTTCCACATTGGATCCTGTTGCATGTGCTTTGCCACGCTGCTTGCGAGCTGTTGCTTCTTCTGCCGCGTCAGTGAAACAAACCAAGGGGATGGTTTTAGGTCACTCTTTATATATATATTTAATAAATAGAACACAGATGCAACATCTCACTTCTGCCCGATTAACAACATACAAACTGATCCTATTTGCACCGCATATCCAAATTAAGAGATGTTGCTCTTTGAATCCGGCTGAATTATTGCCTCTCCCAAATGAAGGGAAAAGTGAGAGAAAGTTATCACATGATTGCTTAATTATGACTGAGCAAGAGACAAAATAATAATTTAATAATAATAATTTGGCATTTATATAGCGCTACGAACCCTCAGGTATCTGAGCGCTGCTTATTATTACCCACGGTGTGTGGTGCTCATTTATCAACCTCGGAAGGATGAAAGGCTGAGTTCGGCCCTGCCGGGATTCGAACCTGCGTTAGCAAGCTCTGCACGGGTGTCAAAGCGAGCGCTCTACTCGCTGTGGAAGAATTGACTTAACTGATACACCCCTGAAAGATCCAGATGGAAAATTCTTTTGTGATGGCTCCTGTTTTAAACTACCAAATGGCACCTCGACTGCTGCTTCCAATCACCACACTGAAAACTATTGTAGAGAGTAAACGAATCCCACATAATTCAGGGCAAGCCGCAGAAATAATAGCGTTGACCAGAGCATGTGAAATTTCTGAAAACTTCAGCATACACCTATACACTGACAGTCAGTATACCTTTGGGTTGGTCCACAACTTTGGCCAATTATGGGCAGAATGAGGTTTTCTGACGTCCCATGGAACCAAAATTCATCATGGCACTTTGATAGTGAAATTGTTGTCAGCACTTGCACTTCCTAAACGACTAGCAGTAATGAAATGTAATGCCCATAAGAAAGTAACATGTGATGTAGGAAAAGGAAACACATTTGCAGAAAGAATTGCAAAACAAACTGCCACTGATATACACACAAAAATGTATGCCGAATCCATAGAGAGAGTGTCCTGCATGATAGAGGATGGAATTGGGAATTTAAAAGATATACAAGAAGAGGCTACTCTTGATGAGATAAAACATTGGTCCGTGGGTCCAGCAGAATTAGATTCCGAGGGTTATTGGGTAGACAAAGAAAACCGTAGATGGATGTTGCCAAATGCATACGTAATGGCAATGGTTGCTATGGCCCACGGTCCAACACATATTTGTGCAAAGAAAATTTGTCAGCACCTTGATTCTGTATGGTATAATGACAACATTACAAAAAGTGCTGAAAGATTGGTTCAAAATTGCATGACTTGTTTACAACACAACATTGGGAAGGGAACCGCAACACCAAAAGGGAGCTTTGGTCCTCCCACAATGCTGTTCGAAGTAATTCACTTCGATTTTATGGAAATGGAACGATGCCAGAACTATAAGTATGTACTTGTAGTGGTCTGTGCATTCAGTAAATGGGTCGTGGCCTATCTCCTTAAAGACTGTTCAGCTATGTCCACAGAAAAATCTATGTTAAAGGAATATTTCCCAAGGTTTGGGCTGCCACGTGTTATATGGTCCAATAATGGGCCACATTTTGTAGCTGCTATAAAATTACACATTTTTGCAGGTCTCCAGATTGATAAACGATTCCATTCAGCCAGACACCCGATGAGTGCCGGTCTTGGGGAACGCCAAAACGGTATTTTGAAAAATTAACTGGCTAAAGTATGTGCACAGAGTTACTTGAAATGGCCCGATGCTTTACCGTTAGCTTTGTTGTCAATTGGCACAACTGCACAATCAAGAACTGGCTCTCCCCATACGAGATTGTAATGAGGAGACCCGCCAATGTATGGAATGTACCACGTCCGAGAAAGTTTAGGGACATAGAGTATCCATTGCTTACTGAATATTGTAAGCAGTTGACTCAAAACCTGTGTTTGAATCATCAGCAGGTGCAGGAGGCTCTTTGTGTCAGATACACAGGCTCAGGTCATCATTTGCAACCAGGGAACTGGATCTTAGTTAAAAACTTTGAGAGAAAATCTTAGCTTGCTCTGCGATGGAAGGGGCCTTTCCAGGTGCTTCTGGCCACACAAACTGCTGTTCGAGTGAGCCATCACAAACATTGGATACATAAACGCACACAAAAAGAATTCTGCATCCTTTGCTACATGATAAAGAGACCGAAGATTCCGAATTCAAGAGTGAACCAGCTTTAATTGATCACAAAGACATCACCGGAACCCAGCTGAAGCTACTTCCTGAGCCCAAGGAGGGGCCTGGGGAGATTGTAAAATCTAAAACATCAGAGATACCTTGCACCTGTTTGATTACTGCTACATCACTACCAGTTTCTGCATCATCAATTGGCACGTTACTGCATGTGCTGAAAACAACGACCGTCCACTTTTCATCGATCATGCTGTACCTGGTGCTATGAGGTACAATTTGCGTCCACAAATTCGAAAGTGAACACGACAGCTTTTGTTTCTGGCCAATGGATGGGGCTGGAAATGGAGGCCTAGGGAAAGGGAGCATATGAGCTGTATCGGATGAGGGCTCTGACACGTGATTTCCTGGTGCTATCTTTGAAAAGTGAAGGGCTTTGCAACCTAGCGTGAGCAAGCAGGGGCAAAGGTAACGACACTCTGGAAATCTGATGTTGATACTTGCCTCTGCATTTTGGAGCTTTTGCTTGCTGCTGTCTTTAAGCAGGCTAAAGTGAACTTACTTGCATCCTGAACTTCTACTGAAGTAATGAAAACAAAAACTTAACAGCAAGGCTTTTCTCTACGAATACTGAGAAACTTTTCGAAAATCCCTGTTGACTATGCCGGTATCTGCTCTTGCTGCCCCTTGCGCTGATGAAAACATCATTAGAACTATTGACATTGAGCCTGCTCCGAGAAATACTTGGTCCATGAAAATCTTACTGATCATTGTATCCATCTGCATCTTATTTACCCTGATTCCAATGACCTGATATCTGGAAAATATGTATCCAATGAATACTCTATTGCCTACTGTTTCTGCTCCCACCACTATGACCGCTGCACATGTGCTTTCCTACACTCTTCCTTCGCGAGATGTTAAACACAGAAAAGGTTATGATAATAATAACTCTGTTACTGATTATGAATATGACACATGCAATATTTAACTAATCTAACTGTTGGGTGTGCTCACATTTACCCCAGCACGAGGGATGGGTTGGTATATACATCCCTTGCCCCTGAGTACTGCTTGTTATGCTGCAATAAGGACTTTATTTTTTGGAAGCTTGAATGATAGTGTCACTGGAAACTTTGATGAAACTAATATAAATGAATTTGAGAGGTTAGTATTGGCATCATTAGGGTGTTCTGTATTTACAAACAAGAGTAAAATTAACACTGCCTCAACCAGTCCCAACGATAGACTCTCTAGACCACACCAGTCGCTGATTACTTTTAAAATGGCTTCCTACACTATTAAACATAGTCCACACTCTGTCCCATTTTGTCTGCAGAAAAAAGGTTCTCATCCAGTGGGTACATTTACCATATGTATGAATACTGCTGTGCTTGAACATGAAGAGAAACCACTATATATAGGAGGTCCTGTTTATTTTATATGTGGGGATCAAGCCTATCCATGGCTACTTAGAAATTGGGAAGGTACCTGTTATTTAGGGATACTTTTACCCTGTGTATTTCTTTCTCACTACAACCTCAGAAATAGCAAAAATATTCAGATCTCGCCTCGACGAAATGATGCTACTTTGCAAATTTTCGGCGACATAGCCAAATCTTTTATACCTTTCTGGGGACAGGCCATAAATTCATGGAATATCAGAAGATTGTCAAGAGTGTTACAGAAAACAATTAATGAAACTCCTGACATATTATACAACATGACATTGGAACAAAAAAGTAATTAGATTAGTTGCACTTCAGAATAGAATGGTTCTTGATATTATTTTGGCTGATCGTGGAGGTGTATGCAAATTAGTGGGATCAGCGTGCTGTGTTTTTGTAAGCGACTCCTCCGCTACGATATTTGAAGCAATCAAAAAGTTACATGTTCTGAGTTCTGAAATTCATGTTCCCATAGATGGATGGAATTTAAATTTGAGTGCATGGTTCTGGGAACTGTTACGATCCTGGGGATGGAAACTGATCTCCATTTTAATAATGCTCCTTAGTATCCTCATACTTTACTGTTGTTGTATACAATGTCTGCCAGCCATTTGCTCCATAATCACCAAAGAATGTATACACAAAATTAGTACCAACATGAAAAAACCCAGACAGACTATGATAAATCATGGTCTCGAACAAGAAAATGAAATATTCAAAGAGTTTATGGCAATCAATATTTCTGATAATGATTATCATAGTGACTTGGGTAGTTCGGAAAGCGACACTTGGTCCGATGAAGATGCTATGTATGGATGGTGCTATTGGCTTAAGGCCAAAAGGAGGGTTTGTGAAACTGTAATGCAATCGCACAGCCCGACTGGTGTGTTTTGTATGTTGGCCATAAGCAAATCACATCATGTGACAAACGTTGCAAACCATGATAACCTGAATGTGACCAGTGGGAGTCCATTTTGTAATTGTCTGCCATTTCCCTTCACTAAACGCTTTTGCAAATATATTCTGTGCTTCAGGTCTACAAATGGTGCGAGGCCACAGCCTGAACTTTGAAATGCTAACATAGGCAGGAATGTGAAACCCTGCAAAAACAAATTGTTTTCTAAGTCTGCGAAACCTTAAGTTGTACACATGCAGCAGCTAATCAGCAACCCAGGTGCCAGCATGTCTTGCAAACGCTATTGTAGAGAGCAGTTAAATAAGGATTATATGCGACTAACAGTGCTCCTTACAGTGCTCCTTCATGAATGATGGTATTCCTCTGCTTCAGAACTGTCTGACCCTTAGTCCATGAGCGCAGCAACCAGATAACATTGCTGGAATGTCTCCCTGCTAGAACATGATGTCCTTCCCCGTGCCAGTGCCCCGTGTTCCCCAAAACAGTAAGCCGTCTCTGCAAACCTCAGCTAGAAATACTGAATATTTAGACTGAATATAGCTACATGCCTAACTGTCAATTACTGAACCCTAGCTTGTACATCATGTATATGGACGGACCGAATAATGCTGTTCAATGATGATGCATTACGTATATATATTACTTCTTTCTCGATGGCTCGCTCTCTCTTCTCTCACGCTGTTTGTGAGAACACATCGTGAGGTGTTCAGACCTGGTAGGCCGACTGAAATACTCTGAAATAAAAACAGACTTGTTTGGGAAACAAACCTCACGACTGGTGTGTCATTAGTATATGGTTATTGTGCCTTTATTCCATATATGGTTTTACAGATAGACAGTGAAACCAATAGGGACACAAATGAATAGACCATTAGACCAATAGGAGGGACACAGAGAGGTACAGAACCAGACAGTAAGACAAATAGAGGTGCACAAAATAGATGGCCAAACAAATGTAGAGGGGGACAGAAATAGATGGGGAGACTAAAAAACAGCGAGAGACACAAGCACAGAGGCAATTAGTGAAAATAGAACCTGTAAAATAGTTGTCTTTTTCACCCAATTTTTTACATCAATTGTAGAGCAACCAATTAGATGGTGAGTAGGGGTCAGGTAAATAGAAAAGGGTGGGGGTTGAGGGTAAGTGAGGGGTGGTGCGGGGGTAGTGGGAGTCTTAAATATTTAAAAAACGGTATCTTAAATGTTTTGAGAGTGAGAAATAACATACTGCAAGCTTAATAACAAAGTATTTTCTTCAAAGAGATGTGGGGGATGAGGACAGAACGAAGGAAGGGTCGAAGTGGATGGCAGAGAGGGTAAGATGAGCAGAAAACCAGGGTACCCACAAAAAAGAGGCCCATGGTGCAGAGTCCCAGCGGAAAATCTATAAAGGTACGATAGGCCAATCGACTGCTGACCACCATGCCAGGATGTAGAGTGTTCCAGGGTCACTGTATCAGGGAAATGGTGGGCCTTACTCATCTTGTGGCAAGTGGTGATCCTCTGGAAGATGTGCTTAGCAGGAAAGCTTCAAGTAGCAACTGATGTAGCCCCAATGGGCACATGCCTACATTGGTAACATCTGTCAAAATCCCATACAGCCATTGCAAATCACAACACCGGCAATGTGACGGTTCCATGTCATTTCATCGCCTGTCTGGTCATCCCCAGGCTTTTCAACATGCACATTCCATTGAATGTGCTCATTGTTTTTTTTGGGGGATACTGCCCCAAGCCCCACTCCCACACTTATTTTTTTGCTATTGCCCACCCGCCCAAACCCTTATCTGCCCTTTCCCACCCCCCGTAAAAATTCGATGAGCACATTCGATGGAATGTGCATGTTAAAAAGCCTGTGGATGAACAGGCAGGCGATGAAAAACGTTGTACCAGTGTGAGGTAGGACCACAAACATGTAGAGGAAGCCTGACACACAAACACACACTGTTGCTCAATGAGGGACTGAGTGAGTGAGGGGGTTGGGTTGGCTCATATATATAAAGCACCAAACATGGTATTAACCTCACAGTAATGGAAATTCACGTGTGGTAGGTGGCCACCAGCACCATGCATGTCTATTGGAAGTCCATGTGCCACCTACACATGTCACAGGTATGAAAACACCATGCACATCATGACCTGCAACAGGGAATCCAATGGTCCCCGCCTGTTGAAGACCTGCCAACCATCACCACCATGGAACCATGCAACTTGTGGATGTTGCACTTCATTAGTGCCCTTCAGCATACCCGGATATGTGAATGCATTGGCATTAGGAATAGTCTGACAATGAATGTGGAAGGGCGATGCAGTAATGAGATTCCCCCCTGTGTAGAATGCTGGTAGCCAGATGTGCACCTCACGTTGGTGCCAAGTAAGGCGGGCACGGAAGATATGCGGAGAAGTTACATGAAAAGCCTGAAAGAAGCCAATGTTACACCTACTACGGAAGAACTAAAAAAGGGCAGGGGGAAACAAAAAAATGTAACTCTTGTCACCTTTGGCAATCAAATGACACACAATATGTATGAACTTGGTACGTGTCTTTCCGGTGAAATATATGGAAGTATCAAACGCACAACCATAATGCTGTATTGATAGGACAAACTAACACAGGTGTATCTGTCCCCCACATAAGAGGCGAACACGTGTACACATGTTTACAATGTTGAGCATGGGTACACACATGCATTCTTTAGTTAGTGCATCATGCAACTGGTGCCAGAAAGACACAGCGACCCCAAGAGTCATCTGGCCCAAGCACACATGGACATCATACACATGTACAATGCACACTGTGGCTCAGAAATGACACCTATGGACATGGACCATGATAGACAACACAACATAATTCGACACATAGTGTACACATATTGCACGTAACACTCATTTGTGTTGCCACCCTGTGCACTGCCAAATGTGCAATGAATGCTAGGCTCAGGCTTCCAGTTAAAGTGCGTATAAGGCCTTTTTACGCATGAAAATCTTGTAAATACGGCAGCTTTATTATTTTCCTGTGTACATTTAGACACAAGTTTAGAGCAGAGGGCAGTGCAAAGGTCAGGTTACTTGACAGAAACGCTTCTTTTGATTTTTATCTACATGGATGTAAGTGCAAGCCATAGATAAATGCATCTGAAACAAAATGTATTTCTCTGAAGCCTTTCAAAAAAAGAAACAGCACACTGTGATAAAAGGAATGGTTTCTTTACATTCAGCTTCTACTTTGTTGATGCTCGTGGAGCAAACATAATCACTGCATATTTATTTTCCTAGCATTTTAGGATTGTAAAATTAATACGATGGAGAACTTAGTTGCAATTGAGAATTGATATTTTGTAACAAATGATGCTTTTTTGCAGTGAAAGCAACCCAGTATTGCACATTGTATTTTTCAGAGTTCCTGTGTTATGTATATAATCATGCAGAGGCAGATCATTTTTACACTCTAATTATAAAAACAGTGTGTAAAATGATGACTATGCACGGTCTAATTTACATCCATTCAACCTTGTAATCAATGGGGTACATTACTACAAATGGTCAGTGGCAGCAGAGTCTTTGTTGAATGGTGAGTGATTTTCATTACACCAATCACAGGTGTTCAAGCCTCTCAAATCTTCAAGACAATTAAAACATCCAAAATCTGACTATCCAGGAAGTCTAAGCGCTGTTCAAAATGAAGGTTATGTTTATAATTGAAATAGAAACTCAGCAAAACCGGTCCCTGTGATGTTCCAGATAGGTATTTAGCTTTATATATCGCTTCATATATGGTTCGTCCAACATCTAGGCACTGTGATTATTATACCTCAGTCGATACCCAGTTGACCGACCCCTGAAGGATGTTAGCCAATAAGATAGCTCAGCCGGTTGATCTGCAAGTGATCTGTAGGTTGCAGGTTCGAATCCTGGCAAGGCCAACTCAGCCTTTCATCCTTTCAAGGTTAATAAAGGAGTACTATCTTCGGTTTGGTGATAATTGTGATAAATATGTTCTATGTATAGTGCTTTGCCAAAAGCGCTATATAAATAACCATTTAACCATGAGATTAGATATAGAATTTAGCATGGAGTCCTAGCCTCTCTGTACTGTTGTATCATAACACTGGCATACCATTAGGTAGTAATAGCTCCAGGAAACAAGGACTTTCATTAAACATCAAAAGACAATTCTGCTATTGAACCTCAAAACACACAATACAATTCATGCTTGCTTTAATATGTAATTGGCTGGGCTTTTGTGTTTCCAACATTTAAATATATACAAGAGAGATCAAATGTCCAGGCCTTAGAGAAATAATGAAAGGTGTATTCTGTCACAATGCAGAAAGCTGCCACGTAGTAATGTTTTCCATACAGTTTTTGCACACGTCGGCTGTATGCCACATACATTTTACTCTCTTGCAAAGGAGAAAAGTCATTGTTACTCTCTTAAAATCACATTTACTCTCAAACTTTAAAAATAGGGAGTAAAAAACTCCCACCTCAAAATCTTATCTGGAAAACTGGCTAGGCTCCATAGCCTTTGGCATCCCCATCTCCAGAGAGGTCATATGGTGGCAGCCCATGTGATGAGCATTAAGTCGTGGCCCCTTTGGTGAGGTCTTTGTGGTCTGGAGGCAGGACCTCCTCTCCACATCATCTCATCATTTCTTTTACTCTTTTTGATTACCTATGCACCACCTCCAAAGTCTTAGATTCACTGTCAATGTCAGGTATGATGTTGTCTGTGCCTTGTGCCCTCAACTGCTCCCCAGTGGTGAAAAAGAATTTCTGGAGGTATATAGTACTTGGTTTCCAATGATACCCATCCTCCGTAAACTCAAAGTGGCAGACCTTAGAGCAGGGTTGTCAAACTCCAATACTCGAGGGCCGTAACCATGTCAGACTTTCAGGATACCCCTCATTAATATTCATGCAATACATTTGCATACAATGATTCTAAATGTATGCAATTTTGTTCACATGTATATCCTGAAAACCCTTAAGACCTGAAGTTGGACAACCCTGCCTAGAGGACCTTAGAGAAGGCTTTAGGTTAGGGGGGCTGGCCGGGGTGGAGTGCCAGAAATCTCTAATAACTGTCCTTACCCGGCACTGCTGCAGGCTTCCTCAGTGCCCCAGAAGTAGCACCAGGCCTCATTTTAGTCAGGAGTCTGTGAGTGCGGTTTGAATGGCAAAATTATTTTGCCATTATTTTGCTGGGAAAGTAAGACATTCAGGGAGCACCTGACTCCTCAAGAATAACTCTTTCCAAATATGTATATATGGCCGTCACTTTATTGGTAGGCTATTATCATAAATGAAACCAACAGAAAGCCCAGCTCAGAAACGTTACACACTTGAATCACTGTTACAGATATTTCATTTACAAAAATGTAGTCTCATCTTCCTAAAATGCCCATTGATTTTATGCCAATTAATTTACATTGGTGCTGTTTGTCCTCATCCCCGTTCCCATGGGCTCTCTTCTGGGCGGTGTTAGGGTGATAGGGCCAGCTGAAGATTTCAGGGATAAGTAAACACCTTCACGCCTGTCTTTAGCCAGCAAAAGCAGATTTAAAAGGGTGCAGCCTTTAGTTTGAGAAGATTGGTGCCTCCCTGGGGAATATGTGCATACATGTAGCCCTTCCTTGCTTGAGGTTAATAGCTACAGATCAACACGGGACAGGAAGACAGCAGGGGAGCTGAAACCCTAATGAGCACTTAAGAAGAGCTATTAAGCTCACATGGCCTGGATCATTCATTTACAGAATGAAGGTTATTTACTCACTGATTGTATTGCTAATATCCCAACCCGGGAAAGGATTTATTTACAGAATGAAGGTTGTTTACTCACTGATTGTATTGCTAATATCCCAAGTCGGAAAGGATTTATTTACAGAATGAAGGTGATTTACTCACTGATTGTATTGCGAATATCCCAAGTCAGGAAAGGATTTATTTACAGAATGAAGGTGATTTACTCACTGATTGTTTTGCTAACATCCCAAACCGGGAAAGGATTTATTTTCAGATAGCCGCTTATTTAGAAACTGAACCAGAGGGAGTAGTTATTGACAGTATTCAGATTGGATGCAAACAAGGCCACCTGAAACTATCATGGGTGTCCCAAAATAAATCTTTATAGGGCCTCTTGAAGCATTGTTGTACCTGCTCTCTCCTTCAGGCCATGCCCAGCACAATTTGCAATTTGGCCACACCCTCTTTCCAGAATCCCACCTGAATTGTGTATCTCACTTAAAGCACTGGCTCTCAGCCGCTTCCCTGGCCAGAGGGTCAGTCAACAGAGTTTTGCTGACCAGTGTTGCAGTGGTGAGTGATGGCATGAGCAACATAAAAACATAGCTGAATTATGTCCCTGCAAATAATGCACGTCTCGCATGTGCCACCCCGCAACAATAACCCAACTTCAGAAACACCCGTGTGCCCTGCACACAGCTTATGATAATTTTGTAATGCGAATGTGACCCAGTAAACACATTTATTAATCGTAAAGCATATCCACATTTACATATCACATGTGCCAAAGTGGCGTGATCAAACACACGTTTCACCTTTACATTTGCATTGACAGCTGAAAAGAAACGCATAGGAAGTAAAAATCCCAGGAAGAAACAGCAGGCCCCTTCCTCCACATCACTCCCAATAAGGCGGAGCAGGGTGGAGGACACCCATGGATGCCATGTTCCCCAAAAAGTGGCCAGTGATTCAGAAGTTGACATGCAATCTCAAGGCTTTATGTTGCATTAGTGTTAGCAGCCACAATTGCATGCCAAACAATCTAATCTAACAATAGGATAAAAGGCCAGATGTATGTTTTTCTGCTGCAGTAGCTTTGCCTGTTGTCACCACTAGAGGGCCCTGTTGCCCTAAAATACATAGAGACTATGCCAATTTGTGAAGCTTCACCTGTTGTCACCGCTAAAGGGAGCTGTTGACTTAGGATATGTAGTGGTCCTACTGTGTCAATGAAAACCTGCACTTTGGCCCGTGCACATGGGCTCTTACACTAGTAAATAATAAACAATCCGTTTCCAATGGGGATGAATGAAGGCTATGTGAATGAGAGAATAACATCCTGAATCTTCATGGTCACAACCTCGTCCGAGTACTTGGATTGCCTATGTTCCTGATGTTCTTCTTCATCTCAGTACTTTTCAGAACCTTGGGGTGGTCTGCCTTATAACAGTTCATAGGTCTAATGTTTACAAAGAGGTTAGCAGAAGGAGATTCTAGAGTGTGTGGGGGGTCTGATGTTCTTGTAAGGTCTATACCCTAGATGGTCGTCCTTCTCCCTAGGGGGGGGGTTCCCTCCCCATGAGATCCTCACTCATTAAACCACCCTCGGGGACTATCTGGTAACTCACCTCCCTGGCCTCATGGAAAAGGGCTCCACCTCATGAGAAGTGACGAAAGCAAGTGAATCATCACAGGGGCAAGAGTGTAGGGAAAAGGAACAGAGATCTAGTAAAGGGGACAGAAAGGGGACATCCAGGTGCCTAGAGAACAAAGAAGGAAAGGTTCAGAAGGGAAAAAGGCAAACAGGAACGCTGGAATTCACCCGGACTGAAGGCAGACTGCAGGGCTGGTAAGAAGTATTAAGCCTTTTATAGCCAAGTCTTGTGCCGTAGCGCAAGAAACGCTGCCCTGCTAGATAGGGACGCCTGGGGGCATGTGTTGTTACCAGGGGGTGGAGCTTCTGCCCACCGAGGCATAGCCCTCATGGCAGTGCCCGCACACAACACTCAGTGGCCCCTCAGTGGGTTGTGTCCCCGCCGCATCCTGTTGTTACAGGACCAACGCGGGAGGAGCCACTTACGCCGGTAGAGAAGCCAAGCTCTACCAGGTAAGTGAGGCCGTGCTGCGCACAAAAGTCATATGTGTGCGGCAGGTCTAACGCTCAGTTCAGACCTATCTCTACCCAGTGATCGAAGTGCACGAAAAGAAGTAGTGGAACTATGTTCCCTACTGGCCTGCACTACTCCCCATAAACCCCATTGATGCGCCCCCACCCATGCACAATACAAACCCCAAAACACATGCACCTGATGTTTAAGGGAACATCCAGTGCAGTGCACTGAAAGTGCAAGTTTCAACATGTTCCTACACCTTTATTTTAAAACGAAACTGTTCCGGAACGCTTTCTTTTTTTTTTAAAATAAAAGTATAGGAACGGTAAAACCTATTTAAAAGAAGTAGAGGAGCACCGCTCCCGACCGCTCCCGCCCACTTCGACCACTGTCTCTACCTGATCCTACCGCTAATATTAACAACTTTTGTTAACTATTAACAAAAGAATGTCTCTGTTCTCCTGGTCGTTTCCTCGTGTGCCTTCTTTCTTCTGAATTTCTTTAGTGATCTCTCTTGTCTTCTTGCAGTATCACTATACAAATGCCTCTGTTTAGAACTACGATTCTTGTGATGGCCTTCTTTCATCCTCTCTTGGGGTTTTATTCATAAGCTCTTGTCATAGGTACTGTCCTTTCCTTAAAATAATGCTTATTGTAGTTTTCCTTGAGATACTTTCTCAGGCTCTTGCCTCTTTTATTTATTGGATATTTGTATGATGCCTATACAACAACTAGTGTTTTCTATGACTTTAAGCAAATTGGGAATCCCCCTCTCCTGAATTCTCTATACTGGATTCTTATTCTTAGCATTCCACTCACTTGACAGTCTTAGTTTACAACACTTGATGTACTTTTTTATGGCGTGTCCTCTCCCCTCTTCAACCCCGAGTTCTTGGGCCCTTTTCTCTTCTTCCCACGGTATTTGTTTCCACTTTTTTTCAGCTTTCCAAACAACCTTATTTGCCACTTTCTTCAATGGTTTCTCATATCACCAATTTCACTGATGTATACTTCATATTTTGTTCTTTGGATGTTTATGCCTCTCGATACTTGTTTCCATTTTCTTTCTGCTTTCCAAACAACCTAAGTCGTCACTTTCATTATTGACTTCTCCTCTCCCCAGTTATACTGACTTCCTGCTCATGCTCTTCTCTTAGGGTTTTTATCTTCTCTTAGGGTTTCATAACGGCTGCCCCGGCGGCCTCCCGCTCTCCCTGCTACCTTTGTTACTACAGGGGAATGTCTCAGGGTTTCAGCACTTGCTCGGGTAATCGATCTTGGCTTCTTGCATCTCGTTCTCAAACTCTGCCGGCGTCCCATACTAGGCCTCGCTGCTGGATGTTGCCATCCACAGGTGGTTCGGAGCGGTCAGCGCTCCTTGCTGCTTTGGTCTCCGCACCGTTAGATGGATGTCTGGTGCCCCATTCTACGACCGTAGTCACGCCACCACTTTAGATGGGTCATCTCTCCCGTTCATCCAACGGTTTCCCCTTTGCTGGTTTCGACCGGCGTTCCGGCGTCATATCTTGGCATTCTTCGCCTCTCCAAAAGTCGTGGGCTCAGTGGCTTGGTTTTGCTCCATCTCTCCAAGGCGTATTTATGTCAGGGGGCTTCCCCTGCGCACTGTACTCTCTCTCCTCCCTTTCTTTACTCATCCCAGTTATATACAGATTGCATCTTAAATAGATATCTTCTTTTCTGTTGTATGGTTGGTTTGTTACAACAATGTCGGAATTCAAAAAGAAGGAGGATCCATTATTCTTCATAGAAGGCAGTCCCATATATGCAGACAGATTGTTTGGTCTATGGAGTTCCTCATGGTAACAAGCGTCCTTGCCCCGTAAGGGGGAGTCACTTTATGTGGAGGGCTGAGGGGAAAACCTGTATCCCTTTTCTCACTTTCCAGTAACTTTTTTGTTACTGTGACAGGACCCTCTTTTCAGGCTGGTGGCCATGTACCTTTTACACAACTTTTTGTGAACTTTTATCGCAGGCTGTCATCGCAGCTGTGGTAGGGGACACAAGGGTCACCATTGACCCAAAATGGTGACTGTACTTTTTAAAGTCCTGAACAAGATAGTTTGTCCTTTCTTAGGTCTTCTTCTACCTACCTGGGTGGAAGAGGTTCCTCTAGTTCCTTTGTCTTGTCCGGGCTTCCCTTGGAAGGCCCGCGAAGGGTCTTTGAGTGAATGGCAAGACAAGAAGTGGGGAGGGTCAACCCAAAGCCCCCCCCCGGTCCTTTGTCCTGCAGAGTGCCTGAGAGAAACAAGTTCTGACTTGCAGGCTGGCTATCCCCTTTGGACAGCCATCCCCAAGTTTTGAATGTGGCATGGCATATGATTGGCGGGCCAGTGTTCCTGCATACATTCTGAGGTCCTGAAGCAGAAACTCTGAGTCGACTACTGGAACTGAAGAATCTGAAGAAGAAGCCCTAAAGAAGAAGATGCCAGCCACTTTCAGTGACCACAATAGCCCGCTGAGAAACCAATGCTGTTGCAACCTCTACCTTTGAATGACAGGGAAGAAACAAACAAGACAACTTCCTCCCTTGGACTGGTGGGCCTAATCAGTCCCAGTAGGAACTGCATTTTGCACCATCCCTGGAAGGGCTGTGGCTTCCACGGCCTGCAATTCACCAATACCCTGGGTCCTGTGCCGCTGTGTTCAGCATCGTCGCCTGAATAACAAATCCACCTGGAACTTTGTGGGCATCTTTCTTGAACTGCAGAGACTCGATCCAGATCCCCAAAGTACCCCCACATTAGATGAGGACCGAGAAAAAGAGAAGAGTCTACCGCTGTGACATTCGTGCTTCAACCAAGCCTGGAAACTAAGACTGAGACTGAGAAACCTGTGACCAGATCTGCTGTCACCGCTCTGCTGGAACCGTCCTGCAGCAATGACTTCTTCATTCTAAGGTACTGCCCTGCTTCATGTAAAACTTACCAGGAGCTTCGTTTGCTGATCCTGTATTTCTGGGGGCAGCAGATAGCTGTATCTCATACTCCTCCAGTGTTCTCTTAGAGATACATTTGGGTGGACAACCGATTGTAGTCTGTCCTGCCTTAGGAGACTGGTGCTTGAGGCAACTCCACAAGGGAACCCCTAGGCTTCCTTGAATTGAAAAACCTTTAACTACCTGCAAACCCAGAAGAAATCCTGCTGGACTATGCCAGTTTTGAACCTTGAACACTGTACACTGCTTTTCCAGCTCAACTCCTAACCTCTGGTGGCCTATTGACTCTCATACGATAGGGTTGGACTCTTTATGACAGGTTGGAACAAAGTTATAAAAAGTTATAAGTTGGAAATGTTTGCACATATGTTTCAAACGGTTTTACTGAGAGGTGTGTTACTGTATAAGTTATTCGGAAAGTTACTACACCTATAGTCTATTACTTAAGAACCTAGCAATTGTGTTCTACATGTGGTGTTGTGTTTTAGTACTTACCTTGCAAATTTTTAACAGTGTGCCTTATATATAACAAATGACTATTTTTTATCTAACTTCAAATGTATCAGTGTTTCCCAGAATTAGAGTTCTTTGTACCTTCTTACAGCCCCCCTCCCCTCCTTGATTGATTAAGCCTGACTGCTCAGTCATTTTAAAAACCTTTGTATGGTTCAAGCCAAACCTAAGAGTTGGATCCCTGTACTGAGGGCTTTCACAGACAGTGGGGGTCATTCAGAGGTTGGAGGTAAGTAACTGTCCGTACTGGCATGGCGCAAATAGCGTGTCCATGTAGTCAAGAGCCCGCTAATAGAGGGCTATTATGACTTCGCAGGCACGAGATTTGCGCCATGCCGGTAAGGGCATTAGCGCCATGCCGTAAAAGGCACGAAAAAGGCCCTCAGCGGCATCATGCATAGCGCATATTGCACTACCGGCATGAATCAATGCAGCATTAGTGGTCAACGTTAATAACGGTCACCGTAAATAAGCGGAACCGGAAGTAGCGTGATCGCACAAGAACGGGAAGGAGCACGGCAGCCATCTTTAAAAACACAATCCATTGCCATCCTCAGCACACATGACCTGTTGGACACTGCTGTTCATGGAAACTCATCCTCCAACACACCACAATGCCAAAGGCTATTAAGAAGGGCGCCTCCCGCCAGCGCAAAGAGCGCTTCAATGAAGATGAGTTGGACATGCTAGCTGGGTTCCTGCAGGAACATGCTGACATTGTGTTCGCCCAGAGCATGAAGAGGGAGGCCATCATTCGCAAAAAAGAGATCTGGGCACTTGTGGCACAGAAAGTGAGCGCAGTCGGGAACACCCCACGCACCATAAAAGACTGCAGGAAGCGGTGGGACGACTTGCGGCTGCGAGTACGGAACATACTCTCAGCCAACAGGAGCCAGGCAATGGCAACAGGCAGAGGAGCCAGCTCCCCCATCAAGCTGTCCCGATGGGAGGACATCTGTGCCAGCCTGATTGGCATTGAGGGCATAGAAGGTGTCAGAGACATGGAGTGTGACGCCACAACATCGGCGGATGGAGGTGAGTGTCCTAAGAAAACACTGTAATGCAGAGTCTGATGAAAGTCAACCAATATGTGTGTCCAAAGAGGCAAGCCATGGCCCAACACACACACACTCCCAGCAAAGTTGTCGGACGCATCACAGACACATGCAGTTTCCTCCAGCAAGGCAATGCCGTACCTGACACATACCACACAAAATATTAATGGCATAAGTCACACTGCATGCAGGCCCAAACAAATATGCATGTCCCATACCATACGTCTTCCCCAACATGAGTGACCCCAACGTATGCCTGCATCACCCACCCATGTATGAAACAACGTGATCATCCAAACTCAAATGCCTTTTACCCTCGATTGTGTGGATGATCAATTGTACAAATGTATGTATGATGCCTATCAAACCATCACTCATGCCGTCCCTCTCTTCGACCCCCACAGGCTCAGACCATGACAGCGATGCCCAGGACTCACCCCCACAGCAAACCACACCCCAGAAGAGGGCCCGGGATGAGGCCAACCGGCCTTCCACCTCGAAGGGCCAACCCAAGGCCTGCCGTGCACCAACATTGAAAACACCTGAAGTTGCCAGGGCACCGGAGCTGCCAAGGGACGTTGAGGCAGAAGCGCCAACACCTGTTGCACAGCCACAGGAAACAGCCGAGGCTCCACACTCGGCAGAGTCCAGTTTGGCTGGGGAGGTGGCAGCAACAGCACCCCAGGCTGAGGAGGAGGCACAGGAAGACGCATGGGTGCCCGTGGAGGACGATTCCTCCGAACTGGCCCACACGCCCAGTCCGCTGCCATCCCCCCAAATCACATCTCTTGGTTCAGACCATGCCACCACCCGGAGCAGTCTGGAGGGGAGTTAATTAAAGGGGCCATTGGTCCCATAGTGGAGAGCAGTGAGGCCGAACATGAGACCCAGGCACCGTCCACCTACACAGGTGCACCCGCAGGGCCGCAGCGTTCTGAGCAGCTGACTGCCCTTGTGCGGCAGTTCATGGAGGACAACGCCCAGGCAAGGCAGGAGTGGCGGGAGAACATCGCCTCTCTAGGCAAGACAATCAGTGATAACACCGCCTCCATGGGCAAGGTATTTGCGGAGAATACTAGCCGCCTGTGCGAGGAGGTATCCGACCTGCGGCAGGTACTCAGCCGCATCGCCGATGACATGAAGTCAGTACGTCCGGCAACCCAGTTTGAGGAGGAGGCCACACCATCCTCATTAAGCTCTACCCAGACCAGCCCACTCCGTCGGTCGTTGCGCACCCTGCGCCGGCCGGACATGCCGCCACCAGGTCCAGGGAGTGCAAATAAATAGTCTGGCCAGCCTGATGAAGGCATTAGAGACTTGTTGGGACTTGTGTGGGGAGGGGGAGGAGGTGAGGGTGTGTGTGCGAGTTGTGGGGGGAGGGAGGGGAGAGTGTGTGGGGAAGTTGTGGGGGGAGGGGGAGGAGGGGTGAGGGTGGTGGAGGGTTATTGCACTATCGTTTTCATTGTTTATTTCAGTACACCCATTGGGCCTCATTACGACCCAGGCGGTAAGTTACCGCCTGGGTCGTACCTTTACCACCATGGCGTAAACTACGTTTACGCCATGGTGGTTGGCGGACTTACCGCCCCATTCCGAGGTTGGCGGGGCGGTAAGTCCCCAATCCCCATTTACCCTGCCCCATTCCCATTTTTGCCCCATAGGGCATAATGGGAGTGGGGAAGGCGTTAATTACGCCACCGTAAATTACGGTGGCGTAATTAACAACAAGGTCCCTTAGCGCCATGGATTTTAACACCTGCTAAAAGCAGGTGTTAAATCCTCCATGGCGCTAAGGGACCTCGGAATCAGGCAGTAAGGGTCGGCGCTGTTTACGCCGCCGTAAACCCCTTACCGCCTGGGTCCTAATGAGGCCCATTGTGTCAAGAGCAAGGCCTGAGTGGACATTCATCATTGCGCATGTGTCATTTATTCATATACAGTGCATAGTGTGCATGTACCCCCACACCCAGTACCCTCTGTCAAACTATCATGTCACCCTCTGCAGCCATGTGTGTCAGTAATATTGTGCAATCACTGACTGACCCACTGCACATCCCTCCTGTGCATCGGCACCACAATGATGTGCTGCCACTTCTTCTTCATCCCCTTCATCATCACCAGTTGGTTGTAGTCCAATGTCAGGGGCAGGGGCACGTTGCGTCGGATACACATGTCGTGCAGCATGACACATGCCATGATCATTTTGGCCAACTTCTCATGCCTCTTGCGGAGTGCCCCACCCGAGGGGCTAAGGCAGCGAAACCATGCACTCAACAGGCCGCAGATCTGCTCAATGACCACACGAGTACGGGTGTGGGATTGATAGTAGTCCTCCTCATGCCTGTTGTGTGGATTTTTGGGCAGGGGTGAGGAGCCACGTCATCAAGGGATAGCCATTGTCACCTGCATGGGAGGCAGATAAAAAGGTGTATGTCAGTTGATTCATGATGGACAGCTGTACTAGACACACATGCCGGCAGATTATCGTTGGCCACATACACATGTCCCTGGTTGTATGCACGCCGTTTTTATGCCCTCAATGTGTCCTGTGCCATGGAATAATGGTGTGGGTTGCATCTTCAAGATGATACACGGTGTGCTCTGCCGTGTTGTTGCTCATGCATTATGTACGCATACAGCTGTGTCTGGGTCCATTTAGTGATGTGTAGCGTTCTGTAGGATTTTCTGATGGGAGCGTTGGCAGTAGGCTCTGCAGTGTTAGGTATTCAACGCTGATTTTTTCCATGGTGACATGCAGCATTCCTGTGGTTGATCCGGGATATCGGGCAGAACAATGTGTGATGATCTTGCTGGCGTCACATACCATCTGCACCTTGTTGGAGTGGTATTGCTTGCGATTGCGGTACACCACCTCCATGGCATGCGGGGCCACCAACTCCATGTGGGTGCAGTCAAGGGCACCTATACAATTTGGCATGCCTACCAGTGCATGGAGGCCACCTTTTGTTTCAAGGATCTCCTGGTGAGGCCGTGGTAGGGATATGTATTCCGTTGTGTGCTTGAGGAGGGCATCCAGCACTTGCTTCAGGATGCAAGTAAATAAGGGTTGTGATATGTCATGCATGTGCGCCACTGTGTGCTGGCAGGTGCCTGTGGCAAGGAAGTGGAGCACAGACACTACCTTCAGTAGAGGGGGCATGGTGGTGCGTATTTCAATGAGGCTGACAATGTCGTCGTGTATCATGTCCATGATGGTGTTGATGGTGTCCCGGTCCAGACGGTACAGGGTGTGGTTCTGCTCCGGGGTTGGGTTGAAAGGACTGGCTCTGATGTGTGGGATTGGGGGCTCCCTGTATGGTGATACTGGCTGCACTGGTGGGGCATGCTGGGGCTGTCTCACCCTCCTTCTCCTGCTGCGTCTCCTCTGTGGTGCCTGCTGTTGCTGTTGGTGTTGTTGCTGGTGTTGCAATGCAAGCATGTCCTCCAGCTCAGGTATTGATGCTACTGTTGTATTAATCTTGGTGTGGAAAGGGGTGTGGTGTGTTGGTGTGCTCCTTTTGTACAGGCCCAGACTCCATTGCCTCCACATGTGCTGATGGTGTGCACCTCTGGCAGTTGGAAACACTGAACATGGCATTTTACAGTTGGTCCGCGATGCCGGTATTTACAGCATGCCGGTATCCACTTTTAGTGCCTTCATGATGCTGGTATTTGCATGTCTGCCTGACTTGTGATGTCCTCCAGTTTACGGCATGCCGGTATTGCCGACATGAGGGGCCAAGTGCCCGCGCCCATGCCGTTATTAGAGGCACCGTTATTTACGCCGTTATGCCACTATTTAATAGTGGGTTGGCAGGTCGGAATAGCCCGGAGCGGTAAGTGATGCCGGTAATCCTTTACCAGTGTTGTGTGCCTCATGAACACCACTTTGATTATTATATCTTCATCAAATAATGACAGGAGTCAGCCTGCATGTCTGAACTCCTTTATTCTCATATCATAACTGACTCCTCTCCATTCCATTCCTTCCCAAGTTCTTCCTACCAAACATTCCACATTCTATTCAGCTACAACACCTCCCCCTTGCTTATCATAGAAGATTCAGCCATCCAAGATTCATCTATAACACCTCCCCCTTGCTTATCATAGAAGATTCAGCCATCCAAGATTCAGCTACAACACCTCCCCCTTGCTTATCATAAAAGTTCACGCTCACCGTCAGTCTGACAGGGTCACCTCTACATTTGTTCAATGAGACGTACAGGCTTACGTATAGTCCTTTGAGGGCACCCACTGCCGGTCAAATAAGGTGGCGAATGTCCAGAGTCTTTAAGGGACAGGAGACTAACAGGTTCTTCACTCCTCCTTTCCCCATACAGTTCTCCATTTGAAACATCCTGTGACATAAGCCTAACAGGTTCCCCATTTCTCCCTGTTTCTTCTTCCAACTCCTCCTGGAACATTGCATGAAAGAGTGAAGCATCTTCTATCTTCCCTGTTACTACACCATTCTCTCTCACAACAGTTGCTATGGGCCTTTTGACAGCCATGACTGTTACTGAATCTGGGTCACGACTGGATCCCACCTTCCTTTGTTGTTTTTGCCTACTCAGTATAAATTCACCTTCATTCACTGACATCTGAATTTCTTCCATTCTCCTCTTGCGATTCATCCAATCCACATTTGCCTTCAGTCTTCTTTCTTCCATGACCATGTCCATGTCCCCCCCCATTTCCAAAATGCTTCATGTCCAGATCTTTCCTTTGGTTTGATGTTACTGCTTTGGCACATCTCAGCTGGGACTGACACATTTTTACATATCCATTCGCACTAGGCTGTATGCTCTCCTTATCAGGAAATCTCACTGTGCCACGCCTCCTCCTTGGTAGCAATTGTGTGCTAGATTTCCATGTTGCCGATACTGGGGTCTCTTCTTTGCACATGATCCAGAAATTATTCCTTTGCCCACATCTCATGCATATCCGACCAAAAGCTGGACATCTACCTCTGTGTGGAAAATCCAATCCACATCTATAGCACTTCTTTTCCAGCTGACTCCTGCCTGTGCCATACCATGCACTTTGGCGGGTGAACAGGTTTGAAAATCGAGATTGCCTCTGTCTGTTATCTCTGATACCGTTAATGGTATTTAACTCACTTCTGTTTTTCATCTTGGCTACCTGCCTTTCAGTTCTTTCATACACTTGTGCCAACTCCAGGACTTCCTTTAATGAGAGAGGCACTCTTAGAAGATGTCTTCGAAGTTGTGATGACGTACACCCTTCAATGATTCTCAGCCTAATCGCCTCATCATCACTAAAGCTTGCGAATTCACAATATTCTGTCCTTCTCTTTAATCGTAATACAAATTGGTCAATTGTTTCATGTGGATTCTGTGTGCACTGATTAAATGCATATCGTTCATAGTCCCGATTGGGAGGGACAACCAAACGTTCACCAATCCCAGTGACCAATTGTTGATATGTTGTTCTTTCCTGAGCCAGCATGCTCATTACCACATTTCTCACCTCCTTTCCTTCCAAATTAACAAATATGTCCATTTTGTTTGAGGCATCCTGATTCCTTGCTGCTCTCAAGAAGCCCTCGAAATCCTCCATCCATTCCTGCCATCGTTTCCCCTGACTTTCCTGTGTCCCAAGTATAAATGGGTCCGGGCAATGTAGATAGTTCACCAGAATCCCCTCATTCTGGACTGATCTTGTATTTCCACTTGTGATATTCAGGAACATGGTTACTCACTTGTGGCCCAGTTGCTTCGCTCTTTCTTTCATCAGCGGTAGTTGCCTTTGTTGCTTGATTGCATAATGTTATTTCCTTTATTGGTCAATATAATTTCATCTGTGCAACTTTCATTTGTCCAGTTCTATTGTGTTTTGTTGCTCGTGTGTGAGTGCAAATGAGGCGCACCTTACAATTTAGCACTACTTTAAACACTCTTTTTTTTTTGTATGCCAATCCCTTCCTGGTTCACCGAAGAAGTGTACTGTTCAAGGTCCTACAGCAGCAAAATAGTGATTATATACAGGGAGATAGCAGACCTTGTGCCATTAGCTCATACGTGTAGCATTCCATTTGTTCACTTTCATCCAGATTCCCAGATTCACCTGCCGTGGTGTGGGCTGTTCACTGGTATCTTTCCTTGCCACCTTAATTTTGTGTTATATTTTCTGTTCTGCAGCCAGTATGAAAAACAATTTCCCAGTGTGGGCACTTCTTGTGTTGTTGTTGCAGTCTATGCCTCACCACTGTGCTCTTTATTCCACAATTTGATTTAATTGAACTTTCATAGTTTCCATTTTGCACTCATGACACATTTTAGTTCATTTCACTGTTTGTTTTATTTAGTTAGTGTCTTGATCTTATGTTCCTTATTTGACACTCTTCGTGCAATCACTCATGAGATGGCAGCATTTTATTCTTTGCTCAATGTCCTTCATTTGGTTGCACTCGCACCACATCACTTTCAATGACTTCCTTTAGTTTTGCTTTATAGAGTCCCAGCCAGTGACTCTGACACCTCCAACAGTCTTAGACCTCGCACACCCGTGAATATCACAGTTCCAGTTTCTCCTTTGTCTATTTTTTTAAAAAAGAAAATGCTTTTCTGCACAACAGCACGTTGGCAATCTTCTCCTTCATGTATTCATGTATGCCATATTAGCAAGTCATACCAGTCAATTCCACGCAGCGTTGCTCCTCTGTTCTTACTCTTTCCTTCCTTTGGCTTCTGTTTCCTTTATCTTTATTTCTGTCTTCTCATTAGCCACTTCCACTGTATTGTTTTCAAATAGTTTCACAGGCTGCTTTCTCTTGACCATCTCTATAGCTCATCAGTGTTTCAGTGGGTCAATCCCATCCTTGTTGCCAATTGTTGTGTGCCTCATGGACACCACTTTAATTATTATATCTTCATCAAATAATGACAGGAGTCAGCCTGCATGTCTGAACTCCTTTATTCTCATATCATAACTGACTCCTCTCCATTCCATTCCTTCCCAAGTTCTTCCTAACAATCATTCCACATTCTATTCAGCTACAACAACCAGCATCGTTTTTCCCTTACCTCCAACCTCGAATGATCCCCAGTAACTTGTATGCAACTCCCTAACACTCAAGAACCCATTATCCCTCTACTGCCCCTCAGATTGTGGATAAGGGCAATAGGCCTTCTGCTGAATATTCACTACTGGAAATGATCAATTTCCTGTGAAGTTGGATCCTTGGTCTCTGTTAATACTCAATGGCACACCAAAACGAGGCATAAGAAATCACAGATCAGAGCCCTCAATGCAGCCTTAGTGTTGGCCTTACGTATGGGATACACCACTATCCATTTTGTGAATATATCAATAATAACATGATTCTAGCCTGTCACCTTCACAACTGAATCAAATCTCACTGCAACTGTGTAAAATGAGTCCATGGTTCTGGGTTTGCGCCTAATTTCACCTTTACACTCTTGCCTACGTTTTGTTGCTGCTAGATTAAACACTGACAACATAACTGCTCTGCGTGTGTGAATGATCCTGGGCCATACCATTCCTTCTTAAGATAGGTTACCATTCCCCTTGTGCAATGTGCGCAACACCGTGAAACATGCTTGCAAAATAAAACAAGAACGCGTTGGGAACAACTAAATGTCTTTTATGCAACCACTAATTTTTATTGCTGCACAGAGAAGACCCTGCTATGATCAATCAATTGTTTTCCGTATATGGAGTGGAATTCTGGATTTCCGCAAACTTCTCAAGTATGGTGTAAGGCGGAACAACAGACTGTACTTGTCTTTCTGGCATTTATTTCTCCGCCGGGGCAGAAGGAAAGAGCAGCCCACCCTCGCTATCTCATCTACAAGGGCATATCCTCAAATGGCTTCATCCCTTGTGGCTTGGCGCCGTAAATCACCTCACTCTTGCTAATTCCGTAGGCAACCTTACTGATTCGAGAAAGGCATTTACATGTTGTGCATTTTTGATTGGGGTCCTTGAACATGATAGTCCTTTCCTTCCAATGCATCCTGTAATCCTGCACTATTCCAATTACATAAAGGGAGTCCATAAAGATGGTCACCTGCTAATCCTTTGCTATACTGTACCTTGTGTCAAGGCAACAAGCTCTGCTATTTGCACTCTTTGCCTGTCTGTAGGCTGCTCGCTTTTATTTTTTTTAAATTCCAAATGTTGTTTAAGATTTTCACATTACAAGAGGAGCAGAAGTTACGAGCATCACATCAAAACACTGAGGAAGAAAGAAAAACAATTCCATTACAACTCCCGTCTTTCCCCTACCCCTCACCCCCCCCCCTTCCCTCCAACCCATGTATAGGCAACCAAAACCTCCTGACCAGTCAGATGAACATGTCTGCTTGTGTGCGACACAATAGAAAGAGCATATTGTTAGTAATTCAAAGACACCCCACAGGTGATGTCTCCCACTGTTAAATCACCAATCCCTCCAGTAATGAGTAAGGGGTGAGATGCACCCTTCCAGTGACGCCTCCAGTGTCGACCATCCTCCCATCCTTGTCACCAGCGGACCTCACAGTGGCATAAACCTGCTACAAAAACCACTCCACTCAGACTTGTTTTGTTGCAGGGCTGCGGTGATCCTTTCCATCACATGCAGCTCAAACCGAGCTGTTCACACTTTCTGCTGTCGACTCAGAGTTGGACACTCTCATCCGACTGCCCGGTATCCCAGACCTAGCTATTTAACACTTGCTGCTGTTTTCTGCAATCAGGCATATACCTGTAGACAGATGTGTCTCAAATCTAGTGATCTATGCGTACTGCTGCTGTGCCAAAGTTAGATGCCAATGCTAGCTGCTGTGTGTGCCATTAGCTGTTCGCACTTGCTGCTATCTCAGATTTGGGCGTCCTCTGTCAGTAGCCAGGTTTCCCAAATCCAGCAAATTAAAGCTGCTGCTGCTGTCTCAACTTTAGTTGTTTATACTTACTGCCGCTGTCTCAAATTTGGGCACTTTCCCAAAGTCAAACGGTTACTGCTGTTGTGTCTAAATAAGCTGCCTATACCTGCCGCTTTGTCTCAAATCTAGGCATCTCCTTGCACTTATCAGGCTCTATCATATCTGGCTGGTCCCACTCATGGTGGTTCCTCACCCCCGGACGCTCCAAGCCCCCTCCATCCCGCCCATCTTCGAGCCAGACCCTAAAACAAGCATGACGACCAGCACACACTCGAGCCAGACACACCATCAACCAAGATCACCACCTCCCACACCATTTATCCGTCCATCAGTACCACACTCACCGAGAATCTGACACACCCACACTAGAACTCACTACACAACTCCCCACACACAAACAAGAGGATCACACAGGCACTACGGAATACATCCCACCAACGCCTTCATCCTTCATCCTCGAACCCTCATTCTTGAACTCAGTACCACACTCACCCAGAATCACTCAAGCACACACTGCCACACACCTCACCACTCACATACAAGAGGAGCTCTCATGCACTCTGAAATACACCCCATCTGCCCTATCCCCTTCACCCCCGTACCCTCATTCTTGAACCCACTATACTTGCCGCAAAAACTTCTCACCCTACCCCTTCCACTCAGAACCTACACACACACCACATTGCCACCACCGTGCACCACATGCCCTCCAACTCCCAGACCAGAGGAGCTCTCGGGCCCAAGAAGACTCGCCCACTCCCTACCCCCCTCCCACCTACCTCTGCAGACCCCTCACTCATCTACGATCTTTCCTTCCCACCCACCTGTCCAGATTACTAACAACTTCTTACAACCTCTCGGTGCCCACTCTCCAACTCTCAGATCAGAGGGGCTCTCTGGCGCACCCAAATTCAACTGAACCGCTCCCAACAACTCCTGCCTTCCCACCTCTCCTCCCCGCCTTGCCAGGCGGGAGGCTTGCTCCCACCCACAGCTTCTTTCCCCCTATCTCTAATACATGAGGAGCCCCTCTGCAGCCCAAATGCCCCATCTCTCTTCCCACCCCCACAACCACACACCCTCCCTCACACACACTCACAACCAGTCCTGCACTCTCTCCAACTCCACTGCTGAGAAATCCCGGCAGTGCTGCGACAGCCAACATCCAACCACTCTGCTCCCCAGACCTACCCCCTCTGCCACCTCTGGCGCTGCGTCCACATCCATTGCCCTGACCAAACCCCCTTGACAAACATGCCCCCGCAACCTCATCTCCATCACACCAACCACTACCAGTAGACCACCCCAGCTGCTATCCTTCTCCTCTCTCGGCATTGGTACATCTTGCCCTTTCCCGAAACATCGCCTCAACCCCCCTTCCCGCAGACCACCCCACCCTCTCACACACTCATCTCATTCAGCACTTGAACGCACACAACTCAGAGGTAGAGGCCGCCCCACGCCCTCTACTCTACATGCCTCACAAGCACTGCACCGTTCTACCTGCCTCTCCTTTCCTAGCTCGATTACCATGTCCCCTCTGTCACCCCGCCTACAAACTCCCTCCTTGAACTCAGCTTCTCTGCCCTCCTTTTCATTCAACCCACATCATCTCCCCTTCTTCAATCTCCCGGGCACCATTCCATTACAGTACCAATCCTGACACCTCAGAACGGCCCAGCTCCTCTCAACTCCCTAACTGAAATCTCTGAGCCATTCGCATCCGAATAGACCACCCATCCCATTCCAATACTCGGCCGAAGACCTGCAGCGACTTATCCTCTATTCCCAGTCCCGAACCACCCACTGTGCTCTACACACTGTGATAAACCAGAGGATGTGTCACCCGCTAGTCCCCGGGGATCTCTCTCTCAGGTGGCCGGGCATGGCTATCGCCTTTGGTGCGGGAGGATCACCTGGGTGAGTGGTCTTTGGGGAGTGGGGGTGAGGCAGCCGATGTTGAGACACGGTATTCCCCCCTTATTTGTTCATCCAACCCCTCCTATTTTGTACGATCTGATGTCCCAACTTCCCCCACTTTCTGCACAAACACTAGGCCGAGGAAGAGGGTGACTGTGAGTAACAAGACTAACTCTTATACATCTTACTGGACATGGCCCGCTAATCGGGTCAGGCAAAGTCAGCCACTTGTCTTCAAGTGCATACACCCGTTTCCAATTAGCTCTCCTTACACAGAATAAAAGGAGGAACCTACAGACACACTCTGAGCAAAGTGGAACACGAGTACGAGCAGAGCTTTTGGGGCAAAGGCGAACCTACTGGAGCAGAGCGACTGACCAAGGAACGAGTACACCAGGCTGAAAACCCCAAGAGTTCCCTACAGGAGGTTGCTGCCTCCACAAGACTGCGAAAGATATGTGGAGAAGGCCAGATCCCAATATCGAAGACTGCATTGTGTTTCAAGGATGCCAGCAACCCTCCCGGGTGAATGACAAAGTTGGGGAGGCGAGGCAAAGCCTGTGGTACTAACCTTCACTCGTCAATTGGAAATCGAAAAAGCAAGAGAGAACCGCACACAGCCGGTGAGTTTGCAAGCAACCTGAGAGACCGGTGTGTGCAGAAAAAGATTGAAACTTGCAACGATATATCGCAAGTGAATAGTGCATGCGTGTGGATGAGACATGAGGAAATGCAGACCTGCGAATGAACTTTAAAACCATTAGCGCTATGGAATCGGCGATAATGAGTAGCAGAGTGGTCAGGCGAAAAGGAGTAGCCCACTCAAAAGTCTTAGTGAAAGGTGCATTGTTTAAGGCGATAAAAGTAAAATGAACTGTAAAAGCAAAAGTGACCAACGTAAACACTGAGAGAAGGGGACAGGAAAAGCTGATCATCGAATTCTGAGTCGAAGTAGTCCTGCAGTGGTCTGGAAAGGAAGCCCCACACATTTGAAAGTCTTCGACATCCGAAAAGCGGTCTGAGCCCGACTGAGGGGGATCCGAAGTGTAAAACATTTGGGGACGGGAACCCCGGCAAGTGTTGTTGAACTGTGAAAGGTCTGAGCCTAGCAGAGGGGGACCAACGTTGAACTGTACAAGGTCTGAACCAGGCTGAGAGGATCAACGTTGAACCGTGCAAGGTCTGAGGCCGGCAGAGGGAGACCAGTGTGAACTTTTTGTTTCGTTATTTGGGGAAGACTGGAACAAGAGCCTTTAACATCTAAGGCCAAGCGGGCCTCGATCCACATTCCAAACTATTTCAGTGTTAAAGCCCAAGCCAGAGTGTGTCATCCTGCCTATGGAGACTGCCTTATTCCATGCTGTCTAAACGTGGGGAGGAGAGCTGATTCAGCCATGGTTATTCTTTGTCGAACACTGATTTTCCTTTTATATACATACCTCCTTTACACATGTTGTACAAGAGATAGGGCAGGCATTAGGTTTTTTTTGGCATAGGCCATTTTGATTTGACATGCACGACTAAGACTGTGTTCTTTATTATTTGTTGGTCAAGACGACTCCCATCCTAGTTATAAGGTAAAGTAGGAGTTTTTCCAAACCCCACGAAGGAAATAAAGGCTTTACAAATAGTTTCTTTTGTGTCAGTGTCATACTTGTGATACCGTGCCTCCCCTACAGCACCCACCAACAGCATCCCTCCCCCTGACCCACCCTGTTGCCCAAGTACACTGTACAACCCAATCCAACCACTGCCTGCAACCAGCATCAAACTACCGCCTCCCATCCCTGCCAACCCCGGACACCCAGAAAAACAGCACCCCCTTAACTCCCCACAAAGTCACCCGCCTGCTTTTCAATACCCTCTCTGTGGCCAAAAACAGACACTGCATCTCCGATCTCCTAACCTCCGAGAACCCCGATCTCATCTTCATCACAGAAACCTGGTTCTTGGACAACCTCAAACCAATCACTCACGAAGTATTCCAACCCGACTACGCACTCATCACCCACAACAGACTCTCTAGAGGAGGTGGATTAGCCATCGTCCACAAACCTTACATCCCTATCACCGCCACCTAAACACAACCCAGCACAGCTAACTGGGACTCCCTACTAGCCAAACTCTCTCTCCTGCCTGCTCTCTCACACAGCTTTCTACTCATCTACAGGCCCCCAGGATATGACACACATTTCCCCAACAGCCTATGCAACTCACTAGCAGCCACATTAGTTACCCACTCTGAACTTACCCTACTGGCAGACTTCAATATCTGGTTCGACGTGCCCAACAACTCCATGACCCTACCCATGATAGACAGCCTAGAGGCACTCAACCTCACCCAGTATTTATTTATTTATTTATTTATTTATTTGCATTTGTAAAGCGCACAACAGCCCTTGGGCATCGCAGCGCTGTTAAGAAGGCTTACTTGGTTACATAAGTGCTTACGTGAGAACAGACATACATACATCTTGCCTGACCCCTGTTACAAGGGGTGGCTTGGCTTAGTTTTATAAGTGCTGGCAAAGACATACAGTTTACCTGACCCCACTTGCAGCGCGGCAGCAGCATATATTTCATAGGGACAGTATAGGTGGCACAGGCATGACGGCGAGCCCCATCTTGAAGGGAGGCCGCTGCAAGTAGTGCATAGAGTCAAAATAGGTGGCACACGCATGATGGCCAACCCCATGTTGCAGGGTGGCAACAGCATACAAATGCATGGAGTCAGTGTAGATAGCACAAACACAATGGTCAGCCCCCTCTTGAAGGGCGGCTGCGGCGGGTAGTGCATAGAGTCAATATAGGAGGCACGCGCATGTGTTCCATGTCATTTCATTGCCAGGCATTTCAAAACCTGCAATTTAAACGTGTTTGAGAGTTCATCAAATTTCTTCTTTTTTTTTTTTGGGCCCCCATCCCCTCCTGCACCTATTTTTACCTATACCCAACCCCCCAACCACTTATCTGCCCTTTCCCAGCACCCCTAAAAAATGTGATGTACTGTCAAAGATGTTTAAACTGTAGGCTTTGTAATGCCTGACGATGAAAGAATGTCGTACCCGCGCATGATGGCCAGCCCCATGTTGCAGGGCGGCAAAAAGCATTGAGTCGTTGTAGGTTGCACAAACATGATGGCCAGCCCCATCTTGAAGTGCGGCAACAGCGAGTCATACAGGGGTCAGTGCAGGTGGCACAACATGATGGTCAGCCCCATCTTGAGGGGCGGCCGCGGCAAGTAGTGCATAGAGTCGAAATAGGTGGCACACGCATGATAGCCAGCCCCATCTTGAAGGGCGGCAACAGCGAGTCATGCAGGGGTCAGTATATGTGGCACAACATGATGGCCAGCCCCATCTTGAAGGGCGGCAGCAGCAAGTAATGCAGGGGTCAGTGTCGGTTGCAGCTACATGATGGCCAACCCCTTCACAAGATCCACACACATGGCTGGCCACACCTTTGATGCCATTTTCAGCTCCTCCGCCCTCATCTCCACATCCACCCCTAACCCCTCATCTGGACTGACCACTCTGCCATACCTTTCTCTCTCCTCACACTTCTGGCCACAGATAGATCCTTACCCATAGAGCTCTTCGACCATTGACGAAATGACTCACTCTCCTTCCCCTAACCCTTTCTAAGTCTGTACCCTCCCACAAAGGACCTTCCCCTAAATGGTTTGCTCCTCACCTGAAGACTCTCAAAGCCAATAACCGCTCCCTTTTTGAAAATGGCGAGCACTCATAACCCCGCAAAGCAAATCACTGAAATTACAAATCAGAGATACGAAAGGCAAAAAAAGCTTATTCTAATGAAAGGATCCTGAGCTGCCATTTCAACAGCAAAGAGCTCCACAGAATCATCACAGAATTCCTAAACCCTTCCTGCACTGCAACCCTGACTGCCTCCTCACAAACTCTCTGCAACACCCTCTTCTGAATATTTCCTCAAAACGGCTCTAGAAAGGATGGCCACCCTTAACGCCAAGCTCTCCAACCTGTCCACCCGCCCAACTCCCTTTCTTCAAGAACCATCCCTCCTCTCCCCGAGAACCCTTCATTCCGCTCTTTTAAACCTATCTCAAGCTAGGAGTTCCTTAAACTACTAACCACAGCCGACCTTCCAGCTACCCTCTCGACCCTTGTCCCGCCTCTCTCCTCAAAGAAATCTTCACCTCCACTTGTGCAGGGGAACTGGCAAGGTCCATTCTTAATGACTCCCTCAACTCTGGCAACTTTCCAGAATCCTTCAAAACAGTGCACGTCAAACCTCTTCTCAAGAAAGCATCCCTCGACCCTCTCCTACCAATCAACTACAGGCTCATCTCCAACACTGGATTCCTTGCAAAGCTCATTGACCACACTGCATACTCACAGCTCAGTGGTTTCGTGGAATCCTACAGTCTCCTAGACCAAGCGCAATCAGGTTTCCATCCTCTTTGCAAAACAGAAACCATGCTGATCTCTATCTGGGATGACCTCAAAGTCACAGCAGACTCAGAAGAATGTGCAGCACTTGTTTTTCTTGACCTCTCTGCAGCGTTTGACACCATTAACTACATGATCCTCCTTGGCAGACTTCTTTCCCAAGGAATAGGAGATTCCGTGCTCACCTGGATTGCCTCATTCCTCGCTAATAGACAGCAAATCACCCATCTCACCCATTTCCTCTCCACTGCACGCCCAGTGAACAGTGGAGTATCCTAAGGCGCCTGCCTCTCACCCCCTCTTTTCAACCTTTACATGATCCCCCTGCCCAAGATCATTGGCTCACACAACCTCACCTGCTATAACTATGGGGATAACACACAAATCATCTTGAGAATTCCTAAATCGACCGCCTACCGTTGCCCTGACTGAGCAGCATGTCTCACTGACATTGACGGCTGGATGTTGACTAACCATCTCCTTCTGAACCCAGGGAAAATGGAGATCGTGGTATGTGGCAAAACTGCTCTTTTCCCCCAACCGATGCACTGACCATCCTCACTCAGCCCTCCCCTCCCTGGACCACCCACACTGTCAAAAACCTTGGCCGCACAATGGACTCAGACCTAACTCTGTCTCACAACATCAGCAATACATCCAAATCCTGTCATTTCCACCTTAGACTTCTGAGGCACATCTTCCCTTAGCTCACCTATCCCAACAGACTGGCTGCAATTATGTACATTGTCATGTCCAGGCTTGATTATGCAAACTCCCTCTACCTGGGTGCACCAGCCTACCAGTTAAACAAACTCCAAAGAGTACAAAACTAGTCTGCCAGACTGCTTCTCGCACTGAGACGAAGGGCACATATCTCACCTGCTCTCTGCACCCTACAGTTGCTCCCAATTGAAGGCAGGGCCACCTTCAAAATCCTATGTATTACCCACCGAGCGGTGCACAAAGCTGGCCCCAAATACCTACAAGAAAAGATTAAACTCTCACCCTAAGGTCAAGCACTGCTCTCCTCCTAGTGGTCCCAGCGGCCAATTTGCTCAGGTCCACCTACTCAACCCTGGTGCCAACGCTGTGGAACTCACTGCCTGCCCACATTAGACACTGCGAAGAAGCCTGTCTCTTGCCCTAAAATCACATAAGGGAAACACCCTGACCACTCAATTTACCACCTCGAACAGGAAATGGCATGATAACCTGTTCAATATAGGCCCTTATAATAGGCTCACAGGTCAGATGATATCTCCCTCCAATATCTGGAGCCAAACCTCAGACTTGAAACCCCAATCGTAGCAGCACTTATGTATACAACGGAGCTGAATCATTCCCTACTTCAACCAGGAATAATATGCCCTGGCTGCACACATACCGAGTGCACCCAAGCACGTTTTCTACATTACTCTCTCAACTGACATGGACTACGGTCCCCAAGGGCGTTCAACCCACTGCGCTTTGGAATCATACCAATGGCAAAAGACACTATATAAATGCCAAATAACATAAGATATGGAACACATCACAAATCGGAAAGCTGACACATTTGGTTTTAGCTTTCAGGGGGCAGATACAATACAAAGACACATTTCGTGTGGCCCTTTCAGGTGACCCCACCAGAAAAATCAAGAAACTTGAATCGCTTATAAGAAAATAAATAAATAGGAAATTAAATTACACTTGGGAGAGGTTTAACAGTCCAATGGTTCCCAAGGGGTTTACGAATGCCTCTTAGACCGACATTATGTATGGAAAGTAACGATTTTGTGCAACAATGGGAACACATTAAAAAAAATGTTTCACTTGACTTAATATTGTTGACAGTTCACCCTTTGGAGAGACTTGAGAAAGATATACACAATATCCAAACCGAATTAATTGACTCATTAGGTAAGTTGGGGAATTGAATAAATAGAACAAAAAAGAATGTACATTTCATTGGGACACATATGACTACTTAAATGAGGACTTAAATGACTGAAGGTGCGAGTACAAGTAGGATCCGTCCTCGAACAAATGTAGAGAAAATAGAGACAGACCAACTCCAGAAGAGATAAGGAATCTAACTCACTTTAGACAGAAACCCCAAACAAAGGGAACAATCGGGTGGAGGAAACTTTCGATAACCACCGGATCCAAACACGCTTTCAACAAGAGAAAACCTGGTTGTCAATGGTTTGGGTTGATTTGGTCAAAAATATTTCCTCGTAGGAGATTTTGTCGATTTTTTTGTCAGGGTCATTTTGCCACATATATATGTGGGGGGAGACTCCCATTTGCTCCCTAAACGCACTAGATTCATTATTCCCCGAAACTCACTCCCCACATATATATGCGACAAAATGCATTGCAAAAAATGCGACAAATTCTCCTGCAAGGAAATTTAATGCACCGTGATCTACCAACACCGTTGTCAATATATCTAACAGGATTCTTAGCGATAAACAGACCAGAACTCTTGAGAAGGGCTTGAAATGTGTACTTCTATACAGGACAAATACATTTGAGTCTAAGGTTCATGTTTTCAGATTCATACAAAATCTTTTCAAATTCATGCGAAAAATCAAATTGAAAGTATTTTTGCAGAAACAGAGTGAGAGCTCTTTAGATTCTGAAGGCGGTGAGAATCAATATATAGAATTCAAACCAAAAAACAACGTCCTACTACCTGTTCCTAACACTAGTGTTGACATTGTTCATCAATCTGTATTGGAGGACCTTAATGGAATAGCATATGTGAAACCTAAATGAGGGAATGTTAGCAGAGGCGAACTAGCCTTGGTTAAATCTCTCATTTCAGATCAGGAAATTAGCATTAGTGCAGCCGATAAAGGGGGAGCATTAGCATTACTGAGCACAGAACATTATCAGACTGGATGCTCCAGACAACAGGGGAAACGCAAACACCTAGTTGAAATTGGGCACAGACCCTACAAGAGAAATACAGGGAGGACTTCATTCTATTTTAGAGTTAGCTGAAGCGAATTCTTGGATAAACGGAAAAGATTAGAAAGTTTCTACACACAACATATCCTGAAGTACCTCTCTTCTACTTATTACCGAAGATTCAGAAAGATATGGAAAAACCTCCCGGTAGAACTATAGTCTCAGAGATCAATGGCATTTTATAGCCTTTGGGGAGAAATGTAGATTACTTTCTACAACGATTGGTACCATGTACAGCCACCTCTATTAAAGATACTGCAATATTCTGAGTCAGAAAGGGATTTATTTGCAGACAGCAGCTTATTTGGAAACTGAACCAGGGGAGTTTTATTTACGGTATGCAGACCGGATGCAGAAAAGACCACCGAAGGCCATGCTAGGTGGCCTAAACTACATGTTTGCACTGCCTTATGAGCACTGGTGTAGCAGGGGACCCACTGTGCGGCAGTCCCCACCACCACATGTCCTGGGAGGGGGCCCCTATGACTAAAAAAGAAAAAAAAGAAAGTTTAAACTTTTTTTAAAAAAGCAAAAATAAAAATAAATATTTTCTCTTTTAAGACACTGCGTTCATAAAGACATTATTTCTGTTAGGCTTTAGTCACTCTGCCTTCATAATAAAGACATTATTTCTGTTAAACTTAACAGAAATAATTTCTTTATGAAGGCAGAGTGACGACATGAAGAAACATTTTTATTTTTTAAGTCTGTGGCTCCCCCCATCCCATGTTATGGGGTGGGGCGAGTCCTATGACTTAAAAAAGAAATAGTTTCTTGAAGTCCCTCTGCCTTCATAAACAAATTATTACCGTTACGGTTCGGTCCTTTAACAGAAAGAATTTCTTTAGGTCAGCCAGGTTGAGTAAACATAGTCCAAACTTCAGGAGGGAGAGTGACAGGGCTGAAGCCCAGTCGGATCAATGGTGTTGCGCCACTGCTTGCGTTTAATGCCATGGTTACTTATTGGTAATCTTCATTACTCCTAGCCCTATTCGTCCTCGCCCAGGTACTTGTGTTTGAGGCACTTTCCCTCATACATAAGTACAGGTGTGAGATAGCGGAACATGGAGGTAATGCCTGGCTTAGTTACCTGCAATCTTGATTACTCCTAGCCCTACTCTTCAAGTTGCCTCATACATAAGCTCTGGGACAAGGAAGAGGGAAGTGGAGGTAATTCTGGGCCAAGGAGCTGATTTTGGGGGTTGAGGCAGGGGGTGGGAGGGAGAGGGGATGTGTGGTGGGGTGGTGTGGGGTTTGTGCGATAAATCATAATGCTCATCCATGTCCAGGCTAAGCAGGCATGATGTCTGTTATTAGTGGATAGAGAGGCATTTTGGTGCTGCCAGTCTAGCCGTTTCTGTGGCATTGCATATTTTTCTGGGCATCTATGACAAAACAAGCATGATAAGTGTTATTGGTTTGACTGGCATTTTGGTGCAACCAGTCTAGGTATGTCTAAATGTGGCCAGGTATTTGTGAGGCAACTCCCAATGATCAGCCCAAGAAAATACATTCTGATAGAGAAAAAGACTAGGTGCACCCGCTTTTGAGAAAGACAATTTTGTATACAAAAGATACAAGGTGACATGGTATTATAAGCCCACTGCCACAGAGCTCTCTGACATCTTTCGTACAGGATTCAAATTTTAAACACAAATCATCACTCATAAAATAATTGATATACAGTATTAATCCCCCACCCTCATTGACTGCCGCCTTTTTACATGCTAATGATTACATATGGCCTATTCTGCAATTGGTTCTTGTTGTATAACATAATATGTAACTAGTGTTAATGAACTCATGTTGACGTGTGCATGTTGTAATGTAAGTGGATTGAACTGTGCAGGACAATATGATTCCATTCTAGAACCCCATTACCTGCAGAGTTGAATTGGAAAGTTTAGATATGAAAAAGGCAGTTGCTGAGCTCGAAGCAGGTTGGGACTGCTGTACCTGTAAGACTTACTATATGTATATATATTTTGAACAATAAAGAAGTTATGATGCACCTACCGACTCCTGGGTCATCAACCTAATACTGGCGATGAGCATCAACTGCAAGTAGCAGCCCCACTCTAGCATCTGTGGTGAGAAGTTTCATCGAGATACGTAAGAACGTCTGTTTGAGGAACCAGCATTGTGGCAGGATCTCAAACTAGCGTGCACTTCAAGCTCACGAAAGGCAGGAACATAGCAGGGATCTGGAGGTAACGTGCTGAACAAGTTAATGAGGTCAGCGAACGGGGTACCACAATGAAAGCACCGATAAAATTGATGCGTGTAAGGAAAGGGGCACATTGTTGCGATCGTACCGCTGCGACTGGGTCCGGTGCACCGCACATCGGAGGTACTGAACTCTTTTCGATTTTGGGTGAATGAGTGAGGGACAACAACATTTGATTGTATTGGAAGCTGGTAACATAGCAATGCTCCATCGCCCCCGGTGACCTGTGCGTGGTGGCCATTTTAGGAGCAGGCAATCCACGGATATCGTTGACCAAGTTAAAGGAGTGTGGACATTGCCAGGTCAGGCATAATTTAAGTGGCATATCAAACCCACCAAGCATGAACATCCCGGGCCTGGTTTTTCCCCATCCAGGGGAACATAATATGAAGTGGGATGACTGGAAAGAAGGGTTTATAAGATATATACATGAAGTGTATGGCAGAAACTTTGCCAGTGACAGGAAAGACTCTTTATTGTATTATTGTTTAGGGCAAGAAGGACAAGCAACTTAAAATAAATTACCAGAGCTACCAGCAAATGAATCAATGGGCTTGCCAAGTTTTGATCAAAGCTTAGCTAAACTGGATAAACATTTTATCATAAAGAAAATATGTTATTGGCAAGATACCATTTTATGATCCAAGACCAAAAGCCTGATGAATCAAATGAGGAGTTTGTGACCGTGCTTCGTGGATTGGCAATAAAATGCAATTATGTTCACTGCAGAGAAGAGCATATCAGAGATCAGCTAATGATAAGATGCAGTGATCAAAGGGTTAGGGAAGCTTTGTGGCGTGAAGGAGGATGTGCCACGAACATAAACCTAAAAAGAGCTATCGAGATAGCAAAAGTGTTAGAACACACAGAAAGATCTATTAGGGCACTGGATGCAGAAGATGGGAAAGTAGTGATTCCAAGTGCTAATGTAGTGAAGAAGATGCAACTAAGAAAACAGCAATTGAATAAGGACAAGGGGAAAGTGATATCAAAGAAAAAGTTGGATGTGAGGCAGTAATATGATGGAAAAAACTTCAACAAAAGATGCTAAGTGTGGCAATTCAGACTACATAGCAAGTGATGAGCAATGTTTTGCGCACCACATAGTGTGCAGAGACTGTGGGAGAAAGGGTGACATTGCTCATTGTTGCATGCACTGGAGTAAATCGGCAAGCATTAAGGAAATACAAGACAGTGCAAGCTGCTGGCAACACTGGTACTAGCGATGAAGATGAGGCTTATGTGGTGACACAACTGATGCGAGGCCAAGAAGAGTAAAACTGCATGCCGAGATTAGTGTGAACAATTTTCCTGTTGAATTGCTTATAGATAGCAGAGCAGACTATACTTTTGTGAATTTAGATACTTGGAAGGAGAAGTTCAATGTATGTTAATTGCAGGAAGCCACTGTGAGAGCACATGCATATGGAGACTTGCCAATAAACATTGTGGGTGAATTCTGGGTGCAGTTTAAGTATGCTGAAAGTTGTGCCCTGGGGATGGTGAGGGTTATCACGAAAGAAGGGAACTTGCTATCATGGGATGCCCAAGCAGATTTGGGTCTGAGATTGGATCCGGATCACCCAACCCAAGTCATAGTTATACGAAAAAATTCAGGAAAGTTGGAGTCAATAGAGGAGAAGAAGAATTACATCACAACATTGTATTCTAAGGTTTTTGGGTAAAAAGATGGGTGTTTAAAATGTTTTGCACATTTAATAAAACTAAAACCAGGTGCCATGCCATTAAGATCTAAAGCACGCACTATACCTCTAGCACTGCCTGTCGATTTTGAAAAGGCGCTTGTGTCGATGTTGAGCGAAGGAATTTTTGAAGAGTGAGAAGCTGCAGAGTGAATAAGCCCCATAGTGGCAGTGTGCAAGCCCAATGGCAGTCTGAGACTATGCATACATCTGAGGGGATTGAATGACAGTGCGATACTGGTTAGATTCCCATTGCAAAAGATTGACAGTCTATTATCGGAAATTGAAGGGGGAAAGGTATTTTCAACATTAGACTTAAAAGCAGCTTATCATCAGGTGAAATTGCACCCATCCTTTATGGACTTGACGGCATTTACAACTCCCTTTGGTGTATCAGTCTAGAAGAATGCTGTTTGGTTTAATCTCTTCATCTAGCATATTTCAGAGAGTGATGAGCAAACTTCTCAAAGACATACAAGGGGTGTGCTGTTATCAAGATGATGTCCTGGTATGGGGAAAAGATGTTGAAGAGCATGATAAACGTTTAAAAAGTGTGTTGGAGAGAATAGCTAATGCTAATTGAACCATTTATGTTGCAAAATGCTAGTTTAGGCTAAATAGTGTTCAGTATCTCTGGCATGAGTTGTCTGCGTAAGGGATAAAGCCTAAGGTGTCCACGTTAGAAGCAATCAAGAGAATTTACGGCACCAGGAGATACAAAAGAGTTGTCCTCAAATCTAGGTCTGGTGCAGTATTACAGCAAATTTGTTAAAAATGTGGCAGAAAGGACCAAAATCATGAGGATGTTGATAGAAAAAAGGGGTTAGGTTTGACTGGTGCGAGAAGTCTGAAAGGGAATTAGGGGATGTAAGAAATTGTTTACTAAGGGGTCCTATTTTGAAAGGATTTAAGGAGGATTGGGATGTGAAATGATTTACTGATGCCGGCAAAAATGGTTTGGGGTGTGAGCTGATATAGCAAAAAGTACATTAATTAGAAACCATGGCATTTGCATGAAGGGCGCTGAGGGATGCATAGCGGCAATACTCTGTTATTGAAAGGAAGGCGTTGGCGTGTGAGTGGGGAGAGGAGAAATTCAAGCCATTTTTTTGTGGAGAAGAAAATTAGTAATTTTGACGGATCATAAACCCCTAGTCAGTGTTTTCAACAAGAAATGTTTTCATGGTATTTCTAGGAGGATTGCTAGGTGGATCAGTGGAATGCAAGGTTTGGATATGGAGTTGAGTGTCATGCACTCCTCGCAACAGCTGCATGGACCACGGACCCCCTCCTACTCACCTGGTCTGGCGGCATCTCAGAGGCAGCGCAGACTGCAGACCCCTTCCGCTCCTGCACCCGCCCGGCTTCGGGGAGCAAAAGTGCATTCCTTTGTCGCGGGCGCCCATTGGGCACGGCGCTCTGCAGGAGAAGGTCACGTGAACCGATTAGCCGTCACGTGACCCAGAAACAACACAAAATGCGGTCACGTGACCAGGTGGGCAATCACGTGACCCAGAAGAAAGGCTTAAGAGAACTCCAGCCCTCTCAGTCAGTGCTTCTCAGCTGTTCCTTCGGTGAGTAGTGATTCTTGTGCTCCTCGTGTTTTTGCTTTTGGACTTCCTGGATTCCTGATCTTGTTTTTTTACTGGATTGCCTTTTTGGATTTGCCCCTTGGAACCCTGCATACTGGAACTGACTAGACCCCTGGATTGCCCTACTGGACTGCCTTTGGTTCTTGCCCTCTGGATTTGGTTGTTTTTGGACTGCTTCACCTGAATTGCTCAAGACCTCTGGATCGCTTCTTGGACTGCCTCGTTTCCTACCCCTCCGGCTCAGGTACTTGCATTGGAAACCAAGTATTGTTTCTTAGGTGATACTTCCCGACCTCAGTGGACTATTCTGCATTGAGATTTCTATAACCCCACTCTCCACACCTTCAAAGGGAACAGTTGGGTTCAAAGCTGCCACCAGTCATCCCTAAGGTAGGTGTTCTTTCTGTCTGTTTACTTGTGCTTATTGTAGTTATCTTACACCTGCCTGCTAACCGTGCCTTTCCCTTACAGCCATCCGGGACCCAGTGCTTTCTGTTCCTGCCTGCCACCTGTGGCCCCAATAATCGGTCAGCGAGTTGATAGCTCTTCTCTGACTGGTACTTGGGGTCGGAGGTATAATAATCCACGTGGGCCTCAGATCGTGACAGAGAGGCATATGAAAGGCAAACTGAATGTGATAGCGGATGCGTTATCCCGTAATCCTGTTGAAGGAGATGATTGGAATGGATGTGAGGAGGAAGGAGAGGTATCTGCCAATTGTAAAGTGGCAGATAAGAAGGAATGGAGAGTACATTGTGGTAAGGATAAGATGTATAACACAGTTATGAGGTATGTGCAGAAGGATGGCCGATGGAAGGTGTGGATGAGGCATTGAGTGGATATAGGAGGATAAAGAATTAATTGAGCGTGGAGAAGGAAACATTAACTCAAGGAGATCGCATGGTGGTGCCGGAAGGAATGATGGAAGGTATACTTGGGATTGCCCGTGAGGGGCATCTTGGTGTTGGTAAGACGAAAGGTCTTATTCGTCAGGCTTTCTGGTGGCCTGGATTGGATGAGGATGTAGAATGTTTTTTAAAGAATGTGAGGGATGTAGGAATAGCAATGAGATTATTATTGCCAGAGCACTGCCCATGAATGTACTTAAACTGCCAAATTCAGTTTGGGATGTGGTTGCAGTAGACATTCAGGGACCAAGATCGGCAAGAGGACACCAGAGTGCTTATGTAATTGTGGTTGTTGACTTTTTGTCCAAGTTGCCAGAGGTCTGTGTAGTAAAGGTCGTAGGTGCGTGCTGAGTTGTGAATTTTTTAGAGGCAGTGTTTTGGGGGGAAGGGTTTCCTAGAAAACTGGTGTCGTACAATGGCCCGCAATTTGTGTGTAGAGAGATGGAAGAATTTTTGAAGGAGAACGGGGTGGAGCATACAACAACTGCTTTGTATAACCCAAAAGGAAATGCGACCTTGGAAAGCTTCAGTAGGCCGTTGATGGAGGTGATACGTTTTTCAATAGCAACGGGTGGGGATTGGTCACTGGCTGTCAAGGAACAGGGATGCAATACAGAATTGCACCACATCAGGTTACAGGTGTCTCACTGTTTGAATCATTAGGAAGGAGATTGACGAATTGAAGGCTGAGATCAGGTTGGATGGGTATGTTTGGTTGTGATCGTAGTGTGGTACCTCAAGAAGTTATACAGTAAAGGATCATATGTGATCACGTTAAATCCAAAGTGAGGTATGACAAAAAAGAATTGTGTGAAAGAGCGAATGATGCAAGAAAGGGTGGAGGTGAAGGTAAAGAGTGGAAGGAGAGTGCAGAAAAGGTATGTGAAATACTCAGGCCAATTGCGTGTGGTGAAGTATTTTGGGAATACAGTGCCGCTGAGCAATGGGTAGAAGTGGAGTAAGGAAAGAATGGCGATATGTAGGTCATAGTCAGGGGTGAGGGAAGTTCTTTCCTCAGTTGATTCTCACAGAAGGGAAGGAGGTGTGCTGTATACCATAATGTGTAAATAGTGTTAATGAATTCATGTTGACTTGTGCATGTAGTAATGTAAGTGGATTGGACTGTGCAGGACAATACAATTCCATTCTAAAACTCCATTACCTGCAGAGGTGAATTGGAAGGTTTAGATATGAAAAAGGGAATTGCTGAGCTGGAAGCAGGTTGGGGCTGCTTTACCTGTAAGACCTACTATATGTATATATGTTGACAAATAAAGAAGTTGTGATGCACCTACCGACTCCCGGGTCATCAACCGAATAGTTCTGATGTGTTTTCGCTCATCTTCACCACACGTGAATAACATCTGCATCCATCTTGGAATGCTGCAAAGCAATTGGTTTACATCAACTGGCACCACCCTACCTTTTATCCTAACCATGTGACAGGTACCTGGTTATCAATATGAATTCTGTGGGACTCTTTGAGGTCAGCAGGGCCCTTGCGAACCAAGCAGCCCATTTCTCATCTCGGACATTTGGCTCCCCCATAATGCCCTCCCAAGGTATGGGCGTAATTTGTTAGCTCTCCCTGGCACAAAAAATAGATCATGTCGTTCTCTGTTTTCCTCTTTATCAGTTCCCCCTCCCCAAGAATTAACTGGTAGTTCAAACGGAGTGATCATCATTCTGGGGGCCCTAACGTCTTAAATCTTGGTTCATGTTTTGGCATCCCAAGACCTCTGCCTTCGTTCTTAGGAATACAACCTTGGTACTAGGCCACAGCGTTCATTATGTTGCTCCAGGACACGTGTAGACAGTGTCAACTGTTTATTCAAGTTAATACATTAAATAAAGACCTCTAGCAGTAATCATCACCTCAACATACACTGGAAAGCAGCAACTGACTCAAATGGAACATTATGTGAAAATAAACACCTACATCACAGATGTCCAGAATGTTACCTCACAAGATGACATAGCTGCATTCCATCCATAACATGTATACACTCCAGATTATTGAGTGTACTGCTAAACATTAAGCTGTAATTAAACAATGAGCTGTAATTAAACAATGGATAAAGATACAACTATAACACACAGCCCTTCACTTCTTCGGCCTCACACATTCCTATCTAATTAGTTCAAAGACCTTAACTGATGTGGGGGCCAGTGTGTGTTCTTTGCCGCGCCTGGGAATTGGGATACAATGGTGAGACAAGAAAGGAGGCCTCATTGTTCTGTGTTGTCTATGAAGATACAGCCTGCAAGGATTCAGGCTGACTCGTAAATGTGATGATCGGGCAGCGAGGATAGCTCAGGTGCAACGCGCTCGCTATGGAAGCAAGATGACGCGGAGCAACACAGGTTCGATCTCCAGGTCAGCGCTTAGAAACCTCTGGGTATTAGGCGGACTTTAAATAAGCAATTACAATTGTTGTGTGCATAAGCATACTATAGCCTACATAATTAAATTGTGACATTACTTAATTAACTCTTCCCTTTTATGGTTATCTACTCCCGCAAAGTACCCCTCCCCATAACACACACCCCTCGCTCCTACATAGTCACATGCTCATTTTCATAATCTAATATATTTTTTGCAATCTAAATCATCTAGCAGGGGCGGTGGTCTGGACATACATCCCAACACATGCTTTACTGTAATATGTAATTACGTGTGTAAACTGGTCTACATTGTGCAGCCAGTTGGACGTGTTTTCATTGTAGCCTGGCATTTTTTATATCAAAGCATTAAATAAATTAAAGCATTAATGTTACGCTCTGGCTTTTTATCCAATTTTTCTCAGAAAGTGTGCTGTATAATGCATTAAAAATATATCATACACATATATCCTAGTGCAGTGTGTGACATACCCCTGCAGCTGCACGTTCATGTGTATTGCGCAAGCGTGGTAATCTAGGCCAGCCCAGAGTGTGGTACGACCCGTGATTTGTTGCAGAGCTGGGGGCGGTGGGCCCCCTCAGCATGACTCATAGGGGGACCCCCAAATTGTGTGCTATGTCACTGCTTATGATGCATTGCTTGTTGTCACCTGCCTCTCTTTTAGCCCAAGCACAGCACAGCACAATTTGGCCATACCTCGTTTCCAAAGCCAACGTTCGCCCTCCCCCCCCCATTAGCGTATCCCACTTAAAGCAATGGGCGCAGACAAGCATCTCTGTGGCTAGCAGTAGCCACCAACAGGAGAACCTGAAACGGGATGAATAAAACAGAAGGGTCCTGAGAGTCCCACAAAGGGTAATGAGCCCTTTGTACCCAATTTACAACCAAATGGGGGGATTGCGTCTTGGGGACGTGTGAACATGGATGCGTTCTTCTCATTTCAGGAATATACAGCACTGTAAATAGAGAGTAAGGAGAACTTTCTGGAGTATTCTGGGGTTGCAGATGGAGTGAGGCAGGCGTGGTTTTGTTTCCCACTGCTGCCAACCGTACATGCAGGGAATCTTGCAATTCATAGATTGGGTGATGGGGGGTAAAGACATATGAAATATGCAAAGCTGGCCGGAAACATCCACACACGTCACTAGTACGACAGAAAAGTGCAGGGTTGATCTGGTATCCCATTGTAAAATTCTGATTGGAGGCAGGGCCCGGATTCAAGTGAACAACAGGCCCTTGGATCATAGGAAAATAGAGAAGGAACTATGTCCAAGTCAAAAATACCGAAAATTCAAGACCCCCATTTTTCCACATGGGGTGGTGGGTTCAGTAAATATAAAAGATGAAAGGGTTTTGGGGGGAGAGTGGGGCGGTCTTCCCCGCATATATATGTGATTTTTAAAAAACAGTATTTTCGGCTTCAACATTATTTTTTCTCAGTATTCACATAGATCTGGCACTGCCTACAGCAGCACAGTTTAGAGGGCAGGCAATGCTGTAAAAATACAGAACCGGCAGTATAGTGAATTCAAGTGAAAAGTGGGCAGGGCTTTCTCTGTAAAGTTGCTGCTTTACTTGTGAAGCACTTACAAATGGAGCAGGGCCAGACTAAGACAGCCGAACCTGTGACTTCAATCACCCGCATGCACTATGAATGCAGAATGACAAGTCCCAGAATGGGAAGAAACGGGCAATGTTGTGCTGCTCATACTTAACATGGGATAACTCTGGCTCACTGTATTTTCCTGAAAACATGATAAACGCTCTCAATTAAGCAATAATCCCCGAGAGGCAGGGGCATTACTGAGTCAGGTAAACCCCCAGGCCCCGGGGCTTTACCTGACTCAGTGATGCCCCTGCATCGAGGGGCTTTTTGCTATTAGTACCCCAGCCCGCAAGACCGGGGTACTAAGAGCATTGTTTTGCCTGTTCCGAAATGCTCTGGTGTTTTGGAACAAAAAAAAAAATAAAACAAAATACGTGCTGGGGACGGGAAAACCTCTGCATGGCAGCCATTCAAAATCAACAGAAAAAGGTAAACAAATAAAATGCCCACCATGGAAAGGGAGAAGTAGTCGATTTTCCCTTCTCTTTTCCATGGCGGCCATTGAAAAAATAGAGAAAATGTAAACAAAGAAAATGGCCGCCATGGAAGGGAGAGAAGGGACTACTTTCCATGACGGCTTCTGGCAGATCGGGAGCGGACGCACTGGGGACAGAAGTGTTCCTAGCGCGTCTGCTCTCGAAATGGACCAAAAAGAAGGTAAGTGGTGTTGGGAGGACAGGCAGGGGATTGTTTGGATTGGGGAGATGCGGGGGGAGGGAAAACACTTACCTGAATCCCCGGGGTGGGGAAGATGGCAGCCTCCAGTCGTGTGGTGACTCAGAGCGGGGATTACCCCGTTCCGAGCCTTCTCATTGGCTGAGGGGCTGCCATACAACTCAGCTAGGGACAAAGGAAAGGAACGTCAGCAGAGGGATTCCATGTCGGCGAGGGCCAATCAGATTGATTGTTACAATCTGATTGACCCTCGCCGGTTACTTATGATACTTTCTGCAAAAGCAATGTATGTGTTATTTGAATATATAAAAAATGCTGATAAATATGCTACATATGTTGCACAAAGGCACACATTGAATGCATAGGTTAATTGTATCGCAGATCATTATTTACTGTTTCCAATGAATTAACTTAAGCTGATCTGTTTCCTCATTTCCTTCGTCCACCTTAGATTGGGAGTTGCCGAAAAAGTGATGTGTATTTATTATCAACAGGCCTGCAATTTTTCACTCATAGACTTATCTTTTACAAGTTATCCTTAAAAGGTATTTTTAGTCCAATTTATGAAACTGGAGTTCATCAAGACTACCACACACACAATGCATTAGTTTGTTTAACAAAAGCCAAGGACTGGAAACGTGGGGTCTCGCTTCCATGCAAACATCGGGTCACCCTAAATTCCAGTTGCTGCAGGAAACATATTACAGCTAGAAAAGAGAGCACTGGCAGCCATGAAGGGCTCAGGTGATCAATGCCTGGAGAAAGGGGGACTATTTTGTAGCAGAGTGTCTGTTCGTGTCTACTTGCCTGTGGCTGGAGTTGGGAGACAGCTAAATGATGTTCACCTAGACTAGAGCGTCAAAATCCTTTCACTGAATCTGCGTGCTAAAGGAAATGAGCATGTGTCTTATGTTGGTCATTGATTACTGATACGGTTACATTTTCTTATAAGGCAATTGCATGCAACCTTTAGGCTCTGAAACAATGGGACTGCAGTTTACATAGATGTTGGGCATCTCTGTATGGTGAGGTGTATGCAATCATACTAATCACCAGCAGAGGGTGTACTAGCCTCAAGAATATATGCAGGAGTCTGGTGATGAAAGTAATATCTTCGAAATTCATTTTTTTGTGTTTTATCAGCAATGCAGACCTGCACACCAACATACAAAACAGCATCAGACATCTACAACACCCCTTAGATAGGACAATGGAAAAATGATTGAATCTATCCCTATGGCCTCGTGTGCTATGTTATGTTACTTGATATTTGCATAGCACCTTCTGTCATTAATTCCCTTTAGCGCCTAACATGCTCTCAGTGCCCCTTCTATCCTCTCCTCCACCGAGCTTTCTCGTTCCCCCACCCGCCCGCCTCCCCTGATTGGAAAACCAAGACCCATTTAGAGCCACCATCCATGCCAGCCCCTAGCCCGTGCAGCCCCAGCGGTGAAGGACCCCAAGGCAAAGGACGGCTCCAGCAGAAACAGATCCAGACCGCGTTGGCCCGTGTGAGCCTGCAGCCGTCAACCAGCATCAGCTGACTTGGTAAGTGTACAGAGGGAAGGAACATTCACCACTGTTGCCCCCATGTTGTTTTTTTTTCCTGCTATCCAGCCATAAAAATTGTAGGTGTTGCTGCATTAGCTACTGTGCCCCCGTTTTAGGCATCTCAAATCTAGGTGTTGTTGTATTTGCTGCTGTGTCCCCACTTTAAGTGTCTCAAATCCAGGTGTTGTTGCTTTCCCCACTGTGCCCCCTATCTAGAAGTCTCAATTCGAGGTGTTGTTGCATCTACTACTGTGCCCCCACTTTAGATGTCTCAAATCTAGGTGTTGTTGAATTCACTACTGTGCCCCCACTCTAAGTGTCTCAAATCTAGGTGTTGTTGCATTCACTACTGTGACCCCAAACTAGGCCTCTCAAATCAAGGTGTTTTAGCATTCACTACTCTACCCCCAAAGTAAGTGTCTCAAATCCAGGTGTTGTTGCATTCTCCATGTTAGGCCTCTCAAACCTAGGTGTTGTTGCATTCACTACTGTGCTCTCACTTTAGGTGCTTCCTCCCTCTATTCAAATGTCTCAAATCTAGGTACCATTGCAGCTACCTCTGTTCCAAATCTAGTTATCTAGTGATTGCTCATTTACTGGACTTGAGCGACTTGCTTCCCCATAATACCCCTGACCATAGTGCTCCCTACCTGCAGCGACCAGCAGCTATGTTCATCCACCCGCCCACACACACACACACACACAATATCCACACACCCTCCATCTCAAGACATCCCCCTTCCACTCCTTCTCTCACCATGGCCCGACCTGCTCTCTCCAGAACTATCACCTCATCCACCTTCACCTTTGACCCCCCCTACCCTCTCTCACACACCTGCGTTGAAAGGCTCTAAACTCCAGAATAATGACCGGCCCCATGCCCTCGACTCTTTATGCTTCTCCTCGCCTACATCAGTCCTCCGTCCCATCCACCCATAGCCCTGCTGTCAGGAACTCCCGGCGATCAACTTCCAGATTGTCCCTCTTCGCACACAACCTCTCGCCTACCACCTCTACACCTCCACATCCCTCCACACCTGCAGCCAATCCATCAACCAGCCGGTACCCACCAACACCACTCACTGCCCCCCTCCATCCTTTCACCTGCCTCCATCGCATGCAAAGTGACCACTGCACGCTCTCTCTTCACGCCCCAACCCCACTCCCACTCCCCCCTCAAACATCATCACTGAATATTCATTCTATTCCGGCCTCTCATGTCCATACGGCCACCAGCACTATTGGAACCACCTCCCCCCACCAAGTCACCTGCCTCTTATTCAAAGCCCGCTCTGTGGCCAGAAACCGTCACATCATCTTTGACCTACTATCCACTGACAACCCCGATCTCATCTTCATCACTGAAACATGGTTCAGGGACGACTTTAAACCAGTCGCACACAAGGCACATAAGGCTTTCCCTCCCGGCTACACTCTGATCCCCCGCAACAGAGCCAACAGAGGTGGCAGAATAGCCATCCTCCACAAACCCTACATATCCATCTCACTCACCGAACCCCATCCATGCACAGCTAACTGCGAATCCCTTGTGGTTGGACTCTTCCTGTTGCCCACTCTCTCACACAGTTTTCTACTCATCTACAGGCCACGGGGATACGACAGACATTTTGCCAACAATCTCTGTGACTCACTAGCTACCATTTTGGTCAACCATCCTTCACTCAATCTACTGAGGGACTTCAATATCTGGTTTGATGTACCCAACAACGTCATGACCCAACCAATGGTCGACAGCCTAGAGGTATTCAACCACTCTGTGCATACCACAGCTCCCACCCACACTGGACACCACACTCTTGATGTAATCTTCAGCTCCTCTGACCTCGTCTCGGTGTCCAGCCCCAAACCTCTCATCTGGACAGAACACTCAGCCCTACTTTTTTCTATCCGCACACTGACCCCACCACCCATGGTCCGCCCGGTCTCACCACATGACCACAAATGCTGGAACATGGTCAAGGTACTACCTGACCTGGCTGCAGCCTTGCTACACTCACTCCCAGCCACAGATAGACCTCTACCTAGCTAATCCTTTGATTCTTGGCACAATGACACACTTTTCCCTCTCACCCCTCACATCCCATCCAAACCAACAAAGGACCAATTCCCCAATGGTTCACGCCCCACCTGAAGACTGTCAAAACCCATAACCGTTCCCTCAAGCACAAATGGCGAGCATAAAAAAAAAAACCTTGGCAAATCCTTGTTCACCCGCCATCACCGTACCTACAAATCCGAGATCCGAAAGGCCAAAAACACATACTATAATAAAAGAATCCTAAACTGCTGCAGCAGTAGTAAAGAGCTCCACAGGATCATCTTGGAATTTGTGAAACCCACTTACACCACTGCCCCTAGCATGCCCACGCAAGGGCTCTGCAACTCCCTCTCCCATCACTTCTACAGAACAGCACTGGACAGGACGGCCACTCTTAATGCCAAACTCTCCAACCTCACCCCCGTTCAACACCCACTGCTCAAGATCCCTCCCCCCTGCAGCGTTGACTTTCAACTCCTTCAAGCCTATCTCGAGCAAGGAATTCCTCAAACTACTGTCCAGCAGCAGACCCTCCGGGTCCCCCCTTGACCTTTGCCCTGCCTCCCTCCTCAAAGAAATCTTCTCCTTCACATGTGCAGGAGGACAGGCTAGTTCCATACTCAATGACTCCTTCACCCCCAGCTCCTTCCCAGACCCCTTCAAAGTAGCACACGTCAAATCCCTTCTGAAAAAGGCAGCCTCGACCCTCTCCAGCCATCCAATTACAGACTCATCTCCAACACCAGATTGACCGCTCTGCCTAGTCTCAGCTCGCCCTTTTTGCTGAATCCAACAACCTACTAGACACCGCTCAGTCTGGCTTCCGGCCTCGCCCTGGAACTGAAACCACATTGATCTTGATCTGGGACAACCTCAAAGTCAAAGCAGACTCTGAAGGATGCACCACTCTGATTCTCCTTGATCTCTCAGCTGCCTTTGCCACCATTAACCACTAAATCCTTCTCGACCGGCTCCCCTCCCTTGGACTCCGAAACTTGGCACTCAACTCGATTGCCTCGTTCCTTAACAACTGGAAACAAATCACTATCCTTCCCCATTTCACCTCCTCAGCTTTCCCAGTGGACACCGGAGTACCCCAAGGCGTTTGACTCTCCTCGCTCCTTTTTAACTTCTACCTGACCGCGCTGCCAGGGATCATCTGCTCTCATAAACCTCACCTGCTACAATTATGCTGACAACACCCACATTATCCTGAGAATCCCCAAGACGAGCTTTGATGACTCCCCTTGCCTAGTAGCTTGCCTCAGTGATACAGACCAATGGATGACAAGAAATCACCTCCTTCTCAACCCAGAGAAACAGAGATCTTGGTATGTGGCAACACAGCTCTATTCTCTCAACCACTCCCATGGACTCCGTCCCTCGGAACCCCCCTGTCCCCTACCTCCAAAACGGTCAAAATCCTTGACTGCATATTGGACTGGGGCCTAATCCTATCCCACCAGATCAATAATGTATAATAATGTATCCAAATCCTTTCATTACCACCTCAGGCTGCTGAGACCCACCTTCCCTTATCTCTCCTTCACCAACAGATTGACTGCTATTCTGTCAATTGTCATGTCCAGATTGGACTATGCGAACTCCATGTACCTGGGTGCTCTGGCATACCAACTTAACAAGCTACAAAGAGTCCAAAACACAGCTGCTAAACTTGCACTGGAACGAAGAGACCACATCTCGCCTGCTCCTCGCACCCTCAACGGACTACCCATTGAAAAAAAAGCAACTTTCAAAATCCTGTGCATCACCCACCGAGCAGTGCACAAGGCCGGTCTGACATACCTCCAAGAGAAGACTAAGCGCTACCAGCCAACACACACCGTAAGGTCAAGCACGGCCCCCCTACTAATGATCCCATCCTCCAATTCAGCCAGAATTGGAGCCTACTTAACCTTGGCACCAACTCTATGGAATTCGCTACCTCCCCGTATTCGACACTACCAGGAGTACATGACATTCCGTAAAGCGGTAAAAGCATAGCTCTTCCAAAATCCATGAAAGTGTTGGCCCAAGGCCATAAACACATCCCCCAATGACTAAGTCCTGTCAGAATCAGCACTAATGGGAAACACAACAGGAGAGCCACAGAAGACGGCTGACCAATTAATTAATTACCTCACCCTGGAAAAGCAGGAAGAGTCAAGGCACGGAAGTCGGCCCATGAACCAAGGACTTCCGGCCTATGCAGCTGGAAGCCACACGCACCTAGCTCAACTACCAAAGCATAGCTGGTGCTATCTGATCAATAGAGATGACCCCTGCCTACTTAGGAATACCAACCTACAACCCTGCACTGGTAGAACAGAAGCAACTATGCTTGGCTACAACCCTCTGGAGAATCATACAATAACCTAAGAACACCCAGCTTAAAATTCATCCAGGGACCCGTAAAATGGACCCTCCGAGTCTGACTACAGAGCTTCTGGAAAAGGCGGCCGGGCCGAGATAACACAACAAACCCCCAGTGACCAGTTTATCCCTCTCTGAAATCCACTACCATGAACCACCAGGGCAGACAAGGCTGGCACACTGAGCCCCAAAGGCATCCCAAGATAACCACAGACACTCATTCCTACCAATATGCTCACTCTCCACTTTACATCAACAAACAATAGAACGCAGCTACACCCTTCCATCAATTCGGCCTAGCTGCACACATTCCTACATCGCTCATGGAACACCTCAACAGCCTTGTAGAACGCAGCTATACCTCACGTAAAATTGACCTAGCGGCACACATAATCTCTTACACATGCCTCACAGCAGCCAGAATGCAGACTCGGAAACCACCCTCCTTGCTGTGCACATTACACTGATCTCTGACATCCACTGCACCACACTCAGCATTAGAAGTAGCCAACCCGCACAATCCACTCTGGCTGCTCACATACCAAGTGCACCCAAGCACTATACGCTACTCTCTCAACTGATATGGACCACCGTCCCCGAGGGCGTTCAACCCACAGCGCTTTGAGATCATACCAGTGGTACGTAAGGCGTTATACAAATGCAATATAATATAACATTGCTATGGCCTCGAAACACTGTGGGTTGATCAGCCCTTTGGTAGACCATAGTCTGAACAAACATGAAAATAAAAGAACATTCCCTTGCAAGTGAATAGTAATTTGAATCTAGAGGACTGCTCTGTTAGTAGCAGAGAAAGGTGTATACATGCACATATGGATAAAGTATGATTAGCAAAAAAAAGCAGGCTTTTTTAGGATTTTTGAAAACTATCAGTCATATATATTTTGGAACAATGGCATTTTTCTCATGTTCTTTAATTCAAATAACACAATTGCACTTAATCATCCATTGATTTATTTATTTATTTAGTCATTTGTAGAGCGCACCTAGGCCTGAGGCATCTGGCACGCTGGTTGTTGAGAGTACATCAAATAGCACATACATACATACGTAATAAGGTGTAACTTAACAGTTCAGTTCAGCGTAAAGCATACAGTTAAATGGTGCTAGGGAGAGTGGATATATTGGGCAGGGTTGTGAGAGAGAATTAATTTAGCTGCTCGTGTGTGAAGAGCCAGATTTTCAGGCTTTTACAGAAGGACCAAAAGGAAGATTCAGATCTTAATGAAGATGGTGGGGTGTTCCAGTGTTGGGCAGCTACCACTGGGAAGCTCCTACCCCCTACTTTCTGTAGTATGTATCTGCGTATCGTGAGTAAATGCGTGTAGCCTGAGCGTGTGGGTCGATTGGATTGGTTTTTGGAGAATTTGTTGGATAAGCACTTAGGGGCTGAGTTAGAGAGGCATTTGTGTGTCAAGGAGATTGTTTTGAATAAGACTCAATCATGGACCGGCAGCCAGTGGGCATCCCGTCTCGCCGTAGTAATGTGATTATTTTTTGGGTTGTTAAGGGCTGCTCTTAGAGCATTATTTTGAATCACCTGAAGTTTTTTTTATATTGCGACTGTTAGTATCTGTATAGAGGGCATTGCAATAGTCTAATCTGGATAAGATAAGAGCTCTAGCCAACATGATACAGCTGACTGATGACCAGAAAGGTCTGCAGGCATTGATGAGCTTTGGTGTGTAAGCTGCTGCAGATGCTGTGGCGTTGATGCCGTTCGATTTGCTTGTAAACTACTAGAAACGTGGGAACAACAGAGCACGTTTCTGTTTTCAACTACACCAACAAACATCGCAGCCACATCGCTTCCTGCCAATTTACGAAAAACGACCTTGACTTCAACCACAAAAAATGCAAGCTCTGAGGCCAGCCCAACACATGCATCAACTTTATCTCTGGAGGTTTCTTTCGTTTTTTTAAGCTAAACGTTTTGTTAGTTTTAAAATGATCCTACAATTCCAGTAAATGTATGTACTAAAACTGACCAATTCATGAGACCTGGCAATAATTACACATTGAATAAAACTCCCAGAAAAGCCGGCCATGAATCTGTTGAAGGCAAGGAGGCGAGTATTATGGATTATCTTTCCATTGTATAGTAGAGCAGCAAGACAAAGAAGATGCTCGCAGACGAAGAAGATGCTTGCCGACCGAAAGCGACCAACTTGTGCTGTTTTGAAAGATGAGCGACACACAGTTAAGGAAAATCTGAAACAATTGGAAGATCACAGCTTTAGACACAGTTTTAGAACAGTGAGACACATAGAACGTAACTCCCATTGATGCAAGGGCTCTATAATATTAGGGTATTTATTGAGCAAGGACCTAGCATCAGGAAGCAACAGAGCACTTTACAATCACATGAGGAAGAACACAGTGAGGGAACAGAGAAACAAGGGAGTCGGGATCTAAGGGCAGGGGAGGGAGGGCAATAGTCAGCAATGGATCTACAAGTCACCAGGGAGGAAACTGTGGGGATCAGATCACCCAGTCTCAGGTATGATGGGGAGTGGCCAGTGTATGGACCTAGGTCTTAGGAGACTACCTGTTAACTTCAAAGCTCTCACATCTGACACTCTATGGAAAGCCACCAAAAATAGCATAAGTGATTTGGTGGTGCGTGCCCGGAGTGAAAGGGTGGTGGTATCTGGCCAGTTTAAAAATGTAGACAGCACTAACGCTCCAGAAAAAGTGTGTTGGCACTCAGGGGCAGGGGTTGTCGTTATAACAGACTTTAATTAAAGGATTTTGTTTTGTTTCTAGTTTATAAACATTTTTAACACAATTTAACATACATAATGAAGATAGATTCCTCGACATCAATTACACAAATGAACACTCTAATTAAACTCTTCAATCCTACACAACCCAAAAGCCATTTCAATTCATATCAGCATTTTCCCATAAAAGGTTATGAATTATTAAAACTTTGGTCAGTGCGATTGATAGAGAAGTGAGTTGATCACTCATATGCCTAGCCCAGAACCAATCACTGGGCAAACTCTTGACCTTAAAAACATATTTCACAAATGCCAAATTCCAAAGGCATATTATATGTAATTCCCCCACGGGTAAGCCATCAACCAAATCCTGATGTGTTGATAGGAGCAACCTGTATAGGTTAGCCGTATGGCATTGGGAATCCTGTGGCAATATCCGCTAAAGGTTTTTTTACTCGGGATATGACATCAGACCGAACGGGATCCAGAGTCCTCTGCTCACACCAGCCACTTCAGGAGTTCCAGGAAGAGCTGCAGGATGTGACACTACTGGGCTCCCAGGGCTCTCTGGGTAAAAGAAGAAGCTTCTTGTGAAAGCCCACCTACCCCTGACTCCTACCAATCCATAATTTGCAGTTTAACTGAAAATAAAAAGGCGTGTATTTCACTGAGGTGGGCGGGGTGTTTACTGAAAATAAAAAGGTGTGTATTTCACTGAGGCAGGGCAGGGTGTTTAAGTAAATCGGTGAAATTGTCAGGGAATCTATGGACGTCCTTTGTCATTGGATACCCAGCCAGAGTTGTTCAAAAGATGGTTATCATGACTTGAGTAAATCACTGACCTGGTGGGGGGAGAAGGCATAAGGAACATCTATGCCTATGTCTAGCGGCTCTGGCCTACAGCTGAAGATCTGAGGTGCCTGTGAATCGAGATCGGAGGGAAAACAATGCAGCTGAAAGGGTCCTCTACGGGATTGTAACATCTGGAACACACCCTTGTGGGAACACCAATTGGTGGGTTCCTCCCATTGGCAAGCGCACCACTCTGCTACTTTGTTGTGACACCCAAAAAAGATGTATGAACTTTGATCTTCCACCGAGGAAGGGAACATTTCCAAAAGGTCATCGCTAGACCTGATAGAAATTTGGGTTGCATGCCTGCAACTTATTGCCTCAATCAGATGGTACAAGACAAAACTGATGTTTTCGAAAGCTTTTTACTGCAAAGGACCCTGCAAGAAATCTCTAAATAGTTAAATCAAACTAAGACTCCCAAAGACTCCCAAAGAGGCCACTTCTCTCCGGGTTGAAACCGAACCCTAGTATACTTCACCCTAGACGACTCACACCTGTATCTCATAGAAGACTGGGTGGAGAAACCGAACGTGGCCCTCTCGTTTCATTTATTGATGTGTTTTGTTCACCATTGCAGTTATGGAGACTAGCGGTGGGGAGGCAGTACACAGTATATTACTTACAACACAACTATTTATTTTAAAGTACATACTCAACCAATTAATGTTTTGCCTTTGTGGGGGTTATTTAAGCAATAAGCTCTGAGTTGGGGGAGCATTACCGCTTCAGGTAATGCCCCGGGGTCCATAGTTACTTAATACAGGCCCCGGGGCATTACCTAAAGTGGTAATGCCCCCGTAGCTCAGGGTTTATTGCTATTAGTACCCCAACCTGTCAGATGAGAGGTAAGTGGGCGAACCCTCTTTTTTTGTATGGGGGCTTGACTGGAGAGGGTAATAGGTACAATGGAGAAAGAGGTGAGGAATTCTTAGGAATTACACTAAAAGAGTGCAGATTAATGTGGAACGTGGATTACCTGAGTCTCTGCCTACGGGGCTGCGTGCGGCGGTGGTCAGCTCTTCGGATGAATGAGCTGTGTCCCTGTGTGTTGCTACTGCGCATGTGCGGTAGATAAGTGATGCGTTGGTATGCGGGCTGGTTGGTCTGCGCGTGTCATGGGAGATCAGTGTCTGTGATCCTACGTGGGATAGGTCTGTATGGAGGGAGACATCAGGAATTTGGCATCCGTAGAGCTGACCGCCGCACGCACCCCGTAGGCTGAGACTCAGGTAATCCACGTTCCACATTAATCTACACTCTTTTAGTGTAATTCCTAAGAATCCATCTCAGTAGGGTCTTCACCGTATGCACAGTCCTTTAGATGAAGCAAATCGCATTTACTGTATTGCTCTCACTGCCTCACCTTTAAATCACGGACATTTTTGTGGCAGACCCTGCATCTCAGTATGGTTGTTCACCGTATGCACGGTCCTTTAGATGAAGCAAATCGCATTTACTGTATTGCTCTCACTGCCTCACGTTTAAATCACGGGCATTTTTGTGGCAGACCCTGCATTCCAGTCACCATTGCCTCCCTACCACTTCCGGCTCGTGTGCCATTATTCACGTTAGTAGGCTGCCTCGCAGCCACTTTATTACACAAACACCGGTTACTCCATCTAGCACTTTGTCTAATATGTAATAGACAATCTCTCACAACCTTTTCACAGCTTTGTGCGCGATTTAGACATCACAGACTTGATCTAAACATTGATCCTAAAAGATTTTTCTCTTTTCTCACCAGCTACAGGCCTCTGACTCTTGCAGACAGCACCCCAGTCCTACTACCTGGACTTAAAAATAATCTGACCTAGGCGGCACTTAACCCGTACATGGTAGGTCTCCTCCATTTGCAGTTTTTAAACTTCCCTGACATCTCTTTCACCGCACTAACCAGTCCCCTGTAATTTTACAGGCTGACGGCTTCTACTACCTGACTTGATCTACCTGTCCTGAAGACCGTTCGGTACCTGGTGCAACTTCGCTGCTTCCATCCCTCTAGCAACATTCACCAGCCTTCCTTACCAAACCAGAAACACACAACAATGTGTCGACAAGTCTAAGACAAAGCTTGATGTCTTATTATCATTATTACTGTTTGAAACAACATTAAAAAAACTGTGTTTTTGCACTCTGTATACTAACCCACAAAAATGCATACTCTAATATGCTCACTATGCATACCTTCAGCGCCACTGCGCAGCTTGTAAAAAAACTGTTTTCTTTTTTCCTGTGTTAGAGTAAAATAAAAAAACCCTGTTTTTTGTCAGTTTCACCTCTCCAAGGGTTTTTTTGTCCTCCAGAGCTAATACTGTTCTTAGCTCCACTGCAAACCTTGGTGACCCTATGTCACGCCATTGTTCAGGGTAGCTTCGACTCACCTCTTTCTCCATTACCCCAGCCTGTCAGACCAGGGTACTAAGAGTCTCTTTTTTAAGTAGTGAGCCGCGTCTAGGAACTGAAGAAAGAAAGTAAAATGGCTGCCAGGGAACAGGGAGAAGGGACTATATGTAATCCCTTCTCTCTTGTCATGATGGCCATTGGGAAAAAAAGGTTAATAAAAAAGATGGCTGCCAGGGAACATGGAGCGAGGACTACACATAGTCCCTTCTCCCTTTCCATGGTGGCCAGGGCGCAGGCCTCGCTGGGTACTGATAAATATTATAAAGCATTTTTCAGTAGTAGCCTTAAGCTCATATAATTAAACGTGATTAAAGATAGATGATCATCACCTTCTAATTTTCAAAATAACTTTTGTGCACACCAGACTTTAGATTTGAACTAATTAAGCAAAAGATTAAAGATCATGCTAGACCAATCAAGGGTCTGCAACCTTTGGGTCTCCAGATGTGTTGGACTACAACTCCCAATCAACACTAGCCACCATAGTTAATGGTGAGGAATGATGGGAGTAGTAGTCCAAAACATCTGGAGAGCAAAAGGTTGCAGACCTCTAGGTGCTTTAAAAATCCAGTTCTCACTTCAACCACTGGATCAGTATATATCGCCAGTCTTCACAAATAACTTTCATCATTCAGAGTTAACCAGTATTTAAAAGTGGCTTGAAAGTTAGTTAGTTTCAAGGGCGTTGCTGATGTTCCAAGCTGAAATGTTACCTAACAATGGCAGTTGGTCTAATCTAACCCTAGTGATCAGCTTTCTATGCGTCTGCCTAGGAATCAAGTCCAGATCTAGTCGAAGGATGTGCCAATCAATCACCGGACAGCATTTCAACATGGGAGAATTAGAGCCATTAAGCACCCACCTCTCATTGCTTATTTTTGGCAACAATTCTCTGGCAACAATGTGGCTTTCAATATCAGTTTACATGATAGGTTATTTATAACGCGCTTAATACCCATAGGCTTCTAAGCGCGGACCCGGGGATGGAACCTGTGGTGCTCCGTGTCACCTTGCTATCCTCCCAAGACCGTAGTCAAGAAATGGCCCTCTCGGTTTGAGAATCAAGACTCCCTGGAAGCTGCACACAATGGCCTTCTCATGTCTGTTAGCCACTTAATATTGTACGATTGACTAGAGGGGAGCAGCTCTTCAATGCGATTGCTACACAAAGGGGCTGATTTAAAGGGTGGAGTAAATCAAATCGTGCGGGTTTCCAGCAGTGGAAAAAGACCTAATTTAAAGTTTACACTTTCCAGCTTTCCACCAGCGGATTATCCACGCGTGGCAATGCCATTGGTCTCTATTGCCACGATTGTCCACCGTTAGAACAACCACTGGCAGACATTCCTCCAGCTGTCCTCTAGGAATCCACCAATGGAAAGACAGAAAGTCTCAATCTTACATGAGGTATCTTTCCACCAGTGGAAACCTGGAGGACTTTTTTTTAGTCCATACTCTTAATTCAGCCCCAAGGAGTTGACCTCCTGTTGACCTAGGCTAACCCTGCAAAGTTCTGCCTTATAGAAAATGTATCAGCAGGCCAGTTCAGTGCCTGTTTTCTGTGGATGACCAGGTTAGAGACTGTACAGGACACACTGATCAGAGCCTCCAAGGCTCACCTAGAGAATACAGCCTACAAAGCATGAGGTCTTCCGCATCGAAGTCTATGGGTTCTAGCGGTGCACCTCAATAGCTGCTACCCTGCAAAGCTTTGGGGATAATAGCCCAAAGAGTACGAAATTGGGTAACATAGTGACTTGGCAGGGTAGAAAGCTAATACATGGCACAAAGGCTGCCAACAACATCATAGCTCAGGACTTTCAGCCTCAACCCTTCTTGCAGGGTCGAGATCAAAGATCTGCCATCGCAGAACTGCACCAGCACCCAAAGAAACGACGTGGCTGGGATTAGGGAGACCCTTTCAGATAAACCTCCAGGCTGACCTCATTGCCTATTAGAGACGCTGCTGCTTGCAGCTGGCATATTCCTGTTCACACACTACATGTATGTGCTTATTTTTGTTGCTAGCACATCTTTCCTAGTCAAACTGGCTAAGATGATCTTGCTTTATTGCTGGTGTATCGCTACTTTGTCACGGTGCGCCTTACCACACATTTGTCTCTAGTGTTTGGCCCTGCTACACAATAGTGATCCGTATTTGATTTCAGATTAGTGACGGAGTTGCTCAGTTGTCAAGGAATGAGGATATTTATTTATTTATTTATTTATTTATTTATTTATATACAGGAGGAACAATGTTCTTTTGATCACAAAAGGACGTACAATAGATAAGAAATCAGATTTGACGGGAAGCAGTGAGGTGACTTTGAGGGACATTCTGACCAGGTTGTTGAGGGGGGTAAATGGAACAGTCACTGGGGACAATATATGAGTGCACATACATAGATGAAGGACAACCAACATTGGACATTTTTAAGTGCAGATAGAGGGTATCGCCCGCTGTACTCAGGATGTGGCCATAATGGGTGAAATGCTAGAACGGAGGCAGAGGAGGTGAGGGACAGAGGCAGGTTAGAGGCAAGGGAAAAATGTTAGCAAGCAGGAAAATGAGAGGTACGTTAAGAGGTTAAATTGGAGGCGAGGAAGTAGGGTTTTAGTTTAGTTTTAAACAAATCGATGTGGGCTGTTTCTCGGATGTCCGGGGAAGAGAATTCCATGCAAGTGGCACAAAAAGAGAGAAAGAGCGGAAGCGGTGGAAAGCAAAGGGAGGGCGAAGAGGCACAAGAGTAGTCGAGGAGGCAGAGCAGAGCTTACGAGAAGGCTTGTATAGTTGGATAGAGGAGGCGATATCATCTGGACTTGGAATGCACATCTGGTCTCTGAATGCGGCATGCCATTTCTGGTCTCACCGCTGATGTTCATGCATGGTGTATTTGTGTCAGGAATATTCACTGTGCTCCTGTTGCCACAAGGCCTCCTTATTAGCATATGAAGACTCTGGGTAGCTTGTGATGGTGCCCAACCTAGCTCCAGCCAATAAGAGGGGGAAATGGCACAGAAGCTTGCCATGATGTCACAATCACTTTAGGGTGCTTGTTAAAAATGAATCCACTGTGCCCTGTTTTCAATCCTTCAGAACACTGCCAGGGAAAAACATTCTCCTAGTTACAGGGGGGCTGATGCACATGGTGCAAGCTTCCATCCCACTGGCAGGGGCTTCATTGGGAAGAAGGGAAAGAAGAACAGCTGTGATGAAGACTGGAGCCATAGACTGTCGATGGCTTCTTCTTCCTTAAGATGGAGTTAGGTAAGTCTCAATATGGTGGCTCCAGGTATGTCAAGATTCCACAACCATTGGCTCTCCACCACTGGCTAGGGGGTGCACGCTCGGAGCCGGTCAGACAGATCAGCACCCATTGAAAGCTTAGTGTACCCCATGGGGTTCAGGAGTCTCCATTCCGGGTGGGGCGGACCCTGCATTACCTCTTAAGAAGTTCCTAAAAGATCAGCGCCACTTGGCCGATACTAGCTTCCATCCAGGGCATGCTCAGAGGAGACACTTTTCTTGTGGCAGGTGAGATATAAATGGTCAGTAGTATTGATTCTGCTTTATCTTGCTAGGATACAAGAGTCGTGTGGCTGCCGAGCTAAATATTTCCCAAGAGATTGGAAGTGCTGTGGGTAGACTACAATTTGTAGTTCGTGATTTACTGTCTTAACTTTGAGGACAGCCTTTCAATATGATTTTGCATTGGACTCTACCCTGCCCTAGGGCAAGGAGGTTGGCAGCTTCCCTTTAATTGCTTGCAAAGAACAGCCCAATGTAAAGAAAATGTTTCATTACTGGCAAAAATTAATTGTTGGTTGCCTTAAAAGGCAGATTTAATTTGAGATGGCTGGATAGAATCCAAGATATGTAATTGCCACTGTCCCTGCTGTGCCAAAACCAACAGCCCCTCAATGAAGCTTTCACCCAAATAGCGCGGGGTCGGTACCTGGGTTCTGGATACCTCTGCCGGGTCAACCCAGGCCTGGAAAAGGCCCTAGGAACCACAGGGAGGGTATCCACCCTCTATCTCCGAGGAGGTTTCCCTCCCAGAAGTCTGGAGTACCTAGATAAATGAGGGGACGTGTACCTACCTAGCTTTACCCAAGCGCTCCCTCCATCCAGCTCTTGCTTTTGCTCTGAAGACTACTGGTGAATTCATCACCACCAGAGAGCTCAGTAACAGAGAGGGTCTGCCTACAGACCCTCCCTGAATGATTCTATTGCTCTGGCCCTCTTTGTCCTGATGCGGCTCTCGCTGTGCTCCTTGGCTTGTGCATAATTCACAGCCAGGCCTGGCTTCTTCACACTGCCACCTTCTGATTTCTATTTCAGCCTCACACAGCCAATGAAGGCGTACTCCCAACAATGCACATACTATCCAATAGACCAAAATAAAGGACACACCCCGCAAAGGAATGAGACCAAGAGAATAATTGGCAAGTAAAACAAATTTATATAAGATATGAAATGCGAGCAGAGAACTCTGCTGCCTGAGAGCGCTCTGCCAAACAATACATGGGCAGCACCTTAAAAGGACACACATCGTCAGTCATGACGTTTCAAAATAGGGTACAATCTTGGCAATTAATTGGGGGAAGGCCTATGTCATACTGGATAGTATAGGGGAGGTTGGATGCTAATTGGACGTTGCTCCCCTTCGCTCCGAGCACACGTGGGTCTGCTGGGCTCATCTCTGTGGTGTGAAGGTCGGGTCAGTTCAAGAAGAGTTACATTTCTGACTAATCTAAACTAAACAACAGATATTGGCCTACAGAGAATAATAGTGGGCATAAACCAATACATGGATGGGGAGGCCTTTGAAAAGTATAGACAGATATATTGGCATTCTGATCCTTGCATTCATGGGGCAGGGTGGCATTGGGCCCCTCTCCCAGGTCCCTTATCTGTGGGGTTTGATCTGTGGTTTATGACTCCTGGTGCCTCACGCTTCAAACAAATATATAGACAGATGTTAGTTTTGGCGAGAATATACTGTTGCACAGGATTAAGTACATGGTGAGTTATCTGATGTGGTTGTTGGGAGGGGTCCTGCAGGCAGTTACTTTCAAAGAGAGTGGAGGGCGGGGGGCCAGTGGACCATGGCCTGGCAGGGAGGGGGTGGAGAGGGCACAAGTAGGTGAGCTTGCCCCAGTCTCACACTCTGCATCGAGCACATTCTGTCAGTACTCAATATTAGCTAATTGCAACAATAAATGGCTGGACTTCAGTGCGCAGAGCTGACAGGGGGCGGAGATGGCGTGGGCTGTCTGTGCGTGGTGCAGGGGAAGGGAGAGCTGACATCTCAGTGGAATTAATTTGGGCCTAGTAAAAGATGTTGGTTGGCAGGGCACAAAATGGAGTCTCTAAACACATGCATAAATTAGGTTATTGACATACTGGTCAATGTAATGTTGTGCGAATATGTTTGGAGGGGTGGGGTTGTCTCCCCCCTTTGATTACACGTGGTCTACTTGCTGCAGGAATGGTGAAGAGGGTGGGACAATGCCACCTCTCCCCCAACACCTTCCAGTCCACTTCTTCACTCTTTATTACTTATCCCTTTGTCCCCTTTTCCTCTTCTTCTACTGTGCTTTGAAGTAACCGTAGTTCAATGTTAGGCACTATAAAAGCAACCTTTGTGCATACTCTAAAGCCCATTCTGCAGACTGCCCAAACACCTACCCCGCATGGTGGTACTGCTTATCAAGCAATCAAGCAGGACAACACCACTTTTTTTCCCACTGGCAAAAGTGAGCTGTAGATGACCAAATTATGTTGGGGTCCCACTTGAAACCGAGTCAGCTGTGCCATTACTAGTGCACGAGAACCAGGTGGGCTTTGTCACGGGAAGGTTAGTGGTGGATAACATGAGAAGACTGCTCCTGCCAATTGATGAAGGAAGTCAGCTGGCGTTTCCTGTAGCAGAGGTCTCTCTAGTTGCAGAGAAAGCTTTTGATAGGATTGAGTGGCCTTACCTGTTTCAATGCCTAAAGAAAATTGGATTTGGTCAGTGTTTCAGGCGTTGGGTGGGGCTTTTGTAAGCAAACCGCACCACCAGTGTGCTCACTAATGGCCTGTTTTCCAACTCATTCCAGCTGAAAAGGGGGCAAGGCCACGATGTCTGCTCCCCCCCCCTTGTTTATTATGGCAATGGAGCCATTGCCAGAGATGCTGAGTACTGATGACAATATTCGTGACCTTGAAACACGTGTGCATAGGTGTTTTGTACGCGCTTGTATTAGAAGCTCCATTTGGTGGAGCCCTTCAGACTGTCACTTGAATATGATGTCCTGAAGGACTCCAGCAAATGAAGTTTGTAAAGCCAAGGCTGGAAAGCGCACATTAAAAAGACAAGTAAACACACAGCGGGTATAGTGCCAGTTATCACTAGATGGCCAGCCTGTAGGGAGCTGAAACACTAAATGCCCACAGATTATCACCTTGTTTTCTTTTAACACTGGCTCCTCCACATCAGCATCTTGCCGACAAAGAAGATTTATAGCTTTCCAGTGGCCATTTAGAGTTTCAGCTCCTAGGTGGTCTTGTGATACTCTGTGGCTAGTAAACCCTGGCTGTATTTTGCTCCATTATAATTTACTGGGATGACATCAGGGTCTTTCAACCCTTCCAAATGAAAGGGTCTCCAGCATAAGGGGGCCCCCCAGCAACTGCCCCCATGTTGTCAGTCAGCAGTGTTGTAACATGGCCATATATGTCTTTCTCTATTTTCATTCTGGGGCTTAAAATGTTCGTTTAGTGCGCTTGCATTTCAAGCTGCGTTTCCTGGGCCCTTCTGGCCGTCACTTCCCACAGGATACACAGAAGTGTTATCACCTCATTGCCTTCTAACACTGATTCTCCCACATCAGCCACTTGCTGACAAAGAAGGGTGTACAGCTCTTTGGTGGGCATTTAGTGTTTCAGCTCCCTGCTGGATTGCCGTCTCGAGATAATGGACAGCAATTAACCTTATCTTTGTCGCCATTGTGATGTATGCATCCGAGGGGGGCCTCAGACTGTTTTCAGTCTAAGCAGGGGGCCCACAACCATCATGTTGAAATGGGACCCCACATAGCTTCAGCAGGAGCTGATAATGTGTGCACCCCACAGGTGCCCCAGAACGTGTTTCGCTCTAAGCAAGGAAGAGGTTGGGGGACGGTGCAGCCATCATGTTGAAATGGGCCCCCACACGTCTCCAGGCAGGCCTGGCCCGCGCCTGTTCAAGAGTGGAAATGGCTGAGGTCCAGGAGGGAGGAGAAGGCCCGGCAGAAATGACACCCAGTGGGAAGACCACAGGTCCGGGCTTGGCAGGGAATGTCTGGTGCAACAGTGACACTCGGTGGCAAGTTGCGGTACTTCCTCAGCTGGTGTCCTGATAGCGGTTGCTGTTTGTCTCATGACCGCAAGCAGCGAGGTTGCGATGGGATGGCCTGGGCCTGGCTTGTGCTAGGTTGCGTTTTGAAAGAGGTCATCAGGGCATCAGGAGACCTGTAAAAGTGGTTAGTCCAGATCTTGAGTGATGATTAACACAGGACGAGACCTTTGCCCTGCCCGATTCTTCTTGGAAGCGAAAGAGAAAGGCACGCAGGTGTTTCCTCCTTTCTCTGACTGGCATCCTGGCAATGACGAGCTGCACTGGCATCGCCCTGTGCCTAAACTAGGTCGCGGTGGCAGTGGGGAAGTTCTTTTTGCACCAGGTTGGTATGAGGGTAGGGAAAGCCCCCTCGATGGGGTTGTTTTGTGTTGGTGGGGCCTGGTTTTAATTCCTTGTGTCACAGCCTCCATGTTCCTGCCTGTCAATGTGTGAGTTCCCTAGTTCTGCAGCAGGATGTCTGACCCTCATAGAGTCCCAGGGCCTCCACATACAGGCTACGCACACCAGGCCGGATGTACGCAGCATACGTCATGTTTTCTGCGGCTTAATGGTCCATGGGGTGGCTCCCCACACAGGGCAACAAAGGAACACTCTGGCACAGGTAGGGGACCAGAGAGACTAAGGGAAAGAGCGTACAAACCCCCCTGCACTCACCACAATCAGATCACCCTGGCTCTACAATTTAAATGATTTGATCAACCAGATGTTTGCGATACAATAAGCACATAATTTGTTATCTAATAAATACTGATCACCACTGTGTGTAGAGTTGGCCACGTGCACACACTGTTCTGCAATACCTTTAAAGAGGCACCGACTTTATTACAGAGCAACTCTGACTTTCCTGGCTATGAAAAGGAGCCCATTGTCCTGTGACTCCAGATCTAGTGTAACCGACAAGCCTTTCATTTATATGGCTCTTCCCTTTGCAAAAATCAGACACTTCTCTTGGAACGTCTTGGTGCCTCCATGATAGGCCAGGGCCTTAAACTGGATCACGTCATTGTGAGTGACAGGTCACAAATATTTCACCTCCCTACCTATAAACACAACCTGCCTAGTGGTCTTCAGAATCCCACATAGGTGTTCCATCTCACCTCTTCCAATCTGCCTTAGTCCACTGACAGCTGATCTTCTGGACTAACTGGCCTCCTGCATCTACTCTGACGACACTCAAATCGCACTAGATCAGAAAAATCCCAGGCCCTTCCCCCACTGACCTGGCATCCTGCTTACAGGCTGGTGACACTGGATGATTGAAAACCACCTCCTCCTCAACCCAGGCAAGACCGGCATTCTCTGATGTGGCTACCCCGCTTTGGTCCCACACCCTTCATAGAGGCCATCCGCTGTGCCCCCTTCGACCCTCCTAAGGAGTTAAATATCTGGGAGCAATGATGGTACTGGCGTTTTAATTAGCACGCAAATAAAGGCATTGGCGGAAAAGTCATTCCAGCATCTGAAAATAGTATGACCTATGTGCAGGAAATAACAATTGTAATGTTATGCAGGATAATGACAGACTGTGAACTCACAGAAAAGAACAGGGTGGCACGTTTTGGACAATAGCAGCAGCCATCTGTAGTATTCTGCATTATTAGGTGTGTATTATATCAGCTGAGCTGTGAGGCTGCATGGAATGTGACAATTGTATGATGCATGTATAATGGTTGTGGGATGAGAGTTCCCTAATTGACGACTGGACACTGTTGGGGAGATACAGGAACCAGAATGATGCTTAGTTATCTCTCCCCACATCTAACTGTACCTGTAACTAAGAAATAATAAATACGGATTCTCCTGGCCTGGAGTGATTTCTTGCATTAAGACCAGGGAGACTACTTCAGCATCCCTCAAGGTTACTAGCGAGACTGGACCTTTCAAGAAGGTTTGGGTAATGTAAAGGGGGAAGAGGCAGGCGCACAGGAAAGTGAGGAGGGGCAAGCGAGAGTTGGCTCCCTGAGACAAGAGACTGCATCCTCCCAGGATTGGTAGCTTTACAAAGGCCAAATAAGCTCATTATGATAAAAAGTTAATTCCTCAGCTCTAATAACTGTATACAAATTTGTTTGGGGAGGGGGGAGTACGTTAGGTTTCTTCCTTGAAGTTTAGAAGGCACACACTGCCAGTTTTTATATTGATTTGCTATGTAATAAAACTTTATATGTTCCCTGCTCCTCGTCCAAGTCCTATTGTGTGGGCTTCGTTTTTTCTTCCAGAGCTGTACTGGTTCTTAATCACCTACATATAAATGCTTGCCAACCCTACTGATTTAGGCAGTAGGCTACTGCTTCTTAAGCAGTCCTACCACCTACAGATTTGGGTGACAGATCCTACTGCTTTTGACAGGGGCAGGACATGTATGTGACTCTAAGGCAGGCTGCTTGAGACCGGCCCAGGACAAAGCATGCAACACATTAGTTAGTCTGACTGTGCGGTGGGCGGGTAAGTGATTACTTTGAGTGATAGGCTCAGACCAATTCAGTGACCTAACAGCTACATGACTCTGCCCTGCACTCTGGCTCGGACAGGCCTTAGGTGAACCACCAGTGAGGGCAAGTGGCAGAGCGTACCACCATCACACAGCATCTGCATATCAGACTGAGGAAGGTATCAGTCTCCATGTTGTTCAGTTATTAATCTTGCACTGCAGGAATAAATATGTATTGCCCAGGCTGCTGCTACAGAGAAGTGGCAAACGTTGTCTACCAGCTCTGTGTGATTACCTTCCGTGAAGTTACGTAATTGAATTTCGGTGTTAACTTAAAATTCAGAAGTATACATTTTAAACATTTTAACATCTTTCCATATTGTGCTGTTTGATGGGTTGTGTATTTTAGAATGCTCCAGCGGTGCCAACAATGTATGTTTTGTATTTTCCTGTGTTGTAATTGTTATGCAAAGTATTATTTTTGAAACTTGAAAAATCCTACATCTTTTTGGTCAGAGAATTTTGTCAAGTATGCATATACTGTTGGTCCAACTCACTCTAACAGCACCTCACACCCATTCTATGGGCTTCGCACCCACACCAACATGATCAGTTTGCTTAGCCACTGCCTCCCCCCACAGACCTTCACCCTCAATCTAGCACACCATGGTCACATCATCAACACCTGGCAGTAGCAAGCCTCCGGATCTCCCCTTCTGCACTTCCTGCCGGAACGATCCGTTCCAGGCAGCATAAGGACGGATAGATCACTACCAACGAGACACTGGACTCCTCTTTAAATTCTATTGCACTTAAGGATTTAATAGGCCTTGCCAGAATCGCCCAACACCCATACCCACTACCAACAGTGCTCCTGCTCATACTCTACATGTGTCTGATGATCCCCACTGGGCGCGATGGCGTGCTCTCCCAACACGCGCTTATCAGAGATACGCCTTTGGGTGCAGGAAGGCTTAGCTCACAGCACAAGTGCCTCACTACGGTCCCCCTTAACCAATCTACAAGCCCTTCCCTCGAGCACCTCACCATGCCGTTCTGCACCCATTGATAAAAGGTCCCCGGCCAGACGATCGCTTCCACCAGACGCATCCACAATAGGGATCCTGATTAACCACTACTGCACTTAAAGATCAACAAACACTGTACCCGGGGGTCAAGTCTTAAAAAGAAAAGTGAGGGGACTCTGTCCACTCGCGTGCACCCTCGACTTGAGCCCGTCTGTACCGAGGTGTACGGTTTGGCCTCTTAATTACACACTCTTCCAGGCTCTGTGTCTGGGCACCATTGAGCTTGGTACTGTCATGCCATGGCAACACAAAACACGGAAGAGACTCAACCGTCGCCACGTGACTCCTGTTTGCGTTCCTCATGTTGGTTTCCCCCTGGGACCCAACCCCGCGGCTCCCGCTGGAGAAGGGAGCTGCCTGCCAAGGAGGTTGCCGCTCCTGCGTTTTCAGCCGCTTCCGCGTTGACGGTTACCATGGCGACTACAGGACGCTAGAAAGGCACCTGTAGCCGCTCGCCTTCAACATCCTCTGTCACATGACACGTTCCCATGGCAACGGCCATAAAAGCCGTTCAAGGACGTAACGCTTTGCTTCTCAGCTGTTCTTCTGGCTGTTTGTGTAGCGCGTTACTGTGTCCTCGTCTGTGCTCTTGGAACTCTTGGTTATTTCGACCTTTGGCCCGTGTTACTCAGGACTGTTTTTAGGATCTCCCTTCTGTGTTGGTATTTTTGGACCTTTTTTGGATTATCTGGCAACCCTGAACTTCAGCTTTGTTCTCCTGGACTACCGATTGGATTCCCCTTGATCACAGCATTTTTGACCATTTTCTGCTAATGAAACCGGACAGCTTATTGGACTTCTTCTGCCTGCTCCTCTAAGTACACTACTTCTGGGACCCAGGTCTGCGGGGCGCTTTTAAACCCTCCTTTTGCCACATCTCTTTTGTGTATGGTGGCTCCGCCTGCTGGACCCGGATTCCTTTGGACTCGCACAGTTCCCTGAAACTCTGTACTTCCAACAGCACTCTTTTGGGCAAGGAAGCACCTCCGGGCCTCCTGGAGATTGGTATCCCTCCTTGCTCCTACTGTCCCTGAAGACCCTCTTAGGTAGGTGTACAAGTTTTGCTTGGCCCCTTTATTTTGACTTACTTATCTGCGCATTGCTTAACCATTACATTTTCTCCTTTTTAGCCACCCGGGGCCTTGCTGCTGCTGTTCCACTGAACCTCTGGCCTCAATGACTGGCCAGTGAGTGATTTTCTTTCTCTCCCTGGCTGGTACTTGGGGACGGAGGTGTTCCATATCATCGTTGCAACCACAGTTCTTGACAGGTACAGATCAATACATGTAGACAAATGCTCAAGATGGCTCCTACCGGACATCCATATCAAGATCAATGCATGCTGGACTGCGCCCCGAGCCTGGGGTTGTACTGGTGTGTACTGCGTGGCATAACCAGTATAGGCCATGCTCACACTTATTGAAATGCATATTAGTCTGCAATTCATGCTATGCAATGTCAGACTACGATCCTCCAGGAATAACAGAGCACTTGTACCCTGGACTCCAGGCCAATCCATGGCACCATGAGGCCGTACAACTGGCAAAGAGCACGTCCCAGGTAGCTGGGGACAGTCGTTAACGATCATCATGGGGCTCTTTGGAAATCTCCTGTAGTTTTGTGTGAAAGCTTGGCTAACAGATTCCCATGTAGTGTGGGCTATCAGATTCATGTAAAGACACAAGGCCTCATTCTGAGTCCGGCGGTAGCCGTGCTGATAACACTGGCAGGCTGCCGCCAGACTTGCAAATTTTTCCAGTGCCTGGCTTGCCGGTTACAACGAGGGATTCTAACCCCGTCGGTCTGGGAAGTCAGGCGCTGGAAAAATTGAATTCCCCATTCCCATTGTGTCCCATAGGACTCAATGTAAATGGGGAACACGGAAGCGCCGGCAACGTTAATAACGGTGCCGACGCTTCCGTGCAGCTCTGCTTACCGTGGTGAACCTGCTGAGCACAGCAGCTCCGGCAAGCAGACCCGCAGAGTGCTGGCCCGGTAACAACAATGCCGGTAGGCTTACCGGCACTGTTGTTACCGGACCAGCACACTTAGAATGAGGCCCACAGCGTAGTTCAGTTTGCAATTTCCTTCATGTGCAGCATTAATCCAATAAGGGGTTACATGACGCTTGTATGAGCGCATCGGATACCTCCTGTTTAGATTAACACACCAGTCACTTATTTATAACACAAACTCTTCGTAGTCCCCGTTCCCAACCTCATACTTGTAAATTAAAAATAGAGTGTGCATTTATACTAAGCAATCAGGCTTGGCAGGTCGGGCTATTTCCTGTGCATTTTGGACAGCAGAGAATCCCAGTTTGTAATGGGAAACCACACGCGTCATAGTTGTTTGGGTTTTTTGGGCTATTTTGGGCTGCTTTTCACAGTGAGTACATTGGTTGGGAAAATATCTTTAACAGCACGTGCCAGTGGTGTGAAGCGGTAAAGGCATGCATTGGAGGTGCAGGGGGATGGGCAGGTGGTCCGATGGACAACGTGGGCTGCCCTGCCTGCTGCAGCATCAAAACCTCCAGGTCTGGCCTCTTCCCTGTTTGGGTCTGTCTTGTTGCTTGGGTTCATTAATCAAGTGTAGTGGGTGGGCAATGTTTTAGAGTGTAGCCAATATATGTATCTCTCTCGCACTGCGTGTCTTTTTCCTAAAATCAATATGATGCATCACTTTTCTGGTTTCAGTTTGTCTCCCTTTGTGAGAAAGGGTATGCCCAAATGTGGGTCCCTTGCTCGCTGCCCCATAGGGAACCAAGCTGCACCTCACTGAGGAGGCCCAACAAGGCCGAAACATGCCTGGGGTTGCTTGTGTTTCCCTGCAGGGGGGACATAGCCTAGCAGTTCGGGCAGGGCTGCTTCCATTGGTGGCAGCACCTGACTGATCTGCAAATGTCCTTAAAGCCCAAACAGGGTGAAGTGACCCCTAAAGCTAAGCGGCATATCAGCCCCTTTTTCTTCTCAAAAACTGGAAGATACTACCAACAGAAAATAGGGAGCACAAATCCTCCCCACAAGAAAATAGCAAACATTGATGCATGCCCCCACCTACACAAATCTATGGAATGTTTGGTGAGTGGTGCCTTCCTACTGCCTGATGTGAAGAGGCAGAGGAACTTTAAGGTGAAATGGAGCTTGTATTTTGCATGAATGAATAGATGTAAAGAAGTAGGAATTACAGAAATATATGTGTTTTCGAGTTAAAATACCTATATTTCCGCAAATAAAAATCTGAATTGGGAATTACTTTTTTATGTCATTAAAAAAATCATCTTAATTGGAAATTAAAAAATAGGGAGTGGTGTTGGCCCACTTCAGAACTGTATCTGCAGCCCATCGTGGGGCCCTTTTTGTACTTTGCTGCAGTGCAGTGAGGAAACCGTCAGGCATGCAACCTTCAGCAGAGCACCCGCCAGAGAAACTGAGCGGTGGCATGTTTAACACAGAGCTCTGGGACGTCATTTGGGGGTTGCCAGGGTTGGCTCCCCATCTGATACCCCTAGACCTGTCCTTGCTATCCCTGGGTCACTGGAGAAAGAGGCAGTGCCAAGAGCAGAGATCTGTGTTGCACCTGAAAAAGTAGCTGAATGGGCCATAGCTTTTTTCCCCTGGAATCTAGATCTTGTTACCTGGAAAAATAACAGCAGGAAAAACTATGAAGTCGCCATCAGTAACTGGTTGGCAGTCCAATAGTGAAGAATGCCTGAATGGTTGTGTTCAGAGGCAGGGCTGTCTATGCAGCTAATACCCAGTACTGTATTAACAGTAAGGGCTTTGGGGCTAGATCTAGCTGGCTAAGAGCAGCCTGCAGTACTCAGTGACAGCACGTCATGAACACAAAGCTAATCAGTGTTTCTCATTGTCCGCTTTGCACATCCATTGTGCCACTGGGCCTGTGGTGAGAGGGGTGTGCCCCAGTGGCTTCTGCTAACAATCCTGCCTGGGCACTGTGTGACCTGACCCAGATCTGCCAGACCTCCATCACAGGTACACTGCAAATAGACGCAAGGTGAGACAATGGACATGAAGTTGCCCTCTGCCTTTGAAGTAAACCATCTGTTGCTTCCTCAAGCAAAAGAAATATATATTTGAAAGGATAGCTCAGGGGCAAGGCACTTGCTTTGGGAACAAGAGGATGCAGTGCAACGTGGTTTCAGTTCCTGTTGTAGTGCTTAGAAGCTGGAGGAGGCTGCCATTAAGCAAGGTATAAAAGACCAAAGAAAATAATAAAATTGGCCTTTTCTAGGGGTGATGTCATGGAGATACTGCTGCTGCTGTTTACATTTAAAAACAAAAAATAAACCTGCAATTACTGTGACCTGCAACTCATCCTTCCCCTCTATCTCCCATCTAACAGAAAATAAACGGTGGGTTACTTACCAAATATGCAAAACAGAAAGGTATAGCTGGAAGGTTTCAAATAATTCATAACCACTGGCACATCTCTGTGCACCCCTCCTGCCAATCCACTACCGGAGGGGAAATAAAATATGCTAATCCTGCTTGGTCTCACCCCAAAGGGGAAGTCCAGCCCTAACTGCTAGGTCACATCCCTTCTGCACAATACCCAATATGTCATTAGAGGTCAAGGGTCATGTGATGTCACTTCCACTAGCCCTGGCATATTGGTGAAATGGCGTCTCTGGAGCTCATCCTTCTGCAAACAAACAGGAATAAAGAGCTATCATGCAAACAAAGTAGTAGTACTGTGCAGCCGCAGACAAAGAAGAGAGCAGGCCCCTCCCAGCAAGCAGAGCAGCCGATCCCTGCCTGCAGAGGTAGTGACGTCACCTATCACAGAGCAGAGCACACTTCTACACGCAGCACAGAGTACAGCGCTATAACTGGATCTGCCCAATGGTGGGTGGGTGTGCGTGTGTGTGTTTTTGGGTGAGTGAAATACATCAATGTAATTATTGCATTCTGATACGACGTTACGTATAAGGCTTGGTCTGGAAGTTACTTTCTGAACACGCAGAGCTATTGGGCACAGCCTGAAACAGGGCTGTGTCCTAGCAACACAATTATTTAATTTATATGTAGCGTACATTGGCACAGCACTTAAGGGCGTTTGCAGTTTTCCACCAAAAGTAGGGCAGCATCATATATCATGACTGGAGCATATGGGTGACCTGGTTCTTTTGGACAAAACTCAAATAGGTCTTCAAAGAACATTAGAAGCTAGAATCAAATATTCTACAGTATGTCTTACAAATAAATAACATGACAAGTGAATCATAAAGGTGTTCAACAAGGATAAGGGAAAAAAGATTTGCCTGGAAACTTTGGCCTCATGTATTGGAACAGGTGGATGGATTCTGCTATTTTTGGGTTTCCTGTGAACAAATAGTACATGAAAAAGAACCAAATAAGAGTATTCCTGTCTTATAAGCTATGAGAAAAATGATTTCAGCGAATGGGGGTTATTCTGCACTTCCTGTGATTACTTTGTACAAACCAAAAATTCCCCCAATGGCACTTTATGGAATAGAAATCCGCCTGGGAGCAATGGCGATATGGCTGAATAGGCTGGCCGGGTGAATATAAAAGCCCTTGCTAGGTCTGCCTATGAGTACACCAATACAATGTACCTCCCTCTCCCCCCAAGTTGGGTTCCATCTTTAAATACTCTGACAAATATTAAGGAATGTTTCTCTGTGGTCAAAAATTAAAACTTCTGACGAACAGTGCTGATTAGGCTTAGTAAATGATCATCTTCAGACCGGCACTTGTAAGGGGTTGATTAAGAGTGAAGAAGAAATTAAATCCTTATTTAAAAAAACATTCACTACAAAATAGATTGAATGCTGCCATGGAATATAACATTGAGGGAAATAAAGTGAAAAGACATTCATTGGGATTGGTACGTAAATGCCCAGTAGTTGGGTGGAAAAGTCTGGTTTTCTGAGTATATTAAGGAGTTCCCGGTATTTAACCGGCCGCAGCCTTCTGACGGTCTTTTTCTGGACTTGGATTGCTGACGTATGTTTATGCATTTTCACTTTCATGTGATGGAATCTCATAAATGAGGGGACGGCTATGTAGATTTTGTAAAGATAGTGTGTTAGGGAGAATTCTCATTCTATGGCTAATTTCCCTCACCTAGTGAGTCCCCCAGCAGCTTTGCTGGATTTATGGAGTTTATTGTTTCCACTTAGTAAGAGTGTGAGCCTTTTTCCCACTCTTACATGTGTTTTGCCATGTGTATTCCTCCTGTTTGTGTGGTCTTGGGCTCTGGAGCACACCACTCCATGAGACCCACTTTTTTGTGTGTTACACAGCACCTTCAGTGCAGTGACACAGGGTTGTCTTTTAGACTTCTCACTGACTAAATTTTTCTGGGGCTGGCTACTGTCCCCCAGAAACAGGTAAAGTTCCCATTTACTTTATGTAGTCATTTAAAACTACAGACCCAGTACACCCTATCTTTCATGGGTGTACGTTTTTCTAAGAAACGAGCTGGGGGTACATCTCTATCTTCGGCTGGGGTCTCCCTCTGGAACAGCCTCCCTGCCACTCTAAAGCTTGAGGAGAACCATCTCCGGTTCCGGAAGCATCTCAAGACCTTCCTCTTTTCTTCTGCCTTCGCTCCCCCTCTCCCCTGCTGATCTGTTCTCTCTTGGCACTGTGCACCTGGCCACCCTCTGTCTTTTGGGCCCAGGTACCTGCTCATCCTGCCACCCTCCCGCACTGCCTCCGGGCCACCCCTTGAACTGGGGTCTGGATCTGTACCCATACAGTCCCCCCTTTTTCTTCCTGCACTTATCAGACCTACCCTGCCTGCTGCCTTAAACCTAGCACTTGCAAATTGCTGGCTGCATTACCACTGTTTGTTGCCTTTATTATTTATTTATTGTTATTTATCTGTTTCTCCCCTGCTTCGCACTTTCCACCTCTCCCCCTTCCATGAACTTTTCCCCTCCCCCCTCTCCCATGCACTTGCGCGTTCTCAATGTCACTGGGCCTAGTAAGATCGCTGTTTTGTTCTCCCCTGTTCCCGTCTCTTTCCGTGTCGCGCTCTGATTCACTTGTCTACGAGCGCGATAGAAATAAAATATCAATCAATCAATCAATCAATGGAGTACTGGAAAGGGTTAAATCATATCCCTTTTTGTCTGTGCCTCTCTGAGATTTGTTTTGCTCTTTTAACATTTAGACTTGGCTGGTGGCAGTGGTATCTATCCTAACTTTTCTACCGTGATTATACTATGTAAATGTGGTATTGTTCGGGGCTATTATATTAGCCTCGGACATAAACCCGCTTGACCAAATACTCTTTATTTTGGCGCCGGTCGGGTTTATTTGCCATTTCTTTTTGTTGAAGTCCTTCTTGTGTTTTACTTTGCGCGGCAAACCCGGTTGGCCTTCTTTGTTCACCATCTTTTGGCGGGCTTCTGCTAAGAAGCCCTCCTCTTGGCACCTGGGTGTCTAGATGGGCTGAATGTGAGGGAGGGGTGTAGTCACCCCCTGCACAGGGTATCCTAGGAAACCCAAGTCACACTTTACCATGATTGGTTGAGGTGGTTGTCCAGGCCGGACAACGCCCCCTGCTGCGTGATTGACAGCCAGGCTGTGTGAATGGGGGATTTTCGCATAAAAGGCAGGACTCTTGGGCTGGAAGTCAGAGACGCCACTGGAACTGCAAGGAACCGAAGAGAAGCGGAGAAGAAGATGGCTGCTGCAACCCCGAGTCCCGGTGAAACCCTGCTGCAGTCTTGAGCTATCTACCCTTCAACGACCAGAGAAGATCCAGTTCGGAGTCTTCTTCCCTTAAGCTTATTGGGGTCAACCAGCTCATCTTCCACAGCCAGAGGATCCTCTTTGTTGTCGAAATCGCTGCACACTGCTGTAGTTGTCCGGATAGCCATCTGAAGAGCCTCTGCTGTTTTAAAGGAGCGCACCTTTTATTCACTGTCGCTGCTGCTGGCCTCATCCCTGAGTAGTGCAGCTCACTCCAGACGTCCTCCTTCTTGTCTCCACGACTGAAGCTCCAGGAACCGTGAGTCTGCAGGAAACTACCAGGAACAACTGCTTTGGCACCAAGTTCTTCAAAGAATAAGGTACTGTGTCCAGCTTCGATGAACTAGGGTGAACCCTTTTCTCCTCATCCAAGGCTTGCCCTTGTCTTCCTTCCCTCTTATAACTTTTGCTCCCTCTGTTGACAATATGAAAGTACTCCTGGCAATGTTGAATCTTGAACTGTCTGACTGTGTGATTCTCGACAACAGGAACCCGGTTTCACTTGACATTGGCGCAGACCTATTGACTTTTATTTTCCTGTCAGCAAGTGTTCTCTGATTCTGTCTGCCTTGACAAAAGTATTGCCTATGATTTTTGCCCCAACTCTCTTTTGTTAACTCAGGTGCTAAGTGTGTTTTTACCCCAGTAACATTTTTTGCCACGGATACGCGCATCTTTCGTAAGACCGAACTGTCATTACTGTCAAAAAGTTATCGCATATGTATTCCTGGTAACGTCTTTTGTTTTACAACACCGGTCTGTCATAACAGAAGGTTCTTACCTTGAGTTGTTCTACACAAAGAGAATTGGTTGTGTGTAGTGTATTTTACGAGTGGTTTTTAATTTAATAGAAGTTTAGTGTTTTGCAAATAGATGGTTTCGAAATAAATGTACTTTTACTTTTCAACCAAAAACCTTGAATCAGTGTTTGCTCGAGTCACATTAATTGTGGTCCATTGTGTAATTTCTACTACTGCTCATTTGCTCTTGAGATAAGTCTGGCTGCTCCACTACTGCTACCACTTTAACAGTGTACTACAGGCTTGTACCAAAGGTGAACTTGTATTGCCACTTGTAGTCTTAATTGTGTGTAGTGGTTCCTAAGGGCACTGCACAGGATTCTGCCTAACACTGGTGTACAGCAGTGAGGATTTTTAAGTATAGTGATTACACTTAGAGTGCTGCTATTACCTTAGGTCAGCTAACCACAAGGCTAAACACCACTAATTCTGTTAACTGAGAAATCATGTAAAATATGGAAAACTACAGTGAAGAGGGTCTCTTAAACTATACTGCTGAGGTTCTGAGAACCATGTGTAGAGAAAAGAATCTTTCGGGTAAAGGAAAGAAATCTGAACTGGTTGCAAAGTTAATGGGAAAACAAAGTCTGGAGAGTGGGTCAGAAGGGCCTACCCCTCCAGCAAATGTGGATACTGATGTTTCTGATTCTGAGAGTGTTGGACAAGAAGAAGTAGATGAGTCCTTGTTAGGAAACCCTACCACCCCCTTGCCTGCTCAGAGGCCACAACCTCTATCCACAGGGACCCACACAGGTCCTACACTCACTCCTGAGTTTATTGCTCTGGAGAAAATGAGACTTGAATTGGAAGCGAAACGTATTGATGCACAAACTGCCATGAAACATCAAGAATCAAGGCTCAGAGAAATGGAGATGGCTCATGCTCTACAAATGAAGAAATTGTCTTTGGAAAATGCTTCTCTCCCAGAGTCTTCTAGGTCTTCCAGCCCTAAGAGACCCCGTATGCCAAAGGAAATGATTGGTATGTATGAGACTAAACTTGATGTTTTGGATTGGTTAGCACTGTTTGAGTACAATCATGGGATTCAAGGTATCTCAGGGAATCAGCTGATTCCTTGGCTTTTCTCTAGGCTTCCCCTGTTGCAAGTGATGCTGCAATGGAGTTGGGGGAGGGGGATAAGCAGGAGTATGAGTGTGGGAAGCTAGCTTTGATAGCTAGATTTGGGAAGATCCCTTCCCAGTACCTTAAGAGGTTTAAGACCCTCAAAAAGCATGATGGTACCCCTTGGGCTACCTGGGTGCGTGAATGTTTGAAAAACTTAGATGGTTGGGTTAAGGGTTACAAAGTGAACACTTATGAAGGTTTGAGGGATCTTGTAATGTTGGAGTAAATCTATGATACCTGCTCTCCTGAGCTTAGACAGCACTTGGCTGATTCAAAGGAGATAAATCCTAAGAAATTAGCTAAGGCTGCTAACATGTGGGTTGCCAACAGGGATACTCACAAAGATTCTGGGGCAACTCAGAAAAAAGGATGAGGGAAAGCAGTCAAAGAAAGACACCAAAGAGAATTCCAATAATTCCAATCCAAAAGAGGGCCCCAACCATAACCAGGGTAAGCCACAAGGGAAACCGAATCCGGCTAATGTACCATCTGGTACCAAACCAAATGGAGGTCAGAACAAACCCCCATTCATTAAAGCATTTGGAAAATGTTTTGCTTTGGGTCAACTGGCCATGTGAAAGGGGATCCCAGATGTAAGGGTAAACCTTCAGGGGTCCACACTGTCTCCTTAGCCTTCTCCCAGGTGGATGAAGTACCTATAGCCAGTGGAAACTTTCTGTTGCTAGCTGATGAGCCCATGAGAGTCTCAGCTAGTGTTTCTTTAGTGTCCTTGGGTCTTTGGGAACAGAACTTACATGTCTATAACTCAATCCCAGATAATTCTACAGAGTATTATGAAGATAGTGTTCTTGTGAATGGTCAGGAGACCCTTGCCATCAGAGACACTGGAGCCAGCATAATTGTGGTTGATGAATGTTTATTCAAGGTAGAGGATGTTGCTAGGGCACCCAAACACCTAACCAAGTTAGCTGGAGTCACTGTGCAAATGGTTCCCCAGTTACCAGTTCTCATCCAGTGCAATGACATGACTGTCAGAATACCTGTAAGTGTGCAAAGAGACGTACCTGGGAGAGTCCTGTTGGGTAATGACCTTAAAACTCTTGGAGTTGTGTCTAGTACCCCCAGGCCTCCCAGCAAAAGGAATCAGGAACTCACAAGGTCTGCTAGGGATAGAACCTTAAGAGGCTCTCCTGGGGATCTGATAGAGGAAACTATCACCCAAGTCCACAGGACTTACTTACTGCTATTGCAGGACAGAAAGAGACAAAGGGGAAACCCAAGTCTGCCAGCAAGAAACTAGCAAGCACCCCTGTGCCCAGAAGGACATCTCCAAGACTGTCCAAAGTCACACCTGTGACTCCTCCACCAGCTGAAGCTGGGTGTGACGTTCAACCCTGTATGGTTCATCTAGATACTGAGGAATCAGATCTAGAAGAAGATCTTACTCTGGTTGGAGATCTTGACCCTGTTGAACATCCTGAGCTGCAGTCTTTACTGGCAGAAGGTGGACCCAACAGGAATGACTTCAGCAGAGGACAAAGAGCGTGTCCTACTCTTGAAGGTCTTCTCCTACAGGCAGCTTCTTAGCTCAATGGGAGAGAGGCTGGAAAGTATAGGTTGCACTGGGAAGATGGCCTCCTCCACAGTGAACCGACAGAGTCAACCCCTGGAGACTGCAAAAGACGTGTAGTACCTCGAGTGAACCGACTCCAGTTCCTACAGTTAGCCCACGAGATACCTTTGGCTGGTCACTTAAGTTTTAAGAAGACCAAGGAAAGGCTCTCTCTCTACTTCTACTGGCCTAAGATGGGTTCAGAAGTGGACACATAATGTAGGAGCTGTCACACTTGCCAAACCTCTGGCAAGAGTGGAGCCAAGAATGCGGAACCCTTGGTGCCTCTCCAAGTGGTGGGAGTTCCTTTTGAGAGGGTAGGGATTGACATTGTTCCTCCCACATCTTCAGGAAACAGGTTAATCCTGGTTGTAGTAGACCATGCTACTAGGTATCCTGAAGCAATACCTATGAGAACTGTTACGGCTCAGCCTGTGGCTAAGGCCCTACTTGGTATTTTTACCAGAGTAGGTTTTCCTAAGGAGGTGATATCTGACAGGGGATCCAATTTTATGTCCCACTACATGCAAGCCATGTGGAAAACCTGTGGAGTCACCTACAAGTTCTCAACTGCCTACCATCCCCAAACCAATGGATTGGTGGAGAGGTTTAACGGAACTATGAAGAGCATAATAGGTGCTTTAGAAGAACCCCTGCAAAGAAAGTGGGACCTTCTACTGCCATGCCTTCTCTTTGCATATAGAGAAGTCCCTCAGGAGGGAGTAAGTTACAGTCCTTTTGAACTTCTCTATGGCCATCCAGTCAGAGGTCCATTGGCCCTGATCAAGGAGGGGTTGGAGAGTGCTCCTTCCCCGAAACCAGTGAGAGTGACTGACTATGTGATAGGTCTCCGGAGGAGAATGTCACACACGATGGCAGAAGCAAGTGATAACTTGAAAGCTGGTCAAGCTCTGGTCAAGCATTGGCATGACCAGAAGGCTAACATTGTTCAGTTCACTCAAGACCAGCTTGTTCTTGTTATGGTACCTACAAGGCAGAGGGCCTTGCAGGACAAAGGGATAGGACCCTTCAAAGTTGTGGGTAAACATGGAGAGGTGAACTCTCTGGTGGATTTAGGCAATCCTAAGGAGGCTCCTAGAGTCTTTCACACCAACCGTTTAAAGGCTTATGTCTCTAGACCTGACATAGGAGCATTGCTCCTAGCTTCAGCTCAGGAGGAGGAGGAGAGTGAACCTCTGCCCAGCCTCCTCAGAGGCTTACCTTTAGATGAGCAAGTGGAAGGAGTCAATCTCTCTTCCAGTCTAACATCTGATCAGCAGGATGAGTGCAAGTTACTGTTAAATCAGTTTGCCTCCCTGTTCTCACTTTCACCAGGCTTGGCCCCTTGGGGCCAGCATGATATCCTCACTGGTGACTGTTTGCCTGTGAAAAGCAGGGGGTACCGAATGTCAGACAATGTAAGAGCCCATATAATGAATGAGGTCAACAAGATGCTTGATCTCGGGGTTATAGAGCCCTCTACTTGTCCATGGTCTAGCCCAGTGGTGCTTGTACCAAAGGCAACATCCAAGGAGTTGAGATTCTGCGTGGACTATAGAGCTCTAAATGCAGTCACTAAGACTGATGCCCATCCTTTACCTAGGACAGATGAGCTGGTGGACAAACTTGGTGCAGCCAAGCATCTCAGCACATTTGACCTAACGTCAGGCTATTGGCAACTAGCCCTGACAGACCATGCCAAGGAGAAAACTGCATTCTCCACCCCAGCTGGCCTCTACCAATTTAAGGTAATGCCTTTTGGATTAAAGAATGCACCTGCTACATTTCAGAGGATGGTCAATCAAGTTCTGAATGGGATGGAGGACTTCTGCATGGCATACTTGGATGACATTGCAGTGTTCAGCCCTACATAGAAAGAACATATTGATCACCTAGGATATGTTTTGCAGGCTCTTGAACAGGCCCATCTGACCATAAGGGCAATTAAATGCAAAATTGGTCAGAGTATAGTGGTCTACCTTGGACATGAGGTAGGAGGAGGTGAAATAAGGCCATTGCCTAGCAAAGTACAATCTGTACAAAACTGGGCCACCCCTGCTGCTCAAACCCAAGTGAGAGCCTTCCTAGGTCTCACTGGGTACTGTAGGAACTTTGTAGAGGACTATGGGACCATAGCTTCTCCCTTGAATGTCATCTCCTCACCCAAATTTCCTAAAAAGGTCAAGTGGAATGAGGAGTGCAATCAAGCCTTTGAAGGCCTGAAGAAAGCCTTTGTCAAGCTCCAGTCCTAAGAGCTCCTGACTACCACTAACCCTTCATTGTACAAACTGATGCTTCTAATGTAGGTAGAGGTGCAGTCCTTAGTTAACTGGATGAGAAAGATAGGGAACACCCCATTTGTTTCATCAGCAGGAAGTTAAAGGGTCCTGAGACAAGGTGGGCAACAATAGGACGTGAATGTTTAGCTATTGTGTGGTCACTGAAGAGGTTTAGACCATACTTGTATTGATCTACCTTCATTATTCAGACTGACCCCCAACCCTTGAGATGGCTGATGCAAATGAAAGGGGAAACCCCCAAACTACTCAGATGGTCAATCTGCCTGCAAGGGTTTGATTTTTCCATTGAGCACAGAGCAGGAAGTCACCACCAAAATGCTGATGGTCCCCATAGGATGTTCATAACCGACTAGAGGTATGAGATCCATCCAGGAGTGGATTAAATCCTCCTGTCCCTTAGTCTGGGGGGTTGGGGCGAGTGTTAGGGAGAATTCTCATTTTATGACTAATTTGGAGTCCCCCAGCAGCTTTACTGGATTTCTGGAGTTTATGTTTTCCACTTCGTAAGAGTGTGAGCCTTTTTCCACTCTTACATGTGTTTTGCCATGTGTATTCCTCCTGTTTGTGTGATCTTGGGCTCTGGAGCACACCACTCCATGAGACCCACTTTTATGTGTTTACACAGCACCTTCAGTGCAGTGACACAGGGTTGTCTTTTAGACTTCCCACTGACTCAATTTTTCTGGGGCTGACTACTGTCCCCCAGAAACAGGTAAAGTTGCCATTTACTTTATGTAGTCATTTAAAACTACAGACCAAGTACACCCCATCTTACATGGAGTAGTGGGAAGGGTTAAATCCTATCCCTTTTTGTCTGCGCCTCTCTGAGCTTTGTTTTGCTCTTTTAACATTTAGACTTGGCTGGTGGCAGTGGTATTTACCCTAACTTTTCTACTGCGATTATACTATATAAACGTGGTATTGTTCCAGGCTATTATATTAGTCTCGAACATAAACACGCTTGACCAAATACTCTTTCTTTTGGTGCCGGTCGGGTTTATTCACCATTTCTTTTTGTTAAAGTCCTTCTTGTGTTTTACTTTGCGCGACAAACCAGGTTTGCCTTCTTTGTTCACTGTCTTTTGGTGGGCTTCTGCCAGGAAGCCTTCCTCTTGGCGCCTGGGTGTCTAGGTGGGCTGAATGTGAGGGAGGGGTGTAGTCACCCCCTGCAAAGGGTATCCTAGGAAACCCAAGGCTCACTTTGCCATGATTGGCTGAGGTGGTTGTCCGGGGCGGACAGCCCCCCTGCTGCGTGATTGACAGCCAGGCTGTGTGAATGGGGGATTTTCGCATAAAAAGCAGGACTCTTGGGCTGGAAGTCAGGGTTGCCACTGGAACTGCAAGGAACCGAAGAGAAGTGGAGAAGAAGATGGCTGCTGCAACCACGAGTCCCAGTGAAGCCCTGCTGCAGTTTTGAGCTACCTACCCTTCAACGACCAGAGAAGATCCAGTCCGGAGTCTTCTTCCCATGAGCCTGGTGAGGTCAACCAGCTCATCTTCCACAGCCAGAGGATCCTCTTCATGGTCGAAATCGCTGCACACTGCTGTAGTGGTCCGGATAGTCATCTGAAGAGCCTCTCCTGTTTCAAAGGAGCGCACCTTTTATTCACTGCCGCTGTCCTCATCCCTGAGTAGTGCAGATCACTCCAGACGTCCTCCTTCTTGTCTCCACGACTGAAGATCCAGGAACTGTGAGTCTGCAGGAAACTATCAGGAACAACTGTCGTGGCACCAGCTTCTTCAACGAATAAGGTACTGTGTCCAGCTTCGTGGAACTAGGGTGAACCCTTTTCTCCTCATCCGAGGCTTGCCCTTGTCTTCCTTCCCTCTTATAACTTTTGCTTCCTCTGTTGACAATATCCAAGTACTCCTCGCAACGTTGAATCTTGAACTGTCTGCCTGTGTGATCCTCAACAACAGGAACCTGGTTCCATTTGACATTGGCGCAGACCTATTGACTTTTATTTTCCTGTCAGCAAGTGTTCTCTGATTCTGTCTGCCTTGACAAAAGTATTGCCTATGATTTTTGCCCCCAACTCTCTTTTGTTAACTCAGGTGCTAAGTGTGTTTTTTCCTGAGTAACATTTCTTGACGCGGATACGCAGATCTTTCGTAAGACCGAACTGTCATTACTGTCAAAAAGTAATCGCATATGTATTCCCGGTAACGTCTTTTGTTTCACAACACTGGTCTGTCAAAACAGAAGGTACTTACCTTGAGTTGTTCTACACAAAGAGAATTGGTTGTGTGTAGTGTATTTTACAGATGGTTTAGAAATAAATGTACTTTTACTTTTCAACCAAAAACCTTGAGTCAGTGTTTGCTCGAGTCACAGTAAATGTGGTCCTTTGTGTAATTTCTACTACTGCTCATTTGCTCTTGAGATAAGTCTGGCTGCTCCGCTACTGCTGCCTCTCTAACAGAGTAGTACAAGCTTGTACCAAAGGTGAACTTGTATTGCCACCTGCAGTCTTAATTATGTGTAGTGGTCCCTAAGGGCACTGCACAGGATTCTGCCTAACATAGTGGTACCGACAAATCTCTGAAACCCTTTTGTATTGTATTGAGTCATTTTGTGAGGGGAGCTTGGTGAGATTGATGAATGGAAAGAAATTGCATTAATACATGTATTACTGGGTAGAGGGTCCTACAACCCGTAGATACCTCAATGCTCAGACTATTGAGCAATGCATCAGCAAGTAAGAAGGGTCTTGCAATAGTAGGCATTTGACTTTCTTTCTGAAACAAGACAAATTCTTCATGCAGAGTACGCTGATCGTAAGGGAATTACAGACTTTGGGTACAAGAAATGTACAAGCACAGCCGATGTCTTGAGCATGTTTAAACCTAGGAATGTAAAGGGAGTTTGAGGAGGAGGATCTTAGGGTTCGAACAGGGATGTGTAAAAATAGATGCCCATACATAGATTTATGGGCAAGTGTAAGGAGTTTAAATATGATGTAAGGGAGCAAATTAAGTTTCCTGAGCACTGGGTAATGTGCATGTGTCTAGGTGCATTAGTTCTATCCGTGCTGTAGAGTTTTGAAGAATTTAAATGAGATTATTAATGTATTTCGGTACCGCAGCATATCAAGTGTTACAATATTAGATTTCAGGGCCAGCAGTGGCTCTGGCTATTGTGGATATTAGCTGAGCTGAAGACCAAATTAATTTAAGCCCTCATGGGGAGGCGACCTGGGGAGACCTGAGAGATGGATTTCTGGTATAGCAAGGACATTGAGGGAAAATATTTGAAGAACAAAACAATGAGTTCTCTCTTCTCAGAGGGTAGACCAAGCCATCCATCTTTCAATTTTACCAAAGATGTGTTGTATTTGTGTAATTTTGGCATGAGTGTAATTATCAAGCTTAAAGATGAGTTAGGTGTCTTCTGCAAAATTTAAAAATAAGACCCAAACCCCAGCAAGAAGGTCATGCAGGGTTTGAAATAGATGTTAAACAGAAGTGATGAGATTCATGAGCCCCCGGGGACCCCACAAGTAACTGCTTCTGGACGAGGTTGGAAGTCTCCAATCTTTACAAAAGAAAATCGATTTGAGAGGAAGGAGGTAATCCACAAGAGTGCATTGCCACAGACACCGACCATTTCCTGGAATCTTCGAATTTGGATGGTATGGCCTAAGGTGTCAAAGGCTGAAGATAAATCCAAGAGCATGAGCAGTCTGGAATTACGGTTATTGATACATTGGAGCAGGGCATCCTTAATGTCGATTAAAGCCAATACCATTCCTCTAGCTGGTCAAAAGCCGCTTGGTGGTCCCCCAACGGATCATTGGTGTCAGCCTTATCCAGTATTTCCAATGCAAAAGGGCCATTGGAAATGGGGTGATAGTTTGAACAAGCCCTTGGTTCCAGACCAGAGAAGCTTTTTTGACAATGGGGTGACCCATGCTTGTTTCAATACATTTGGTATTGATAAACTCGCAAAGGAGGAATTAATCAAATGAGTGATGATGGGCCTTAGTATGTCATCCTCTCCTCGTTAATGATTGTTGAACAAGGGTTGCTGGGGCAAGTCATGGGATTTAGACTTGCTATGCTAGAGGCAGCCTCCTGGGGTGAGGTGGTAGAAAACGTAAAGGATGAATGGGGAAGCGGGTTCATCCAATGCCTGGCGCTGTGATGTGTTGGATACCTCTGTTTGAACTATGGCCATTCGTTTTAGATCTTAATTTGTCAATTATATCGCAAAAGTAAAGTTGAATGAATTCCAACAGTCAACTGAGCGATCCGGAATATTAGTGTCATGAGTTACTATGTTTAAGGAGTCTAGTATAGCAAATAATGGGCCTCATAACGACCCTGCCGGTCCGGAAGGAACGGTGGCGGTATAAATGCTGCCACCGTTCTTTCCGGACCGGCTGATTCACAGTCCTGCAGGCAGAAGGTGTCACTCCCGCCAGGTTAAACCTGGCGGGAGTAACACCACCCACCTGCAGGCGCAAATGGAAACACCAGCTCCGTCATAGACGGAACCAGTGTTTCCATTGTCCCCACCCCGATGGAGTCAGGAATGGGGACTTACAGAATTCCGCTTCCGGAATTCCCGGGTCACCGGTGTCATAATACCCCGGTGATTCCTGAAATCATGGAGGCAGAATGGTAATACGGGTCCAGCGGTAGCCTGACGATTTTTCCATCACATTTACCGCCAGACTCGTAATGAGGCCCAATGTCTATGTAGAATTTGGAGCTTAGTCAAATTGAGAGGTGTAATATGCACATTTAGACTCAATTATGTCAATTTTGTATTTACCAGATTTAATGTTAAGTTTTAAAGAGAGGGCGGCATTTGGATTTTTCCTCCATTTCCTTTCTGTTCTTTGGAGTAATGCTCTGAGTTAGAATCCAGCCCTGGGTTCACCCGATATTGTGTGTGGCATTGGTCATCATGAATTTAAATTATTTCCAATTAAATAAATAAATATATACATTTGTTGCCCCCCCACCCAAAATGTATTTCCTGTAATATAACCTATTTTATTATCAATGTAACCCTGCTATTCTTAATGCATTGATTGTAATGTAACCTACTGTGTGACACTTCCTGGTCTGGGCTATCAACAAATGGAATAAGTAAATAATTGGACCACTTCCTGGTCTATCAACAAATGGAATAAGTAAATAATTGGATAAAGGATTTTTCAGGCAAGCAATTGGGTTTGTCTCAAACTTGTGGTAGATTAGGCGTGGCAGGAAGTAAACTCTGGTACTCCATGGGAACAAATTATTAAATACATGGTAATCATGTGTATTTGTATAAATCAACAGGAAAAATAAATCTTCATTGATTACTGATAGAAAATAAGCGTGCTGTATATTACCTTCCTGGATGCAACTGAGTAATGTCATTGAGAGAATCCCGAGAGAGTGACCAGAATATTGGTGTGTTAAAGGGGTTGTACACCCAGGCGATTGGAGATGTGAGCCTCGATGGTGGGAGCCAGTGGGCTCCTGTCCTGTCCCTGCTTATCCTCTGAAGCACCTGTCCTGTTCCTAACCCTTTGTGTCTTGTAATCTAATAAAGGAGCTTAAGAGGAACTCACCTTCAGCCTCCAGGAGTCTTCATATGGAACCAAGTCATTGAATGTGTTCTAATTAAGGAAGCATTCTTGTTTGGGGTTTCAAATGAATATTGATTGTATTATGAAAAGTGATGTTTAATGTTTATGGTGATATTAGATGTATTGATTGATTTTTATGTAAAGAACGTGTACAGTAATATCTCTATGTTACCCAATAGTGTCTGAAAATACAAAATGCTGGTTAACATAATGTCCTTTGTCTATGCTGGATAACAAAGCAAAGAGGCTGGATAAGCAGGCTTCCTGGTCTGATTCCTCTCTTATCCATCTCCAAAACGGTGTTATCCAGCATTTTCTTAACCAGAACCAGTTACTAGAGCGGTCCATTTAATAGGATGCGAGATAACAAAGCTTTTACTTTATTATGAAACTTATGTGCAAGGTTTTACATAACCCATAACACATGAACATAATATGTTCAGTGAAAAAAGGTCTGATTCATTGCACACAGAAATACAGACACATTTGGCATCAGTAGCAGATTCTCTGCAGAGTGCCTGGGATGCAAAGCATCCCTGTACTAGAAACAACGCAACCCAATAGAATGGGACATTAAAGAAATGATGAGTGCAAAATAACCATTTAGAAATAAATGTTCACCTTCCCATTAAACACCTGTTTTAAGCAAACCCGGAATCGTATATTTTTCTGCAACCACCGAAAAGACCATTTATAAACAGAGGATACATGTATTCTGAACTCAACAAGATGTGGGAACATACCCTATAAAATACTTACTAGCACCTGGGGTATACTTTTTGCCAGGAAGGCAAGCCTGAAACCTGTTTAATATATGGAACAACATTGAACCTACAATTACTATTAAAGTACCAGTTCATGTTCCTTCAGGGCGATGTCTAATCATGGCTGTGCAGCACAATTGTGAACCCCTGCTTCCAAAAAAGTGCTAAAGAAGCACTTTTTACGTGAAAAGCTCAAACCGTCAACTTAGACCACACAATGGGCCTCATTACGACCCTGGCGGTAAGGGGTTTACGCCAGCGTTAGCTGCGCCGACCCCTTACCGCCAATTACGAGGTCCCCTAGCGCCATGGTGCTTTTAACACCTGCTTTTAGCAGGTGTTAAAATCCATGGCGCTAAGGGACCATGGAGTTAATTACGCCACCGTAATTTACGGTGGCGTAATTAACGCCTTCCCCACTCCCATTATGCCCTATGGGGCAAAAATGGGAATGGGGAAGGGTAAATGGGGATTGGGGACTTACCGCCCCGCCAAGGTCGGAATGGGGCGGTAAGTCCGCCAACCACCATGGCGTAAACGTAGTTTACGCCATGGTGGTAAAGTCACGGCCCAGGCGGTAACTTACCGCCTGGGTCGTAATGAGGCCCTATGCCTCATTACAACTCAGGCGTTAAGGGTTAACGCCACCGTTAACCCTTAACGCCTGTTTCTGATTTTAACGCCTGCTTTTAGCAGGCGTTAAAATCCATGGCGCTAACCTGCCATGGTGCTAATTACGCCGCCGTAATTTACGGCGGCGTAATTAGCGCCTTCCCCACTCCCATTATGCCCTATGGGGCAAAAATGGGAATGGGGAAGGGAAAATGGGAAATGGGGATTTACCGCCCACTCACCTTGGAATGGGGCGGTAAATCCGCCATCCACCATGGTGTAAACGGAGTTTACACCATGGTGGTAAAGTTGGTGCACTTAGCACCAAGGTTGTAATGAGGCCAAATTAAAACTGCAGCCTGATATGCCAGACTCATTGGTATTTCCACTTGCTGTTATGTCCAGCGGCATGTAATGTACCACCCAACCCACCTTGTCCTCAGTAGGGCAGCAGCAACTGCAGCTGCCTGGGTAATGCTTAGGAGAACACATGTCTGTGAGACGCTCATGTGCACGGCTATCCGTCTTATAACAGAAAAAACCTATTTGCCATTGACCCTTGGTCCATTCCGCCCTTTTTTTTTTGTTCCTTTCAGTTCCATGGTAGTTTAGCCCGGGAAATTCCCACAGAAACATACCACAGTTACCTCGATGCAGCTTTATATTCCCGCTGTAACGATTCCCGGTAATCAATACAGTAGTGCAGCGTTTGTTGATTGCCAAGGTGATGGGAAAATGCTTGAAAATGTAAAAGTCTTTCCCATGACAATTTAAAAGTCCTCCACACACCCACTGCCACTCTCCATTTGCACCCTTCTTCTTTCTAAGCCTTCCCATCTTCCGTGTAAATCCTCCCTGACCCGCTCCTATCATCCCATTTCACTCGCCGGTTCCCTGGGCACATTTTGTTTTCTTGGAGTGCATCTTGTAGTGTTTTCATTGGAATTCCGTGGAAATTCTTTGGTAAAACAAAATATTCCCACCACTCATCACTGCATCAAGGACACTGTAAGGTGGTAAGCAAATAACCAGGGTGTATTATAGGAAAAGCGTACTGCTACTGTAAGTGCACACAGAGTCGCCATAGTCATGCTGAGTGTTCCGGGGCCTCACATCTCTATGGCCTCTCCGGGTCCAGTGAAAATAAAGTGGAGCCAATGGAGAAAAGGGTTTCTCCACTATGTCGAGCCAGTACATCTTTATTGGCCTGTAGAGGTTGACTAGGGGTGTGTAGATGTTAACAAAAGATGCCGGAAATGAAAGGGTTATTTCTTGTCTTCAGTTCATTTTTGAGGCTCTCTAGAATGAATATACATTCATAGGCCTTTGATATACAAGGGAGGGACAATATTTCCATATCCTATTTTTTGTAATTTAATGACTCACGTCATCTTTTATTAACATCTACACACCCTCTACAGGCCTCTACAGGCCAATAAGAATGTACTGTTACCTTAAGTAGACTGACATAAGGGATGTGATTGTGCCATAATTTCTAGCCCAGTTTTTACTGCTCTTATCTGGGATAATCTTTATATGTACCTAGTGTGCCCTATTCCAATGTGAGACCCATCGTGAACCATGCCGATGGGTGCATACTAGAATTGATAATAATTTATTTTATGTTTTCTGTCTCTGTTAGATAAGCGGCACACCAGCGCTTTCTAGTCAGCTTGGGAATACAGGTAGGGATAGTTTAGCCTTCAGATCTATCCTACTGTCTTCATTTGTATGCACCCTTAACTGATGGGTCTCACACTTGAATAATTGTGGGAGGATCCCTAATTTGGGACAACCTCATATGTTATTCTTTTATGTGAAATTCCTCATTGCTTACAAATAATTAATGGTGAGGTAGATATCCAACTTTGTGGGTTTCCGTCACACTTTAGGGCTCAGTGACCACTCGTGTGCCTGGAGCAGGTCCTTTAACATCAGAAAACAATTGCATAGAGAAGGGAACATGAAAGGAGGCAACTTGGAATACTGAACTGACAGAAAGCAGAGAAAACATTATTTTGTAAGATCAATTGACTGTAACATTAAGCATGAATGTTTATTTAAAACCCAGCAACAAAAAGGGGCAATCATTTCAGAACCCGATGCAAAATACCACTACCCAAGCCAAAAGAAATTTAAAGCAAGGCAATTTAAAACCAACAAACATTGCCAAAGTCAGAAAGGGGCAAATGAAAAACCCAGAGTTTGTAAAGTTTATTGCCCATGTTCAAAGATGTGCATAACATAAGTTGGCATAAACCACATTGCCAAGGCAAAGGAAGAAGCAGAATAAGTCCATATCATTGTCAGTGTTTGGTTAATGATGAAGTGGGGAAACCAAAGTGGCAATAACGCTGCTATTCTGGTAAAGGTTATTCGGAAGGCGAATGGCATAACTTGCAGCGGTTTTAGAAGGCACAAGAGTGTAATAACAAACACCAATGAGAATCTTGGCTTCCCTGAAGTGTTACTTAAAATCTGGTGTTGTGAAGCAAGAGACATTGCGAAGATGTTGTAAGCCGATCTCGATCACACAGGCACTCGTTGTTTGTAATTTGCTGACCTAGCAGGGAAGTATACCACGCTATCATGTTCGGGCAGGCAAGTATACCTGAACAGAGAACTGTGAAGTAGTAGGCCTGGCATGGGATTAAACCAGGTATAATTGAAGTAGTGTATCTGGAAGTGAACTACGTGAAAGTTAATGAAGTGCTATGTAGTGGTGTTAGTGAATCATCCTGAAAAACTTTAATTGCTGAAGAAAGTGTTATTTAAACTGCTGCAGAAGTATACAAGTGTTTCTAAACAAATATGTTGTTATAGAACAGCCCTGACAAAGACAGTTCATGTTGATGAACTAAGTCGGTGTTCTACGTTTAAATGGAGAAGGTTGTTTGATTTCTTACTATTGCAAGTGGAAGAGAAAGAACCTTTGTTGAACACTTCTGAAGTGTTGGAATTTTTGTTATCATGTTGTGTCACAAAGAACTTTGCTGGAACTTTGTTACAAGACAGGATTTCCTTATTATTTTGCAACTGTTGAACATAATCCTGCTTGAATCTAAGGAAGGGAAATTCACCCAGATTATAAGGAGAGACAGTTATCATATTGTGAATGTAACTCGTATATATGTTGTTTTTGAACTGCCATATATTACCTTGTTGAGTTATTGTATGCAAAAGTGTGAAGGAAGAAACCTTTTGTTAGAATGTTTCCTTTAGTTTATTTTAGGCACGGAAATCCTCATCATGGTAGGGCTAGTGAGGCATTTATCCAACATTTTGAGTTAATAAAATGGCATCTTTTGAAAAACCTTCACAAAGTTGTCCGCCTCACATTTCTGACCCCTCACATGGTGGGTGGGTGGAAGGATAGGGGAGTAGGGTGGAATATTCAATGTAGAGTCCTGACGCTGGTGGCACTCTAGAGAATGAAGTTGCTACTTGTAGATGCGGGTTGAACTGGGGGCTGCTATGAAGAAGCTTATAAGTCCATGAAACCCCCCTTCCCTTTTTCAGAGTCGCCAGAGCGCCAGGGGACCACTCCTGTGGTGTTTCGTGTGTGGTACAAATATCCTTTAACATTAACATAACATTAACATGAAGTTGGTTTGTTTGAGTGCACCTCCGGAGTCTTCCTCATTTCAGTAATCTTCCGATAGAATGTTATAATTTCAAGATGGACAGCCTGGTACACTCCTATGGCATCTTTAAAAGTACCCATAAGAAACGAAAAGAGGATGAATAGCACCTGTAAGGGGTTCAGCCTGCTTTGCATAACATCAAAGTGCATTTTGGGAACATAAGCATGAACACAGATCTTTATATTTGATAAATATGTCTGTAATAAAGGGAGTTCTGAGCTTGACTCCCTAAGTACATAATGCACACTGGATTTGGTACGCATTTCATTTTTCACAAAACTCACCCTGACCTTAAAATGTTTGTTACATTGAACCTTACATACTGATTCGAGGGCCTCAGCATGTATATATGATGATGAAATGGCTGCAACATCAATCACTCCATTGGGGATCAAGCATTTTCTAGCCTCGTCTGGCATTTTAGCCGGGTGTCAGGATAAGCATGGCTGTCCACACGCTCAGTTTCCAATGCACAGACATGCTTAGAGAGGTATACACGTAGAAATATTGTTATATATGTAGGAACAGTGTAGTGTTTTAAATCATGTATGCGTGAGGGATTTTGACCTAGTGCACACTTAACTGAATCACTTCTAGGTGATGTCAATTTTGACAGCCATGGAAAATAGGCCCATCAGCAGAGTGATGTGTGCAGTATCTTTGAGGTCGCGTTTTTGAGCTGCACAGTTTGCAACTTTTAAATTTCAGACTACCGATTGCATATTTAGTTCTGCACCGAAATATAATGTTTTCTGCCTAGTTGTCCGTCAAGTGCTAAACAAATACTCTTCCTGGGTGCCATCTTGTAGTTTGCCATATAGAACACTCTAAAGACGCACATTTTGGAGCAGTCAAAAGTGATGTCATAGGATAGAGGCAACCTGACCCAAACAAGACAGGTGGACATGAGGAGGGCGGGGGGTGTATGACATGAACTGGGTTTAATAATAATTAATTTTTAATATTGTAGGTCCCAAAAATCTCAATGGTCTGGAGAAATGCATCTAAGGACAAAAAATATAACCATTGAAAGTGCTGCTAATTTACATTATTTAAAGAATAATCACCCGTTTTACAGGCTGTAACGGGTGATAACAACACAGGGCCTGAGTTAATAGGCCTGTTCATAGCGAGGGCCTTTAACGTGGACCTCTGTGCCGTTACCACCACTTCCGGCCTGTGGAATGGGTAATTACTGCTATTAGCACCCTTTCTTACCAATCCTGTAACCCGAGCTGCTGATAGCCTTGTCTTTTGTATGAATGAAAGGGACACCTCACAGCGACCAGTTCATTCATACAAAAACCGGACACAAAATGGCCACCATGGAGCTGGAAGACGGGGCTCCAAGTGGAGCCCCTCCTCCATTTCCATGGTGGCCAGCAGGAAGAAGGAGCAGCATTGGCGGCAGAGGTGCTGCCACTGCTGCTGCTCAAGGCATCAGGTAAATGGGGGTGGTAAGGGATGGGCAATTGAAGGGGAAGGGAAGGAAGGGCAGGGGAAAGAGCCGACATGTTGCTCGAAATGCAGGCTTGGATCATTGGATTAAGCCCACGATCCGAGTAACCTGAATGGTTGCCCCCACCCACGGTGCTCATTTTTAAAGCTATTCAGAAACAATGGTCTCACATAGTCCACAAAAGGGATCGAGAGGTTTCAGTCCTGCCTTCTTAACATGCATCATTTCGTATTTGTGTACATTATTTGTAGTTATAGTTTTCCATTGCAAAAGCAGCACTACAAGTACCCCACTGTAAAGTGATGGGAGCCTAAAAGCATGGCCTGGCTGACCATACGACACCTGGCAAGGGCCCACTTGCAATGTCTGGAATTTCACATGTAGGTTAACTTAAGTGATAGCGTCCACTGCCCCTTGTCCTTGTTTAATGAAGTTGTCCAGCTTGTTATTATGCATGATGTGAATATAAGCAAGGGACAACAAAGCTTGAAAGAGCAGCGACTACATGCCAACCACCCAAAGGTAGGCACTGGACAAAATGTACCAGAAGAGATGTAACTCACAGCTTCGTTTCCAAATAAGCACCGTCAGCACAAGGGGGTATTTTCAGGCACTTTAGCAGATTAACAAGCCTAAAACACCTTAGGGATCATTTCCCCAGTGTTCTTTACAGCCTCTGTATGACACTCTCACAGTGCCCACTTTGTGGGTTCTTTCAGGCGCCCTTGATTGAGGTACTCCTGGTCTCGGCTCCTGCTCCATATGTTGGAAATTCATTCGCTCTCCTCCCCTTGTGGGATGGAGGGACCTTCGAGGTTCTCTGCATCTTTGCCCGGCGTATGCTTCTTGTGCCACTTTTCTGCTCTTGCGTCAATGAGCCCTCTCACTAGACCTCAGTGTGTCAGGCCTCAGCGTTGAAGCTCATTCAGACTCCAGACCATATTTTTCGCTATGGTCCTCCCTGCCGGTGCCGTGAATGCAGCGTGGCTAGCTCCTCGTCCTCAGTCCAACTCTTCTTTTGTAGTACCTCACAGCCGGCCTCTGACGTCATGCACAGACCTCAGACTCGTCTTCACTGCTCCAAGTTGGTTATATATCACTCATTACTGAGCTTGTGGTCAGGTGTTTGTTAGGTCCTAGTTTGTGCTGCAACAATGCTTCCTCTTCTTTGTCGTTACGCTGTAATCTTTGACCCTGCGAGGGTCGGTCTGGCACTGTCATAACAATATGTTACGTTTTCCACGACATGCCCTGTTCCTGCCAGACAACCCACAGGCACACGTGCTAGCCCCATACGTACCAACCCCTCTACACTTCAAAACAAGGGTATCCCACGCACACATTCTGGCTTACGGAGGTTGCGGCCTCTCACCCATTATGCCAGGACATGGTCTTTTGGATCAGGTGTTTACCGGCCTTCGCATCGCTGGCGTCTACAAGGCAAACATCTGCTGGCCCGCAACGCTACACGTTGTCAACGAAGATCTACACGTCACGTGATCGGGCCAAACGTCACGTGACGACACATCTCACCTGACTGCATCACCTGACGCACGTCATATGATCATTCCAGCATCAGGTGACCTTCCCTATTGGCTTAAAAGGGCGTCCTGAAATCGATAGCGTTGCTTCGCAGCTGTTTACCTTCAGGACTTTACGGCGTTTGTTCGCATGCTTGAATCTCGTTACTACGACCTCGGATATTGTCTACTGGATTGCCCTGTCTACCGGACTGCTTTGTCTACTTCTTGCTTCTTACACGTTACCAGACCTCGGACTCTGTTTACTGGATTGTTCTGTCAACCCCTGGCATTTGTTACCCGACCTTGGTTTTTTGGAATTGGACTGTCTTACGGATTTCGTTTTTTGCATTCAGTGACTTTGGCCATTGGCCATCTGCTAGGCGGTTGCCTGACCTACATTACCACAAGCCACGTGTGTGCCGCCATCCAGGGTTTGGATCCCACCCACATTCCTCACCGAGAAGCTCACCAAGCCCTTTATCCCGGGTTTACTGCCTCTTCCATCAGGGTGTCACCTTCCGTATTTCTAGGTAAGAGGTGCTTTATCTCCTTGCTGGGTATACCTTGTAATAATCGCACATAATCTGATAACCACTCATTGCCTTACAGCACTCAAGGGGTCCTTCTGGCAGTTCCCGGTTCCAGACCTGACGGCTCACAAACAAAACCTGTGGCCTCAAAGACTGCACAGACATTCTATACCAATTGTCTGTGTGGTACTTGGGGACGGAGGCATTATTAATCTGCACGACCATCAAGATCTTAACACAATAGAATTCTCCATGCAACATCCAAATGGATTCAAAAGTTGTTGCCTGGGAATAATGAAAAACTGGTTGAGAAGGGAGAGTAGTGTTCAGGAAAATCTACACCTCCGTTGTCTTTATGAAAATTCTGATGTATGTGCACATCTAATTAAGAAAATCGCTATTTTAGGTCAAACCACAGAGGCTGTGATTTTGCACATTTAAAGCGCATTTACCGCCATCTGTGAAGCGTGCAAGACCGGTTTAAAATAGAACACTTTAAAGGTGGAATTGCTAGACCAACGGCCGATCTCAAAATATCTTGTGGCAAACCACCTGCTAAAAAGGATTTAGAAGCCATAGCCCCCCAGGAAGAATGGGCCCCAAATAAGGAAGTATCAATTCCGGCCCAACCGAGTGTAGGGGAAGAAGCGGACTTGACGGATTATTACAAAGAAATTACTAGCTCTGATTGATCATTAGTCCTGAGATCGGCAATGAAGGGTTGGACGTTGTCCTACAAATGCTAGGAAGGAAGGAATTGCCTCTGAGGTCCTAAATGCAAGCGACCTCTGCCTTTTCCTGCCCACCCAAATACACAGCTTTCAAAAACTCTCTGCAAGGCAGCTTGAGCCGTATGTAATGGATACAGACCAACATATTTTGAAATGTCTTTGATAAAAGGGTCTCCAGAAAGCATTGAACCTGCTCAATGCCTTGTTCTGTAGAGGTGAGGTCTGATAATTTGGGGCCTAAGGCTAGCAGGACACCTGTTCTGCGTTCTGCGGCAATGGCAAATTTGGCATTGCCCAGGATACAAATAGCCCTCTGAGCCCACGCCCATAGAGGGACCAGGTGTACAGAGTCTTCATTTTCCAAGACCTCTTCAGCTGAGTCAAAACAAATGTGTCAATGGACCTGAAATGTCCAACGCATTATCTTGGCATAGCTTTTGAGCTATATCTAGGCCTTTATTGGGTCTTTACCGTGAGCAATTGTTCAATTGTGGGTCTAGCTCAGGGGTAACCGTGGATTTATTATTAGTAGAAGGTTTGGGTCACTCCGAGCTGAGTTTGTCTCTTTCTAGAGGTTTCCGGAAGCGTACATCTAAATCCTTAGCCCTAAGGGCCATAGGAGTCCCTTCTCTGGACCTTGGATGTGTCACATTGGAAGGATTAAGCAAAGGGGTGCCTCTGGCACCAAATACTCCACGTGTAGCCTCAGATGCTTCACCATTAGGGGAAGCATAACCCTCGCCCATAAGGGGTGCAGAGACATATTTAAAGTGCTTTTGGCCCTCTGAAACCAAAGCCAGGTCAGAGGAATCGTTATTTCTTTCTTTATTTATTTCATTTATATAGCACGCATACAACCTATAGGCAGTGAGGCGCTGTTACAGTTACAGAATTTGATCAAGATATTTTAAAACAGTACAATGGGTGACACAGGTACATATTAACACAGGTACATATTAATCAATTGACATTATCATAAAGTGAGGTGAAGTAGTGTAACAGGGCAAATTTACTGGCAGGTAATAGTAGGGGAAGGGGGAGTTGTGTGTTAGAAGAAGAGCTGAGTTTTGAGGGCTTTGCGGAAGACCCAGTAGGATTTTACTGCTCTCGGGGAAGAGGGGAGGCTGTTCAAAGTTTAGCAGCTAGGCAGGGGAAATTTGAACCACCTGCTTTGCATCGCTTCACTTTGGGCATGATTAGACGATCAGTGTAGAGAGTTCTGGTGGGTCTTGAAGAGTGAGTTTTGGTACGTTTTAGAAAGAGGTGGGGGGGCTGTATTGGATAGGCATTTGTGGGCAATGGATAGAGTTTTGAATGAGATGCGCTCCTGGATGGGGAGCCAATGTGCTTATATTCATGCTCTGGAGATATGTTCCCATTTGGGGATTTTAAGGGCTGCTCTAAGGGTGTTATTTTGGATGACTTGGAGTTTGTGGATGTTGACAGCAGAGGTGCCTGCGAATAGAGCATTGCACTAATTGATCCTGGATCCAATGATTGCGTGGACGATGGTTAGGCAGCTGTTTTAGAGAGGGAAGGTCTGGTCGCCTTTAGCACCTTGGTGGCGTAGGCTACTAAGGAGGCAATGACGCACGCCTGTCTGGACATGGTGAGGGAGGCGTCGAGGTAAACCCCTCAAGTCTTTACTGTGGTGGAGATGGTAATTGAGCAATTGTCAATCATGAAGGCAGTGTATTGGTTGTTGAGATTTTTTAGGGTACTCAGTGGGCCGACTATTAGGATTTCAGTTTTGTCACTATTGATGCAAAGATGATTGGCTGCCATCCAGTCCTGGATTGTGTAGTAGATATTGTTGAGGGTGTCAGAATCATCTGCGTAGTTGCCTGAGACTGGGATCAGGATCTGGGTATCATCGACATAGTTAGTGTAGGCTATGCCGAGCGAGTCTAAGGTGTTGAATAGGAGCTTGGTAAATATATTGTATAGGATCAGGGAGATGTGTGACCTTTGTGGTTCCCCACATGGGATGGGGACAGTGGGGCTTTAGCGATCTCTGAGAAGACTCTCATCACTCTTCCTTCCAGGAATGATACAATCCAAGCAGTTGCTGATGGGAAGAAATTGGAGTAGGTGGTGAGGTGGTGGCAAAGGATTTGGTGGTTGACCAGGTTGAATGCCGTTGATGGGTCTAGGAGGAGGAGCAGGGTATTGTTACCCTCATCCCTAATCTCGTCTAGCTGTTTTTTGAGATCTAGATGGGCAGATTCTGTGCGTGGCCGCAGCAGAGCCTGACTGCCGCATCCCCAGGATTTTGTTGTCCTCAAGGAACTGCTGAACCTGCATGTAGGCTGCCTGGTCCAGTATTTTTAGTAGGAAAGGCACAGTGGTGATTGACCTGTAATTTGCAGGAATAGCAGGGTCTAGGGAGGACCCACGCTTCTTCTGTCTGGAAAGGAGGCATTTATGAAGGCTGTGATGATGGGGGCTAGTATGTCAACACAGTCTTTGATGAGGGATGCTGGGCATAGATCGCCTTTGCATATTGAAGGTTTCAGACTTTTAATTAACATTATGACTTCAGTTTCTGTAAGTCTTTGAAGGAGAACTGGGGCGAGGGTGTGCGACTAGGGCTTGAGGCTTTGGGGTCTTTGTTGAATTTTACTTGTTGTAGGATGATTTTCTTATTACGGGTGTCAATTTTGCCTAATAGTGCTGTTTGGATGTTCAAGCACCAAGTATCGTCTTTAGTGAAGGTATGTGAGGGAGCATGGGCTGGAGATTCCAATTCCCTAAAGATGGTAAAAATCTCTTTGGAGTCTGATTTGGCATGGATCATTCTGGAATCGAAAGATTTAGATTTTGCTGTGATTATAGCGGATTTGTATAGTTTGGATATTTTGGTTAAGTCTTCTTTCAGGGTGTCAGTGGGATTCTTTAGCCACGTTAGTTGGGCTTGGCGTTTCTGGTTGCGTAGTTTTAAGAGGTCAGGGGTAAACCAGGAGTTGAAATGTCTGATGGCTTTGGTTTTATGTGGGACCAGAGGGGCTATGGAATTAACAGCTTTCTTGAGGGTTGAAGTGTATATGTCGGCTAGTGACTTGGGGTCTGTGGTGAATGGGGGCTGGAGGCATGGTGTGTCGGGCAGAGGTAGGATGTCATCTCCAGTGAGCTTTCATTAGCTCTGTGTAGCTGCAGGAGGAAGTGGATTGGGTACAGTTTTGGGTTTAGTGGGCTGTGGGATAGAGAAGTGGATGATGTGGTGGTCTGACCAGGGGCATGGGGTGATGGTGCTGGTAGAAACCTTGCAGTTATGGTTGGCAATACAGTCCAGAGTGATATCTTTCTTGGGTGTGGGGTTAGTGATGCGCTGACTAAACCCAAGGGTATCAAGAGTATTGGATAGTGATGTGACTGTGGGGGGGTAATTGGGGTCTTGAAAGCCCAGGTTTAGGTATCCTAGTAAGAGGATTTTGGAGGAGGCTTTTAAGTTATCCTGAAGGATGTGGAGCAAGTTTGCTTCAAAATTCTGTGAGGGGCTGGGTGCGCGGTAGATAAGGAGGATGGTGATGGTGCATGCGGCTGAAGATGAGAGCTTGAGAGATAGGAGGTCTGTGCTGCCCTCGAAGGAGGTGTTAATCCATCTGAATGGGAGGTGGTCTCTAGCTATCAGAGTGACGCCGCTTACCCTGGAGGTGGACCTGTTGTTTCGGAAGATTGTGTATCCGGTGAGGATGGCTAGGGATAGGGCAGGGCCAGAGGCTGCATGAAGCCAGGACTCAGAGATGGCTAGTACGTCAAGGTTGTGTTTAGTGATGAGATCATTGGTGTCTAGAGCATGGGTGCGTAGGGAGCGAGCATTAATGAGGGCACAGGTCAAGAGGGGCTGAATAGTGGTCAGCGAGGATGAGTCTATGGCTGTGGCAACTTTAAGAGGGGGTTGGTGAGTTTGGATGGGAGATGGCTGGCCCTTAGGTGAGGAGCAGTTGGGATGGCTACTGTGTGGAGTGGCATCCCTTTTTCTCTTATCGGGGTAACCCTTGAGATCTGCAGGTGTATGGCTCTTATTCGGTGCAGAGGTGATTTGAGGTCTTTGCAACCTATGTGTGGGCTTAGTGTTGAGTTCTGCTTGTCATTGGTGGTGAGGGGGACAGGTGTTGTACTGTGATTGGGCTAGGCAAGGTGGCAAGGGCCATGTCTGTCAGCTGAGCCTGAGGTAGTTGAGGTAATTGCAGCCATACCGTTGTGGGAGCAGTTGTGAGGGTTAATGGATGGCAACTGTGCACTCGCCTTGGGGTCTATGGAGGGAGAGGGTTGACTGGAGATTACTGCGTTAGGTCTGGATGGATGAGAGTGTATTGGTGCATAGCCTAAGGTAAAGGTTCCTTCGTAATGTTGAAGGTGGCAGTGATGCCAGTACTTAGGGGCAGACGTGGGTACATCTGTATGAGGGTGCATTGGTGCATAGCCTAAAGTAAAGGTTTGTTCGTAATGTAGAAGGTGGCTCTGATGCCAGTGCTTTGGGGCAGAGGCGGGAGCTCATTTTGTTATATCTTTGCTTTGACATGCTGCCTGATGGTCTCATGGGTGCACGTTGGCGGGGTGGGAGCGAGGGAGGAGGTGGTCACCATGAGCGTGGGTCTATTCAGGGAAGGCGAGCAGCTTGCTCGTTACATGCGATGGCCGTGTCCAAGTTGTCCATCTGTCCATTCATCTGCCTCAGACCCTGAGGATGATGAAAAGGCTGTTTCCCATTTCCTTTCAGAGCAATCCCCCTTCTTTAGAGTTGAAGTAGAAGTAGAGTTGAAGTAGAGCCTGATACCTGTTTTAAATTTTGCACCTTTGGATGACTTGTGTTGCGAAACAGCCTCCAATGATGGTTTAGCAGGTGCCTCAACCAGCGATTGCTCCTCACACATAGGAGATGTAATCACTTTTTTATTTGTATTAGACGTTTTTGCATTAAACCCAGACGTTTTGGTCAAGGTGGCAGTCATATTGTTAGATAATGATTCTACCGCCCCTAACAGAGAAGAATGAAGTTGGGCTAAATCATTAAATTGTTCCTTAGAAATACCAGAGGTTCCCTTATGAGGGTCTGAGCCCATAACTATCTCCATCGGGCGAACTGAAGGATATGGAAAGTATAAAGCACTGTTAACGACTACCTTGAATGCAGGGCTCAAGTCGAGGGTACAAACGGGTGAACGGAGTCCACCCACTTTTTTCAGAGGGTGGACTCAGTCTCAGCCAGCTAAAATGAGAAATATTGAATGTCTTCTTTGAATTTAGGAATTAAAGCCTACCTCAGGGATCAAACCGTAGTCTAAAGGTTTGCCGGCCGGACACATCACCACTGCACTATATAACCTGATAAAAAATAAACAACTAAAGTTGAAATGTCGTATTTTGAATTTGCAAGTTCTAGGGAAAACATTTGTATTGTTCTTGGAGTTTAAAACATACACATCTTTTAACGTTTTCAAAACACTAATAGAAGAAAATATTCTCTCTGTTTGTGTGTGTGTGTTGATTTTATGAAAGGCAAATGCCATCCGCCCTGTGTAATTTGAGTGGTTATGCAAAGCCAATTTAATGAAATGTGCATATTTCACCTTGAAATGCTAATTTCTGGTGGTGTCACATCCCATGGCGGTGGTTGATGAGTCCCCCCACTTTCATTTTTAGGACTTGACCCCTGCTTGAATGGTTGAAGTTATGAAGCTCACTAAAATAAACCGGACGGGGAATGGAAAAACCTAGCAACAAAGTATCTGTCATGTGCTTGTGAAAGAGAATGCTCAGATTACGTAAGGCTCTTAGTTAGGTAACCCAGTAATGACTTAACTGACTGCGACCCTATATTCTTCTTTTTCTAAATTATTTTGTAAACTCAACGCACTGCTGGGATTAGCATGCTCTATTTGCCAACACTATGAAGCTTGTGCTGCACTGACTGTGTTTCGGTTAGGCTAAAACAGTGTCCTTACTCTCTATGACTGGTGTTGGATTCTTTCTAACTTTAGAATATAAGAGACAATCTTTAGGCAAACCCTTTCTGGGACCGATCACTCAGCACTGCGCTCAAAATAACCATTTTTTTCTCCGATGGTTCCTATTGTAAGGACATTTGCTCATTTTTTCCTTTAAGATTTTTCGATCTGTTATTTCCGGTTCATTATTATATGTTCTCAACAGTTTTCCTCTTTTCCTCTCTAGGGGCTGAATAGAGAAAACCTTTTTCCTGACGAAGGTGGTACATTTGTTTTCTTTACCACCAAAACGCCCACTCTGCCACTGTGTTAGTTTGAGGATGATTCTTCACAACCTGAACAAGAGTCGGTGGCCCACCACGCATATATTAATTTACTAAAGTGGATGGCGTATTAAGTTATAAGACATTTCATCTGTCTGCCGGCGTAACATGATGGTGTGAAGTAATTTGCTATCAATAGGCCAGGGACAGTGAGTCATACTTTTTGATAGGACACTGTTTGGTGCCTCTTCAACAATTTCAGTTTGTTCTAGTTTCAAACTACAAAATGTATGTGCATATTTGTTAAATGCATATTCCGACAAGCGAAACTGTTTTGGATATAATTTGTACTGAATGCGTTCTTTCAATCATCATCTCCTCACTGGTATATTTATTTCCGCACAGGTGCATGTACATATAAATGTATTTTGTCAGTTTGTTTGATTAGGAATCAATTGTTTAACATTTATTTGTCAGTCTGTCTGTTTATGAATCAATCCCTTTATAGTTAAAAGTTTACTGTTCTTCCTTGGAATAAAATATAATGTCTGTTTTTTGACATACTATTACGGAGGTCAAGTTTTTGGTGAGATGTTCTTCTCCCCCCTTTTTTCTTTTGTTAATTTAATTAAAAAACTTGTTTTGTTTAATATATTTACTTGTTTAATGATTTGTACTTTGTATGAAAATAGTCCCATAGGTACCACCCTCTTACAAACTATGTGATTTAATCACGATATTTACTTACTAAGGGCCTTGAGCTTACTAATTATCTAAAAAGTCTTTTTCTCACGGGAAAACCTTGTTGTTATAGTCTTTTGATTACTCCATTTAGTTCCCGCTGGATATGGAGTTCCTCTTTGTTCCTAGGAGCCGGTCGTCTGGCACCCTACATCCCCTCTGCCTCTTAGTAGGGGGAAGGGAGCAGGAAGAAGAGGAAAAGGGCGGTGAAGGAGAACAAGGCTCCACATGGCGAAGCTTGGAGTTGTGCTTCCCCATGGTGGCAGCACTAACAACCAGAAGCTGAGGCCTGCAAGCAGAGAGGAGCAGCCACAGAGGAGGAAGCAACAGAACAACCAGTGGTCCCTGCAACCAATGTAACAGCCACAGCGGGAAAAAGACAGGTCGCTGGGCAACCACAAACCTAGCCTTGGAAGCCAGGTGCACACAATCGAGCCACAAGCATGCCCCCTGCTCCCGCTTACCTCCGCCCGGGGTGAGGACCACCTCGTGCCATGCAGACCTGGAGGGCGACCCGCTCCACAAAAGCCCCACAGACGCTTGCCCCCTGACATGGGTGGATGACCTCGACCAGCACACCCGCTATACCGGCGGCAGTAGGAGGGACCAAACTCCCACCAAACTGAGCCGGTCCCTGCACTGCAAGGGACCTTCGAGGCAGCGGGAAGACAACAAATCCTCCCCGGCTATGCCGAGGGGGGCACAGAAGAAAACAGAGTCCCTGTCCAAAGGCAGGAAAAAAACAAACTGTTGGGTCTTGGGGAAGGCGGGCTGTTATACCCAGAGGCGGGGGATGAAGGGGGCGGGGCCTAAGGAAATTAGATGTAGAATGAGGGTTCCTGTTTGGAGGTGGGACAACTCATTGATAAGTGCTGGGATGAGGAAGAGTGGACGTGGAGGTAATGCAGACATGGGCATAGAAATGGGGCTTGAAACACGCCGTAATGTGACATGTCCCAGAACCAAAATGCATTAACTAAGGCAGCACAGCCGGTCTATCATTAGCAGTCTAGTCATTTATCTGTGCGCGCTGATTCCTTGAATGGTGAGCCGCAGAACACACTGCGGCTACACCATGTAATGCTCACTAAACATTAAGTGAATGGTGAAAGAAACCAAGGGAAATGCTCAGTGTGTTTGAAGGACAACAACACATAGCAGAGTCGCTGTGTATTATGGCGCAGTCCGAGTTGGAGTCCATTCTTTCTCCAGAGAGCTGAACATTGGACCTGTGTTTTTAGTTTCCTGTTGTTGGCTGAGGAAAAGGTCAGTGCCTTTAACAGGAGGCACCTCTTTTCTAATCCCTATTCAGGCACCTAGCGCTGTGCGTTAGTCCGAGTTGGAGTCCAGTCTTACTCCAGTCATAGTCCAGGGGTGACTGGAGACATGGACGCCGCGGACCCACGAGACAGTTCAAGCCCCCCATTACTAGAGAAAAGCTGCACCTCGAAATGACGATGGAAAGGGCAGCATTCGACATAACGAGTGCAAGGAAAAAGGTCAAACCAGCTCCACAAGTCTTGCAGCAAGTAAGTGAAAACAACGTCTATAACATGAACAATGCGCACGAGAGTGATGTGAATGGAGAAAATGTAGTGTTGGTGCATGTGAGCAAGGAGATAGCCACAAGCCGGGAAAGCTCGAAAACGGCATGCGCTCAAACTACAAGTCTCGATGTGACTGATGCAGAGCTGATCGAGGTCGGATCCTTTATAGACCAGACCCTCGGAAAGCCTGCTTTGGGTCATATAACCACCAGCAAACAAATGACGACTGCTCTAAAAGCAGCAGTACCATCGATATACAATGCAAGGACGCCCCTAATGTCAAGGAATTCCCCCCTTCTCACCTGAGTTCAATATTTGCTGGATTGCTTGATCGATGCCTTCTTGCGGACAGATCGAGTATTGAATAAGGCTGCACGAGTCTCTTCCGACTCCAGCGTGCGTTCAAAGTTCCGGGATACAAAGATTCAGGAATCCGGGAAATTTACAGAGTGCGCTACTAGCACACGAGTCCAGGAATCAAGAAAGGGAGGAAAGGGACTAGGAATGGGGTTGTTTGGAAAGAAGCAAGGAAAACAATACCGCGAGCTACGGAAATCTATTTGCATGGCAAGGTCCATTAGTGCCTGGAATGAGTTTGGGCGAGCCACTCTGGCCAACTCATCCTTAATCTCCTCATTCAGTCCTCTCCTGAAAAGGGTAAAACTCGCCTCAGGGGACCAATCAGCTTCCTTGACTAATTGCTTGAATCGGGTAACAGAGGTGAGCATATCCTGGGATCCTTGAGAAAGTTCCTGGGCACTATAGACCTGCTTTGGACGGTCAAACATGGTTTTAAGGGTTTGTATGAAGCCATCATAGTCATCTAGGAGAGCATCGCTGGAATTAACGAGGCGCGTAGCCCAGGTTAATGCGTTTCCTGAAAGGTGGGAAATTATGAACCCCACCTAAGCCCTGGGAGTTGAAAAGTAGTAGGGCTTAAAAGTAAAGTGGACCAAACATGAATCCAGGAATACGCGAAGGGTTTTTGCCGACCCATCGTATTTGTCCACTATGCAGCCCAGCAACACACTTTCTTTTGTGGCAGAATCACGGGATAGGACTAATTGTTTGAGAGCAGCGTTTTCCGCCTTTAGATTCTGCACCTCGGTTGATAGCTCTTGCATGCCACGCATCAGGTCCTGGACGGCCGCTTCCATGTCCATATTGAGTTTGGTCGTGTGGTGTCTCAAACTGTCAAGGAGTTCCCCCCTTCTCACCTGAGTTCGAACTTTGCTGGATTTCTTGATCGATGTCTTCTTGTGGATGGATCGAGTCTTGAATAAGGCTGCACGGGTCTCTTCCGACTCCAGCGTGCGTTCAAAGTTCCGGGATGCAAAGATCCAGGAATCCAGGAAATTTACAGAGTGTGCTACTAGCACACGAGTCCAGGAATCAAGAAAGGAAGGAAAGGGACTAGGAATGGGGTTGGAAAGAAGCAAGGAAAGCAATACCGTGAGCTACGGAGCACACGTCAGGTCGCTACTTTGCAATAGCATTGAGACGCGCGTAGAACACGCTACGTCCAAGGTGTAGAGCGAGGAAGGTGTTTCACAGTGGACGGCCATGTTGGGAGTACAAGGGAGTGTAAGCCCCGTTGAGACAAGGACCAGGAAGTCCAAAAGGGGCGTGTTCTGTAGTTCATGACACCTAAGCATAAGACCAGTGACACCACACAACTTAACTGCTGCAGAAGGTAAAAGGAATGGTAGGGAACGTCATGGGCCGGACCTTGAAAGCGAAATGCTAAACCCAACCCGTCAGAACTTAACAAACCATGGGGCAGATATTGGAATCTGCCCTGACACTGTAACTCGTAATAAAGAGGCGACATACGAACAAAGCAATACCAACAAATTTATCAACAACACAACAGCGTGTGCGCATGCCGCTACCGATATGAATGATCTAAATGATTTAAGAAACGACACAAGAGTACTGGATGTAAAACAGGCCATGAATGGCAGTGAGGAAAACAACATAATGGAATGAAACGAAAAGAGCCTAATGGAAATCAGTGCTCAAGTGACTATTGATGAGTCTGATGATTCAAATTATATAGACAACGAGTTTGAGTTCAAAGTGAATAAAGACCATGAATATGCACTGACATTGGCTATAACACAAGCCAAAGAAAGACAGGATGAAGAAATTAGGGCGAATATGGCGCAGCGCGCAGTACATAGGACAGTGGAAACATTTGGATCGACAAACGATCTAACAAGTGTACAAATGTCAACTCCATTGACCAGGAAGAGGAGTAAATTACGTTGTGCACGTCTGCAAGAAACCTCTATTGCGCATGAAATAAGAGAAATTGAATGGTGCTCCAATTTCATGAACAAGATGAATACAAGAGAAATGTGGGTACCTAGTAAACAGTACCACAACAGAGTCACAAATAACCTTGAGCAGAAAAATGCAGTGAAATATCCACAAACTAATTCAAACAATGTGGATAGCCAAGGTTCCATTGAAGGAATACAAGAAAAAGGAAGAAAGTCCTGAACGACAATATGCTGTAAATAACACAAGCAACGGGCAAGAGGAAAATGAGAGATCATTGATGCGAGTAGGAAGGTCACAAAACATCCAAGAGAACGGTGAAAGACAGCGCGACAAGTTTTGAGGTGATGAAATGGACTTAACAACAAAGGACACCAAGAGTATACATTGCCCAGATGATCTGGAAGACCAAAATTAGAATAGAGACTCTTGTCAACATAAGGTAACAACTGGATCAAATCCCGAGAAGACGGAATCCACTACACAAACCACAGGCAAAAATAAATGATCTATTGCAGCAGGGATACAGATGCACAACAACGTCATGGCTAGTTAGCACCATACACCAAGCTATACGAGACGATAAATGAAAATGTAAAGGATAACTCGACCGTGCTCACCATGCTACACTCCAAATTAGTATATTTGGAAACATTCACAGCAAAAGTCAAGGAGCATCTAAATCAAGAGGCAGAAGCATCAGCAACATGGCAGAGAAGGCTATGCGATCTAGCATGCGATGATCAATCGTAAAAAACAACTACAATGTATGCGCTAATGGACTCCATAAAATGGATGAGAAAAATAGTAAACGAAAAAGTGAGGGATCGACAGAAAGAAGCAGAAGTTGACAACATAATAAAAACAGGAAAGACGTACAACAACTCGCACATGCTCATAGGATCCCACTCACTGCAAAGAAGCTCATCCACGAATCCCATGCAAATAAAATACTAACAACAAATGTAGAAGAGGAAGAGAAAGAAAGGTTGAGAAAAAAACACCTAGAAGATAATGGAATTTAAGGGGGGCTATTAACAAAGGTATCGACCTTACTAGACAGCTAAAAATGACAGTAAGAGAAGCTCCACCGCCTGTTGGAAGCGCAGTGTTCCACAGTATAGAAAAGGATAGAAAAGGGGACATTGCGACAAGGTCAACAAAACCGGGAAGGCAAAATTGCTCTAATTAGTAACAATAATGGTAACAACCTCATCAAGGATACTGATGTGGAAAGAGTAGGCATTTACCCAGTTTTTCTTACACAACAAGTCCAGTTGATGAAAAGCAAAGAAGAGAATGCAGAATGACACCTTAAAAGTCAAACTAACAACATGTTGGATAAGAAAAGAGAAAAAAACTAAAAATATAAAAAATGGTACAAAAAGGAGAGTGAATGGTTCACATGCATGTTTGCAGAATATTGAAACACCTCTGTGTACTGAACTGACAAAATGTACCAAACAATCAGAAGCCGGGGCTCAGGGAGTTAAATCTGAAAAACCAAGGAAAGGTGCAAAAAAACTAGACACAACAGAGGGTGAGAGTGAAAATGACACAGATGCAGAAGACAAAGACATTACATACGATTTGATACATGATGCATCATACTACATTGAGATAAATGAATCTCGGTCCAACATGGCAGAAACTGAAGAGACTCAAAAAGAGCAAGCAGCATCACACCATAGTCATAGAGAACAAACTGCTAGTGCAAGAACGCTCAGTCAAGAGGATAAAACAGATGACGAAGGTTCCATGGAAAAAACATCATTCCTACGATGGAACAAAAACCGAAAGGAAATTGCGCTCAAGAAAAGAAATCTAGCAACGTCCAGGCAACAAGTGACGTTATAGAATGTAAAAACTGGAATCCTACAAAACCTGCTGAAGAGTACAAAATGCAAATAAATCGAAATAGACAGAACCTACTTCCCCGAAAAGCACCAAGAACAAACTAAAAGTGAGGCTAGAAAGCATCTTCACGGAACAGAACGACAAAAACTTAAACCGGAAAAACGTGTTACACGTGCTGCATTGTGTCGCTACAGTGAAGGGCATCTCATCAGACAACATTGCTGTCGTCGAATATATATATATATGAAAAAAGAGCAGAAAGAGTGATTTTACACTTAAAATCGTATGAAGTAAATGATCTACTGATGAATGGTTAAAAATTACTCAAATTGGGATTCGAAGTAAACAAGCACAACCCAAGTCAGGTAGAATGTCTAAAACTAGCACCTCAAAAAATGCAAAATAAAAAAAAGCAAGTAGAGATGAATGATCGGAGGGAAGATCGAAGAGATATAGGGCCTAATTCACATAAGCGTTTTATAATGGCAAAGCCCCATTGGAGAACGCTCTGTGAATATGGCCCTTAGAGTCTATGAGAAGAAAATCATTAACAGTGACCTTTGACAACACAAGAATGGAGGAACCGAATACTAATCCAAAGGGCGATGAAAAAGAACAACTACGAAACACAAAGGACTGGTCTTGGCTGGCGACAGCATTAAGTAACCCAAAAAAGGATTAGCATAAAGAGCAAGTGGAGGTCCGAAATGACTCTAATTTCATGGAACACGAGAGCCTTCAGGCACTTGTTTAATCGACCAGACCAACATCTGAAGGGAGCGAGCAAAAATCATCTGTTTGCAAGAAACATGGTTACAGCAAATGCCAATATGTGGAAGTTACGAAGTTCTCATGAACCCTACAAAAAAAGGAGTCAATGCAAGACCCTTCGCTGGACTGTTGATGCTGATAAAACAAACTCCCAAAGTTACAATAATCAAACATGGAAACCTGTACTGATATGTCCAGTGGGCAATAATACAAATGAAAGACCACAAAGCCTCAACAGAATCACAAATGATGTTAATAAACATACACTGGAACCCTGCTAGAATTAGCACAAGAAAGCTGATGAGTGGAATCACCAAAATAATAACGGAAGCACTGACATCCGATATTCTTCTAACTATTGTCCTATTTGGAGATCTAAACATAACAAGCAGGTATCCCCGAGACTTGACCAACTAAGATCGGGCGTAAAAGATGCAGCAAAGTGGCAGAGATGGCCGAATCGAACAATCTATATATGCTAAACGGATAAGTTTAAGGGAGACATTCCAGGTAAGACAACCTGGACGAATGGGAGTCACAAGTCACAAGTCAACAATTGACTTCATTTGGATCTCCAAGAACCATCTGCATAAGGTTAAATGTCTTGATTTATTGCCACAACATGTATGCAATCATAATATCCTGAGGCTAACATGGACCAGAGAAAATGGGAAAAAAGGCAGAATACAAATCAGTTCCCCTGGAATTAAACCAGGGGGGTAACCTGTTGAGGTTAAGGAAAACAGACATTACAGTAATAACAGACAAATATTGTGATCAAGTAAGGAAAGGAATAAGTGATACATCTTATGACTCCTTGCTAAAGATCTATGAGATAAAAAGAACCGGAATGAAATTGCCATTATTAGAGCCAAAACATCAATATAGCGAGATGGTGGTAAAAAAAGAGACCAACTAAGACAGGAAATAAAGCAAATAAGGAAACTAAATGACAACTCCAAAGAACAAACACAGCAAATTAAATTAAAGAAACAATAATATAAGAACTGGTTGACTGGGTTTATACAACAACGAGACCAGGAACAAGGGAAAAAGATGCTGAGAGCAATGGCAGAAATTACAACAAGAGACATGTGGACAATAATAAATCATCTAAATCTAACCCAGAGTCTTCCATTTTATGATCAGCAATACCAACCATTTGGTTACATTTCCCATAGTGCCTCACCCATTCTGTTTCTATTACGGCATTGATGAATTGCTCCTCCCTACCCCTTTGTTGTTCATTCATCTTTGCCCAAAAAGAACGCAAGTCCTTCTGTATTAAATGACCCAACATTTCCTCAGCATCTGCCTGAAGCAATTTTTACCCTATGATTTCTCACCCAATTTTATTTTTTTAATTGAATCTTTTGGATCTTCCTAAGTTGAGCAGGTCATAGCATTTATTCCTTGTTAGATCTCTAATTGTTGCCCTCATTTCCCTCTTTCTACTGGCTACTTCCTTGTCATACTTATGTACTTTTTTTTATAGTTCTGGCAGTTTCGTCTGTTTCTCTTACCACTGCCTCCTAATATTCGAGCAATAGAATCATGCATAAAAACATTAACATTTTCCTGGCTGAAAGTTAACAACTTCCAACTATGATTGGCAGATCTCAGCACAACTTCCAGTTCCTTACTCATCAGATCTATCTTATGCTTATTCCAAATAATTCAACTGTTCGCTAGATTAGTTGAAACACTCTCCTCATAAAACACCAGTTCCTGCATTGGTTCCCGTACAAATGAACATTTCAACATACAATGATCGCTCTATCCATTCTTAATAATATCTAAACCATTGCATTTCCCCAACATAAAATCATCAACAAATATGTAATCCAGAGTCGAACTCAGGTGGCCCCTATGCCATGTTGCCTGACCCCATGAATCTCCTCTGACTGTCCCATTTATGTAGTACAGCCCCATATTATTTAGACAACTTCTCCATTTACTTCCATTATCAAGATTGTCAGGTGGACTAATGAAGGTTGTATACGAATTGTTCGTTTTACAACTGCTCGAATGACAATTGACCTTTTCACAATGGACCGAATTGTGAAGGTCAATTGTACCATATATGTGGGGGGAAACCCCCCACAACCTCCCACCCAACGCCAAACCCTCCAAAACCCATATATATATATATATATATATATATATATATATATATATATATATATATATATATATATATATATATATATATATATACTATATATATATTCGGTCAATTGTGAAAAGGTCAATTGTGACCCTTTAAATTCGGTCAATTGTTCATTCGAACAATTGTAAACGAACAATTTGGGTAATACCCTAATGAAAGGATCTTCCTAAACCGAAACCTGCATATTCGCTGATCCATAGTCATCTTCTGTCCAAAGGCAAGCGGAATTAAGATCACCTACCACAATCACATGACCATTTATGTGTTTCTCCAGCCAATCCATAATTAATTTACCCAAAATGATAAAAAATTGATCCAGTGAAAAAATTCCTTCATGCCAATAAATGTTGCAAATAAAAGAATGCCACGACAAAGCCCCTACCTTCGATTCCCATTCAGTTTCCAATAGACCCTCTTGTATGTCATACCTCTTTACATTTCTTGCACCTCTCTCAGATTTCAACAGGGTCATAATGCCCCCCTTCGGCCTTCCTCTTGATCCCTTAGTGGCCAATTGTGAAATCACCACATACTCATCTAATACCGGGGACTCTGTCAACCAAGGGGCTGGTCAGCTCCCGGAGGGGACGTTAGAGGGGCAGCCTGCAGAGGGGGCCATCACTCTGGCCACCCCCGGGGGTTACCTCGCACCTCTCCTCCTCCGTTGGTGGCAGAAGGGGCATCCCCGAGCTGAGCCACATCTGCCTTGGGCTTTGTGGTGCCGTCAAAATTTGGGGTCCGCTGGGCTCTTTCACTTTGTTGCAGCCCCCCGCCCAAAGTCAGGAAGCAGTGATCCAGTGCTGATCCAGGAAGGAGCTTGGTGTCCAGCACAAAGTATTTACAGTTCCAGGAAGGAGGTTGGTACTGAGAGTGAACGAGCGAGGTAAATATTACAAGTGGACTGCCTGATTGGATTCAGCCTCCGGGACCCTCAACTGGGAGATGCAGGTCCTCTGTTGTTCCACGTGCCTTGGAGTTGCGTCCCTGTTTTGAGGGGCAAGGTTTCTGTTTGGCGGTCGCTGTGCCACATGGGCTGTGTCTCCGGTGTGGATTTCCCCTGGGCGGTAACCGTGCTGAGATAATTACATTATGTCTGTTTTTCTGGTTTGACGGTCACTATGCCGCATGGGCCGTGTCTCATAGGCAGATTTCCTCCTTGCAGTCGCCATGCCACAGGGAGATTATTATTGCACTAGGCACTGTTTTTTATGTTTGGCAATTTTCCTGTTATTATAATATATTATGTACATTTATTTCTGTTTGGCGGTCCCCGTGCCGCGTGGGCTGTGTCGCCATGCTCATTTTTAGATCTGCAGCGTTTTGGTGGCTTGCAGTTTCTTGTTGATAATAAGGATCGGGCCAGTACATCAAGAGGGCATTTTTGCACCAAAACGCGTTTCGCTGGTTTTTTTGTTTACTGCATATGTTCCCCGGTTCGTCGCCATGCCCCTGGGTTTTTTTATACACAAATTGTGGATGTTTTACGTTTCGGTCAGCGACCCCCAGACCAAGGTAAGGAGCCTCCTGACCCCTACCTCCCAAAAGCCCAATTTTAAAAAAAATGGCGCTTACAAGCACCATTGCGCACTCGGTGCGTGTTGTGTGTCCCTGTGCCCACCCGCTTCCTGGTTGTCCCTCTGCCAGCCTCCCGAGTCCCGATTGGACCATTTAAAAAAATAAAATAAAAGGAAAACAGAGGCTGCAGCGAGGCTCGGCACCAGCTGCTTCCCACTATATCCAGCGACCTCCAGACCAAGGTAAAGAGTCTCCTGACCCCTACCTCCCAAAAGCCCAATTTTTTAAAAAATGGCGCTTACAAGCACTATTGCGCACTCGGCGCGTGTTGTGTCCCCCTATGCCCGCCCGCTTTCTGGTTGTCCCTCTGCCTGCCTCCCGAGTCCCGATTGGACCATTTAAAAAAAAGAAAAAGAAAAAAAAAGGAAAACAGAGGCCGCAGCGAGGCTCGGCACCAGCTGCTTCCCACCATATCCAGTGACCCCCAGACCAAGGTAAGGAGTCTCCTGATCCCTACCTCCCTGTGAAGGGTGGAATTATAGTCGGAGACAGGCAAGTGCTAAAACAATATTTATTCTGGCTTAAGGCAGCAGATGCTGAAAGAATAACTATTAAGTCCTCCCGGTTAGCTTCACCGGTGTCTTGTCCTCCTGTAGTCCAACGGCGTTAGGCCTGGCTTGGTCCTATCTCGAGCCGCTGTCCGGATAGGCCCACCACTCTGGTTCGCTCTCCTCTCTCCTCCCCGTGTCCTGTGTAATGAGAACAACCCATTAGCCTCCCTGGGCGCTCTTTTATCACAGCTGGAGGTATCAAGCCCCCACCAATCACTGAGGGGTTGAGTTAACCCTCTTCTCATTGGTTCCTGGGACATGGTCCCACCTCTCTTAAGGGTTGCCATCCCAGTGTGTCGCTCTTCCCGATCCCCTGGTGGTGGAGGGTGGTGGTGTTGGCCCCGTTCCCCTGGTGGTGGAGGGCGGTGGTGTTGGCCATGCGGTTGTGGCCGCGACGCGTAGGGACGCATCCTGATGCTGGGCCTTCCCCCCCTGCAACGTGCAGCTCCGGCAGCGCCATGAGCAGCACGGGGCCGGCGAGCCGGGCGCTGCTCCCCCGTATCCCAGCGCCGTCGTGAACACTGCTCCCCCCCCCGGACTGGGGCGAACAGGTGAGTGCCGAGCGGCCCCGCCGCGGCTGCACATAGCGGCTTCTTCCGGGGCCCTGCCGTGGCCACCCGTAGCGGTTTTAGCCGCGCGGCTAACCTCCGCGGGTTTCCCTTTCCCCTCTCTTGCCGCGGACATGGCAGCGCCTCCCGACTCGTGCGGGCCGGCTACACGCCGCGGCCGCCGCGGCACCAGCCGAGGCGCTGCTGCTTCACACTCCCAAAAGCCCAATTTTTTAAAAAATGGCGCTTACAAGCACCAGTGAGCACTCGGCGCGTGTTGTGTCCCCATGTGCCTGCCCGCTTCCTGGTTGTCCCTCTGCCCGCCTCCCGAGTCCCGATTGGAACATTTTTGTAAAAAAAAATTGAAAAAATTGAAAAAAAGGAAAACAGAGGCCGCAGCAAGGCTCGGTACCAGCTGCTTCCCACCATATCCAGCGACCCCCAGACCAAGATAAGGAGTCTCCTGTCCCCTACCTCCCAAAAGCCCAATTTTTTAAAAAATGGCGCTTACAAGCACCAGTGCGCACTTGGCGCGTTTTGTGTCCCCCTGTGCCCGCCCGCTTCCTGGTTGTCCCTCTGCCCGCCTCCCGAGTCCCGATTGGAACATTTTTGGAAAAAAAAATTGAAAAAAAAAAAAAAAAGGAAAACAGAGGCCGCAGCGAGGCTCGGCACCAGTTGCTTCCCACCATATCCAGCGACCCCCAGACTAAGGTAAGGAGTCTCCTGACCCCTACCTCCCAAACGCCCAATTTTTTCAAAAAATGGCGCTTACAAGCACCATTGTGCACTCGGCACGTGTTGTGTCCCCTGTGCCCGCCCGCTTCCTGGTTGTCACTCTACCCACCCCCAACCCGCCCACTGCATCCGGATTAGTCCATATTCCATATATCTAGGACATCTCAGGGCAGCCCTCTGCCCGGCAGCGCCTGTGGCTAAGGGCCCTAAGGCCAAGGTCGGCTCCAACATTGGCGGCTCCAAGATGTGTCTGCAGGTGTCCGCAGGTGACGCCAAGGAAGCCAGCAGCAAACAGACACCAAGAATAACTGTGAGTCTGGCATGGGTGGGGAGCAGAGCAATTACTCGGCTCCAGAAAACCACTGCCACTCTTTCTTACCTCCCAATAACAAAGAATGCCATAATATTAGCATGTCCACACTTAGATGGAATTGTAAATGTTAGCATGTCCACACTTAGATAGAATTGAAATTGAAATATTAGCATGTCCACACTTAGATGGAATTGTAAATGTTAGCATGTCCACACTTAGATAGAATTGAAATCTTAGCATGTCCACACTTAGATAGAATTGTAAATGTTAACATGTCCACACTTAGCTAGAATTGAAATCTTAGCATGTCCACACTTAGATAGAATTGAAATATTAGCATGTCCACACTTAGATAGAATTGTGAACATTAGCCTGCGTCGCATCTAGATGGAATTGTGAATCTTGGCATGTCCACACTTAGATATAATTGAAATATTAGCATGTCCACACTTGGATGGAATTGTAAATGTTGGCATGTCAACACTTGGATGGAATTGTAAATATTAGCATGTCCACACTTAGATAGAATTGTGAACATTAGCCTGCGTCGCATCTAGATGGAATTGTAAATGTTGGCATGTCCACACGTAGATGGAATTGTAAATATGAGCATGTCCACACTTAGATAGAATCCTGAACATTAGCCTGTGTCGCACATAGGTGGAATTGTGAACATTAGCCTGCGTCGCATGTAGATGGAATTGTGAATATTGGCATGTCCACACTTAGAGAGAAGTCTGAACATTAGCCTGCGCCGCATCTAGATATGACTTTGATTGAAGGAAAGCATGCCCGCGCCTAGATGAAACTTGAATGTTAACATGTGCCACACTTAGAACTGTGAACACCAGCCGGCGCCGCATCTAGACAGGATTGTGAAGGCCAACAAGTGCCACACTTAGACAAAACTGTGAATGTTAGCATGCTAAAGGTCAGGTAACCCACTAACCAATATAACCTCAATCTCTGCATACCTATCTCACCCAAAAACTCACACAACCATCTCTCGCACCACAAGCCGCACGCACTTCACAACACTGCAACAACACATAAGCCGGAGCAACAGCACACGTGGACTGACACCAATCCAATACCTGCACCAAAGCTCAGCACCCGGTGTATACCGAGTTGAAGCTGCCAACAGAACACCACTCCTCTCACTATCCTACTCCCTCTTCACCTTACTAACCCATCCCATCTTATCGTTTGCAGATCCGCCAGAGCGCTTGGGGACCAATTCCGTTGGTGACGGTGCGCGGTACAAATACCTTTAACATTTAACATTTAACATTAACATCTGATGTCCCCGGGTGGTCGCTGTGCCACAAGGGGGTTAAGGGGTTTAATTTAATTATGATCCTACAACTTTAAAATGTATGATGCGATATGATAAGGCATTTATAACGTGCCTATACACAAGTGTTTCAAGGCGCTATTGCTATATTGCCGGCCCAGTCCGGGCGCCACACAGCCAGGGTTCACAGGTATATAGCCGTTGTGTGGGGATTTCTTATTTACAAAAGTTTAAACGTTTGAAAAGCACGGGGTTCGGCATTGTGCGCACTGTGTACATTTTTTTATCAACATTCCACTAGCACAGGTGACCTTAGCTATATCTCCAAAACAGCGGTGTGGGGCCACACCGTGACGCCGCCGTTAGGTTTCAGGCTTTATTGTTTCGCGGGGGGTGGGGTGGGTGTTTTAAAATGGCGGCCGCAAGTTTCAAATGTGCGGAGGTTGCACTCGGTGAGCAACGTTGGCAGAAAGGTTGGCCCAAATTAAAAGGGATGTTTGGAAGGTGTAATGCGTAAAGCGGCAGTAGAAGAGTTTTCTGGCATTGCGAGATTATTATCCTGATGACACAAAATCCTAATAATATCATCACTAGCAGGGCTCCCAAGAATTTGAATGCATCCGCCATCCATTGTGGAACCCATGAAAACAGTGATCCAAACCAGCTGTTATCATCAACTTTGTCGGTGTCATTGATCATCTGGTTCTGCAGGTTTGTCAGCATACTTATAGCTTCTGTTAAAGTTCCATTTTCCTCATCAGAAGAAGGTATAAACGTGCAACATGATTCTCCTATTTTTGCAAAAACTCCTCCATCCATAGCTGTGACCATGTCAAGTACATATCTGTTCTGGAGAGTCATCAGTCGGATGGCTCTTAACTCTTCCTTGATTGCATTGAATCCTTTTATTGTCGTGTTGATGGTTTGCAGTAACTCCCATCTGGTTATCTGCAACCATTTAGTGTTTACTCCAACTTGGATTCGTGGCATGAAAATCGTTGTGAACACTGATGAGTTGAGGCTGAACAGCCTGTGTTCATATGGGATTGCATTAAATGCTTCTTCTGATTTAGCAGAGAAGTAATTCTCTCTCTTCATTCGGGTTATCAGTTCCACAGATCTCTTCTTCCTCAGGTGAGCATCTGCTTTCGGGAAACTGTCCATTTTCAGGTCACTTTTCGGGATCACCAGTGCTGGAACGTGGGCATTCACTATTGTGCATATGCCTCCCCAGTTTTTCGGCAGTCTGATGTATGCTCTGGCTCCACATGCCCAATAATGATCCATTTGTATTTGTATTTTGTATTTTGTTTATTTATAACGTGCACCATCCAGCCCAGGGGCATCTGGGCGCAACTTGTGCAAATATACCTAACAGCTTACATACATACAAAGTTATATACATGAATAGTATGCAGACATAGATATATACATGAATTACACTAGGCGTTCACAGGTGAGGCATGAAAAACAGAAAACGTACAATGAGCTGGGCTCATGGGTAGCTGTGTAGTAAGAAAAATTCAGTTCTGATCGAAGAGCCATGATTTTGTTTTCAACTTGAAGGTGTTGAAAGAGTCTTCGGATCTGATGGTGACCGGGAGGGTGTTCCACAGTTTGGAGGCTAGGACAGGGAAACTCGTGCCCCCCTCTTTTTGGAGTTTGTACCTTGGAATAGATAGGCTTTGGGTCTGGGCCGTTCTTTGAGGTCGAGTGGAAGAATGGAGGGAAAGCCGGTTGCTGAGATAGGGCGGGCCTTTTTGGCAAGGCATTTGTGCGTGAGGGCAAGTGTTTTCAATGAGATTCTCGGCTTGACAGATAGCCAGTGTAGGTTAGTTCTGGATTCGGAAATGTGGTGGTTTCTTGGGATATTTAGGGCTGCCCTAATGTCATTGTTCTAGTTTATTCAGATTTACTTGGCTAGTCCCTAAGTAGAGGGCACTACAATAGTACATTTTGGACATAATGAGCATTCTGGCTAAGGTGACGCTGTTCGGAGTGGTCAGAAACGGTCTAGCAGCTGCAAAAAGTTTACATGTGTAAGCAGAAGCTGATCTGACTGCTTTTGTTTTCCGAGACAAGGATAGAGTGGCGTCAAGGTAGAGACCTAATGTTTTTGTGTCTTTAGAGACTTTGATGGTATTTCCATCAATGGTAAATGACTGGTAGGACGGTTCTAGTTTGCTAAGACGTTGCGAGGAGCCCAAGATGAGGAGCTCCGTCTTGTCGTCATTGAGGCATAGTTCGTGTTGGGCCATCCAGGCCTGGATGACAAGGTAAACGTCGTTCAAGGCCTTGGTGTCAACTACATAATCGCCAGTGATGGGGATAAGTGTCTGAGTGTCATCGGCATAGTTGGTATAGGAGACACCCAGATAATCAAGTACATCAAAGAGCGGTTTAGTGAAAACGTTATAAAATGTGGGTGACACGCAAAATCCTTGGGGCACTCCACAGTGAATTGGAGTGGGGTCAGCGGCTGCGGAAGGTGAAAAAACCCTCATGGATCTGTTGCTCAGAAAGGATTTGATCCATTCCGTGGCTGAGTCCGAGAAGTGGGCAGCCGAGTGAAGGTGTCGGCATAAGATTTGGTGGTTGACCAGATCAAAAGCCGCAGAGAGGTCTAGGAGAAGTAACATTGCTAGTTTCCCATTGTATTTCAAGACCTCAATTTGGGATTTTAAATCTATCAGAGCCGTTTCGGTCCCATGTCTGGGGCGGAATCCAGATTGCCATAGACCAAGGAGATCATTGGACTCCAGGTAGTCTTGAATCTGTAGGTATGCCGAGCGGTCTAAAATCTTCAGCAAGAATGGGACGGTGGTTATGGGTCTGAAATTAGTAGGTATGCTTGGGTCCAGGGATGTTTATTTAAGCAAAGGGATCACCCCTGCATCCTTGAGGTTATCCTGGACAGTGCCTGTTTTAAAAGAGGAATTAACAAATGCCGTGATGAAAGGGGCCAGGTCGTTGGCAGATTTCTTAATGATAGGAGCAGGGCACGGGTTGCCTTGGCAGTTTGAAGGTTTGATTCTCTTGATGATGTCTTTTACCTCAGCAGTAGTGAGTGGGGAGAAGGCAAAAGGTTTAATGTTAGGAGAGTGTAGAGAGGCGACCCTTACGGGGGGAAGGTGGATGGTTGTCCAGCTTTAGACTGTCTTGTTTGTCTCTAATTTTAGATTGTAGGGTAGAGATTTTAGGCAGTAAAGCGGACTAGATGTTAGCACACCATTTACTGTCTTTAGTGCAAGTGTCAGGGGATGTGGCTGGAGATTCGAGTTCTTTTAGGATTTTAAACAGTTCTTTTGTGTTCAGGTCTGCTTGTAAAATGCGGTTATTAAGGTACTCCTTTTTGGCAGTGATAATGGCATTTTTATAGGTGAGGGAAGCAAGGAAGAAACCGTCTTTATGCTCATCAGAGGGGTGACTTTTCCAACGATTTTCAGCGCAACGTTTAGCTTTGCGGAGCACTCTCAACTGTGGTGTGAACCAAGAGTTGAGATGTGCAGGTGGTTTAGACTTCCTGAGTTTGATAGGGGCGATAGAATTTATAGCCGTAAGCATGCTATGATTGTAGGTGTCTGCTAAGGATGTAGGGTCGGTGCAGCAGTATATGGCGGCATTGAGAGATGGGAGTAACAATGGGAGACGTTTCTCCTTGGTTAAGTCCCTTTTATTTCTAATGGGGAGGGCTGGGGCTAACACAGTCGGGGCACGCGGGGCTGCTTCAATATTGAAGGTGATGATGTGGTGGTCGGACCATAGACAGGGGGTATTGGAGAGGACGTTAATAATACAGTTGGATCCGGCTAGCCAGTCAAGGGTCCTACCTTTGGTATGGGTAGGTTCTTGAATGTGCATGGTAAAACTGAAATCAGCTAGTGCATTCTCCAGGTCAGATGCAGTAGAGTCTTTAGGGTCACCAAGACCCAGATTAAGGTCACCTAAAATGATAATTTGCTATTTAGTTTTAGTTTTGTCAAGGAGAAGGGTCGATATTTCACCAACAAAGGAGGGTGCAGGACCCAGAGGTCTATAGATAAGGTGGAGGGTGGCGGTTTGGTTGGGCGTTAGTGGTAGTTTGACTGAGAGTAGTTCGGCTGACTCAAGTTTGGAGTTAGTTGACACTTTTAGACCAAACAAGTTTTTATGAAGGCCACTCCACTGTCTCTAGATTGGGCGGTGGTGCGGTCGCATCGTGAGATACCGTAGTCTGGCGGTAAGGCCAAGGACAGTGAAGGTATGGATGCGGCATGTAGCCATGTTTCAGATATGGCAATAAAGTCCAGTTCTAAGTTTGTGATGAGGTCTGCAATGTCTAGTGCATGAGCTGGAAGAGATCTGGCATTGATAAGGGCGCCCTTGATCTGTGGCAGTTTGGCTACTGTGGTAGTGGATTTCAACGTAGTGGTAGGTGAAGGTGAATGAGGTAGTGTATGAATAGTGTGTTTGGAGCTATTGCTGCGAGTGTGTAGTAGGCGGAATCCTGAGCCAAGTCTCATGTTTCTAAGCAAGAGGGAGCAAGGTTGATTTGGGGTGGGTTTCCTTGCAAAGTGTTCCAGCCAAAGAGCAGGGTCATTAAGATATTGGTTGGTGTAATTGCTGCTATAGTACTGTTCAGTGGTAGTAGTCACGGGGCAGCCCATTATGGGGTCCGATCTGGACAATAGCTGGTGGTGAGGGCTAAGATAGGTAACACTATCAGATGGCTGAAGAGGCTGTGGGGGGTAGGGGGTGGAAGGTTAGAAAAAGTGCACACAGGAGGAGTGTGGGTGTTATCGCAGTGAGTAGTTGAGCAATAATGGCAACAAGTAAGGCCATGAAGTAATAGGGGATATGGAGAGACCTAAAAAGCATGATGGAGGTGTGAGGCACCTAGGATTCAAAATGGGGCACACCGACCTGTGGCAGGTGAACACGTTCCTGTGGTACAATACAGAGGTGTATGGTGGGCAGGCGAGCACACTGGCGCGGTGAGTTAAATCGATGCTCTAAGCATGTTTGACTAATGTGGCACAGCGCAACACAGCGCAGCTCACTGGAGCGCAGTAGGTCAGCATGAACACTGCAGTTCCATGAGTCATTCCTGGAGCCTTAAAAATGTGTCTGCAGTTTTGATTCTCCCCCATTTTTCTTGTGCCATTGTTCCTGAAGCACAATTTCGGACTTTCTAGTGGCACTATCTGCAGGGGTCCTCCTCTGTCTTCGACCCATGTCAGGAATTTTGTAAGTTTAGGCCATAGTGGTTTGCACAGTCTTTGTGAGTTTTCAATTGCCTCCTTGCAGGCTCTGAGGACCATCCATGCTCTGCAGATCACTACTCCTTTTTCCCAACCGTCTGGTGAAAGCACTGTTCCCCAAATCTGCATTTGGACTCTGTTTTTCCAATTTTGAGCCTCTTCTGGAGTTTTTCCATGGACATTTAGTTTTGGGTTTACTTCCCATCTTATTCCTGTTCCTTTAACTCCAGGCTTCTCGTACCTGATCACATGATTCCTATTATGGGCTCTGTTTCTAGTCTTAATGTCCTGGACATAATCATCTTCATTGTTTCAGTTGCCCATATCAATGAGGCATCACTTCCCATGAACTGGCCTATGATATTGCACATTGCTATGTGTGAGAGACAGTGTGCTGTTGGGACATTGATTTCTACAGCCACGAAGATCTTGGGCTTCCCCATGCTGTACGGTAGGAGTGCGCAAACGAGTGCGCAAACGAAGCATTGCCTTTTGGATTTTCGTCTTCCAATTTCCTTCATGTGCTGGTACCAAATGTTGTTACCTAAGTGTGCTGTGCTATCCAGGTAATCGTTCAGTTCATTGTTGTCTTCATGTATGCTTCTCTTGATTCTTAAGGTTTTCATGTAGTTTGCTATTACTATATCTCTGAATGCATCTGTATGGCTCTTTCTTACTGGAGGGTTCTCCAGTATCGTGGGCCATGGTGCAGGTCTCTTCATCTGCACCATTTGAGTGGACAGGAGTCTGGCAGCTCTTTCCTGGTCCTCATGTATCTTTTCTCTGCTACGTGCAAATGCCCATGCCAGCCAGCCTGACACTGGTCCGGTATATGGCTGTATTGTAGACCTGGTGCTTGTCCCTTGTGTTAGAACGTGTGTGCTTGGCAATACAGTCTCTACTGTTTTGTTCTTCATTTCCTGCTGTAGTTTTCTCACTCTGGCTATGTGCGGGAATAATAAGTCTACTAACATTCGTGTCCTTGCAGAGAGTTTTTCTGAGGCGGCTTCTGTTTTCTTAAGGGTTTCTGATATGACTGCTTCTGTTGGTCTTTCTCTTAATTCTTCTGTGAAGGTTTTTATGGCAGGCAGTCTCATCTTCTCTGCTGTTTTCGTTTGTGGTTCTGCGGTCATTGACACTATATCTGTTTCGTGTGCATTCAGTGTTTGCATGCGTGTAGTTGTCAGTGATGTTACTCCATTCATCTCTTGCCGATCCTGTCTCCGGCTTTTCTTTTAATTCGTTACCACAATTGTGTGCGTATTGTTGCTAATTATATCCATTTCGAGTTCATTCACTCCACCACCAGATCTTCTGGGGACTGGACTGACTATATAAGGTCTGGGTGCTTTTGTGGGTTATCATGCGTGTATCATCAGGTGGGTGCACTAAAATTGGAACGCTTCGTGCACCAATAAAGATTAAGGTTAATGACAGTAAAATAATGATAAATACAATGCATAAGTACATTATGGTTCAATATGTTAGGTGACAGCACTTTCTTCCAGAGAAGCGAGGATGCCTCTCTTCTTGTGGGAGGACCAGGTTGCTGCTCTGGACCCCCATCTCGTTCATTAAACAATTGGCACTGTTATTATTCCCCCAACCAATATCGTTCTTCGAGTTCTGTGTCAACAGTGTCACTTGCTTCACAAGTGTCCCCCCTCTTGTGAGTGACAAATTGGGCCTCATTCCGGGTTTGGAGCTAACCATGGAGTAATTAGCTCCATGGTTGCCTCCGAAATGGTCCCAAATCCGACATGGTGAATGGAGTAATTACCGGTCCATTCCAGGGTTGGAGGGACCGGTAATTCCCCATTCACCTTTTGCCCTTCCCCATTCCCATTTCTGCCCCATAGGGCTCAATGGGAATGGGGAAGGAGGTAATTACGGCACCGTAAATTACGGTACCGTAATTTCCTCCGAAGTACCTTTGGGGGTCCCGTACTTTACTCCTGCTAAAAGCAGGAGGTAAGGAAGGACCCGCAAAGGGACCTCGGAATACGGAGGTAAGGGATTACCGGCATCGGCACCCTTACCGGTGCCGGTAATTTCTTACCTCCAACCTCGGAATGACCCCCAATGTCTTTTGGTGCAGGATACAGTTCCTTTGCTAAACTATGGGAAAAAATCAAATTAAGTAATACTTCAGTGAGTCCCTTTACTGTGCATGTTCAAAGTAGGTAAGCTCCCAGTCCACCCCTTGAATCTGCTTCAGTCCTGAGGACATGTTGGACACTGGTCAGTATGAAGAAATAGGGAGAAAATAACAGCAAATATAACAAATGGAGTTCTTGACTCTGCTCCCTTGATCTGTCCTTCGGTGGAAGGTTTTCTTAAAAACTCCTCAGATAATCTCTCTGATGATTGGAAAGTTCCACTTGGAGTATGATTTCATGCAGGAGCATTACCATCTGTGCGACATTAGCTGGATCTCTGATGAAGGTGAGGACGTCAACCTCGATAGGTCTCCCCACCAGCTCTGGAAAGTCAGTGACCAGGCGAAAGAGGACATTGTGTGCCAATCTGCTGTCTTCTGTTGATAGGGACATCTGTCCTGTCTTGCTGGGTTCAGGATTATATGTTTTTTCCTTGATGTAAACAATGTCTGCACTGTCCTGTCACGTGGAGTGCGACTAAAATGATGATCTTATTCAAAAGATGGCTTAAATGTTCAGTGTTTGCTGGGTCTCGAAGAAATGTTAGTGTATCTATTGTTCTCCCTACAAGAGTTGGACAGTCTTCGATTATGCGAAAGAACAGTGTGTTGACAAGCTCATTTATTTCCGCCTGTGTTGGGAACATTTGATTCTTCCTTACTGTACTCAGGGAGTATAATAAATTGTTTGGCAATGACAGTAAGCAGTTGTCTTATTATTTTTTCGTTTTCAGGATCTTGGAGAAAGTCTGTGACACTTGTGAGCCTCCCTACCAATGACAGGTATGATCTTAGCACTAGGTTGAAATAGGTGCCCACGTCCTTTGTGATGTCTCTAATGTGGGACACCATAAGTGATTTTGAATAAGGTCTCGGTGCTGAATGAATCGGGATACTGTATTTGTTTCCAATGTAAATGTCCTCGGTCAAAATTTGGCATAGTCTTTTTCTCATCAAGGCTTCAGCGTGCCTCAGTCCAAAGTTCAAAGTCAACAGACTATGTTGTGGCTTACACGTGCAATTTTCTTCTTCACCCTGCAACTAGGATGCACAGAGTGTCCGTTTTTATGTCCTTATCCCCTTTTTTGCTTAGAGGAATGTCCAAAATGAAGCCACAACTTTTTGCACAAAAGTTCTATGTCTTTGTCTAGCTGGTCTTGCATCCTTCTTCTTCGTCATGGGTCTCATCTGCACGTGCAGTGGTTCTTCCCCATTGCTCGTCGATTCCTCTCATTGGGGTGCAGGCAGGGGGCCTTCTCCGATGTAGGGTTTGATATCACCGAGAAAAATCCACGCTCTCCTGCCATGTACTTTAACAGAGGACGGAGTGCAGTCCTCTATGATAAAAGAACCATTGAATCTTGGCTCGTCCCACCTTTTCCTTGTATCATTTCTCACAAGGACGGCCTCTCCAGGGAAGACGAGTGGAACATGTAGACCTTAAACTGAGTCTGATAAAGTGTCTCCTTCTGTGTTCTGTGCTACGCTGCACCCTTTTCGTCGTCGCTGCAGCTGGTCTGAAATTACAGTAAGGCAAGATGTCATACAGTTCAGATAGTTTTGCATTTCAGATCCTAAAATCTCTCCTGTTGACTGGGCATCACATCTAGCTCTATCTCGGGGTTTTAGGTTGAGTTCTCATTCTTCTTCCTGTGGCTATCTTGTGTGGCGTAAGATGATGGTCGGAGCCAGGTTGGTTCCGAAGAGCATACAGTGCCAGCGAAAGGCAGTGCAACCATCCCTTCTTTAGAGTAAGCTTCAACTTGGCTATCCTTTCGTTTAACAAGCCGTTGAGCTTCTCACAGATCCCATTACCTTGTGGATGATACGCCGACGAGAACTTGTGCTTTATACCAAACAGCAAGCTAATCTACTCAAATATTGAATAAACAAAGTGAGGGCCATTATCTGATCTCATGACTTCGCGCACCCCCCACCTGTGGAACACTTCCCTCACAAAAAATGTGGCTGCACAGGTACAGTCTGGGTGTGTACATGGACCTGCCTCTATCCATCTAGAGAATGGACACACCACAACAATTAAGTATCTGTACCCGTTACATACTTGAATCATGTTGACGTAATCGATATGCAAGTGCTGAAAAGGACCATTTGGCCTGGGGATGACTCCTCTCATTACTTTTAGTGTGTGCCCAGCGGTGGATTGCTGGCAGATTATGCAGTTCACCATAAAGAATGCAACATGCTCAGCTAAATTCGGTATAAACCAGTCTTCCACAAGCTTTGCTGCTAGATACTCCTATGCGCCGGGTAATGTTTAGCTCCAGTGCTATTTTTAATAGGGCTACAGGCATTACTGGTTTACCAGTGCTGTCTTGTCATCACAAGCTGTCAGAGGGGTTTAAAGAACACCCTCAATGTTTCCACAGGTTCTTCTCTTCCTGCGGTGCCTCCCCTTGGAGTTCCATTAACTGTGTTTGCCCCAAATTGTTGTAGCCCTCAGGTGCGGTTCGTGTAAGCATCATTAGTCCATTGGCATGGATAGCTTCCACTGCCATAACCATCTCACTTTTTGATGCCACACGCTTGGCTTCCGTGTCTGCTGCTTGATTTCTGTGTGAGATAAAATCTGTCTCTTTGATGTGGGCGGCGCATTTCACGACCGCTCTGCCCACTGGGAGCTGTAGTGCCTTAATCAGCCTGTCCAATAAGGCTGCGTGCTGCACTGGCGTGCCATCTGCTTGGAGGCAACCCCTCCTTTTCCAGCGCGCTAAGCCTGTGTGCACTGTTGACGTCACATAGGCAGAGTCACTGTACACCGTTACTTCCTGGTCTGCGTGATTCTCAATGGCGAGTATCAACGCCAATAATTCTGCAGCCTGTGCTGAATAATGAGATGATATTCGAGCACTAAGAAGCACTTGAAACTCTCCATTCGCTGTGTGCTTTATCGCAGCAACGCCTGTCTATCTTTGCCCATCACTTTGGTCGATTCTAGAAGACCCATCAATAAAGATGATCTCTCCTCCTGCCAAGGCATTTTTTTTTACCCTGGGAATTTAATCATAGAATTCTTCATAATTTGCGCAGTCATGTATCGGCTCTCCCTCAGTGACTGGCTCTGCGATGAACATAGCTGGGTTTACTATCTTACATCAGACTATTTTTATCGATGGGCTTGATATGATCACTTCATAAGCAAAAGCTCTCTGAAATGTCAATGTGCCCTTTGGTTTCTCTAGAATGGCAAATAATGAGTGCTCGACGTACAACGTCATGGAGCATCCCATTACAATGGTTGTCGCGTTCTCTATGGCGACCGATGCGGCAGCTAAACTTTGTTCGCATGCGAAGTGGCCTCTCATTACTGGGTCTAGATTCCCACTGTAGTATGCCAGGGGCTTGTACCCCAAGGAGGTTCTTTGAGCGAGCACTGCCGTCATGACGCTGCCATTTGTGTGTGAAAAAACAGGTAAAATTCCTCTTCATAATTGGGAATTCCGAGAACTGGAGCTGTACAAATCGCTCTCTTGAGTTCAGCAAACCTTTTCTCCATGGCCTCAGACCATTCAATCTTTTCTTTCGTCACTTGGGCCTTCTTTAGGGCCTGAAGTAAAGGCTTAGTATAAGAGCTGTAGTCGAAGACCCATGCCCTGACATAGTTGCATAGGCCTAGAAAGCTCTGCATCTGCTTTATCGTGTGTGGCTTAGCCATGTTCAATATGGCTTCAGCCCTTTCTGGGATCACTCTCTTTCCTTCATGTGAGATTAGCTGGCTTATGTACAGCACTTCCTGTTGACAATATTGTAACTTTTCCTTGTCACCCTTATATCCTTTCTCAGCCAGTATAGTCAATAGTTGAATAGAATCGTGCCTTCATTGCTCTTCTGTTGTGCTGCAGATTAGGATGTCATCCACATAATGTAAGACAACACGTTTTAATGCAATATTGCTTAAGTGCATCTGCAGGACTCTGTTGAAAATAGAAGGGGACTCACAGTACCCCTGTGGCATCCTCATGCTTTTCAGACGCATTTGTCTGAACGTGAATGACGTCAGATCTTGTGAGTCACGGTGCAACTGGATTGAGAAAAATGCATTTTTCAAGTCAATCACCGTGAAATATTTTGCCTCAACGGGCATATTGCATAATATTGTAGCCGGGTTAGGGACTAAAGGGAACTCTGCCTCAACAATATCATTTATTGGGCGTAAATCCTGAATTAAACGCCAAGACCCTCCCTTTGATTTTTTGACAGGATACACTGACATATTACATGGTGACTCTGATGTCACTAAGATGCCCTGGTCCATCATGGCGGAAATTGTCTTGAAAATCCCCTCATCTGCCTCTCTTGACATGGAATATTGTCGGGCTCTTGGTAGAATTGCTCCTGGTTTCAGTTTAATCCTTACTTCTCGAACCCCCTTCAAGAGACCCACGTCATAGGGTCCGGTAGTCCACACTGAGACAGGCACTTTAGCTATATCGTCATCAAAATATTCAGGACGTTTTAGTGCCAACATCATTCTCTGTGGTACTTCTCTTTTAATCATCTTTACCAAAAAGGTGAGACTTACTTCTACCATTGTCTCTCCCATTTCTGCTTGTTCTTCAAACAGATCGTCATCGGTGACGTCAGTCACTCGATATCCTTCTTCGATGGCGATAATCGTGCACCATTCACTGCGCTCATTATCATAACCGTCAACCAAAACCACTTTCCCTCGCATTGCTGCTGTGTGTATCATCAAGGGAAATACTTGTTCCTCCTCCTCATGCATACGTATTCTTGCTTGGTCTGAATAAAAACTCATCAGGGGTTCTCATGATCCTGTCTGCAAGGCCTGGCAATCCTGCCATAAGCACACGCATGCCATATGCGAAGATTTCTGGCTTTAATGGTATTGCCCTCATGGCTATGTGTCCTGAGTATGCTCTAACCATTGTGCATACATTTGAATAGTGCATTCCTGGAGTGGAACATACTATGCCCTCCTCCGTGAACAACATTTTCATGTTCAACTTTGTCATTAAGTCTCGACCCAAAATGTTTACTGCGGTCTGATGGGAGTATAATAAAGGTACATTAATTTCGTACTCTCCTATGGAGACTGGGAGTGCGTTTGTAAAGGGAACTCGACTGTGAGCTCCTGTAAAACTCTGAGTATCTATGGCCTCGCCAGACAAGGAAAACTTGCCTTCACGTATGTACGAGCATGTTGCACCCGTGTCCACTAGGAAGGAATATTCTTTACACCCTATAACGACATCCACCCTAGGTTCCCTGTGAGGGTCTGGTGTCACTGATAGGATAGGGCACATCAGAGCTCCCAGTGAGCTGTCCTAGTTCATATACAAGTTTGGCCCATTGTGCACTTGTGGATTTTCCCCAATCCCATTGTTACTTCCCTTTCCAGGGTTCTGGGTCTGGCCAGTGCTCATCGTTTGTGACACTTGCAAAGGTGCCTGTTGGGTTTGTCTTTGTGGAAAATTGCCCATGCTCTGAGGTTGCACTCCTTGTTGCGCTCCTGGCACTTGTTGTTGCACCGTGTGATTCTGTGCAATGCCCTGTTATAAAACTGCAGGTGGATTCGCCATGTCTGCTCCCATTCCTTGGCCGTTCTGTATCATGCATTGATTTCTGCATGTGCGCGCCAAATGCCCTGTCATTCCATATAGCCAACATACTGGTGGTGGTCGGATTAGTTGCCCATTTGACATATCCGGGTTTCCATTTTGCATGTTTTGGAAGCCACCTTGATTATTTTGGAAACCTCCCTGATTGCTCTGCCATCCTCTTACCCTAAATCCTCTTCCCCGTGGGTAAAACCCTACGTTACCCTGATTATTTTGTTGTGGACTAGCCACCTGCTGCATGCTTGATTCAGTTGCTCTAGTTATCATGGCTCCTTCAAGGGCATACTTTGATCATTTCTTCTGCACCAATTTCGCTTCCTCACCCTTTCGAGTTGCTTCCTTTTTTGCGATTCTTTTCCGGCAGCAGTGTACAATACTGTGCAATAGTCAACTGTATTTCAGCCCAAGGTTTAGCCTCAACTCCTACCAATTTCTTGGGTTTTTCTGCACTGGTTCTGGCAACCCTTGGCACAATATATGGTAAAACACAGGTATTGATTTTGTCCACGATTCATGAGTCTCGCGTACCCATGCATCTTGGAAATTCTCTATATAAATTAACGGATCCTCAGAATCCTTCATTTTTCAAGTCATTATATCTCCCATATCGGAAGTATCTGGATAAAGTACTCGTAGCACTGTCGTGATAAGCTGCTAGGCGCTTGCAGTAACCTGCATTTGCACTAACCCACTGAGCTATCTTGTGTGTATTAGAGAATATTCGAAGCGTGGAGGAAAATGCTGATATCAACCAGGCCTCTCGAACCGGGTGAGCCTGCATGCTTGCAAGGGGTTAATTGTGAAGGCCTTACCTGAAGACATAAAACATCTAACATTTGCAAGAGGCTCTACGCAGCCCTTGGGAGCCAGGCACAGCTTTGCTCGTCTTCGCTCTGCGAGTCAGGTGCACTGATAAGGCAAGAATGTCAGATCTTCTCAAAACACAGTGCCCGAAGCCTGGGAGCCAAGACTGGCTGTTTCCAGTCTTGTAACTTTCCAAGCGAAAACATGTTTACTGCCCGGAAGGGTGAGCCTAGAAGCTTCTCGAAGAGCTGACACGTCATGATGATTGATGTGCAGCTCCTAATAAGAGAACTATACTTGGACCAGGGAAGGGAGGACTCATCCTGGGCTGTTGGAAAGACGCGCGTACCAAGAGGAACAGTGCCTGGACGACCAGCTGTGCACTATCTGGGCCGAGACTCCTAGCATCACATCCCCGCTCTGGTGTAGGACTGTGTGGGCTTGGCCAGTCCTCCCCTCCTCTTCCGAGGAGTGCCGGGCACCTGTAGCGGCGAGGGTCCTGGGTGTGATCTGATCGTACCTTCATCTACATTTTATTAGGAGCGTAAGACCAAATAATTGCATATTCATCTGTGATTGATAATTGGCATTATATAGCTTCCACTTTCTATTTCCACATTATTGTAAATTGCTGCTTAGTTCTCATTAGACACTGTAGATAATAAATGCAAGCATCATATATTCTGTGTGATTGGCTTTTTTCCAGACTGAGTTCATCGTGCGTCTTAAACCTTATTCGTGTGGGAAGGTAATTAGGAGTGATTTACTTTGCACAAAGGGCTGAATCCCAGGGGGGTCTGGGTACTGTTTATCACTACATTTGGCGCTGTGAGCAGGGTTTACGAGCACAATGCCATTCTGGAAAAAACATGCAAAAGATGAATGCAATGAGGAAGATAGTGCACTCTGTCACATCCCAGGATGGCCGGCATCAAATGCTTGGTCGGGTGTGGCAGATATTTTGCATCGGTACTCGGCACCGAGGGCATGGGACATTCTTGAAAATGATGTTTCCCCGGCGGTAATTAGTAAGTGCTTGGAGAGTTTACCGCTTAAGAAATGCAGAAGGGAGCTAAAGGCAGCTGGAAACATAGGTTGGTTATTCCTGCAGGCGCTTAGAAAGGTGCATGAGAATGAATTGCTTAAAGATGCGCAGATTCGCAAATTAACAGATGAGATTTCCCTGCTCCAGGAGCAACAAATCATTATGAGAGAGACCCTTAAATCATCCGTTAAGCGGGCTGATCAGATGGAGGACAGGTGTGCCTCTTTAGCTGTGCGTGTAGCCACGCACAAGCGCAGACAACGGCGGGGCAATCCGTCAAAGATAAGGATTCGCGTGCTTATTAGGAAAGATAACTGGGACCCAAATGTATGGTCGGGTGAAGTCAGTGACAGCGAAACTGAGCAAGCATATGACTGGAATGAATCTGTTGAAATCAGGCTTGCAGAGTTAAATTGTTCTGACGAAAAGGAGCTGGAATGTGCTCCAAAGAAATGTGTTTATCCAGCCCGGCCGTTAATCAATAACAAGTCAAAAGGCCAAGCTGGCGGTGCAAATATTCAGAATACTAGGATTGTCTGCGATTATACACAGACAGAGCTTTTAGAGATTGCTAAGTTATTTAGACAGAGGCCAGGTGAAGCACTTCTGAGGTCGTACCTTTGCCTCTGGGACACGGGTGCCGATAGTATCTTCTTAACCCCAGAAGAACTGTTAAAGATGGGTTCACTCACTACTAATGTAATGTTGGGACAGATAGTGCGTGGTGCGCTCGGGCAGCAAGTCTCTCATTCCTTGTTTAATTGGCTTCAGACTGCCCTAATGACTTTGTATGGGAGTCCAATGGATATGGAAGAGAGTTGGGGCGGTTGGCAGGCACTAACTGAAGCAACAGATCAGCTTAGAGAGATGGGTTTACAGTGTGCACTGTACAGTGCAAATTTTGCAGGGCTTGACATGGAGTTGTTTACAGCTGAATGCGCGAACATTTGTTAAGAAATGCACCGAGTCACATGAAGGGCGCATTGCTTTCATTGCTGGGTCCAGCGCAAGGCAAAGCCATTGGTGATGGCAATTCTGTTAGGGCAATTAGAAGAGCTGGATGTGCGTAAAGCAGCGCGCCTAGTGGCTGCAAACAATGATTCAGAGAAAAAGTGTGGCAAAAATGTAAAGTCTAAAGAGAAAACTGATACTGTTGAGATCACACGCAGACAAATGTGGGTGGACCTGCTGAAAGCAGGAATTCCAAGGGAAGAGATAAACGGTAAACCCACATCTGTGCTGCTTGAGAAATGGAAGAAATTGAAAAAACAGGGATCGGGAAAAACTAAGCCCTCTGCACCCTCTGAAGAGGAGGTGTTGAAGCCCAAAGTGCGAGCAAAAGGTTACCCTGATTTGGCAAAGGACAAGTGGGAGGTCCCAGACCCCATTTTTGATTGAAGGGCTGGCTCTGTCTTTGAGGTACAGTTAATAAAGAGAACTAGTCCCAGAGACAGACGCCCTTTTGTGCCACTTACCTTGTACTTGGATGAGAAAGTAAAACATGTTTTGGCTCTATTAGACACAGGAGCTGAGGTAACCATTCTGAATGGCAATCCCAGTAAATTATCTGGTCCCAGAGTTTTGGTCAATGGTTATGGGGGAGCAGAAACTGTTGCAAAAGCCTTTAATGTAAAAATGTCAATTGGCGAGGGATTGCCTTTCACAGCAAATGTTTTGATTGCAGATATACCGGAGTACATCCTTGGCATGGATGTGTTGTTGGGCAAAAGTGTGACTACAGATTTAGGCGAATTTGTTTTTGGCAATCAAAAAATCCATGTGAGAGTTGTTAACCCCGTTGTGGTTGGGCATGCCAAATGGTCCCCCTTGCATTTACCGCCTCCTGCTGAGCCAGGGTGCGTGAAACAGTGCCGGTTGCCAGGAGGACATAAAGAGATTGGTGAAACTATTGAGTCATTGGTGAAAGCTGGCATAATGAGGCCGGCAGTCAGCCCATTCAACTCGCCGATCTGGCCTGTCCGCCGCCCAGATGGGGCGTGGCGTCTGACGATTGATTACCGCATTTTGAACAAGAAGGTGCCGCCCTTAGCTGCGGCGGTGCCAGACATCATCACCCTGATTGAAAACCTTACGAGAGAAGTGGGTGAATGGAATGTGGTCCTTGACTTGGCCAATGCATTTTTCTCCATTGATATTGACACTAAATCACAAGACCAATTTGCTATCACTTGGGGAGACAGACAATTTACCTTTACTAAATTGCCCCAGGGGTATGTGCATAGTCCCACTTTGTATCATGGATTGATTGCCAGAGACTTAAAGATGGTGCAGTTGGATGATGTATTTATTGCTCATTACATTGATGACATCATGCTGACCAGTGCTGAGAAAGAACATGTAGAAAAAGCTGCTGAAAAGTTAATCACACACATGCAAAATCGGGGGTGGGCCATAAATCCCAAAAAGGTACAGGGGCCTGCCCAAGAGGTGAAATTTCTAGGTGCAATCTGGTCTGGGTCAGTTAAGAAAATTCCCGACCCGGTAATTGATATGGTTCAGCAGATGGCTCCACCAGCAGATAAAAAAGAAGCGCAAAGATTCATTGGGTTAATGGGTTTTTGGAGAAATCACATACCTCATTTAAGCCTGATACTGAAACCCATTTACAAAGTCACCAGAAAGAAACATGACTTTACATGGGGCCTAGAGCAACAGACTTCCTTCCAACAGGCTAAAGACGCATTGCAAAATTACATCACGCTGGGGCCCCTGACAAAAACTGATCCTTTTGAATTGGAAATTCTCGTCTACAATGACGTGGCTGTGTGGAGCTTGTGGCAAAAGCAAGGACAGAAAAGAGTGCCGTAGGGGTTCTGGTCAAGGAAGCTCACAGATCCTATGACAAGATACACTCCGCTTGAGAAACAAGTTGCTGCAGTGTAATGGGCTCTAGTTGAGACTGAAAGAATCACAGGCGAGCAACCAGTGACAATTTGCACAGAAATTCCGATTATGGGCTGGGTGCGTGACACTGCTGCAAGCGGGAAAAGTGGCAGAGCACAAGACGCCACTCATGTCAAATGGAAATGGTATTTACAACAACGTGCGAAAGCTGGCCGCACAGGGGTTTCCAGACTGCAAGAACAAATGCTGGAGGCAGTAGATCTGGAAGCGATGCCTGAACCAAACACCCCTGTGGCATTGCCAGAATCTCCCTTCAAAGTCGCACCCGCCTACGATACATTGACAGAGGAAGAACAAAAGTCTGCATGGTTCACGGACGGCACCGCAAAGTATGATGAAGGGCAAAGACACTGGCAAGCTGTTGCATTCCAGCCCCACCGAGAAACACTGCTAATGAGAGAAGGTGTGGGAGGATCAAGTCAATATGCTGAACTGCAGGCGGTGGCCTCCGTGATTGAACAGGTGAAGGAAACAGAGACTGCATACATATACACAGACAGGTGGGCCACATATCAAGGCCTGACACATTGGGCACCGGCATGGAGAAGAGACGGTTGGCAGATCAAGAACACTCCGATCTGGGGAGGGCCAGACATCTGGGAAGAGATGTGGTGCAAAGGTGAGAGGTGCAAAATCTGCATTGGGCATGTCGATGCACACATGCCCCCCGACACCTCACTGGCTGCCCTGTTCAACAATGAAGTGGACCAAATGGCAAAGATTCGCCCAGTGACAACACCGCAAGAAGCTGAGGTGCTGCAAGGGATGGCGGATTGGGCACACCAAACCTCAGGGCATCTAGGGCAAACAGGAATTTATCTTTGGGCAAAAAAGAGACAATTGCCCATTACCATGGATCAAGCCAGAAAAGCTGCCTCCCAATGTTCTGTGTGCTGTGAAGTGAAGCACTACCCTCTGGAGAGGAAGCCTCAAGGCCCTTTGAGAAGAGGTGAAAGAGCTGCTAGCGTATGGCAAATTGATTACATTGGCCCTTTACCGCCCGAGAATGGAAAGCATTATGTGTTGACCATGGTAGACACATACTCTGGACTGCTATTAGCTTATCCAGCCGCCCATGCAGATCAACCGGCTACCTTGCAAGGCATGGAATACCTCATCAGACACTATGGCATCCCGGATGAAATCCAATCAGACCAAGGCAGCCATTTTGCTGGACACAATGTGCAAGACTGGGCACTAGAGCAAGGCATAAAATCGACACTGCACATCAGCCGGTACCCAGAATCCTCTGCTCTGGTGGAACGTAGCAATGGGCTGCTCAAGCAACAAATAAAGAAGCTGACTAAGACTCACACTCTCAAGGGGTGGTCCAAACACCTGGCACAAGCACCGTTTGAACTGAACAATCGTCCACTGGGAAATCGCCAGACACCCTTTGTGAGACTGACAAGTGAGAAAGTGGAATCTACAAAGACTCTTGTGTGAAAAACCGACAAAGAAGCTAAGCTGCCTGTGCAAGCCACTGCAAGCAGCATTGGACTTGATCTATCTACCTGTGAAGATGATGTTATACCGGCGGGGCAAACCAAATCTATCTCGCTGGGTATTGGCATCAAATTGCCGGCTGGCACTTATGGACGCATTGCTGCACGATCCAGCCTGGCGAAAAAAGGCATTGACATATTGGGAGGTGTGATTGATCCTGATTATAGAGGGACTGTTTCTGTACTTTTACATAATGCTGGTGCATCTGCAGTACCATTAACTAAATATGACCGAATTGCACAATTGATTTGTGAACCAGCAGTTGTTCCCCTAGTGGTAGAGAGCAAGCAATCCCCAGACACTACATTGAGGGGGGAAGGAGGCTTCGGTAGCACGGGAAAAAAGGTGTGGGTGCACCATCCTAACAAAAAGCCTGAGGCTGGGAAAGTGTTAATTCAAGGTGTTGGAAGTACTTATGTTGTACTTTTGCATAATTCTGATGTGCCTGTTTATATTCCCGCTACTAGGCTCACACCACGAACGTAGAGCAGTATGAAGGGGATGGGACTTGCCTTGCTGTGGGTGCTCCTGGCCTGCCACGCCAACGCTTTCTCTGTAAAGAATGGGTTGATGCAAGACGCTACATGGACTCTGAGAATCGCATGCACTACACCTGATGCTCCAGTCCTGCGTGATAACTACAACCGCACCGTAACCTGTGAGAAAAGCGTATCCACATGGAACTGCAAATGTTCTAGATTGGCACATTGTCGGACACCTTTTGTCACTTACTCATATGACTGGTGCTTATGAAATCTTAGGCCCAAACGTTTCAGTGAATGGATCAAATAATTTGTTTGATGTTTCATGTTTCTTTTGCCCCAAGAACTGCAGCGAGTGTACTCGCCAAGATTTTCTGGACTATAACTTGACCAAATGCCTTTCATACAATTGTACGTTGAAACAGCCTCTACCAGAGTTTGTATCAAAAACCAATATTGTATATGGTAGGCATCCCACTTGGAGGATGGTGTTTTCCAAATCATACAAAGTAGAAACTGTGAACATGCTGGATTTTCTAGTAGTAAGACAACATTTAAATTGCAGACATGTGATGCACGCTTCTATCATTACAGAGGTACACTTAGACATAGATTTGTCACGGGGCAATGTTTCCTTAGTACTACCAAGCTGCTATAAATGGAGTCAATTTCTATGGCCCATCACCAAATTGCGCGTAGCTAGGGGTTTAGATTCATTGATTGCGGGTGCAGCGGGAGTGGGAACGGGGGCTTTAAATGCTTTTGACATAGAAACTGTGCGCAACAAGTTAGCCACTATGGGTTCTGATGCCAGCGGCGCTATAAAGCTTCTGGCCCAGTGGGGCCCATTGATAAGCCCTACCCTGCGCCACACTGCTACAAGTATTGGCAACCACTAGAAGTGGCAGAATTTCAGCTATGAAGACATTTTCTCTGCCATAGGGCAGGTCAACAAAACTGCTAAAGACACACGATGCATTCTATGGCAAATTTGGCTAAATCAGCAGGTGTTGGCTTTCCGCTCCGAATGGGGGCGACTATCTTCAACCCACTGGCACACAGAGCTACAGTTACCAGAAAACATATGGATTAAGCCGCTTGCTTTTGATTGCATGAATAACACATGCCATGCGTTAATGCAAGTTAGTAGGACCGCTTATGCTCTAGAAATATGGTGCCCTTTTATAGTATTGCCTATGAAAATCAATGGTTCCTGGTGGGTTCCGCAAATGCGAGGGTAATGATTAGACAGCCAAAACTGCACCATCCACAGTCACACCTGCATGCCCTCGGATCAGGAGTGGGTGTGTCCCCAAACGGGGAGGATTCCTGACCCATGCATGCATCCCTTAGCAGGGGAGTGCACCTGGATGCAATACCACATTAATGGGACTGACATCTTCCAGATAGATCAGCATAAAGCTTGCATAGTTCCTAATCATTCCTTGCGTATTAACAATTATAAGCTATTAGGGAATCCTCAAGTCTTTTGCGTAGATCAAGTTGCGACTATCTTAGACATTGTTACACTTTCCTTATATTCTTTAACCCAGTGGTCTCACACTACTCTGCATTCTGAGCTCACGCATTTGCTTAACTGGACTCTATCCTATGGGGTGATTACTGCCCGGTTCAAGCTATTAGACAGTTTGCCCAAACTGCTTGGAAAGATTTCCAGACGCTAGCTACCTCGGTTATTTCTGCAGAGTACAAGCTGATAATAGACAGAAACCAATTAATCAAAACTGCTGACCATCTGCAATCAGTTACTACTCACCACTGGTGGGATATATTCACTGGATGGTCTCCCTCCTCCACTAAGCTGCTTAATATAATACTGCACCCATTGCTGTGGTTGCTGATTTCCCTAATATTCATACTTATCGTCTTCATTGGGCGCTTGCGCAGAATGTCTTTCCTTTATACTAGAATGACTGCGCTAGAGAAACGCTTAATCTGCCTACAGCACACTGTACATGCTTCCAATCGTGGAACTGAGTCAGCATTTTCAGGCCTCACTTCGAAAGGGGTGGAATGTCGTGATAAGCTGCTAGGCGCTTGCAGTAACCTGCATTTGCACTAACCCACTGAGCTATCTTGTGTGTATTAGAGAATATTCGAAGCGTGGAGGAAAATGCTGACATCAATCAGGCCTCTCGAACCGGGTGAGCCTGCATGCTTGCAAGGGGTTAATTGCGAAGACCTTACCTGAAGACATAAAACATCTAGCATTTGCAAGAGGCTCTACGCAGCCCTTGGGAGCCAGGCACAGCTTTGCTCGTCTTCGCTCTGCGAGTCAGGTGCACTGATAAGGCAAGCATGTCAGATCTTCTCAAAACACAGTGCCCGAAGCCTGGGAGCCAAGACTGGCTGTTTCCAGTCTTGTAACTTTCCTAGCGAAAACATGTTTACTGCCCGGAAGGGTGAGCCTAGAAGCTTCTCGAAGAGCTGACACGTCATGATGATTGATGTGCAGCTCCTAATAAGAGAACTATACTTGGACCAGGGAAGGGAGGACTCATCCTGGGCTGTTGGAAAGACACGCGTACCAAGAGGAACAGTGCTTGGACGACCAGCCGTGCACTATCTGGGCCGAGACTCCTAGCATCACATCCCCGCTCTGGTGTAGGACTGTGGGGGCTTGGCCAGTCCTCCCCTCCTCTTCCGAGGAGTGCCGGGCACCTGTAGCGGCGAGGGTCCTGGGTGTGATCTGATCGTACCTTCATCTACATTTTATTAGGAGCTTAAGACCAAATAATTGCATATTCATCTGTGATTGATAATTGGCATTATATAGCTTCCACTTTCTATTTCCACATTATTGTAAATTGCTGCTTAGTTCTCATTAGACACTGTAGATAATAAATGCAAGCATCATATATTCTGTGTGATTGGCTTTTTTCCAGACTGAGTTCATTGTGCGTCTTAAACCTTATTCGTGTGGGAAGGTAATTAGGAGTGATTTACTTTGCACAAAGGGCTGAATCCCAGGGGGGTCCGGGTACTGTTTATCACTACATTTGGCGCTGTGAGCAGGGTTTACGAGAACGATGCCATTCTGGAAAAAACATGCAAAAGATGAATGCAATGAGGAAGATAGTGCACTCTGTCACATCCCAGGATGGCCGGCATCAAATGCTTGGTCGGGTGTGGCAGATATTTTTCATCGGTACTCGGCACCGACAGCATGGGACATTCTTGAAAATGATGTTTCCCCGGCGGTAATTAGTAAGTGCTTGGAGAGTTTACCGCTTAAGAAATGCAGAAGGGAGCTAAAGGCAGCTGGAAACGTAGGCTGGTTAATCCTGCAGGCGCTCAGAAAGGTGCATGAGAATGAATTGCTTAAAGATGCGCAGATTCGCAAATTAACAGATGAGATTTCCCTGCTCCAGGAGCAACAAATCATTATGAGAGAGACCCTTGAATCATCCGTTAAGCGGGCTGATCAGATGGAGGACAGGTGTGCCTCTTTAGCTGTGCGTGTAGCCACGCACAAGCGCAGACAACGGCGGGGCAATCCGTCAAAGATAAGGATTTGCGCGCTTATTAGGAAAGATAACTGGGACCCAAATTTATGGTCGGGAGAAGTCAGTGACAGCGAAACTGAGCAAGCATATGACTGGAATGAATCTGTTGAAATCAGGCTTGCAGAGTTAAATTGTTCTGACGAAGAAGAGCTGGAAGGTGCTCCAAAGAAATGTGTTTATCCAGCGCGGCCGTTAATCACTAACAAGTGAAAAGGCCAAGCTGGCGGTGCAAATATTCAGAATACTAGGATTGTCTGCGATTATACACAGACAGAGCTTTTAGAGATTTCTAAGTTATTTAGACAGAGGCCAGGTGAAGCACTTCTGAGGTCATACCTTTGCCTCTGGGACACGGGTGCCGATAGTATCTTCTTAACCCCAGAAGAACTGTTAAAGATGGGTTCACTCACTACTAATGTAATGTTGGGACAGCAAGTCTCTCATTCCTTGTTTAATTGGCTTCAGACTGCCCTAATGACTTTGTATGGGAGTCTAATGGATATGGAAGAGAGTTGGGGCGGTTGGCAGTCACTAACTGAAGCAACAGATCAGCTTAGAGAGATGGGTTTACAGTGTGCACTGTACAGTGCAAATTTTGCAGGGCCTGACATGGAGTTGTTTACAGCTGGCATGCGCGCACATTTGTTAAGAAATGCACCGAGTCACATGAAGGGCGCATTGCTTTCATTGCTGGGTCCAGCGCAAGGCAAAGCCATTGGTGATGGCAATTCTGTTAGGGCAATTAGAAGAGCTGGATGTGCGTAAAGCAGCGCGCCTAGTGGCTGCAAACAATGATTCAGAGAAAAAGTGTGGCAAAAATCTAAAGTCTAAAGAGAAAACTGATACTGTTGAGATCACACGCAGACAAATGTGGGTGGACCTGCTGAAAACAGGAATTCCAAGGGAAGAGATAAACGGTAAACCCACATCTGTGCTGCTTGAGAAATGGAAGAAATTGAAAAGACAGGGATTGGGAAAAACTAAGCCCTCTGCACCCTCTGAAGAGGAGGTGTTGAAGCCCAAAGTGCGAGCAAAAGGTTACCCTGATTTGGCAAAGGACAAGTGGGAGGTCCCAGACCCCATTTTTGATTGAAGGGCTGGCTCTGTCTTTGAGGTACAGTTAATAAAGAGAACTAGTCCCAGAGACAGACACCCTTTTGTGAAACTTACATTGAATTTGGATGAGAAAGTAAACATGTTTTGGCTCTGTTAGACACAGGAGCTGAGGTAACCATTCTGAATGGCAACCCCAGTAAATTATCTGGTCCCAGAGTTTTGGTCAATGGTTATGGGGGAGCAGAAACTGTTGCAAAAGCCTTTAATGTAAAAATGTCAATTGGCGAGGGATTGCCTTTCACAGCAAATGTTTTGATTGCAGATATACCGGAGTACATCCTTGGCATGGATGTGTTGTTGGGCAAAAGTGTGACTACAGATTTAGGCGAATTTGTTTTTGGCAATCAAAAAATCCATGTGAGAGTTGTTAACCCCGTTGTGGTTGGGCATGCCAAATGGTCCCCCTTGCATTTACCGCCTCCTGCTGAGCCAGTGTGCGTGAAACAGTGCCGGTTGCCAGGAGGACATAAAGAGATTGGTGAAACTATTGAGTCATTGGTGAAAGCTGGCATAATGAGGCCGGCAGTCAGCCCATTCAACTCGCCGATCTGGCCTGTCCGCCGCCCAGATGGGGCGTGGCGTCTGATGATTGATTACCGCATTTTGAACAAGAAGGTGCCGCCCTTTGCTGCGGCGGTGCCAGACATCATCACCCTGATTGAAAACCTTACGAGAGAAGTGGGTGAATGGAATGTGGTCCTTGACCTGGCCAATGCATTTTTCTCCATTGATATTGACACTGAATCACAAGACCAATTTGCTATCACTTGGGGAGACAGACAATTTACCTTTACTAAATTGCCCCAGGGGTATGTGCATAGTCCCACTCTGTAGCATGGATTGACTGCCAGAGACTTAAAGATGGTGCAGTTGGATGATGTATTTATTGCTCATTACATTGATGACATCATGCTGACCAGTGCTGAGAAAGAACATGTAGAAAAAGCTGCTGAAAAGTTAATCACACACATGCAAAATCGGGGGTGGGCCATAAATCCCAAAAAGGTACAGGGGCCTGCCCAAGAGGTGAAATTTCTAGGTGCAATCTGGTCTGGGTCAGTTAAGAAAATTCCCGACCCGGTAATTGATATGGTTCAGCAGATGGCTCCACCAGCAGATAAAAAAGAAGCGCAAAGATTCATTGGGTTAATGGGTTTTTGGAGAAATCACATACCTCATTTAAGCCTGATACTGAAACCCATTTACAAAGTCACCAGAAAGAAACATGACTTTACATGGGGCCTAGAGCAACAGACTTCCTTCCAACAGGCTAAAGACACGTTGCAAAATTACATCACGCTGGGGCCCATGACAAAAACTGATCCTTTTGAATTGGAAATTCTTGTCTACAATGACGTGGCTGTGTGGAGCTTGTGGCAAAAGCAAGGACAGAAAAGAGTGCCGTAGGGGTTCTGGTCAAGGAAGCTCACAGATCCTATGACAAGATACACTCCGCTTGAGAAACAAGTTGCTGCAGTGTACTGGGCTCTAGTTGAGACTGAAAGAATCACAGGCGAGCAACCAGTGACAATTTGCACAGAAATTCCGATTATGGGCTGGGTGCGTGACACTGCTGCAAGCGGGAAAAGTGGCAGAGCACAAGACGCCACTCATGTCAAATGGAAATGGTATTTACAGCAACGTGCGAAAGCTGGCCGCACAGGGGTTTCCAGACTGCAAGAACAAATGCTGGAGGCAGTAGATCTGGAAGCGATGCCTGAACCAAACACCCCTGTGGCGTTGCCAGAATCTCCCTTCAAAGTCGCACCCGCCTACGATACATTGACAGAGGAAGAACAAAAGTCTGCATGGTTCACGGACGGCACCGCAAAGTATGATAAAGGGCAAAGACACTGGCAAGCTGTTGCATTCCAGCCCCACCGAGAAACACTGCTAATGAGAGAAGGTGTGGGAGGATCAAGTCAATATGCTGAACTGCAGGCGGTGGCCTCCGTGATTGAACAGGTGAAGGAAACAGAGACTGCATACATATACACAGACAGGTGGGCCACATATCAAGGCCTGACACATTGGGCACCGGCATGGAGAAGAGACGGTTGGCAGATCAAGAACACTCCGATCTGGGGAGGGCCAGACATCTGGGAAGAGATGTGGTGCAAAGGTGAGAGGTGCAAAATCTGCATTGGGCATGTCGATGCACACATGCCCCCCGACACCTCACTGGCTGCCCTGTTCAACAATGAAGTGGACCAAATGGCAAAGATTCGCCCAGTGACAACACCGCAAGAAGCTGAGGTGCTGCAAGGGATGGCGGATTGGGCACACCAAACCTCAGGGCATCTAGGGCAAACAGGAATTTATCATTGGGCAAAAAAGAGACAATTGCCCATTACCATGGATCAAGCCAGAAAAGCTGCCTCCCAATGTTCTGTGTGCTGTGAAGTGAAGCACTACCCTCTGGAGAGGAAGCCTCAAGGCCCTTTGAGAAGAGGTGAAAGAGCTGCTAGCATATGGCAAATTGACTACATTGGCCCTTTACCGCCCGAGAATGGAAAGCATTATGTGTTGACCATGGTAGACACATACTCTGGACTGCTATTAGCTTATCCAGCCGCCCATGCAGATCAACGGGCTACCTTGCAAGGCATGGAATACCTCATCAGACACTATGGCATCCCGGATGAAATCCAATCAGACCAAGACAGCCATTTTGCTGGACACAATGTGCAAGAGTGGGCACTAGAGCAAGGCATAAAATCGAAACTGCACATCAGCCGGTACCCAGAATCCTCTGCTCTGGTGGAACGCAGCAATGGGCTGCTCAAGCAACAAATAAAGAAGCTGACTAAGACTCACACTCTCAAGGGGTGGTCCAAACACCTGGCACAAGCACTGTTTGAACTGAACAATCGTCCACTGGGAAATCGCCAGACACCCTTTGTGAGACTGACAAGTGAGAAAGTGGAATCTACAAAGACTCTTGTTGTGTGTAAAACCGACAAAGAAGCTCAGCTGCCTGTGCAAGCCACTGCAGGCAGCATTGGACTTGATCTATCTACCTGTAAAGATGATGTTATACCGGCGGGGCAAACCAAATCTATCTCGCTGGGTATTGGCATCAAATTGCCGGCTGGCACTTATGGACGCATTGCTGCACGATCCAGCCTGGCGAAAAAAGGCATTGACATATTGGGAGGTGTGATTGATCCTGATTATAGAGGGACTGTTTCTGTACTTTTACATAATGCTGGTGCATCTGCAGTATCATTAACTAAATAGGACCGAATTGCACAATTGATTTGTGAACCAGCAGTTGTTCCCCTAGTGGTAGAGAGCAAGCAATCCCCAGACACTACATTGAGGGGGGAAGGAGGCTTCGGTAGCACGGGAAAAAAGGTGTGGGTGCACCATCCTAACAAAAAGCCTGAGGCTGGGGACGTGTTAAGTCAAGGTGTTGGAAGTACTTATGTTGTACTTTTGCATAATTCTGATGTGCCTGTTTATATTCCCGCTACTAGGCTCACACCACGAACGTAGAGCAGTATGAAGGGGATGGGACTTGCCTTGCTGTGGGTGCTCCTGGCCTGCCAAGCCAACGCTTTCTCTGTAAAGAATGGGTTGATGCAAGACGCTACATGGACTCTGAGAATCGCATGCACTACACCTGATGCTCCAGTCCTGCGTGATAACTACAACCGCACCGTAACCTGTGAGAAAAGCGTTACAAATGAGTATCCACATGGAACTGCAAGAGTTCTAGATTGGCACATTGTCGGACACCTTTTGTCACTTACTCATATGACTGGTGCTTATGAAATCTTAGGCCCAAACGTTTCAGTGAATGGATCAAATAATTTGTTTGATGTTTCATGTTTCTTTTGCCCCAAGAACTGCAGCGAGTGTACTCGCCAAGATTTTCTGGACTATAACTTGACCAAATGCCTTTCATACAATTGTACGTTGAAACAGCCTCTACCAGAGTTTGTATCAAAAACCAATATTGTATATGGTAGGCATCCCACTTGGAGGATGGTGTTTTTCAAATCATACAAAGTAGAAACTGTGAACATGCTAGATTTTCTAGTAGTAAGACAACATTTAAATTGCAGACATGTGATGCACGCTTCTATCATTGCAGAGGTACACTTAGACATAGATTTGTCACGGGGCAATGTTTCCTTAGTACTACCAAGCTGCTATAAATGGAGTCAATTTCTATGGCCCATCACCAAATTGCGCGTAGCTAGGGGTTTAGATTCATTGATTGCGGGTGCAGCGGGAGTGGGAACGGGGGCTTTAAATGCTTTTGACATAGAAACTGTGCGCAACAAGTTAGCCACTATGGGTTCTGATGCCAGCGGCGCTATAAAGCTCCTGGCCCAGTGGGGCCCATTGATAAGCCCTACCCTGCGCAACACTGCTACAAGTATTGGCAACCACTAGAAGTGGCAGAATTTCAGCTATGAAGACATTTTCTCTGCCATAGGGCAGGTCAACAAAACTGCTAAAGACACACGATGCATTCTATGGCAAATTTGGCTAAATCAGCAGGTGTTGGCTTTCCGCTCCGAATGGGGGCGACTATCTTCAACCCACTGGCACACAGAGCTACAGTTACCAGCAAACATATGGATTAAGCCGCTTCCTTTTGATTGCATGAATAACACATGCCATGCGTTAATGCAAGTTAGTAGGACCGCTTATGCTCTAGAAATATGGTGCCCTTTTATAGTATTGCCTATGAAAATCAATGGTTCCTGGTGGGTTCCGCAAATATGAGGGGAATGGTTAGACAAGCAAAACTACACCATCCACAGTCACACCTGCATGCCCTGGGATCAGGGGTGGGTGTGTCCCCTAACTGGGAGGGTTCCGGACCCATGCATGCATCCCGTAGCAGGGGGGTGCACCTGGATGCAATACCACATTAATGGGACTGACATCTTCCAGATAGATCAGCATAAAGCTTGCATAGTTACTAATCATTCCTTGCTTATTAACAATTATAAGCTATTAGGGAATCCTCAAGTCTTTTGCGTAGATCAAGTTGCGACTATCTTAGACATTGTTACTCATACCTTATATTCTTTAACCCAGTGGTCTCACACTACTCTGCACTCTGAGCTCACGCATTTTGCTTAACTGGACTCTATCCTATGGGTTGATTACTGCCCGGTTCAAGCTATTAGACAGTTTGCCCAAACTGCTTGGAAAGATTTCCAGACGCTAGCTACCTCGGTTATTTCTGCAGAGTACAAGCTGATAATAGACAGAAACCAATTAATCAAAACTGCTGACCATCTGCAATCAGTTACTACTCACCACTGGTGGGATATATTCACTGGATGGTCTCCCTCCTCCACTAAGCTACTTAATATAATACTGCACCCATTGCTGTGGTTGCTGATTTCCCTAATATTCATACTTATCGTCTTCATTGGTCTCTTGCGCAGAATGTCTTTCCTTTATACTAGAATGACTGCGCTAGAGAAACGCTTAATCGGCCTACAGCACACTGTACATGCTTCCAATCGTGGAACTGAGTCAGCATTTTCAGGCCTCACTTCGAAAGGGATGGAATGTCGTGATAAGATGCTAGGCGCTTGCATTAACCTGCATTTGCACTAACCCACTGAGCTATCTTGTGTGTATTAGAGCCTATTCGAAGCGTGGAGGAAAATGCTGACATCAACCAGGCCTCTCAAACCGGGTGAGCCTGCATGCTTGCAAGGGGTTAATTGCGAAGGCCTTTCCTGAAGACATAAAACATCTAGCATTTGCAAGAGGCTCTACGCAGCCCTTGGGAGCCAGGCACAGCTTTGCTCGTCTTCGCTCTGCGAATCAGGTGCACTGATAAGGCAAGAATGTCAGATCTTCTCAAAACACAGTGCCCGAAGCCTGGGAGCCAAGACTGGCTGTTTCCAGTCTTGTAACTTTACAAGCGAAAACATGTTTACTGCCCGGAAGGGAGAGCCTAGAAGCTTCTCGAAGAGCTGACAAGTCATGAAGATTGACGTGCAGCTCCTAATAAGAGAACTATACTTGGACCAGGGAAGGGAGGACTCATCCTGGGCTGTTGGAAAGATGCGCGTACCAAGAGGAACAGTGCCTGGACGACCAGCTGTGCACTATCTGGGCCGAGACTCCTAGCATCACATCCCCGCTCTGGTGTAGGACTGTGGGGGCTTGGCCAGTCCTCCCCTCCTCTTCTGAGGAGTGCCGGGCACCTGAAGCGGCGAGGGTCCTGGGTGTGATCTGATCGTACTTTCATCTACATTTTATTAGGAGCGTAAGACCAAATAATTGCATATTCATCTGTGATTGATAATTGCCATTATATAGCTTGCACTTTCTATTTCCACATTATTGTAAATTTCTGCTTAGTTCTCATTAGACACTGTAGATAATAAATGCAAGCATCATATAGTCTGTGTGATTGGCTTTTTTCCAGACTGAGTTCATCGTGCGTCTTAAACCTTATTTGTGTGGGAAGGTAATTAGGAGTGATTTACTTTGCACAAAGGGCTGGATCCCAGGGGGGTGCGGGTACTGTTTATCACTACAAGCGCTTTCCATACTGCTGCTCTACAATTGTTAAATGGTGCTCCGTCATGCGCGGTATTAATTGTGGTTACGCCAGGGTAGCCTGCTCATGCCCACACATCGCCTGCTCTCTCACCAAGTATGGCGATTAGGAGACCTTTGATGTTCCCTATAGCTAGCGTGTTGCCTCCTGTCATTTTTTCTAACTCATGTATCCATTTTCAAGTTTTCTCGATCCATGTGTGGCCATGGAATATATTGTGGTATTATTCCCCCCTTCTCTAGTAGCGGAAATTGGAATGTGTAGCCCTCTTTCTCTTTTCTCATTGTTCTCCTGTCTATTGGAGGGGTAATATTCCTGCATCGCCGTCTACCTGGCAATGTCCTTAGTCTGTCTACATAGGGTGGTGAAAACACACCCCTCTGACCATGAGGTGCTCCTTCATGTTGGTCAGACTGCGTGGCTTACTCTGATGCCCTTGGTGCAAACTCGCTAGTGTCTGACCATCGTATCCCTTTTTCCCTCGGGAGTCGTCTCTCGCTTCGCCTCCCTTCTTCGTTTTCCTTGCGCTCTTCCCTTTCGGAGTCGGACATTGTCTGTCCCCAATTCACACAACTTCTCGTATCCTCTTTGTTCCTGCTTATTTCTAATCTATCCAGGGATAGCTCTCTATTCCCACTACTTCGAGTGTGCTCCTCAGTGTCATACAGCTGAGTGCTTTCCAAGCGCTCTTCTTCCCCCTCTCCTTGGGGTATTTGTTCTAGCCCAATTTCATCATATATTTTATCGATCGTTTCTCTGATGCTTCTGGTGTCAAAGTCATCTTCAATATTTGCCCTGGACGTGCCTAGTACTGAATCGTACGCAGGAAAGAATTCTTCGATGCCTTCCCAGTCTACAACTGGATCGAGTTTTTTACCCTCCCTCTCCAAATACTCAAGATGGCGTGCTCTCTGTCTTCGCTTACGCTCAATATCGTCATCAAATTCTTTGTGCTTCCTCGCCTCTTCTCTGACCCTATCTTCTTCCTTTCTCTTTTCATTTCTACGGTCATCTGCCCTTCGAATTTCCTCATCTCTTCGTCTTCTTATTCTTTTCTCACATATCCTCTGCTCTTCTTCTAACCTTTGCTGGTTCTGTCTTGATCATAGGCTGCTCTTGGGTTGCGATCAAGCTGTTTTTCTTGCTCTTCGTGATATAGCTGTTCTAACCTTTGTCTGTCTTTCCTTCTTATTCTTTCGTCTCTTAACTCCTCTCCTTTCCCCTTTCTCTGTGTCTCATCTAACCTCTCCTTTTATCTTGCGTCATCAATGCCTTTGCCATCGAATTTCAATAAAATGTGTCCTCCCGTCCATTCGTCTTTTGCGTATACTATCTCATCAGTTCTGTCTTCGCTCCCTTTCCATCTCTTCCCTTCTCTCTCCTTGTCGAGAGATGCACTTGTCTGTGCCTGATCTTTCCTTTCATCATCGCGTCTCCCTGTGTCCCTTGGGACTGCAGAGGTAATATTCTTGTCCTTATCTCTCCCTTGATTCTCGTCACTACTATGTGTAGGTGACTCATATGCGGGGTCGCTGTACCCCGTGGCTGCTTTAAGTTCCCTTAACGGGTATAATCCCTCGTCCTTACTTTCCTTGATTTTTATTTTGGGCGGGGCTGGTGTTGCGGTTGGCATCTCACCCCCCTCTGTGCATAGGTTAAGTATCCAATCTGTTGGCGGCTCTTCCTCCTTTCCCTGTTCGTACATTTTCCACAGCTCGCGAACAGCAAGGCGTTTTTCTAACTTCTTTCCTGTATATGTGGCATGCAAATATGTCGTCATATGTTGTAAGACGACTTTTGATAAAGACCCATTTTGTGGCCATGGCATAAACATCTTGTGGGCGATACCTTTAACCCACTCGGTACTATATATCTTTAGCTTGGGTGCGTGTTTTGGCAATTGCTTGCATAAGTGTGCCAATGGAGTTATGTCTTCCATGCTTAAATATGTTCCCTTTCCTCTCATATAACACTTGTCAATGCTTTTGTGTGGTTTAAACAGCTTCTAACAATATGAGCGAGCACCAAATATCGCAAGCTCCAAACCAAATTTTCCACAAATATGTTATACTACCGATTTGTTCAAAAAACATCAATTCATGTGCGATTCTGTCTCAGCTATCAAATCGCATGAAATTTTTTAATTAGTTTTCTCAACAAAATGTTCAATGCATATGTGTGATGTCACAACAGAGAAACATATAAGACAGACACTTAACAGACTAGACGGACACCAGCTGGACACAAATATCTCTGTCTCTAATCATTACCCGTTCATGGAGTGTAAATGTACCCCTTTCACAACGTCTTTAAACGTTGTGGTAGCCTAGTCATTACCCATTATGTGGGATTCTGGGTACATGTTTCTTCTAGCCGCTATATTAAAGCGCAGGAATAAGGCGAATCATCTCTCTTCTCGGGTGTCTGCCCCGGTAACCTCTTTCTTCTCGGATGTCTACCCCGGTAACCTCTCTTTTATCTTTTATTGCTCTCGAGTCATTATCCCCTTATATAAATACAGTCTTCTTTACTTCTAACAATATTTTGTTTTCCCTCCTCCCTCCGTTACCTTTTCCCTTTACTTGTTCTAAGGCATGCACTATTTGCCAAAGCATTCAATTTTTTGCTTCACTAAACCGTTCGCATTGTTCGTCTCTGGACCCTGAGGATCACTGCCTATGTTACCGCCTTCTTCAGCTTTTCGCCCGCTCAGCTTCCCGTAGGAATGGGAAGGAAAGTGTGGGGAACATGGGACCCTTCAGGCCCTGACTGCAGTCTCTTCTTTATATACCACTGTCTACGGGGAGATTCACGGTCTACTCAGCCGAATGGCTTAGGACTTGTGATATTGCAGAGGACCTAGAGTTACTTTATGTCGACGGTCAATAGGTGTCTTATTTTAATCCATAATCGATAGTCGATAAACCATCCTCTGCTACCAAGTGTACTGGGGAGACCCCCGGCCGGCCCATAGAGTCAGGGTTTGCTCCAGAGTACTTTAAGACAAGATAGCTGCACCTTGAGATGGATGGGGGTGCAGGTTTTTTTACTCCAACACCAATCAATAAGGACAACTCAATGGATTGGCAACGGGGAGTCTGTTTAATGACAAGTACAAAAAACGGGGAAACATGGAAATCAACAGTGATGCGATAGTCCGTCTCGCTTCAACTCCCTCAAACTTCAAACAAACAGTAACATTTATATCAAAAACTCATCATAATCTGACGTGTAATGCTGAAAAGTTAACGTGCAATTCTATTGGTTAGGAAAAGGTAACTTTACTATAGGTACTATATTTGTATATGGTAACGGAGTGAGAGGATTGGATAAACACTATCAGGTGGGCGTCTAAGCCCTTCCTTCTAACATTACTCTAGTAGACGTCACTATGAGTATGACGTCCCATTGGTTCTACTATCTATAGGACCCTAGATTATTTGGTCCATTGTGATTGGGTTGGCTTCAACCCCATGCATAAATCTCCACTTTACTTAGCAGCACGCAGAATGATCAACCAGGTGCAGGGTGTCCTAAGATTCACCCTGCCTTCCCTTAATCCTTCATTACTTTAGTGGCTATGTGTCAATTAGTTGGCTGTGGTCGGCCTCGAAACTGTGTCTTCTTGTCAGCAAAAGTTATGATATCTCTGTCTGGGCGACAGCCAGGGGTAGGTGTGAACCCATGCTTCTTCTTGCTCGGATGGTCACGTGCTGCTCACACCGTGAATCTGCCTGGTTTCCTTCAATTTGTGCATTTAATTCTTATTTGGCTTGCCACCTGCCTACGCCTCCTTATCTCTGCCTTCCTGAGATAGGCTGTTCTTTTCTTAAGTTTCGATTCCGTAAAGCTACTGTTTGCTCCTTCTATTGGTCTGACCTTGGCTCTTCCTGGCTCACGTTGCCTCTGCTGAGTTTCGATTCAGCCATCTCTTCTTGTTTTAGCTGGAATACGAATCCTGTCCTGTTTGACCTCTAGTAACCTGAGTTAATTCTGCCTTTGTGTAAAGTGGACTCGCACTTGTATAATGTGCTTAGTTGAGGAAGATATGTATAGGTGGCGCTTGCCGCAGTCTATCTTCTACTAAGCATAGCAAGCCGCATTGTTTTCTTAGCTTTCTTGCGGTTTCAAGCATATATACAGGCGTTAGCCGGTTGAATGGCTTCATCCTGCTTTACATTTTACGCTTCTTTATTTTTCAACATTGTCTCTCCTTCTAGGTTCACGATATCCTTATTCATGGCATTTCGTCTCTTGTGTCATCTTTGGGTCATCATATCTTCTATCTGTAAGTCTGTCCGGACCTTTGTGACGTCACCATTCGTCTTCAATTAAGGCATTTGTGGTTTCTTCCGGGACAGAATTTGAGCAATCTTCATTTCGTTTCATTTGCTGGTAGGGTTTTCTCAATGGGTACCTTACTGTCCATGGTTGTCTGGTTATTGGTACTTCAACAGGTGTTTTTCTTCTGATAGGCACTGGGCAGAGCCCTACTGCGGCTCTCTGCTGGTTTATTTGTTCATCATACTTCACATATTTCGGTGTGAACGTTCCTGGTACTTCAAAAAGGGCGACTGGAGTGCAGGCTTTATTTGGGATCTCCTCTACAATTGTCTTTAGAGGTACCCACACTGCAGCAACCAGATGCACTCTCAGGGATAGCAGGTCCTCCTGTGAGTAGGGGACGTGCACCTGAGGTGGTTGGCACCCCCTTATTAACTATTGCGCCTTTATTGTCTGGCAGGTCCACCTTAGCATGGCATATTTCCAGGCATGTGAAAGAGCGGATTTGGGAAAGGGAATATTTTGACATATTCTCATTATCAGCAGTAGAGGCAGCAGGTTCTGACATTACGGTTAGCAAAGAAGAGGACAAGAAGAGGCAGAAAAAACACATGGCTGAAGAGAACATATTAAACTGGAACAGTGCATTCTTTTTATTAGCAGCCGTTCGATGGAGAAACATCCATAGCAGGGGTCTGCCTTATGGAGGTATAGGGAAACTATTGTCGATGAGCAGAGAATGTACGGCTCCACGGGTTGGATAGATTACGACAGGGATTTTAGATCCAAGATGGTTCGGGTTATGACACGGGACCAGAAGGACATGGAAGGATGGATTTCATTCATGGGTGGTAAGGACAGGGCTAGTAAGCCAACTGTTGAGGTGTCAAAGGGTACACAGAAGCCGTGGTATCGTAAGGATGGCCCCAACCATGGAGCCGACTGGTGGCCCTTTGATCATGGCCCATCAGCACTGAAGAGGAATGATCAAGCACACAGGGGTTTCACTTCTGGACAGACCTGCTGATCATTTAACAAAGGGTCTTGCAGTTGGGGTGCAAGGTACCGATTTCCACACCATTGCTCGAAATGTTGGGGTAGTCACCCTGTTGGAAAATGCTTCAAAGCCGAGGGCGAGCGGAGGGGCAGAGGGCAACACGAAGGTGCTCAATAGATCAGTGTGCGAAAAGGACTCTCCCCACTGGGAAAATGGTGCAGCAAGAATTTTTACAATTATTATCCGAAGGACAAAGTGTGTGAGTTACTATATGGATTTCATTGTTCTGCAGACTACCAGGGTGGATACTAACGGTTTATATTTATGTACTGTCTTAGGAATGGGGATTTCTGAGGACGACGAGGACCGCCTCAGGTTTGTCTCTAGAGTATGGCCATGGGCATTGCAGAAGTGCCCAGAATTTAGGTAAGGTATGCAACGCTCCCACTGGATGCAGGCTCAGCAGTGAGACTGTATATAATACTAATGTTCAGCAGAAACACTTACAACCAGAAGTGTTATAAAAACGAAAGGTCTATTATGAAGACAGTATGCCAGGTAAAGCCTTGGTGAAGTACTTCGTCATACAGTTATAAACATATTAGAAAACACAACACAAGCCTGGCAGGTACACAGACCAAAAGCATGAACAACTTCTGACATGGGCAGTGTAGATGCATCTAGATAAGGTCTGAGGTTTTGGGGTTGTTGGGGGCAGTGGCAGAGCCACCCCCAAAGCGTGACAGAGTTATGGGGTGGTCCTAGCCAGGGAGGAGTTTGATGCTGCGGTTTGGGCCGTGAACGGTTCCTAATGGCTGCACTCGAGCCAGGTACAGACGACAGACCCTTATGGACAGTTGAGACTCCTCGTCAACAAGATTCAGTGGTCCTGAGAAATTACTGCTTGGCAGTTTAAAATTAGAAGTGGATGTCTGCTACTCTGCAAAACCGAAGTGACAAGTGTCCCCTGGAACAATATAATTATGATTATGAGCTAGACTCTCTGAGTGGACACCTCAGAAAGATGATGATTATTCAGAGTGGCGGCCACCCAGGACCACCCTCGTTGCTGATTACCCTGGTCCAACCCCCTATGTTATTATGTAGGTTGTTTGGCTACATGCGCAATATTTTGCATTATCTGGTCCCTCAGTAGTGTCATGTAAATTTGTTTCAGAGCTACATTCAAGATGGTTTGTATTAAGTGTGTTTTCAGTGTAATCATTTACATTAGGTGGACTGACTCAATAACACAATACATCAGCTCTGCCTAAGAAGGGGGAAGGAGGAATTAAAGTCGGAGGAGTATTTGGAGACAATAGAGCTGGTGGATACCGTGTTCGCTGGTGATGGCCGTTCCCAATCCCATAGGAGAATTACTTCCCCATATGACTATTGTACTGTGGACGCACCACCTTGACCCCATGGGAATGGTCTCCCCCTTGGGAATAAGGGACAACGTCCTCAGATTCGTCACAGTACAGAGACAACCATCTGAACACCAATGTGATGCCATTTTGGCTCTTATGAGACATTTTCTCACCAGACCAACTGTCTCATCAATGCTTGAATACATAACCAAAGAGTCTTCTTGCACAATTAGGTAATTCACTGAACCTCCCTCAGGCCACTAAAAGTGGTGCATTAAGCAAAATTCACTCTCCTTTGTTTTTGGCAGATTACCCAACAATGGCACCTTCACAAAGTGGCCTGCCCTCCTCCCTTCCTTCAGTTTTCTTTCCAATTTCTGCACCACTAGCTCAGAGTGCTCCAAACTGTTTTGAAATGTTCTGCCCATCTGCCACCACTGAAAATGTAATAGCCATTCCCGAAAACCCACTCCAAAACTTTGGCCCAACTAATGCACCCTTTTCCTGTCCAGGTAGTGTTCCAGCCACACCCACAGCCTGCCCAATGTTCGAGAGCTTCTCCAGCAGTCCCCTGATGCTGTTTCCACGCTTCTCATAGTGTCCCCCAAAACATCCCCCTCGTCTGTGACATTGTACCAAAAGGTGTCCCCCGCTATGCTTCGAGCACTCATGTATGTAGCAATAGCCAACGCTGGCAGACATCCCTCTTTTAAATAACCAGCAAGCAGCTCCATCCTGGACTGCTGCTCACCCTTGCCCACCCACTCATTGTATAGCAGGACCGGATGGAAACGGCATGGACAGTGCCAGCAGCCCGCTGGGCGTGAGCATCCCTGCAGTAGACTGCGTTGGTGCATTCCATTGAAGTCAATGACCGAAATCCAAGTCCTCCTATGCCATTGATTGATCTTCACCCATCCTAGACCTGAACTGTTTATTGTACTGTAGACAAGCAAACCCACCAAAAATGCACTTGCGCCTCACCGGTCACGTCAATATATTACATGAGCGCTACACTGCTCTCCCATACTTCTCACGATGTATTTTGGCATATATTAGAAATGCCAAAAGACAATTGTCAAATACACTCTAGGCCTCTTTGCCAACTCCCTCTCTTCATCGTTCGACCCTCTCCCTACACCGTATTCCCCTGTGCAACAACTTAAAAACATCCATAAACTCTCCAGTCTATATCTTCTCCTTGGAAAGTGACAGGTGTGGCCACAATACTTTAGCTACTCGCATGGCAACTCTTTTCTGCTTCAACCCTGTCCCCGACATCGAAATGCTTGTGAACATTCCCTTTCATTTACGTCACCACTTCTTCCTTCTGCGTCACTATTGACACTCTCGCAAGATCAAGGTCTTCTGCGACCTCCACGAATCCTTTTTTTCACACACCAGCCACGCTCTTACATACTCCAGGCCTCCTCATCCTTCCGCCCTGTGCCATTTCTCTCTCCCGTAACTCCACCTCCTCCAATGTCTGTCCCATGCTTTATAACAACCCATCTGCTTGCCCTGTTAATGTGCTCTATCCTCACCCTACTGCTGGTCACCACTGGCTCCACGCCGCCACAGCAACCACTTATGCTCCTGTAACCACGCTCATGGCTCTTGTTGCCCTTTCCACCATGCTGACCTTCCTGCGCTCACTCCCTGACCCTGGTATCTCTCACTTGGGTGGCCTGTCTACCAGCCCCTCGTAACCCCTTGGGTGTCATCCTTTTTCATACCCCATGCCATCCCACCACACTCTATCATTTCCTCTGTCCCCTCCATCGGGCAGGGGAAACCCCTCTGCACTGTGCCCGGCAGTGCTTCAGTCCCGGCTTTCTCCATCAGCTTCTTTCTTGGCAGCCACGCTTCACTCATTGCAGCCACTTGGTTGCTCCACCTGTTCTCCTGAGGAGGCTCGCTCAAAATCTTTCCTGCCTCTGCCAGATCAGTCCCCAAACTCGCTGTGTCCTTCTTGGCCAGCCACCGTGGACACTTTTTTTCCATGGCGGAAGTGCTACATCCTCCACACCCTCGTCTGCTCCCGGGGCGGCCCCCCCTTGCCACTCTCCCATCAGCACATGACGCCAAAGTCACCTCTTGCAGTCCCTTCGTCACCGTGCATTACTTCCCAGGGCACCTTTTTATCACAATGTATCTTGCAAAATCAGCCTTGTGCCTTTTGCACACCCCGACCTACCACGCTGTGCAACAATCAACCCCCCTCCATCACCTTGTGCCCCTCTCTGCCCTGCACTCTTCCATGTAGGCGTTTGTCTTTCTGCACCATTCTCACATCCACGTACTCCCGGTCTCCTGCCCCTTCCCTCTGACCTCCTCACTGTCCCTTTTGCGCTCAACACCTGATCCCAAGTCCACAGACACCCACTGACTTTACTCAAAGCACAGACCCCTGTCTACCTCAGCCCCTGGTATGTTGTACAACATGTGTCAGTGTTGATGGGCTCCTTTAAGAGCCATATACACACACACACGCGCATGCACGAATGCATGCCTGCAAGCTGCAAGAGCCATGAGGCTTGAACATCATGTCTCAATGAATGCATGTCTGCAAAAAGCCTTGCGCGGGGGCAGAGAGTCCACTTGAGTACCCATAAACTGGCAATAGTAGCAGTAGCACTGTGAGGTGAACCATTCCGCAGTTGGTGCTTGAAACACTTGTGTATAGGCGCGCTATAAATAAAATATATCATATATCATACAGGCCTGAAGGTTCTTCAGTCAAGGAATGGGGGTGATACACTTCGTTTGTAATGAATATGCTCCTCTTGTTCAAAGAGCACCTACAAACCATCTAATCCTTGGTATTCATCGTCTTTCACGCTCCTGAAGAAAAAATACCGGCAAACGGATCGCCTCTGGAGGAAACTGAAAACGATTACCTCTGGTTTAAATGTAACAACAGCTTTGAAGAAATACAAAGTTGCAATCTTTGAAGCCAAGGCTACGTTTATCCATGTTAGGGCCCAAGGACTAAATCCAGCAGTGGTGGCTTGACACGTCATGATGCAATTGAGTCTTTCTGACAATATACCCCTCAAGAGTACGAAAGGACAGATTGAGGTGAGTATTGCCCAAGTATTAAAATAAGACTCAAGACGATGCAATAACTAAGCAGGATGATGAGCAGATACTCACAAGCAAGAAATGTAGACTGGGACTGATAGTTCCAAGCTAGATTGGTGAGTATCCTGAAACAAGAGAAGTAGCTATTACCATTAGTACAGGATAGTAAGAAAAGGAAGAATCAGGCAGTTGTGTGCTTACCAATGATTGTCCTGGAGGAATTCTGAAGAAGAATTTGTTGAAATTAAGTGGTAGTCCTGGGAACACTAAGTCTTGTTTTCCTATTCCTGCCGGCACGAGGACGCCTAAAGAAGTCTTTAATCCTTGCGCCGAAGCGCTAATGTCCTTGGATCCTTGCGCTGTTGTGCTAGTGTCCTTTAAGCTCCTTAGAGTCTTTGGGCCAAAAAAGAAAGAAGACTTGACGATGGTTTGAAGATGAATCAGTCCAATAGACGTTCCAGTTTGGCAGCAAGCGGGTAAGACGTGAGGGATGAAACGAATGCAGTCCAATAGACGCTCCGGTTTGGCAACGAGCAGGTAAGACTTGAGGGATGAGACGAATGCAGTCCGATAGACGTTCCAGTTTGGCAGCAATCAGGTAAGACGTGAGGGATGAGACGAATGCAGTCCGATAGACGTTCCGGTTTGACAGCAGGCAGGTAAGACGTGAGGGATGAGACGAAGGCAGTCCGTGGACGTTCTGGGTCAACAACAGATACCAAGTAAGCAATGACAAAGAATGGGGCAAGGGAGGTCAAAGAGCAGACCAGGGAATCGAAGAACAGATAACAAGGCACAAAATACGAAGTTTGAAATTACAAATTCAGAAGCAGCGCCGTGCAGCGGAGGCGGGTTAATATACAGATCAGCTGACCGCACGCACAATGCACCGCCGTAGGCTTGACCGTCTACGTGACTGCAAAGGGTGCCAACATTTCCAGGGAAACCCACAGCGTTCCCTGAAGGAACGCGTAAACAGGGACGAACACGTTTTCAGAGGGTTTAATGAGAATCCCGAATTCGAATGTATACTGTTAAAGCTACTGGGGAGTCGGGAAAGTTTCTTCTTGTGTGTACCAGATCTATGACAAGAAATAGAGGAATCAAACGGAACCCTGAAAGTTTCCTCCCCAAAGAAAGATCCCCGGAGTGAGAGGCCAAGAACCTGGCCATGAGGAGGGGAGCATGCACATTTGACTCAGGTTCCCATGTACGCTCTTCCGGACCGTAACCTTTCCAGTCAATAAGAAAATGACGAACCCCACGTATCATCTTCGTATCGAGAATAGCTTTAACCTCATACTCCTCCACACCCTTGACCATCACTGGTGCCGGACGAGAAGGGAGGCAAGTGCCTGCAGGGCATGGTTTCAAAAGGGAAACATGAAAGACTGGATGTATCTTCCACTGGGAAGGCAACTCTAAAACGGACTACCAAAGGATTGAGCACTTCCTTAATAGGAAAAGGACCCACAAAATGAGGTACTAAACATCTAGGACCAGGCCAATGGAGATTCTTAGAAGCCAACCAGACCAGCATTCCGGGTTGATAATCAGGAGCAGGAGTCCGGTGCTTGTCAGCATAGCGTTTAGCTTGCCGTTGCGCGGCCTCCAAGTGATCAGAGATCGTCTCCCTCAGGGAAATGAAATCACGGATGCAGTCCTGAGCTGCCGGATTGTCAGTGGTAGGAATAACATCTCCAGGAATTAACCTGGGATGTAGACCATAAAGAGCAAAGAATGGAGTGGTACCAGTAGATGAATGGACTGAGTTATTGTACACATATTCTGCTGCTCACAAAACATTTAACCATGACTCTTCATGTTGGGTGATTAGACAGCGTAAGAATTGTTCCATAGTGGCATTCACCCTTTCTGTCTGCCCATCGGTTTCAGAGTGATAGGCCGTGGAGTAACGTCCTTCAATACCCAAGGCAGTGACGAGATGATGCCAGAAACAGGAGGTAAACTGTGAACCTTGATCAGTGATGATGATTTCTGGCAGGCCAAAATGACAATACACGTGCTGCAAGAACAATTCCGCTAGGACCGGGGCAGAAGGTATGCCTTGGCAAGGTACGAACAAAGCCATCTTAGAAAAATAGTCTATGACCACCCATATGGTATCACAGACTCTGACAAGCGGTAGTTCTACCACAAAGTCCATCGAAATCATTAGCCAAGGTTTCTTCGGGACAGGCATGGGATGAATGAATCCCATTGGTTTGGACGCCGTACCTTTGCACTGAGCACAAATGGCCCAATTCTTGATGTAATCCGACACATCCTTAGTCATAGTAGGCCAGAATGTCCATCTTTTCAGTAACTAACTCAAGAGTCTTGCGTCTACCCGGAAGTGCAGCCATTAAGGCATCATGACACCACTGGAGAGCTAACACACGGGTTTCAGGTGTAGGAAGATAAAGCCGCCCTTTTACATATGGCATTGAGTGGGTGATTTCCATCTCATAGTCATGGAGTTCTGGAGGATTAGTCGCCATCCAGGATTGAATCAAACCCTTCAAAGAGGAATCAACAGTACAAGAAAAAATGACAAACGACGGCTGTAATACCTTTCCTTCCCAGACAGGCGTCTGTCCACCTTCATTCAATCTGGATAATGCATCTGCCTTAGAATGCAAACTGCCGGGACGGTAAATGATTTGGAAGTGTACATTGAAAAGAATTCATGCCAATGTATGTGACGTGCGGTGGTACAGCGTACTGATTTAAGAGCAAGAAGATTACGGTGGTCGGTGAAAACCTGTACCGGAGCAATAGTATTCAATAGAAGGTGTCTCCACACCAGGAATGCATCATGTATTGCGAGTAGTTCACGTTCAGTGATCGTATAATTCATCTCATACTTGGTAAGTTTTCTAGAATGATAGGCCACTGGAAGTAGAAGACCTGTGTCCTCACATCTATGAGAAAGAACAGCCCCAATAGCCTGATCAGTGGCATCGGCCTCGACAACAAATGGACGCTTTTGGTCCGGATGCTGGAGCACCGGGGCTGAAGTTAACGTGGATTTAAGCATGTCAAATGCTTCTTGGGCTTGATCAGTCCAAACAAAGCGATTCTTGGAGCTAGTTAGTGCAGTCAAGGGAGCTGCGATAGCAGAAAAGGAATGGATGAACCGCCTGTAAAAGTTTGCAAACCCTAAAAAGGACTGAAGGGATTTTACATGAGTTGGGACAGGCCAGTCCAAGATCGCTTTAACGTTATTATTGCTCATCTTAACACCCTCACTGGTGATGTCGTAGCCTAAGAATTCCACCTGATCAGCATGAAAGACACACTTCTCCAATTTAGCATAGAGACTGTTTTCACGCAGTCTCTGTAAAACAGTGGAGACGTGTTGAACATGTTCTTTGTAGGTAGAGGAATAAATGAGAATATCATCAAGATAGACAACCATGAACCGGTCCAGTAAATCCTTGAAAACATCATTGATGAAATACTGGAGCGTAGCCGTGGCATTATTCAAATATTCAAAAAGACCGTACTTTGTCTTAAAGGCTGTCTTCCATTCGTCACCTTCTCTGATTGTCACCAGATTATAAGCTCCCCTTAAATCCAGTTTGGTAAAAAACTTGGAAGAACCCAGTTGATCCAACAGGACTGAAATCAGAGGAATTGGATACTGATTCTGGACTGTGATTGCATTCAGTTCTCTGTAATCGATACAGGGGTATAAGTCTCCCTCTTTTATGGGAACAAAAAAAGAGGTGATGCTGCTGGAGACCTAGAGGGGCGAATGAATCCCGTACTGAGTGCTTGGTCTAAGTACTCTTTTAGCACAACGTCCTCCTTTTGCGTGAGTGAATACATTCTACCAGAAGGAATACGGGCCTCTGCCAGTAGTTCAATCGGGCAATCATAGGGACGTGCGGAGGTATCTTTTCTGCCACCTTTTTATCAAAAATGTCCCTGAAAGAATCAAATTCTTTAGGAAGCACTGTAGTGATAGCCCCAATAGTGAATGCTGCATCCAGGAGCATGGAACTAGGATTTCTGGATACAACCGTAGATATATGACAAGACTCCTGACATTGGTCCGAGGTAAATACAACAGAACGTGACATCCAGTTGATGATGGGATTGTGTTTAGTTAACCAGGGCAGTCCCAGAATCAGCTTGAGTTGTGGAGCTGAAATGACATCAAAATGGATGATCTCTGAATGTGTGTTACCAATTGATAACACAAGGTCAATGGTTTGTTCCATCACCAGACCAGAGATCAGGGATGTCCCGCCCACTGCATTAACTAACTCTGGTGTTTTCTTTGAAAGCAATGGAATGGAATGATCCCAAACATATTGAGCGTCCACATAATTTCCGGTTGCACCTAAATCAAGAATGGGTTAGACAGACCAGGGTTTCTCAGATGGACAAAACAAGGTAGCCAATACCGAGAAAGGAACCGAGGATCTGGGGTCCATGACAACTTGACTCGACAAAGGGACCCTGTCTATTGTCGAGCTTTGGCGTTTCCCGCCTTCTTAGGTTTCTTGGGACAAAGCTTCAAGAAGTGTTCTGACGAGCCACAGTAGAAGCATACATGATTGGCCCTTCGAAAGCTCTCTTTCTGTGGGAGTAAGTGGGCATCGAATGGCACCAATCTGCATTGGCTCGGATGTTGAAACAGGTGTCAACACAGGCGGGACGGCGAGGGTGGTTCTTTGTTCGCCCTTTCGTTCTGCCTGGCGAGCGTCAATTTGCAACACAAGGTCAACCAGTTCTGGGAAACCACTAGGCACAACCGGTACTGTTGCTAAAACGTCCTTCAAGCCTTCCGAAAGACCTTTATAGAACAAAGCAGCTTTCTTCTCATCTGGCCAATCTGCTTCTGCAACTAACTGATTGAATTTGGCCAAATAATCCAAAAGGGAACTGTTTTTCTGTTGCAAAGAAAGCAATTCCAGGTCCGTAGCCTATGATTTATACCTTGTATCAAAGGCACGGGTCATTGCCGTAATCAGTGCCTCACAATCATGAAGTAGCAGGCTAATTTGTTCCAGCAGGGGATTGGACCATACTGCAGCAGTACCCCCAAGGTTAGACAAAACAAAAGCTGTCTTAGTAGTAGCATCCGGAAAGGAGGCAGGCCTACACAAGAAATGTAAGCGGCACTGATTAATGAACGTTCGAAAGGTCTTAGGATCCCCTAAGAATCTTTCTGGAGGAGCCAACGGAAACTGTGCGGCCATGTAGACAGGGCCTGACTCAGTTCAGTTCCTGCAGCAGAATCCGCACTAGAACTAGAGGCTCCAGCCCCTGACTGCAAGCCAGCATGTAACTCATTGATACGACATTGAGTAGCATCATGTGCTGCTGTCATGTCGGCCCTGAGGTCAGCCACCACATTGGACAAAGCCGCCAACGACTAGGTCCCTTTCTCTTCAAGAGCCAACAGAAACTAATTTAGTTATAGAAAGAATGCCCTTTCCCTTTCTTTCTTTCCCTTTAACATATGGTTCTTGACTTCACTGCCTCATGTAATTGTTTGCCTTGTGACAAAAGAATACACCATGTATGAGGTTTCCTTGCATCTATTGCTCATTCAGACAAAACATTAATGAAGGTTTTTCTGTTCATTTTATCTTATTTGTCAAACCGCTGTTTAAAAAATGATTGTCACCTTTTCTTCAATGTATTTGTGGAAGAAGATGAATATGTTTTGATTTAAATGCACACTATGAAACGCAAAAGTGTCGTGTTAAACTTAAATGCATAACATGCGATGTGCACCTACTAACATTAGCAAAATAAAAAAAGCTACAATATACTCTTAAAGGGCTCTATTGCTCGTCTTCTATAACACATGACAGTTAGCTCAATGAAATAGCTAATGCCATATTTAGCATGCGAAATAATTTAGTCTTTACCAAAATACATAGGTGAAGAGCCTTAATAGGAAGTGGCAGGACGCCCTCCCCCTTGTTTAAAAAAAATAATAAAATAAGCCAAATGATCAGCGGCTTCTTCTATTTTATAGGCTTCTGAATATGTTAGGGCCCAAGGACTAAATCCAGCAGTGGTGGCTTGACACGTCGTGATGCAAATGAGTCTTTCTGACAATATACCCCTCAAGAGTACGAAAGGACAGATTGAGGTGAGTATTGCCCGAAAATATTGGTACACCCTGGTACCTAGACAGCTGGCTGCAAGAAAAAGTAACCAAGTATTAAAATAAGACTCAAGACGATGCAATAACTAAGCAAGATGATGAGCAGATACTCACAAGCAAGAAATGTAGACTGGGACTGATAGTTCCAAGCTAGATTGGTGGGTATCCTGAAACAAGAGCGGTAGCTATTACCATCAGTACAGGATAGTAAGAAAAGGAAGAATCAGGCAGTTGTGTGCTTAACAATGATTGTCCTGGAGGAATTCTGAAGAGGAATTTGTTGAAATTAAGGGGTAGTCCTGGAAACACAAAGTCTTGTTTTCCTATTCCCGCCAGCACAAGGACGCCTGAAGAAGTCTTTAATCCTTGCGCCAATGCGTTAATGTCCTTGGATCCTTGCGCCGTTGCGCTAGTGTCCTTTAAGTTCCTTAGAGTCTTTGGTCCAAAAAAGAAAGAAGACTTGACGATGGTTTGAAGATGAATCAGTCCACTAGACGTTCCGGTTTGGCAGCAAGCGGGTAAGACGTGAGGGATGAAACGAATGCAGTCCAATAGACATTCCGGTTTGACAGCAGGCAGGTAAGACATGAGGGATGAGACGAAGGCAGTCCGTGGACGTTCCGGGTCAACAACAGATACCAAGTAAGCAATGACAAAGAACGGGGCAAGGGAGGTCAAAGAGCCGACCAGGGAATCGAAGAACAGATAACAAGGCACAAAATACAAAGCTTGGAATTACAAATTCAGAAGCAGCGCCGTGCAGCAGAGGCAGGGTTAATATACAGATCAGCTGACCGCACGCACAACACGCCGCCGTAGGCTAGAACGTCTACGTGAATGCAAAGGGCGCCAACGTTTCCAGGGCAACCCATAGCGTTCTCTGAAGTAACGCGTAAACAGGGACGAACAAGGGTTCCGAGGGTTTAATGAGAATCCCGAATTCAAATATATACTGTTAAAGCTACTGGGGAGTCAGGAATTTTTCTTCTTGTGTGTACCAGATCAATGACAAGAAATAGAGGAATCAAACGGAACGCTGACAATCCAGAACAAAATCCAGACCACGCATAACAAACCATGAGAGTTGTTTGTCGCGATCGCAAATTTGTTTCAATCGAGCTGCACTTCAAGCGCTCCCATGCCCTCACACCTTTCTTATGAATACACTTGTTAAGATTCAGGATACAATTGACCAAAATCTGAAGAAGCATTAACTCAGCCTAAGATTACTACTACTGTTAGGGTCTTAAGGTCCCCTCCCTCAGTGCCTCCACAATTCCATTTCAATCATGCGCCCTTTGTATTTCTGTCATTTTGACCATTGATAGTACTGACTAATGTTTTTATAATGTATCTAGACTACAATTTGTAATATTTTTCATGCTAATGGTCTGGAAGTGATTCATCAGCTCCAGGAGTGTGCATAGTAAAATACCTGATCGGAAGGGTTTTTTTTTAGGTGTTTTTCATGTTGTCTCTTTACCCGGTTTACCCCTTCCCTTTTCTTCCAGGGTAATCCATTATGTATTGGTAGAAAATAGTGACTTCCCAGCTACCGAAACATGTTGAGAAACATGCCCTCCTGGATACCTATTAATCAGGTTTCCGTCCAAGACATGGAATGGAAATGGCTTTCATTACGGATTAAGATGATATTTTAGCCTGTGGGGATAGCAGTGATTTGACTCTCTTAGTGATGCTTGACTTGTCGGCAGTGTTCGACATGGTGGACCACAGCATACAATTAGCACGCTTAAAGGACGTACGTGGGGTTTCAGACAAAGCTCGCTTAGGGTTCATTTATTTTCTAACTAACCATCATCAACAATCAAATCATGGAAGGTTTCTATCAGACACACTCCCCGTTAGCTGTGGTGTTCCCCAGGGATTTGCCCTTTCACCACTTCTTTTCAATCTCTATGTGCAACCATTAATGAATGTCTTTAAGAATTTTAAGCTTAACTTCCATTCATACGCAGACGATACAACGAATTTCTAGAAAGTTGGCTATCTTGAGGAATCAATTCAGAGAGTAGGCCAATGTCTTGATGAAGTTGGCCTATGGATGTCCCAAAATCAGCTGCAGTTAATTGCTAAGAAAATGGAAGTAGCTTTGTTCGAACCCAAACGCCTACTAGCTGACAGCCCGATTTTATGGGGTTTAAATTTAAATATGCTCCCAAGGTAAAAAACGTGGCATGTTTCTGGCAAGCAAATCTGGGCTCTGATATCCAGGTGGGAGCCAAAGTGCAGTCTGTTTTTCAATCCCTCCATCTATTGCGCCTTGCCCTCCCTTCTGTAGCCCAAACTGACCATGCTATGGTAGTGGGAGCATTATTTAATTCTCGCGTGGGCTATGGAAACAGCCTGTTGGCAGGCTGTCCCGAGAAACAGATTATAAGACTTCAGAAAGCGTAGAATGCAGTGGCTAGGCCAATATTAAATCTGCCTCCATCTCACCACTAAAGGGCTCCCTCCATTGGCTCCCATTGAACGAAAGAATCAAATTTAAGATTCTTTGTTTGACTTTTACATGCCTTCAAGGTCTTGCACCACCATATTTAGCTCAAATGCTTAAACGCGGCGAGCCAAATTGAACGCTGGGGTTGACCGATAATCTTCTGCTGCTGATCCCTTTTATCTCGATGCGTTTCCAGTGGGACCAGCGCTTTTTGGGTATATGGCTCTAGACTTTGGAACTCTCTTACATGGGACCTCCGAAATACTACGGAACTCCTTCAATTTCGCAGAATACTAAAAACCTTCCTGTTTTAGTAGGGGACTATCTAAATCTTTCTTCCGTCATCCTTTTTAAGACTAGAGTGACTGACAGTAACATGGAGCCATGCTAGTTGTATCATTTGCGCCCAAATGCAGTTAAGTCTGCCAGGTTTAGCGCGTTAGAAATTCAACAAATACAAATATCCCAATCCCCAAACTATAGGTGTCTGGTTTCCATAGATACCCAGCAATGCTTTGTCATAGATGCTAAGAAATGGAGTAGAACACGTTTTCTTTCAATTATTAAACGCATGGGAGCTCATTTTGGAAGTACCGTAGCGTAAGTGGAAGCGCTTAAGACATTAACACTTCATTCATGCTAAAAGAAATAGTAACTATTGTTGAAGACTGAGGGTGGGGGCGTAACGGGAGTTGCATTTCCGCCTCCCATTTGCAACTTTACAACTTGGGTTTCGTTTGGTTTCACGCCAGCATGAGATGTTCATGCTGGTATGAAACCAATGATTTAGTATGGAAACCGGCAAGAAATCATTGTAAGCGCTGCCTGCGATGTTCGCATGGCAGGCAGCGTTTACTATTACAAATTCACGCTGTCCAACATGCCGGCATGTCGGATAGCATTTATTTTTCCTTGTAAACACGCATGGTAATCAGTGTTCACAATGAACATTAAACGCTGTCCGACATGCCAGCATGTCGGGCAGCATTTATTTGTAATTGTTGGCTCGCAGTTAAAAGTAAACACTGCCTGGCATGCAGGCATGCCAGGTAGCGTTTACTTCATTTGCACTGCAGAGTCCAAATGTGAAGGGCAAAAGGCGGTTTCACGCTTGTATTTGCATTTGCACCCACCAGTGCAAATGACGACAATTTGGCGGTGGGGACCTGGCTACTCCTCAGTGCAAACGTACCAGGTCCGGCCCTCAAATTACCACAAGGAGCAAAACGAGCACCAAGGTCTGCAGAGTAATAGTGACATATAGGAACATGGATTCCTATGGTTCACATATTTCTGAAGGTTTCTGTTGGCGAGGGATATTAGCACTTTGAAACGCTATTAAAAAAAAGTTCATATTAATTGTAAAACAACAGTCCAGGAACCACACCTTAAATCAACTTTGTGTTAGCTTTTGCCTTTTCAATGATTTGAATTACCAGCAGTGACTGAACGCTGTTTTATTGCCATCGTACTGTAATGGGATGGGCCAGCCGTGCTTTTCTTCAAAGAAACCTTTGTGTTAACCTTCAGCACTGCAATAGCGTTGTTGACATGACGTTGCTGCGTTACAAAAGCCAATGACATTTAACAGGAAAGAGAGATAACAAACGATAAACGGGAATGAAGTTCATGAAGGGTGGTGTAATAAAAAACAGTGCTTTCAAAGTTAAAGTACCATCATGCCACTACAAGTAGCAATCCTAGCCGCCAATGCCCCAGTAGATCCACAAAAAGAAAGCTCTTTGCACAAACCGCATAGGGTCTGCGCCACACAAGCAGAGCGAAACGATCAAAATCATCAAAAAGAAATCAAAATAAATTAAATAAATAAATAAATAAAAATCCCTTCAGCCGGCAACACATTTAGGGTCCTGCTGAAGGCTGGGCAATCAGGCAGTGGGTGACTATGTTCAGCAGTTGCACCAGCCCTCAAAGTGGGTGTTAGAGGTGTAGCTGGCATAGTGGGCTGCCCCTGGAGCCCGCCTCCCCTCCTCAGGAGGCTGGAAATGGGGGACTGAGGGGGGCGGAGCCTGTTAGGGGCAGGCAGCTGGAAGAAACCCCTTCCAGCCCAAAGTGCCTTATGTTCCCTGGCGGCACTGTTTGGCGGCTGGGACGATTTGCTGGGATCGCCCGTAAGCTGACTCTTAAAAAAGTTTCCTGTTTTTATTCTAAAATAAATCACTATGGGGCTCATCGTGAGTTTGGTGGTAATACGGTGGTAATTCTACTGGAATTACCGTTACCGCTGTGGTGTCCGGCAGAATTACCACTTGTATTACAACTTGGAAGGAGTGCACGCACACCACGGTAATTCTGTCCGGCAGAATTAACGGCAAAATTGAGTGTTGGACAGTAATTCCACCAAGAATCTGTAGAATTACCAATACTGCCGATACATCCGGCACTAATTCCGCCAGCAGGAATTACCATCATCACCGGAACGGGAAGCTCAGCAGCTGCCATGCTGAAAAATCAAATCCACTCCGAATCCCCCATTTAAACTTGGCACCCGGGCACATGAGGGAGAGAAGAAATGTCACAGGACAAAGGGAAGGTGATTGATATGAACCTCAGGAAACAGACATTCTGTGAGGCAGAGCTGCAGGTCCTCACCGGTGAGGGGATGGCCCATGCTGAAGAGCTCTATGGCTCTAGGCATAGAAAAACATCTGGCCAGAGGAAGGCTGCCATTGGTCCCACATCCACAACAAGGTTACAGCAGTGGGCAGAGTCCCACGGGACAGCAAGGACTGCAGAAAATGGTGGAATGAGCTCAAGGCCTGGGACCGCAGTCTCCTGTCCAAACACCAGTGGGAGACATCTGCCAAAGGAGGTGGCACTGTGAACCCCTTTGTCCTGACCTGATGGGATGAGACGGACAGCAGCATCCGCCCCATGGAGGGTGCTGGGAGTGCTGAGGTTGGAGCCTGCAGCCATGGCGAAGCTGGTGAGCATGAATGTCCCTTCCTTGACAATGTACTGGCCAAATTACCAACCCATGCATGTGTCCCTCAGCGAGGATGGGCCCAATGGACAGTGGCATGTGCAACCACGTGCCAATGCACCCAAAGGCAATGTCACCAAATGTGCACGCAAGGAAAGGTGGGAAACTGTGCACATACCCATGCACTGTCGTACGGATTAGCATGTGAAGCCATGCAACTATGAGCAGCACCCATGTGTGCTGGGAAAGGCCAAGTGGCAAAGTGAACCCCCAGCACAACCGCATGTACAGGGCACATCGCCAGGCCACCAGGCAAAGGGCCCATGCCAATGGGATGTACATTTCCCAGACCTTGCATTATCCATATGCATTGGCCTACAATCGACTCTACCCATCAGACCACGTGTGTATGATGACCTTCCACCATGTAGTGTGAGTGACTTGCAAGCCCACGTACAAGTATGCATGATGACTTGCGGCATGTCATTGTCCATCCAGCAGGTTCACAGTTGACACAGAAGGAGGAAGCAGGCCCATCTACCTCCCATAGCAGGGCCACCACCCCTGCGTGGCCCAGCAATGGGAAGAGCGTGGGGGAGGGCAGGAGCGGGGCATCAGAGCCCAGCAGTGCCATGCCAGCTGCTAGGGGTGGAAACACTGCCACAGTCGACACCAGTGTGGCAAGTGGCCCATCCAGCAGCATGACACATGCCACTGCACCTGATGGCAGCACTACCCACACAGCTGCAGGTGCTGCACCCCCGCCAGCTGCAACCACCCCATCACAAGCAGCCCCTGTGGGTGAGTCAGGGGAGCCTGTTGCTCCCACCGGCGCACTTCAAGCTGCACCCAGAGGCGCCTATCTGGCCCATGACACCCCCTCGTCACCAGAGCCAGACGAACAGGCACAGGTTCAACGAGAACTGGTATCAGAGGGTGACACTGATTCAAGTGAACGTCACAGGGTTTCTGGTCCCCCTGCTTCAGCCACAGCCCTCCTCATAGCCCACCACCAAGTGCACAGCATTCACTTGATGAAATATGGAGGAGCCTGAACACAATGGAGCGTGGCAAGGCGAACATGGAGTCACTTGCAGACAGCCAACTCTAGCACCTGCAAGTGACCTGTGACTCTGTTCAGGGCGCCTTATGGAGGATTGTGAGGTCCTTGGACCGTGAGCGACATCAATCATCAGTGGCAACTGCCACCCTGACTGCGGTGGGACAGAGGATCAGAGAGCTCACAGAAGGCTTATCAGCATTCGCTGAGTCAATGCAGGCCAGGGAGGATAGCTCAGCGGCAGTGTGCACGTCTTGGAAGCAAGACGACACAAAGCAAAAAGCAACAACAGGTTCGATCCCCGGGTCCGCGCTTAGAAACCTCTGGGTGTTTAAGCGCGTTATAAATACGTAACTAAGACAAAAAAAAAAAAAAAACACAATTACGCAACTATGCCTGCGGGCTGTGTGAGCGCTTTATAAATGTTAAATAAATAAATAAATAAATGCTCCTGATCCTCCAGCACACCCAGGGCCAGAGTCTGAACAGTCAACCTCAGTGACCCCCAAGGAGGGATCTGCAGCCGGCAGCCCACATTGCCGCTCCATGAGGAATGTAGCCCCACCCATACGGGCAAGAGGCCAAGAAAATGAGTGACACACTGCCTTTTCACTTTTTTCACCGGGCACAGGGGAGGTGGGTGGGGATGGTGTGTTGGGGAGGAGGGTGTGTTAGGAATGGTGTGTTGGGAAAGGGGAGATTTGTGGGGAGGGTGTGTTAGGGATGGTGTGTTGGGGTGGGGAGGGTGTGCTGGAGATGATGTGTTGGAGAGTTGAGGGTGTGTTGGGGATGGTGTGTTGGAGAGGGGGCAGGTGGGTGGGGAGGGTTTACTGGGAATGTCATATTTCACATGTAAGCATTAAATTCGAGTTCACTTGAAGTAATGCTAGGACATTCCTTATTTTGTGAATGTGAATTAGTCATTACTTGGCTATATACAAAGGTGAGCAGCATGAAATAATTGTCTGTTAGTTCTTGCCAGACCAGATGACCCTCTCTACCCTCCTCCCGCTCGCTGTGTTACAGCACTGCACCTGCAAGTAGTGAGTTGTTGTCTTCTGGGGGTGGCATGTCTCATCAGGGAAATTACCAAGAGGGGTCCTACAAGGGGGGTGCTCACTATTCCTAGAGAGGCATAGCTGCACACTACTGATGAGGTCCAACCAGACCGAAAAACGTGTCTGTGGTTGCTGTTGGTTCAGAGTTGAATTGCCTACCATTTCGGTGCTGGACTGCCCCTGTGCAGGACAAAGACTGATATGTTTGGGATATTTCTCCTATGTGAAACATAGTGAGCTAAAGAATTTGGGTAAGTCTCTCGCAACTAGAACTAATGTCTGGCAGAGAGACTCCCAGGACCCCCCTTGTTTTCTGCATGTCTCATCAGGGGCCATGGGGACATTTCCCCTGAGGCAGATGTTGTGCAGCAAGGCACAGGCAAGACATATGCATCCAGCCTTCTTTGGTCTGTACATCAAGGCCCTTCTGGTCCGGTGAAGACACCAAAAATTACCCTTCAGCAGGCCAAAGTTCGGCCCTATGCACAGCCGGGTTCTGACGTGTCTCATTGTAGAACACCTCCTTTGGGGTACGTGAATTGCGCACATCTGCCATTAGCCATGGTAGCTGGGGGTATCCAAAGGCACCTAAAAGGACAAAGTTCACAGGTGTCAGTCACAGAGCATTGTGGTGTGTTGCCTTTTCTAACAGCATGTTGATAGGCACTCACAGTACTTAAATGTAGAATAATTTACTATGAGGGAACATATGCATTGTTGTGTTACACCATGCACACAGCTCACGACCAATACTCGTCACTTTCAGGGTCTGTGATTGGCATAGCAGAAAGCATGTTGCCTGTGTTGGGCCTGCTCATTGCTATCATGCATGTGCCCAGATGGGTGATTAGTTGTATTTGTGCAGATTTGTGGTGTCTGTGTTCATTGTATTATGGCTTCACATACATGATTACCGTTGTACGTTGCATTACTTTCTATCAGTGTCACATTGTCTTTGTGCAGTGTTGAACTGCGAAATTCAATGTATAGGGATGTGTTCAATTGCATTGTGGTTCCTGCAGTCCTATATGTGTGTTTTGCTTGCCTGTTGGGGCAATATGCATTGTCAACACACTACTGCATTGTCCAGCATGTCCTAGTCCTGTGGATTGGTGGCTGTCATGTGCAGGGTGAGAGGGCAGGTCCTGCATGTACAGGGCCTTAACAGGGCATTCATTGCTCAGTTGTGGTAATGCCTCCCACCCCCATCACATACCATTTCACTGGTGCTGCGTGATCAGTTTGTGTGATGGCGCTTGCACTCATACAGTATGCATGTCCATTGGCCTCTGTGGCTCTCAATTTATGCAAGCAGTGTGCTGTTCCACCATGGAATTGTGACTGAAACCAGGGAAGTGGGCACAACAGTGTGTGATCACAAGGTCAGCATCACAGGCGACCTGGATATTCATGGAGTGATACTGCTTCATGTTGCAGTATACATCTTCGGATGCCTGAGAGGGGAGACCAATGCCATATGGGTGCAGTCCAGAGCAGCAATTACATTGTGCAGGTGGGCTGCTGCGTAAAAACATGCCTTCATGGCATTTATCTATGCCGGTGTGGTGGGCAGGGAGATGTTTCGGGAGGCATGGCACAGGAGTGCTAACAGCACCTGCACAAGCACATATGAAAATGTAGGCTGGGACATGCCATGCAGCATGCCCACAGTGTGCTGGTAGGTGCCAGTTGAAAAGAAATGAAGGACCGGCACAAGCTTCAGCAGCGGGTCAAGGCAGTTCAAATGTTTATCCTGCTCTGTATTTCATGATGGATCAGGGTGAGTAGCTCAACAATGGTCTCCCTGTTCAGCCGGTACAGGGTGATCAGCTGGGTATCAGTTAATGTCCAGGGTGATGGGCTGACCTGGGGAATGTGCGCTCGCCTTGCATGGCCTTTCCTCCTCCTCGTCCACCTTTCTGTGCCCTGTGCTGCTGTTCCTGTCTCTGCAGCTCAATGTGGAGCAGGAGCAGCTGCATGTCCCAGTTAGTAACCGCTAGTGGCAGCATGGTGTTGGAAGGTGTGTTTGGGGAAGGTGTGGGCCTTATATACCGTTTATGTGTGGATTGGGTGCACCTGTGGCTTGATTTTCCATCACCTGTTTTTATTTACTTCCACTTTATAGGTGTAGGTAACTGTGCTGTTTTTATGTGGAATTACTGCCCATTTCTGGTGGTATTTCGGCAGTATCTAAACTTGTAATACATTGTGGGGTAAAATGACAGCCACAGAGTGACAGAGATGGAGAGGCCATGCTAGGCCCCTATTGTGAGAGTGAAGCTGGCTAATGTGGAGTTCCATTGAAATATAAAAGCCAGTACATAACAGTGATTTTGGGATAAGGCCTAGTGAAATGGAAAGAAATGATGTAAAAACTACAGCAGTGCACATGTAAAGAAAATACATCGATTGAAACACTGCACATTTGGAAGAAAAAAAGGAGGAATGATGCCTGACATTCAAGAAATAAAGTCAAGTGACCGATAGCGTTTATCAGGAATAAAGAGACTTCATTTTTTATCATATAAAATCACAGCATGTAAAGGGAAAGGCCTATTTCGTTTGGTGTTAATTTGAACACTGGTTCTTTATGTAAATATGGCCTATCTGTGTAAATAATACCAAGAGTGGACACATTTCTGTTCAGGCAATCTGTAAAGAAAGAGTTTATTTCTTGCTAGCAAGCCTGGATGCAATACAAAATGTCATGTGTAAATATGTTTCTTAGATTTAAATGCTATTTTTCAGAAGTGTGCATGTAACTGAATTGCTTGTATCTGGAACTGTGACCCCCAGACATTTGGGCTGGGTTTTCAAGGAAACAGGCCTGGAGCTTCAGTTAAAAATATAAGGAAATGTTCCAAGAGAGATCTGAACTGTGGTAATGCAGAGAACAGCTAGCAGAAATGACCCTTCAGGTCACATTTTCACATTAACTGTCCATTAGTCATGAACAGGGGTCCTTTGAAGCCAAGGAGGAAGAGGGCAGATTTCCTCATCATGTTATAGAAGAGAAATGCAACCTAGGAATTGGTGGCGGCCAGATATAAAACTACCTCTCATATAATACAGTGCACTGATTAACATTGGGCCACCTTTTCTTCAATTAAAAGAGAATTGTATGGCCCAGTGAGCTCACCACAGGCTCTGATTAAAGGGGATAAAAAACCTGTCTGGACCATGTAAAGGCACATTTTGTGTGATGGATACAATTTGAGTTATGAGAAATATTATGATTCCGGCGTTCTAATAATTCCAAGGGAATAGAAAGTGTTGTTATGATAGGTTAAGGAAGTACGGTTGGAATCAGGAAGGGGCAGATTTGTGACTATTTTGGCTCAGGAGCAAATCGCGAAAAAACAATAACTCCTCCAAGGAAGGGTGTCTCAACATTAAAATGTATATATTCTGACTCGGCATAAAATGTAGAATACAAAATTATATAGGTTCATGCAGTTATCTGAAAAATCAGGGTAGCAGCCACGCTGTGAGATTTGTCAACACAAAATGGTAAACACCACCAGTCATTTTTAAAATGATGTACTTTTCCTCCACATCTTCCATAACCCATACCTCCCAACTTCTGTTCCTATCAGCAGTTAGTGAGTGTCTTGGTGGAAGGTGAACAGAGAGAACTGGCCAATCTATAATGTGGGAAATATGATAATAATGGCGTGTCAGCAGCCCTATAAGAGCTCTGTTTTCTATCTGAGACGGGACTGACTTGCTGATCTTTCTTGGACTTTCCAACTCTTGGGACCTTTCCTTGGATTTTAGATTTTTCCCTTGACATTCCCACTCTATTGCTGGGCCTTGCATGGGAGACAGAGACTGGGAAATCTAGAAGCTAGCTGGGCCTGCAATTTGAGGAGCCAGAGGAATTCTGGGTGTTGGGAACTACCTTTGACTGAAGCCTTTTGATCAGATCCGTGCTGTCCTCAGAGGAGCCCTGCTGTTTCCCTGGATGCCCCATAATCAAGGCGTCCCATGTAAGTAGATCACTTTGAATGCCAACAAAAGCATGGGGTAATCTGCCAGCCATAATATCTATCTTGCATATCGGGAAGGGGGTGGAACTGGGGAGCCCCTTGGCACATTTTATTAAATCTTATTCAAATTAATTCCACTATAGAAAATTACACTATCCATTTAAATTGAATTGTGTTGGGAACTGTCTGCCTTAATTCTTTCCATTAAATTGTGGGGAGGGGGAAGCAGTATAGATCCCTTAGTGCATTGAATTTAAGTTAAATCAATGAATTCCAATATAGAAAATCACAGGATGAGTGTTGTTAGAGTTCGAACTAACAAAGCTCATGCCCAGTGTGTTAGAGCCGGTATAGACAATAAAGTACTTGGGCGAATCTACGTTTCTGAAACCGCTGTCTTCTGTCCCGAAGGGGGGTGTCAGTGATCCCAAAATAAGTAACCCTAAAATACTGCTATTTAAGTAGGAGTGGTGTCCGTAACAAGCCGTGGCAGTTAAATAACCAAAAAAAAGCCTTTCCCAGGCTCCTTGTTTGGTTTACCTCATAAAGAACAAGGAGTTCTTCTAGGAGAGGGGGTTCTCAGATACTTGCTTAACAGCTGTGTTGTATCAAAAGCATGACAAGGTCAACAAAGTCATCTCATATGCGAACAAGACTTTGTCCTCTGTGGAGGAAATGTTCAATGACTGCGAGAAGGTACTACTGCCAGCGGAGTGAGTGTTGAAAAATTACTGCCCATTAATCCAGGGAGAGCACATCATTGTCAAGAAACCCCATCAACTCTTGCAATATCTCCAAAGTGACAGAATCTGGGCGGGAAAGGTTAGTAATTTCAGAATTACTTCCTGGGCTCTGTCCATGCAAAGCTTTCCTCTGGAGGTCAGATATGACCAAATCAAGAAGAGTCACCTTGGGCAAGGGTTGGGGGACTCGCATGATTCTGTTCAAGAAAACTGGCTTGAGGGTGATAGTCTAATGACCAATAACAACACAGAGGCTTACGTAACTCCCCCACACAAGGTCTATGAAGAAGACACGTGTCAGGGGATGACCACAGTTTATGTTGATGGGTGTTACTATCGTGTTGACAACAACAGGGAAAAAAACTGGTGGCTGGCATTGGGAATGCCTGAGTGAATGATACCCCGGAACCTGCTGCTGATTACAAAATAGGACTCTGAAGCAGTAAGGTTGCAAAGTTGATGGCCGCCCTCGCTGCAGTGCACCACCAACTCAATGAACTGGTCATAATCATTGACTTCGGTTCCCGAGGGCGTTCAACCTGCCAGCGCCTTGAGACTATACCAATGGTACATAAGGCGCTATGTGAATGCAAAATAACTTAACATAACATAACTATGATTATGTCAGGAATGGGTTTGTGGTGCACCTGATTAACTGGAATCGAGGCATGCTTTGTGCCAACAATAAACCCTTAAAGCATGTCAAACTGATGCAGTCAATTGATGATTTGGTGTCTTCCAATGAGGTGAACATCTAATGGAAGAAGATAAGAGGTAATTCCAAGATCGAGAGGCCAAATAAGACTGGGAATGACCTCGCTGACCAGCTGGCTAAAAACAGGAGATCTCCAGGGGGATTTCATAGAAAATGAATCCCTGCTGGGTGAAATCCAAGTTGCTGCTGCCACCAGGTCACAAACTCATGCGAATAGTGAACATTTGACTACCAAGTGGAGTAAAGATACCCCACATGCAGATTTGATTAATGCCCAGAAAGAGGACCCGATCATTGGAAAATGTTATCGACACATTGAAGACCACGTGTGTTTTCCTCTAACAGAGTCAGATTATACCGGTAAAGAGGATCTCTGGGTGTTGATGAAGTTTTCCAAGATGTTCAGGATCTAAGAAGGTTTGTTGGTAAGCAGAGCCCTATCTGGCGGTGACCAGTAGGTGATACCTACCTCATTCCGAAGCCTGATGTTGAATCATGCCCATGATGCGGCCAATAACAGTCATAGGGGGTTTCACACAATAGAAATCTTGTGCAAGGTTGCCTACTGGCCACACATGGGGCAGGATCTCGACACTTACTTAAAGGGGTGTCTTGTGGGTGCTCAATTCCAACTCAGTTCACTCACACACAGAGCTGCCCTACAACAAAAAGGGGAATGACACTGCCTTGGTCAGATTTTCAAGTCAATTTCATTGGGCCACTGCTTCGCTCCTGTAGAGGGGAAACAAGTACATGTTGACTGCGACATGCTTATTTAAAAAGTGGGTAGAGTGTCTTACAGCCCTGAATTGTAAGGCGGAGACAGCTGCTGCACTAACGATGAATCACATCTTCTCTCATTTTGGCCTACCACAAAGGATTGAGTCGGATCGAGGAAGTTATTTTACCAATGAGGTGATGGCAAAGATGTAGGAGATTCTAGGGGTAAAAAGAAAACTCCACTTTGCATACCACCTGGCTTCAAGCGGGGGCATAGAGAGATACAACAAGACAATTGTGAGTATTTTAAAGAAGTTTGTGGCAGACTCTGGACCCAGTTGGGACATTCAATTACCACTTGTCCTGATGGCTATTAAGTCTACACCATCTGCTGCAAGAATGATGTCTCCATTTGAGCTCATGACTAGACAGAAAATGGTGTTACCGCAGCATCAGCTCTATAGAACTCAGGAACAAACACTGATAAATGCATCCACCCTTCACGAGTACATTGAAAATTTAAGGAAGCACCTCCAGCATGCTTTTGCTTATGCTCAACACAATTTAGAAAAGTTGGCTGATTGAATGAATATCTATTATGATTTAAAGACCACCAAGAAAGAATATGAAGTAGTTGACATGGTTTACCTGTACAATTTTCAAAGGAATCAGGCCAAGGAGCAAACATTTCTCCCGTCTTGGCATGATTCCTTTGAAATTGTAAATAAAATATCACCTGTTGCCTACAAGATCCACATACCAAAAGGAGAACAGACAGAAGAAAAATGGATCCACATCAATCAGTTGAAAAGCTGTCTTCCCAGACTGGCTTTACGACTGATTGAGGAGCCAAATGAAAGTCGATCAGAGGAACCTCCCGAGGAGTGAAAAATATTTTAATAAATGTTCTTGTGAAATGTTAAAAAAACATGTTGAAGTGATGTTCCCTTTCACATGAAAAACAGGATTTTTAAACACTGACACCAAAACGGCTTTGCGTGTGTGTTTGCAAGTTAAAGCAAGACATGAGAAAAATGTTACCCTACCAACATATAGATGTCAGGGAAAAGACATGGTGTGTGTGTTGACAAAAAGTAATGTATATTATGCTTTACATCGAAAATACTAAAAAAACATTTGAAAAGAAAATCCCACTTTGTTGCCATGAAAATTCCTGTATGCCCGAGGCAGACTATGTGGGTGTCTTTCTGAAGTGGAAGTCCATAGACAGCTAAAACAAAAATGTAATCCAAGCAAAGATTGGCTGAGAAATAAATGCAGTATTTTCACTGAAACCGCCACCCATCAAAAGTTGGTACACTGTGACAATTCAGATTCACTTTTCAGTAGAAAAACATACAGCAGATAATTAAAAGTGTATTTTATTAATGACTGAAAGAAACATCCCTATACTGTAAGCGCAAAAGCAAAGTGAATCCTGAGAACACACCGTATGTCAAACAATCAAGGCTGACGTTAGAAAATGCAGTAGGAAGGATCATTTTGGTCAAGGACAATGGGCAAAATTCACGAAGAACTCACCCACTGAAAGCTTGGCATGCATCCCAGCTGTTTAAAACTACAATAAAATGTGGCTTGCCTGAAAAGTGTTGAAAACCAAGTGTCCCCCAGACTTGCGGTCTCTGAAGGAAGTTCTATGCAGAGCAAATGGCTCTAGCAGGTGCATCCCAGGTATTTACAAGTTGCAACCAACTTCAAACAACCAACTTCAAAAAGACTAATAAAAAATCTCTGATCACAGACTGGCCCAGTGGGACAAATGGCAAATGACCTGGAAGAAGGGATGCTCATATTTGCACATAAAAAGATTTGCTTTGTTTAAATGGACTGTCACGATAGTTGCATTTTCCCAGAAAACAGAAGTCGCACTGATTAAATGCATGTTTCAATTTTTAGTGGGGAATAAATTGCAAGTTCCTAACAATGAGCTTTTTGTAAAAAAACGCAGAAATTTCCAAACGCCCGTGCAACATGGTACGGACCTGGCTGTTGTTTTATTAAATTCCTCATGATTAGCTAAAGCTGAATATATATGAATTTTATGGCAGTTAATAGTAAATCACAAAACTAGATTTTTGCCAAAATTTGACATAAAAAGAAAGGGGATTTCAAATAGGAATTGTCATATGTCTGCTCCAAACCACTAAATCAATCCTTAGAGAGAAGCTGGATTTGGCAGGAGAGAGAATCCTAACTGTCCAGTCTTATTTACGAGAACTCTTGCAGGGTACTCGGCAAGATTGTAAACTTGATGGTGTCATCACTGCTATATAAAATGGATGCACTATGAGGAAAAAGGTAGAGCTCCTAGAATTACCATCGTAAAAGGTGCTGCTAAAACGTACCATCTGACCGCTGCAAGGAAATACCAGAGGAGATTGCTGAGAGTGCATCTGGGTTGAGCAGTCAATTTCTGGGAAGGCCAAAAAGCTGACTGGATCCTATGGTGGGGAGCTGGGGAACATACTTGAGAGTCAAGTGGCCATGTCCCTGCCCTGTCCTTCCAGAGGTTCCTGACATGCAGCTGGCTTTCCTGAACTTTAAACAAAGGTTTTCAATGTAAGTATACTTGAACCCTTTGCAAACCAAAGGTGGAGGAATCTGCTGGCCTTAAATCCTTTCCCTCTATGGTGGGCGGGGGGGGGGGCTGTGTAGATCCTTAGCCTATTTAACTAAACATATTAATCTAATTAATTCCCCATTTGGCGGAACACCACTGAATGATGATTTTTATGAACATTTGAAATTAACAAAGCTCATTCCCAGTGAGTGCTCAAAACTATAGCCTGTAATTTAATTAAGCAATCTTTCTGTTCAGCTTCCCCCAAACAGCACTTTAAGTAGAGAGAGGTCTGAAATCCAAAATTCTCAAATCATCTCAATTTTTACCACTCAGCTTCCCCAACACAAGCCTTTAGGTGGAGGGGGATCTTAAATCCCAAATTCTTCTATCATTCCCCAATCTTCCCCAACATAGACCAAAGTAGGGGGGAGAGGAGTCTGAAAAACAAACCTCTAAATTACCCTGTGTTTATTTTAAAGCATAAGTGTGGGTGAAATAATAATCGACATATGCATTTGCACAAATTTGTAAAACAAAACTGCTAGCCTTTTAGGCATGCAGAAAAATTGAAATTACACAGCATTGCATATGTAATTGTTTTTGTTTATTGATCAGTTTTATTATTTCTTGAAGTGAAATTTGTAGAATGTAAAGAATTGTGATTTGTGTCCTTTTCCACCCACTTGTGTGATTTATTTATGTTGAGAGAAGTTTATTGTGTAGTGCCACGGATAAAGTGGTGCTTGACATTTTAGTGTGATTTTCCTATATCTAATTAAAATAAAGATAAATATATGTCCTGTACACCGGCCTGGTTCTTGACTCATTGGTAGCTCAGGGAGAGGGGGGGGGGTCCAAGGGGTATTACATGAATTGGAGATCGGGCTTTATTAAAGAACTCCCATTACCTGTTTATTGTGTGACACTTAGCTTGGGGAGGGAAGGAACTCCCTGAATTGAGGGTGGCCTCTCAATAAACCATTACAGCTAGGAGAAGAGCGAAAGTTCACAAGGATAGCGAGGTAGAACTAGGCGACAATAAACTACTTCACATGTAATTTCAGGACATTGCTGCTGCACAGGTGCGGCCAGAGCAGCACACATCCCATCAAGAGTATTAGAGCAAGAAACTTCAGGCACAGTTGTATGGGAAAGACTGGTCAGACATCCCAAAAGACTGAACCGGAAAAAAGTTGCTTCAGGTTGCTGAATTGTCAGGTCATGGAAGAATGGGCCTTGAACTGACCCACAGCACCACCACAAGGGTGGTGCAACACTAAACGAACATCCAAATGAGTGCAAAGGGCCGCATACAACCGCAAGGGTAAAATGTCCTACTGCACCCCCCTTGCTGGAGGGAGGGCAGGCAAGCAGCCTTAGAAAAATGTGAATAACGTACCCTACAGGAGGGCAGCGCATACCAACATGAGTGGTTAACGGCAACCGCATTTAGGATATTGCTTCCTGCTGGGAAATGCATTTGTGTGTTTCTTTTCTTTGCGGAAAGTGTATTAGTAGGTTTTCTTTCCTTTGACATGTTTCGCTGTAATACTGGGTAGAGAATATGGCTGTGTTCATTACTTCTAGCAGATGCAAAAGGTGGGCCATCAGGCATGTGTTTGTGGCAGATGCAGAGAACAGTGCACTTCAGGGAAGGTGGCAAGGTATGTTTAAAGGAAACAGGGGTTGGCTCGCAGTCTCCGGGAGGCCATGAGCCGCCCCAGCCACCTGCAGGTAAGAATGGGCATGGCTCCAGATATACACCTGTTGGGTGATGTGCTTGCACTGCCAGGGAGGGGTTTATTCCTGCGGCAGATGCATGAGACCATAAGGGCCTTGGTGCAGTTTATCATGGAATGGAATGGTCTGGCAGGGATAATCCCGAGCGGGCATGGCAAGTGGCCAAAAAAACTAAAGCAGTGGTAAATCAAGATATGGGTAACTATGACAATGGGGGAATTCCAGAGTCATCACCTATGGATGGAGGCCATGCAGTGGTCGAAGTGTACAAAAAGTAGTAGTGGAACTATGTTCCCTGCTGGTCTGGCCCGCTCCCCGCAAACTCCATTGTCACGCCCCCTCCCAAGCGCAATCCAAATCCCCAAACAAGTGCGCCCACTGTTTAAGGAAACGTTCAGTGCAGTGCACTGAAAGTGCAAGTTTCAACTTTTTCCTACATTTTAATTTTAAAACATTACCATTCCGGAACGGTTTCTTTTTAAAATAAAAGTATAGGAACAGTAAAACTTAATTTAAAAAAGTAGAGGAGCACCGCTCCCAACCGCTCCCGCACACTTTGATCACTGAGGACATGACCTATTACTGTTCAGATTTTGAGGAACTCCAGAGTGGGGGAGGGTCGTAAATATAGAGGGGTGAGTATCTATATGCAAAGCTAAAGTGTGGGGGGCGATAGGTGTAGCGTTGGGGCCACCCCCAAAGCGTGGTGGAGTTACTGGGCGATCTTAGCTGAGGAGGCATCACACTGCGGATGGTAGCCACAAGCATTACCCGATGGCTGCAGGAGTCAGGGCGGGAACGACGGACACTTCACCCTTAAGGACAGCTGGACTTCTCAACAACTGCAGTGGTCATGGTTTCGCACCATACAGGGGTGTGGGAGATTAGAGACTGTTCCTGGTAGAAAGGCTCCCATAACCGGTTTAGACTGCTAGGATGGAACCGGAAGTGATGTGTTCACCCGGAAGCTATTTATAACCGAAAGTGATGGATTTACTGGTTGGAAGACACAGTAATGGCAGAGGGCCACGAGTGGGCTATGCTTAGAGCCTGGTTTACTAGGAGCCAGGCACTGCTGGGATCTCCTGGAAGTTGACTCTTAATAAAGTGACCTGTTTTGATTCCACTATGAACCAGTGTGTGTACGCTATTTAAGGTACACACTCAAGAGGGCCTTTGTAGGGGCTAGCCCGCTAAGCAGCTGCACCAGCCCCCAAAGGGGGTGAAAGAGGTCCAGTGGGCATGTTGGGCTGCCCCTCTGGCCTGCAGGTTGTCTCCACTCCTCAGGAGGGGAGGCTGGAAACAGGGGGTGGAGGCTGTCAGGACTGGAAGCTGGAGAAACCCCTTCTGGCCCAAAAGAAAGAGCCTTTCTATTCCCACGGCCAACGAGAGGTACTCCTCGTTGTTGATTGGCAGCCGGGGGAATTTCCCACTCACCCGCACCTGGTGCAGTAAGTTAGTTCAGTGGTTAGGTAGGTTAAGTTATTAATGTTTGTTTGTTATTGTCACAGATGCAGAGTTACTGGGTGATCTTAGCTGAGGAGGAATCACCCTGCGGATGGTAGCCGCAAACATTACCCGCTAGCTGCAGGAGACAGAGCGGGCACAATGGGCACTTCACCCTTAAGGGCAGTTGGACTCTTCAACAATTGCAGTGGCTCGGGTTTCGCTCCATACAGGGGTATGGGAGTTAAGAGACTGTTCCTGGTAGAAAGGCTACCAGAGGCAGTTCCTAACCCAAAGGAAGGAGCCAGAAGTGACCTGTCCACCCGGAACCAATCTATCACCGACGTGATGGGGTCACCGGTTGGAAAGCACGTCAATGAGGGCCACCCCTGGGCTATGCTTGGAGCCTGGTTTACTAGGAGCCTTGCACTGCTGGGATCATCCGTAAATTGACTCTTAATAAAGTGACCAGTTTTTTATTCCACTATAAGCGACAGTGTGTAAGTTATTTAAGGTACACACTCAAGAGGGCCTTGGTAGGGGCTAGTCGGCTAAGCCAAGCCCAACCGCTCCATCCAGCCAAATCCGGGTGCCTGCCAAAACTTGCGGAAATATCTCACACGCGGAGGGCAGTGAGTAGGCGGCCCAACACGAATCCCCAGAACAGTGATGCCTTTATCTCACATTTAGTTTGTGAAAAAGAGGGGGTGGGGATGCCGGAGGGATCTCAGCGTAGCGTGTACTGGTCAATTTTAAGAAGGAGTCGTTTGTCTGGATAATGCTATTGTTTCCCTGTATAGAGCTGCGCCCATATACATGCCAGGGATAACATTGCTTTGTGATGTAAAAGTGCCATAAACAGAGAGCGGCTGGGATGCAGCAAAAACCGTCCACTCGCCCCGAAACTCGGATCCGGAAAACTGGACTTGCAGTCTCCCATTGGTTATAAGCAGTGGAGCGTGCTCGGATTTTAAAACGGTACCAGAAAAACGGGATTAAAACCGCCGTTCCCAAATGCGAGACACCTACTGAAAAGCACCTAACCTCCCTTCGGAACGCCTGCGGAGTTGCTTTTTTGGGATTGTTGTACTCTGAGGAAACAGCTCCTTGAGTTTAATACGGTACTGTACTCCGCCATCATGTGGCCATGGTCCTCTTGAAGGTTCTATGGATATATGGTCCCAGGGAGCGGCGGATTCGCTGGATGGAGCCTTGGGGTGGAAGGCCTGGCTTGCTTAGTTCAGCAGTTGCGTGAGGGAGGTCGCCACTGCTCCACGCGAGGCGTGTTCCCTAAGGGGCGTGCTCACAGGTGTGCCTGGGCTAGGAGGCGTGTGCCACAGGTGAGGCAGGACTCGTGTCCCACTGAACAGCCGGCTCAGTCCCAAGGTGCAGCCGCCGGTGGGTGGCAGCGGGGACTCCCTTCGCCGCCATGGCGCAGTCCCAGATCGAGTGCCTGGACGACGGCCACGTCAACGAGCGCCTCACGGACGCCAAGGCCGAGTTCTACTACAGCGAGGAGCAGCGCACCGCCCTGGAGGCGCTGGCGGGCCAGGGGCTGCCAGCCTACCAGGAGTTCGTGAAGAATGCCAAGTTGGCCAACTTTCTGTCCAGCCTCGAGCTGCAGCAGCTGCACTCCGCCTGGAAGCGCTACGAAGACGAGGCGGCCGCCGGCGGGGCCAAGGTGGCGGGGAGAGGGGCCCCGCCGGTCTCGCTGGCCTACTGGCCCGACAAGTCGGACACCGAGATCCCGCCGCTGGACCTGGGCTGGCCGCAGAGCGGGTCCTACCGGGGGCTCAACCGCTACCTGGTGTACACGCACCCGCCCAAGGAGAACGCGCCGCACATCAAGGCGGTCATTCGGCAGATGGTCCAGCAGGCCCAGAAGGTACGGGGTGGCGCTCTGTTCTCCGCGGGGGGGGGGGGGGGAGATAGCCAGTGTGTGCACCACGACCCCGACATGCAGTGTCAGCGTGTGGCAGAGCTGTGAGAGCCGGGCACGGCTTGAACCCACTCGAACACAGCAGGGGCTCCAGAGCGACCCTTGTTTTGGGTTAATGCTTGCCCAAAGCAGGGGTAATGGAAAAATCCCCACCTGCTGCCCTGTGCGACCAGTGACGGTGCATAGCATGCAGGCAGCGATGGCCACATCTCCCTTCTCCCTCCAGGGGAGGAGGTACTCTGTGAGGAAGCTCCCTTTTCAGATCTCTGACAATGGCATATGAGGTTATCTGCTCCTGAGCACCTGCCCCCACATTTGCATAAGTGGCCGAGAGCTGCAGGAATTGGCTACAGGGCTGGCACTTTCATTCTTATCATTGTGACAGAAACCTGGAGTGAATGCGCCCCATCAGAGAGGGCGCCACCCCCACTGATTGGGCCTGGGGAGCCAGAAGCAAAACTGATTTGGCCCTTTCTGGTCTCAAACGTGTTTTCTACATTGTGAGCAGGGACCTCGCCAGCAGGCACCTAACAGAGAGAGCTATCTGTGCCGTAGTGGGCAACTGGCTCACTAGTGGCCACCTCTCTGATTACACGGATGACTGTAGGCTGCCAGGCAGAAAGTCTCACATGTTATCTGAACGGTTCTTATACCGCGCACGCTCACCCCCTGCAGGGAGGGGGGGGGAGAGGGGTTTACTCAGCGGGAGCCGTGATGTGGCGTGGGCAGCTTCAGGTCGGTGTGCATAGGTGTGTTTTCGGTTGGTAGCCGCCATGTGCTGTAGTGAGAGTCTATGTGTGGTTTGTTTCGTTGTTGTGGTGCAGCAAGCTGTGTGCAGTTGGTTGTGCCGTAGAGCTATGGTTGTGTTTAGTTCAGAGTTGGAGAGGATGAGAATGCAGAAAGATTAGTTTTTTTAGTGGTGTTGGTTGGTGACTGTACCCTGTCCTACCCTCTCTATTTTGATTGACTGTGGCTGTCGTGCACAATTCTCACTCCTATGCTGTGTGCAGAAGAATGGACCCCAGGCGGCGTAGCCTTCAGTCATACTATTGTGTGTTTTGATTCGGTTTGTCTCTGAGGCCGGCGGTGAGTGGGGTGTCATCCAATGCATAGAGGCAGCATGTATGGGCCAGGCGCGATCCCGTGCAGGGAGGCAGCATCTACGGGGCCAAGCGCGATCCCGTGCAGGGAGGCAGCATCTATGGGCCAGGAGCGATCCCGTGCAGGGAGGCAGCATCTATGGGCCAGGAGCGATCCCGTGCAGGGAGGCAGCATCTATGGGCCAAGCGCGATCCCGTGCAGGGAGGCAGCTTCTATGGGCCAGGCGCGATCCCGTGCAGGGAGGCAGCATCTATGGGCCAGGCGCGATCCCGTGCAGGGAGGCAGCATCTATGGGCCAAGCGCGATCCCGTGCAGGGAGGCAGCATCTATGGGCCAGGAGCGATCCCGTGCAGGGAGGCAGCATCTATGGGCCAGGCGCGATCCCGTGCAGGGAGGCAGCATCTATGGGCCAAGCGCGATCCCGTGCAGGGAGGCAGCATCTATGGGCCAGGCGCGATCCCGTGCAGGGAGGCAGCATCTATGGGCCAAGCGCGATCCCGTGCAGGGAGGCAGCATCTATGGGCCAGGAGCGATCCCGTGCAGGGAGGCAGCATCTATGGGCCAAGCGCGATCCCGTGCAGGGAGGCAGCATCTATGGGCCAAGCGCGATCCCGTGCAGGGAGGCAGCATCTATGGGCCAAGCGCGATCCCGTGCAGGGAGGCAGCATCTATGGGCCAGGAGCGATCCCGTGCAGGGAGGCAGCATCTATGGGCCAGGAGCGATCCCGTGCAGGGAGGCAGCATCTATGGGCCAGGCGCGATCCCGTGCAGGGAGGCAGCATCTATGGGCCAAGCGCGATCCCGTGCAGGGAGGCAGCATCTATGGGCCAGGCGCGATCCCGTGCAGGGAGGCAGCATCTATGGGCCAAGCGCGATCCCGTGCAGGGAGGCAGCATCTATGGGCCAGGAGCGATCCCGTGCAGGGAGGCAGCATCTATGGGCCAAGCGCGATCCCGTGCAGGGAGGCAGCATCTATGGGCCAAGCGCGATCCCGTGCAGGGAGGCAGCATCTATGGGCCAAGCGCGATCCCGTGCAGGGAGGCAGCATCTATGGGCCAGGAGCGATCCCGTGCAGGGAGGCAGCATCTATGGGCCAGGAGCGATCCCGTGCAGGGAGGCAGCATCTATGGGCCAAGCGCGATCCCGTGCAGGGAGGCAGCATCTATGGGCCAGGAGCGATCCCGTGCAGGGAGGCAGCATCTATGGGCCAGGCGCGATCCCGTGCAGGGAGGCAGCATCTATGGGCCAAGCGCGATCCCGTGCAGGGAGGCAGCTTCTATGGGCCAGGCGCTGAGTTGCTGACGCTAGTAGCTCGCCTGCTATCCCAGTGCTGGGAGATTCAGCGAGCTTAATCAGTGGACCCCAGTACGCACCTGCAGCCGCCCCTTCTTTTCCATTACCTAGGCTCACAGATCCCACTCCCCCCTCCCCCCAATACTTGCCCATCCTGGTCTGCTTCACCACTCCTCCCTTTCTGCAGTACGGACACCCACCCACTCCGCCATTCCGCCTCCATCCTGACCTGCAGTGTGCCCTGTTTGCCCCGTGTTGGAACCCGCACACAGCGCTGCCAAACATCCTCACTCTTGCCCAGCTACATCCCTGCCCAGCGCACGGCTCCGTCCAGAGCCTTCATTCGCTGCCAGAAGTACCGCCGAGGGGAAGGGCACGGCTCTCCCGGGGCCCTTCCGCCACGAACTGGTGTGCCTACGTGTGTTTTGCGGTCTGTTGGCGTTTACTGAGAAGGGGAAAGTCTGCAGCGTGTGGGTTTGTTGAGTACCGGTTCTGCCTGTTGGGAGCTGCAGGGCGCGCCCGCCTCATTTGCTCGCAGCTATCCCGGAATTTCAGACTTGCTCATATCGCCTTCACTTGTACGGGGGCGGCCGTGGACATGACATCTAAAGGAGGGGAGGGGGGGGGGCACGGCCAAAAGAGGGGGACAAAATGGTGTGCCGTGATGAGGGGGTAAACACTCTTGCCGGTGTTCAGCCGTGTCTTTTTCTTGTTACTACCCTGCCTGTCTGTTATTGATGTCTCTTTTTGACGTTGGCAAGCAAGCTTGTCTGCCTGCTTGTCTCCTACCACTAGGGGCGGACTGGCCTATAGGGACCTCTGGAGATTTCCCAGTAGGCCTCTGCACCCAGGGCCCCTTTTGTGGGGCAACCTATTTCGCTTCCAAATTCTCTCATAGCAAAAGAGTTGGGCTTGCTGAAAATGTGTATTATAGGACAACTTTGAAAATGATTCCCAGGACCTCCTTGTTTCCCAGCGCGCCCCTGCCATGCCTTCGTCCTGTCACTGGACATCCAGACTCGGTGTCCTGCCTATCGCTGCTGTCTCTGCTGCTTGTCGCCGTTCGTCCTGGACCTGTCTCTTGTCATTCCGCTGCTTGGCTCTTCTCATTGCCCGCGAGTCTCTTGCGACTCGCCTGCCTGTGTTTCGTCTGCCTCTTGTTCATAGCCTGCCCATATCTTGTCCTCTCTTGCTTGGGCTTGTTACTGGTGCCCGACACTTCTGCCCCTAGCAGAAGCTCTTCCTGTCTCTTTTCGTTGCTCTTCCTGTCTCTTGGTGCTGTGGTATTCCTGCCCCTCGCTGCTGGCCGGCAGGTATGTTTTGTCACTGTCCTGTGTGTATTTTGTTGCTGCTGTCTTTTCGTCGTTCCTGTCCTACCCTTTTCTTGTCAATGATGGATTTTTTTAAATGCCATTTTTAAACTAAGACTAGCTTCCCAGCAGTGGTGTTGCCTTGGTTTAGGGGTGGCCTGCTTTTATCTTGCAACTTTTCATTTTGTTGCTTGACCTCATCCGTATTGTTTATTGGACCGAATTTTTCATTTTCCTATTTGGAGTTTTCTTGTTTGTCTCTGTTGCATCCTGTTATTGAGTGTTACCATTTCATTGATTATTGTAAATCGCCTCTGCGTAACGTGCTGTAGAAGAAAATCAGCATGCCGTTTCCCTGCTGGTCTCTAAGCTGCCCCACATGTCTCCATTGGTTACTCGGCTCAACCTACTAACGTGCCTCTTGCTGTTGGCCCCCCTGTCTCTAATCACTTGTATTGCTGCCATCTTGTTTCTGTAACTGTCCTGTCTCTTCCACCCCTTTCTGCCAGTCCCTCATCACTGTTCTACCTGTTTCTTGTTGTAGACCTCACCTGCCTGCCTCTAGTGGCAGGACTTGCCTAGTTCTTGCCACTAGTCTGCTGCCTGTTGGGTGCCTCCGGCCGGCTAAGCTGTTCTTCCTGCCACTTGTCTGATGCATTGTTGCCCTGCTTTTATTGACGTTGCCGACCTCTCTTTAATTCTCTATTTCTCTCTTGTTGACTCTCCTGCTGCTCTGCTTGAGCCTTTGCTTTGTTCTGCTTGAGCCTTAGCTTTGCTCTGCTTGTGCCTTACCTTTGCTCTGCTTGTGCCTTCACTTTGCTCTGCTTGTCACTGGCCTGCATGCCTATTGTTGCTGTTATTTCTGCCTCTTTCTGCTGCCATACCCATTTCTTGCTACTGCCCTGCTTGTATCGTTTTCACTGCCCTACCTGCGCAATGTCGCTGCCCTAACTTTCTATTGTCATGTGTTGCCGCCCTAACTCTTTAATAGTGAGCAACATCCCCTCGCTAGCCCACCTGCCTGTTTGTACTCGCTTTTGATTGCCTGTTTCATCACATTTCTGCCTGCTGTTTGTGGCTGTTCTGTCTGCTTTTGTAGTAGACTGGTCTAGAGGTCTGTTGCTGCTGGCCTGTTTCCCACTTATTGCTGGCCTGGCATTCCCTTGTCGCTGGCCTGCAGGTTTCCGGTTTCCTTCGCTGTTTTTGTTCTTTCACTGTCCCCACTGTTTCCTTTCCCTTGCTTCGCCACAGAAGCCAGGGCATCTCTGATCTGCATTTGCTGTCAGTGAGTGGCTTGTTTGTGTCGTTGCTGGCCTGCCCCTCTCTTGTGATGTCCGCCTCCTTTCGCTGGCCTGACCACCTCATGCTCTGTGCTACCTCTGGTTGTGTCTTGTCACTGGGCAGATTCTGCCAGTGGCCTTCTTGAAACATATTGCGGTTTTATTGGTGGTCCCCTTGTCTTTTATAGGTGGCTTGCCTGCCCCTTGTCACTGGCTTGCATTTCTCCTGTTGCTGGCCTGGCTCTCTAGTTTACTTGGACTGCCTGCATCTTGGCAGTAGCCCGTCTCTGTTCACTGTGTATATCTGCCTGCTGTTCTGGTGTCACTGGTTGCCCACCTGCCCTTGTCACTGCCCTACCGTTCTCCTGTCGCTGGCCTAATTGCCTACTTCTGCTGGCCTGCATACTCTACAGTGGGTGGCTGGCTGAATGCCGGTCTCTTGATGCTGGTCTGCCTGCCTCATGCCTTTGGTGCTGATCTGCCTTTCTGTGTCGCTGTGAATGCCTACACCGTGTTGCTGGCCAACCTGTATTGTGCCGTGCCGCTAGTTCATCTGTCTCTGTAGCTTGCCCCGTGACCAGGTACACAAGTGTTTCTGTATTCACCATTGAAACCATGGACGGAACAAAACCTATATGATGAAAATTAGGAGTCCAAACTAAAATGGAAAGAATACTAATAGAAATACTTTAAAGAAAAAAACTATAAACCTAATTGGTTAAATCTTCTTACAAGCCCAAAGCATGACTAACAGCATCACCTAGTCAACGGCCCGCCATACAGCAGCTGGTGGTCCACAAGGGTATCTTACACTCTCTTAATGTGGGCGATCACCACCCGGCCATTGGGAGTGTGCTTGGTGGCATCCTAAAGATAGTCTCGGGAGGATAGCTTAGAGGCAACTTGCTTGCCTTGGAAGCAAGACAACACGGAGCAACACAAGTTCGACCCCCCAGGGTCTGTGCTTAGAAACCTCTGGGTATTAACCGCATTATAAATAACATATCAGTAACCCCCTCCTCTTTAGAACATCTCAAGATGCTTTATTGTTTCTGACCAAGTCTTGTGCCCGCCTTTAAACCTAAATTTAGGTCACCCAATGTTAGTTACTATCCTTCCAGGGCAGATGAAAGGATTATTGCTTCCCAGTCATGATCCCTCCCCGCCTCCCCCTTTACAAAAGTTACCTCTACTGATGGGAGCTGTGTGGCATGCTCATCTTTTCCTGGTGGCACCTATGTGACCACCTAGATCTGGCTTTGAAAGAAAGGCAGAGCCTATGCGTAGGAAGACGTCCTATCAAGGTCTTATAAACTCGCTGCCAGAGGAAGATCAGATGCATCGCCCATTGGATCCGGTTCGCCTGGTTTGTAAATTTCCCCAAGAGCAGCCCAGGCCTCTTCTGGGAAATCTGTATCCTAAATTCCCATTTCAATTTCTCTACTGGAAGGCATAGGCGTAGACGGGATGGGGGCTGAGCTGGCAAGGCCCATCCAACATCCGTGAAGGCCCACTCAACAGTGCTCTGCAGGCATTTACAGTTGTTAATGTCACTGCGGTGGTCCCAACTACTTCAGCTTCGGGCCCGCTTGTTAGACAGTCCTGGCTACGAGTCTGCCGGCAGGGAGACCCCTATCCGGGTAGCTAGGTTTTCTTTCCTTGGATGCAAACGAGATCCGGCCAGTAGAATGGATACAAATGAGATGTTCCCAGAAGGAGAGGCACCGTTCCCAGAAGGAGAGGCCCGTTCCCTTTGTTGTGGAAGACGTTGTTCACAGGGGATCCAGAATCCTATCTCCAGGTATAGACAGAGGACTCTGTTTTGAAGGAAATTGCTAATTGGCTGACATGGCTGCACCTGAGAACTCTCTGGGATTTTGATCCAATCTGATGGTCACCAGTCACTGCCATATTTGCTTTATTTAAGCTCACTCTGCTTCTTTTCAGCTTTATAAACCAAGATGTTTGTGTGTGTCCTTATACCGATCCGCATAAGTGGACTACATATAATGAGGGAAAACCTTCTCATGTGGTTGTGGTAACTCCTCCCCTTGATTAGCCCACCTCACCCACCCAATCAAAAGGTGCCAATCGATGATACATCTCATGCTAGCTTAAAACCGCACCTTCACAGGAATACCTCTTGGGTCCTAGATAAGGCCTTTGTGTGGACATTGAGATCATTATGCGGTAACAACTGCCATAAAAAATAAATAAATAAAAACCTACGGAGATGGATTGTCTTTTGCCCTACCCAGAGAGGCACACCTTATCATTTATAGTCTTTTGGGTGAGGAATCGTGCGTTTGTTGGGAGCAGTAATCCATACATCATGTGAGGTAAGATAACCAGTTGCTTTGGAGGACCCCAGGGTCTGGCCTTGGTGTGTGCAATAGCATAACAGGAAGGTGAAGTTATATTTTTGACTGGTAGGAAATTTGAGTTCAGTCCTGTCACGTCCTTGGTGAAACACAACACGAATATGACAAAAGCAGTGTTTGCCCCCCAGCTGTGTGAATGCGTCACATAGCCAAGACATTTGAAAATGGGTAACGCTAACAATGCGTGAGCTGAAGAGGCAAACCTGTTTTACAAGTTTACCCTGTGAACTGTAATTCTGAGGTATAAAGGGAACATCCGGGTTGCAAAACTTCAGTGACATCAATTGCAATAGTCGAATGTCCCCATTTAATTGCTGTCATTCCATCACTACTTCTGAGGGCGCATGGTAGCGGCTGAGATGATGGGAATCGATGGCCATTCGTTCTGGTAAACCAAAGCCTTCCAACCCACGTCCATTAACAGAACCTAGCCCCTAGAGCCGGGTCGGACTGGCACATAAAATAGGCCCACAATCCCAAGCTGCAATTGTTTTACTTTTTGTGACGCTGTTTAATTATTACATAAAGGAGAAGATTTTGGGACAATAACAGGGCATCACCAGCACTGAGTGCGATAGGAAGGGGGTCTCAAGGAAGGTGGTCTCAACGGGGGAGTGGTGCAGGGCTGGGCATCCGTGTACATTTTGAATCTGTAATTGATCAATGACGCCACTATTTCTCTCCTCCAATGCATAATTTGCTGTTCCATCCAATGGTGAAGCCTTCACTAACGCACCCTTTGCCTCTCACTTCCCTTTTTCTACATTCACTTCTAAACCCTCCCCTCCATGGCCTTGGATCACACCATCCATCCACACTCTTAAAATAACAATGAGGAAAACCCTTCACACTTGGAAAAGATCTAGACACTCCTCAGACCTCCAGCTCTACCTAGCCGCTCTTCAAAACTACTCCGCTGCTCTCGACTCTGCCAAACGTGACTTCTCGCTCTCTCTCATTTAGTCTCAATCTTCTAAACCTAGATGCCTCCAAAAATCTCAGATCTCGTAAACTCTCCTCTACTTTTTCTGCTAACAATCTTGCTCTCTACTTTGCTCCTAAATTTTCCAACTAATAAATTACCTTCTATCCCCCCCACCTGCTCACTTTTGTCCACTACCTCTATCCTCCTCTCCTGCGGCAATATCTTCTTTTGCCTCCACTGTTCTGACTTGAGTGTCGTGTAGACCGTTGAAACCTCCGTCCTCAAGTGACGCACAGGGGAACTAAAAGAAACCCGCTGTGCGACCTTTGGGGCCACAGGTGGGAGATGTTACTTCCCGGATCCACGGAACCTCTGGAACACCAATGCTGCTGTCGAAAAGAGCGAGGTTAAGTACAAGGCAATTACAGTATATAATCACAATAACCAAAGAATCTGAATAGCCTTACCTATCCGGTGTTTGGAAAACTCAGGAGACCTAGGAGGGAGGTTCGAGACTCAGATGAGGCGGTCCCTAGAACATGAGGACCGCAGACAAGTGTGGATGCAGGATAGACCACCTGTAGGACTGAAGACGTGACTTGAATCCCAAAAAGGGAAATGGCGTAAAAGTTCAACAAGATACCAAGGGATAATCCGAAGGCAAGTCAGGGTCGTGTCCGAAATCCAGCAACAGGTAAACAGTTCCAAGCAAAGGTACAAAGGGGTAATCCGAAGGAGTCCAAGAGAGAGTTCCAAGATCAAGGTAAACCAGGAAAGCAAACCAAAATGTAACGCCAAACAGGGTCTGAAGGCAGCTGAGAAGCAATGAGTGTTCCGTGTCTCAAGCCTTATATACTGATTGTTTCGGGGTCATGTGACGTCCACCAAGGTCACGTGAGGAACGCCACTCTGGATCACGTGAGCAAGTGACCGATCGGCGTGGAGATGTAACGCCGCCTCTTCTGCTGTATGTTCTCCATGGCAACTGCCAGTGCAGGAAGGGTTGCAATCGAGCCCGTAAATCATACCTGGTACGGAGCTTTCGGTCCTTTGGGTAAACCGAATCACATGAGCCTCGAACCCTGGAGGGAGGTGTTGGGGAAATGTGAGCAGTATTCTGGTGTGCAGTGAATCGGTGTGCAGAGGATCGCCTAACATCCACTAACCCAGATGAGATTCTTGCCCTTCTCCTCATGGCTAACCCTTCGACCCTCTATCCCCGCACATAGTGAAACTCCTAGATCACAGCATTGCTCTGCATCTTACTTCCCTCTTCAGTTCCTCTTTTGACATTGCCACTTTTCCATCATCGTTCAAGTCAGCTACTGTCATCCCTATCCTTAAGAAACCTGGCTTAGATCCTAACTGTCCTGCCAACTGTCGTCCTGGCTCTTCTATGATTCAAAATACTACAACATGTACTTTTCAACCGACTCGCTGAGTTCCTTGGTAAACACAACCTCCGGCACCCTGTTCAATCTGGCTTCTGAACTCTGCACTATTGAGTCAGCTCTTCTAAATTTCGGCAACTACATCTCTGCGGCTATTCATTCTAACCGTTCATCTATTCTTCTTCTTCCGAATCTCTCTGTTGCCTTCGATACTGTCAACCATTCTGACCTTCTCTCAACACTCTTTCCTAGGTATCAGGAACAAAGCCCTCCCTGGATTTACTTCCTTTCTCACCCCTAGACACTTCCAGGTGTCCTAGAACAGCCTTACCTCCCGCTCACCCCCTTATTGTTGGTGTTCCCCAAGGGTCAGTCGTGGATCCACTTCTCTTTACCTCTGCTTTTGGAACATTGATCTCCTACGGCTTCTCCTATCAACTCTTTGCCAATGGCACTCAGATGTTCTTCTACTTTCTCTCCTTATCTGGTAAGCTACGGTAAAACATCTCCTACAGTCTATCCGCCATCAAATAATGGATGGCATCTCACTCGCTTGTGCTCAACTCCACTAAGACTGAAGTTCTCTACTTCCCATCCAAACAGGCCATCTCTTCCTCTTCCCCCTCTTCTATTCTTCTCTTATGACCACCTTCCCTACACTGCTTCTGCTCGCAAACTTGGTGTCATTTTCCACCCATCTTGCAACTTCTCGCTATTTAGCTCCATAATCCACCACTGCGGCCAGACTTTCTCCTCCACATCAGAAATATAAAACATTGTCTCCCATTCAAGATTGGCAAGCAATTTCTTCTTTAGTACCCTCTCTTGATCTGACTTCTGTGCCAACCTCCCCTCTGGCCTTTCCAAACTACGCCTTTCACCTCTTGACCAAGTCCTCAACTTTGCTTTCTGTACACTCTTCCAACTTCCATGCTTCACCTCCAGCTCCCCAGCTATCGTCAGTTAGGCTGGTTGCCCTCGGTCTGATAGACAAACTATAAACTCATTTTCATCTTCATAACTATACACAGACTTGCCCCACCCTACCTATCCGCCCATCTCACTCCCCGCCTCGCTCATCCTCTGCTCACCTCGTTGCCACCTCTTGTGCCCCTTGCGCTCCCTCACGTTTCTGCTCCCTCCCCTAGAACCTTTGCTCTGGAATAATCTCCCTCTGCAAATTACTCCAACTGTATTGCTATTTAAATCCAAACTCCTAGCTCTACTCCTTTCTGAAGAACTACTTGCATAGCATTCTACGCCACCAAATCTTCATGTACACCTCTCTAATCAACCCCACAGCACTTATCCCTTGCCCCTAAACCCAGCGCTTCCTCCACTATCCTGTTCCTATATCATGCTCTACTGTCCTCGTCCCTGGTTCATGTTTCTACCTCCCATGCATCATCTGGTCTTGTATTCCTATCCTCTCGCCCATTGATAAGAACAAACACTGGGCCTCCGATCTGTAAACACGTGTACGCATCTTTTGTGCCAAAAATGCATTACTTTTCCTGTCATTTCCATAAGTAAGTTCAGGATCTCGTTTAGCCAAAATGTTATGTTATGTTATTGTGCATTTGTATAGCATCTAATATACGATTGGAATGTTCTCAAAGCGCTGCGATTTGAACGCCCTTGGGGACCGTAGTCCAGGTCAGAGGAGAGAGTAGGGTAGCCTTTAGTGCTTGGGTGTACTTGGTATGTGTGCAGCAAGTGCGATTTGCGCAGAGGTGGCTGCATTCGAACGCCATGTGCAGTGGTTGTGAGAGATCAGTGTAATGTTTGCAGCAAGGTAGTTATTCTGTATTCTGGCAGCCGTGAGGCCTGTGTAAGAGATTGTGTGCAGCCAGGGAAATTTTTCTATTTTTAAAAATATTTTATCGTGGGGTATAACTGCATTCTAATGGACTGTTGAGATGTTCAAGGAGGTATGTGTACAGCTAGGCCGAAATTGATCGAGGGGTATAGCTGCGTTCTGTTTGTTGGTGTAAAGTGGATAGTGAGCATATTAGTAGGAGCCAGTGTCTGTGCTTACTGGATGGAGGCCCCTGTTCCTGGTTACTTTCCGGAACCCGATGAGCTGACTGTGTCTGTCCTGGTGGTTCGAGTAGTGGAACTCTGAGAGAGATTCGCTGGCTGGTGCAGAGTATGTTGTGTTTGCCCAGTCGGAGGGTCCTTGTTTCTGAGGCTCTGTTGAAGGTGTCAGAGGGCCCATTTTCAGGTCCCTGGTCATAGTTTATCGTGGGTGGGTGGCTGGGTAACTCCTGACACGTTTGTGGTTACAGGTGTGGAATTATATCGCAACAACGTCCCATCGAGAGCAGGGGTGCTAGAGAACTGATTGGATGGAGGCCGTAGTGCATAACTCTCAGGAGCGTCCAACCAAGCAAGTTGCTATAGCGCCTCCGGTGAGGCCATTCTTAGCCTTATTCCTTGGTAGGCCAGGGTTGCCTGACTTGACCGCCTTGTGTACCCGATAGGTGCCATGATATGGCCCAATCGTAATGTCTAAGTGCTATGAGACTCTGTAGTAGTGGCTCTGTGTGTTGATTTCCAGATAGTTAGAGCTTGACACAGGATTAACAGGAAACCGGGCCAAACATAGTTGGCTGACAGGGGAGTCTGCGATGGTGCTTTGCGTGGTAACTTCCAGATGGGTAAAGTTTGACCAGAGCAGGTTCAAACGCGTTTTGCTGTCAGAGGAGCTATTACGCGCTGGGATTGTGATGGTGTGCAGGAGTCTGCGGATAGGTTTGTATGACACTGGTTGGCATCTCCTGGAGTAATGGCAGCGTGCTTCCTTATGGGAAGATAAGGATTAAGCTTAGTTATGGGTGCTGTTGAGCTCTTATGGGTTTGGAGTCGTGGGCAATGGGATTGGGAACGCTGAGGGAGGCATGGCCAACTTGTTGACACAAGGGGGGCAGCTAGGCCACTGTAGTCGAGCCAGGGTGCCTAGAGCCAACAGCTACTTATTCCAGAGCCTGCTGGTCTCTTGAGCCAGCTTCCATGCCCCAACTGTTCCTACTTTCGTGATGATGCCTTATTAGCCGGCTTCCATGGCCAGCTGTTTCTACTTTTTGAGATAATGCTGTTCTAGCCAAATACTGGCCATTGGTGGACGGTTTAGCAGCCCTAGGCGATCCCTTTCATGGTTTAGGGAAAAGGCCAGGTTTTTAACCCTTTAACTGCCATGGGTTTTTCCCCCCAGTGCCAAGGCCTTTTTTTGGGGATTTCGATATGAGGACATTCAAAGCCTTGTAACTTTTTTGTTACATGAGATATCTTGGCCAAATTTGGCTCCTTTTTTTTCCCACATGTAGGCGGTCCTAACGCCACACAGGAATCCTAGGTTTCTGTAGGGTGGTGAGATAAAATAACCAAAAAGGGCAAAGATTGTGTGTATTTTCAAAAAATGCGAATACAATGATGTACAAAGAAGGCTGTGGTTTTTTCCTTGTAAGAGCTAGGAACAAATGGTTTGCTGTGCTGAATTCCCCAATTTCCTGGCTTTCAGGAACAGGTTGAGTGGAAATGAAAAAAAAATTATTTTGATGTGGTTATCAACCATTTTGTGAGAGGTAGGCAATTTTGGCCATTTTTGCCAATTGGACATGCATGGGCGGAATGGAAGAAAAGGGTAGGAAAGCCGAATTGGAGGACAGAAAAGCATATATTTCTGAAAAGTAGACAAAATTCCGAGTTCAGAAAGGGGTGAGTTGCGTAGGTTGGGCAACAACTAGGTAGGGGAAAATGCCATAGATTGGGGGAAAAGAAGGAAAATGACCGAAAAAAAGGTATGTGTTGGACATGGTTGGCTTGGTACGGCAATGGCTTCTATGAATTTTGAGAAAAGCAATGCTCCGCTACATTCCCCTGACTCTTGCAGTTAGGAAAGCACACATTTTTTGTAGTGTTTTACAAAAAAAGCAATACCAAAAGCCAAGCACTGAGCCATGGTACACAGGAGTTTTATGCTCACGGCCTGTACAGACGCACTTAGCATGTGTAAATCGGGAAAACCAAAGTGGTGAGGAATGGCAAGCATACATTTCTTGAAAGAGCACAGGCAGACCTTTTCAGGGGTAGGTGACTTGTGCAGGTTACAAAAGTGTATGGTGCCTAAAGCAGGTAGGTCACATTTGGGAAATTAAAGGATTGTGTGACAAAGGGCACCAGCAAATGGGTCAAAACGTTATGAGAACCACACAAATGCAACATATGTTATACCTTCCCGTGCTCCCACAGGTGTCCCGATAAAAACGGTACCTCACATGTGTGGGTGCACCTACCTGGGCGCCAAGGGGAAAGCCTAAACCACAAGTAACCCCAAGTCTGTTTTCACACCTGAATGTCACGACCCTCGCCCAAAATCCCCTCTGGCAAACCCATTGGCCAGGTGGAGTCAGGACTCGGGCCTCTAGAGCCTGGAATCCTCTTCAAAAGCCCTCATGGGGCCAGTCCTGGCGCCTATGGCGCCAGGCTCATACACCAAGAAAAACAATGTGCTTGGGAACTACTTTATTGTATTGTCAGCCAACATGGAGGCATCCACATAGCTTGGTTCCTGAGAACCAAGCTATGCGGTCTAGTGTTCTGGGTGTGGTAGCCTAGGGACTACTTTACCTGGACTATTTTGTTGGGGCTATTTAAACCACACCCGAGCAAGACAACACGCTTCGCGTTACTTTGCAGCTTGCAATGCGACGTTCACCATGTCCAGCTATTCCCTGAACCTCGGAGAAGCAGAACCTGCAAGGAGACAAAAAGAACATCATTAGCAGCAGCATCTTACCTGCAGTCTTCATCTTTAAACACTCGCAGCTACTGACAACAGCTTCCACGAATCTGCACGCCTCCCGGACAGAACGACCTGAAAGAGGAAGATAGAGGCAACATTAAAGAAAGCAGTAGAGACATTTACAAATTACGAACTGCTCAAAAGGCTTACCTAGCTGGTCGCCTCTCAGCTGGCACCACTCCGGACATTCCACTCGCACTGAAGAACACCGCGACCTACAAGGAAGGAAAACACAGGTTAGCAAAGGCAAGACTTTGCAGCACCCCGCATAGCGCTTACTTACCACATCATAGTGCTCTTAATGCGCCATCATTTACCACCGCGGCTCAACCAAGCCAGTTCGCCAAGCTGAAGCTCTGCATACCTAAGGGAGAAAAAAAGAGACATTTTAAACAAAGAAAGGCATGCAGGATAGCAACAAAACTAAAGAACAGCAATAAGACCTACCTGAACAATATCAAACGGGCCGTCATCAGTGAAGTAACTGGACCGCACTCGCCCATGAAGGACAACACGCCCCTGCAAAGAAGGCAGGATGGAGAGCACGCCTAATTCTACCACAAGGTTAGGAGTTGGCGCCAGAGGGACTGAAATCATACGGGGATGGAGGGAGGATACTTACCCCAGTCGGTCAGTCTTGAACACAGTCCTCCTGCTGAGAAGCATACCAGCGAGTAACCCGGCTAGGTGGTGTCCCTGTGGATACCAGGTGAGCGTAACACTGAATTTCACGCTCTCTGCAGATGGGCACATCATACAGATATGGGCCTCGGGTGTCCAAGCTACCAAGGAAAACGGGGAACCCCATGCATTTCCGCAAAGAGGACACCCGTGGGAATCCGCAGAGGTATGAATTGCACAAATCGGCCCGGAATGTATTACCCAGAAGCCCCGGCAAAGTCTGAGATGTGCCGAAAAAAACCCACATTTTTTACTTTGTCAGGGGTTCTGGGTAAAACATTCTGGTCCGCTTTGCGCAAGTTGGACCTCTGCATTCCTACTGGTGCCCCTTTTTCAGAAATGCGAGGGGTTCCCAGTTTTCCTTGGTGGCCTGGACACCCTATGCCCAAATCCATAGGTTATCTCCCCAAAACCTTCTGTGGTTACCAGTGGGTTAGCCTTTTCCCTTTGCAGCTAGATTGGTGAACCCAGACATGTGAGGTACTGCTTTCATTGGGACACCTGTGGGAACGCGGGAAGGTATGACATCTGTTGTTGGCAGCGTGTTTCGGTGGTTGGGCAGAGTGAAATGTCTGGAAATTGTGTTTTTTACCCCCAAATTTGGAATTTGCCGGGGGTTCTGGGTAGTAGATTCTGGGCCGATTTGCGCAAGTCATACCTCTGTGGATTCCCACGGGTGTCCACTTTTGGGAAATGCATGGGGCTCCCTGTTTTCCTTGCTGGCTTCGACACCCTAGGCCCAAATCTGTAGGTTGCCCACATGAACAAAATGGGCTGCGCCGAAAGGCTTGGGGTGACCTGCGGGTTACCCTTTTCCTTTTGCGCCCCCAGTAGGTGCACCCACACATGTGAGGTACTGTTTTTGTCGGCACACCTGTGGGAACGCGAGAAGGTATGACATCTGTTGTTGGCAATCCCCGACAAAGTGTGATATTTGGTGGGGAAAAAACACAATGTTCACTTTGTCTGGGGTTCTGGGTAATAAATTCTGGGCCGCTTCGCGCAAGTCGGCCCTCTGTGCATTCCCACGGGTGTCCTCTTTTGGGAAATGCATGGGGTTCCCTGTTTTCCTTGCTGGCTTCGACACCCTATTCCCAAATCTGTAGGGTGCCCACATGAATAAATTGTTCTGTGGCGAAAGGCTTGGGGTTACCAGCGGGTTACCCTTTTCCTTTTGCGCCCCCGGTAGGTGCACCCACACATGTGAGGTACCTTTTTCGTCGGGACACCTGTGGGAATGCGAGAAGGTATGACATCTGTTGTTGGCGTCTTGGGTGTGGCCAATCACACCTAATATTCATGAGGCCAGAGTGGCTTGAATCCCTATGATTTAACACCTATCTCTTTCAATTGCAAAAAGCATGTGGAAACCATAGGGATTGATTGCAATGATGGATTCGTACACAAGGCTGCTATCTTGCACTGGGGATCTAGGTGTATTTTCCAGATGGAACGGAAAATGTCAAAGATCATGGAGACTACCCAAAATTCCTGTTTCCTTTACGGCACCTTCCAGAAAATAACTAAATCCAGCAGAGCATTAAGTCCATGAAGGCGGCCTGCTCTGCCAGATTTACCAACTCATCCAAGATGTGCCTCTTAGAGTGACCATTTTTTTTTTTTAGATGGCGGCCTGAAAACTCTCTCTCTGAGTGTTTTTTACAACTCCCATTAGCCCTAGCTAGGACAGGGAATGCAGAGGGATCATCGGCGTCGCATGCCAAAACATCTGAAGAGCCACAAGTTGCAGACCTCTGCAGAAGACACTAGCTGTCCTGCCTTTGCTGCATACTGTCCCCACACTGTTAAGAAGGAGGGAGGAAAAAACTCTGTGGAGTAAGTACTATAGTATGAAATTCCCCTTCTCACCTCTTCTCCTGGCGTGAAGTTCTCATGACTCAGCGAACACCGATTTGCAATTCTTTCAGGTTTTGCAGGGTTGCACTCCTGAGTAAATAAAGAAAAAACGTATCTGTGCATATAAAGGGCGTGATGACTTCAGATTAGCATCATCTGATTTGCCTTAATATGTAGTTCTTAAAAACATATTCATACATGTAAATATTTGACAAATTGTGGTACTTGCCATGTTGACAGATTTTTAGAGGTTTGTCCATGCCAAGCCCACATGTCAGTTTGGGAAGATGAAGCTTTCGCCTCCCACAGCTGTCCTTACTCACACCCCTCATCTCCTTGTCCTATTGGCACACAGGTGGGAGGTGGGTAGAGAAAACCAGTAAATCCCTTTCACGGGAATCATGACAAGTTTGTGATGTCATTTGCCCTATAAGTAGACCAGTTTGCATGAAAATTTGGATTTTTCACTTATTCCGGGAGGCAGCTTGCTGCTGAACTCTTGCGAGAGGCACAAATCATACATTGGAGACAGGAATCAGGAGACCTAGAAGTTGAGTGGGAACCCTTGGAGGATTCAGAGAAGACTATCCTTGACTGACACCCTTGCTGTCCCAGCAGTGCCCTGTTGTTCCCTGATGCCCATTCCAAGCCCTCTCCTATAAGAAAAACTATCCCCAAAGCCATCAATTGTATGTATTTATTGTATGTATTTATTTTTTGTATAGCGCCGATAGCCCGTGGGCATCAGGGCGCTTAGGCAAACAACGAAAAACAAAACAATACAATAGGAACGTCTGCGCTAAGCCATGAGGTGGTCATAATCCCCCGTATCCCAGTTCATCATCTGAAAAGATGAGTCTTCAACCCTTTCCTAAAAACAGTAAGGTTGGTAACGGTTCTGAGTGTTTCTGGAACACTGTTCCACAAGCTGGGGGCCTGCACCAAAAAGGAACTGCCCAGCCCAGATTTCAATTTAAACTTGGGGACGATCAACAGGCATTTACCCTTTGAACGAAGATTCCTACTGGGGGTATGAAGCACTAAGCCCCTTTTCAGATACTCAGGAGCAGAGCCGTACAGGCATTTATGCACCAGGCAGAGAGCTTTGAATTTAATACGCTCCTCCACTCTGAGCCAATGCAAGGCTATTCTCTCTGCAGTAACATGATCTCTTTTCTTCAGATTTTTTACCAGCCTAACCGCATTGTTCTGAAGCACCTGACAACTAGAAACATCCTTAGAGGAGGCCCCTAATAACAGGGCATTGCCATAGTCAAGCCTTGATAGTATAATGGCCCTGGCTACGGTGGCCATATTACCCTCATTAAGAAACGGCCTAATGGCTTTCATGAGCCTTAAGTAATATGCCGTATTTTTCTGTAGGTAGCTAGTCTGGGCATGAGAATCCACCTGTGAGTTGACCATTATTCCCAGGGTCTTCACTTTCTGGACCACCTGGATAGTGGCATTCTTGATTTTAAACGATTTATACTCAGCCCCCAAGTTCGCTAGCTGATGACTTGATCCAAACAGCATCAGCTCGGTTTTAGAGTCGTTCAGACACATCCAGTTTGTCTGCATCCAATCGTCGATTATCTTATAAACCCTGGCTATTATTTCACTGTCTGAATCATAGTGGCTGCCACCCAGTTCCAGAATGAGTTGGGTGTCGTCTGCGTAATTAGTAAACGACACCCCCGCATTCACCAGTAGACTGCACAATGTGCGCATGTATATGTTAAACAACATGGGGGACAGACTGGCCCCTTGTGGGACTCCGAATAAGATGTCATATGGATCGGAAAAACTACTGCCCCAATGTACTCTTGCTTGGCGATCCGAGAGGAAAGACAAGAGCCAATCAATGGCTCCTTCCGAGCAACCCACATTCTCTCTAAGCGCCTTGATAAGAAGGCGATGATCCACCAGATCGAATGCGGCACTTAGATCCAAAAGCATAAGAACTCCCAACTTGCTTTTATCCATTAAGCTGAGCATCTGGTTCTGCAGGTCCAGCATGGCAGTTTCCGTACTATGGGATGCTCTAAATCCAGATTGTTGTTGATGCAGGATCTCCTCATTCTCAACAAACTGCTGCAGTTGTTGTGTAGCTACCTTGTCCAATAACTTAATTGTGTAGGCCCTGCATTTTTCAAGTATTGTTCTAGCTTTTTCCCCATAGCAAAATATCCTGTTTGTCTGTGCAGATCCTTAGCATATTTAAATTAAATCATTTAATTCCCCCATAGAAATCACAGGATGTGTTTTGTGGCATTCAAAACTAATAAACTCTTCCCAGTGTCTTTTGAGCTGGTATAGACATAAAGATCTGCCAAAGAATGAATCCCAAAACCTTGTTTCCACGTGAGTGTGCAGGGTGCAAAACTAAATTCCCCATTGAACCTCTTAATTTTAAATCAGAAGCCTGATATTTCTTTGCATGTGCAGGGTGAAAAACATGCTCTGACCAAAACCACAAAGCCCTGCCTGTTCTTTTTAGGTGTGGCAAAGCGAAATTCCCTCTGCTTTTCTTTCCCTCATTCTGCACCTGGGGTAAGAAGTAAAAGAAAAATGATTTTCCTCCTTAAATCCCTTTTTCATAAAGTTTATTTTATCAGAATCCCACAACGATGTTCCCATTGTGTTGTGGTCAAGTCTAATTGATGTTTGGAGGGTGGGGGTTGCTGAGAGAAAAGTATTATAACCAAATCAGCAACCACTGTGTTTCTTTAATAGTTATTTTTCTGTATTGGTGGGTGATTTGAAAATGAATTGTGACTGCATATCTCAGTATTACCTCTGTGTTGGTGCCTTTATGGACGTCAGTTTTGTTCTTGTGTTGCCACAGCACTGGTGCCCAATGATAGTCTGTTTGTCCAACTTGGTTTAAATACATTTTATAAATACATTGTTACTGCACACAGACCTGGTTCTTGGTCCATTGTGGCACTGGGTACTTGTTGGGGTTGGGTGCAAGACAGGTTGGAGGCCTTACCAAAGTCAACCAAATCAAAGTCATAGTGATTTATTGTGTGTCACATTCATTGGGGGAAAGGAACTCCCTGAGTTGAGTGTGACCACCTAATAAACAGTGACAGCAAGACATATGGGAGTGCTTCTATTGTGAGTACCCAAGTTAAGTTCACTGCCTGTTCTTCTGGCAGCCTTGCTTACTAATTCTTTCCACCCTCCTTCCCCTCTCCTGTAGCCGCCGCCTTGTGGTAACAGGTGGCAGTAGGGCTAGCCGTGAATGTGTATCTTAAGTAGTTGTTGGGTGCGCTGGGTGAGGATGTTTCAGCTGTGAACCTAGTAAACCTCACCACCCACTACGTCGAAGGATGCCAATTGGGCACATTAGTCTCTGTTGACTAGGGTTTGCAACACCTCTTCGTTTCTCCATGTTGCTGCCATAACACTAAAAGATTGTTTTGCCTTTCTGCTGCCATTGTTTCCAGAGGGAGGGGTGTTATTTGATCTTTAATATTGACTGTCCCAAGCTTAATGAAGCAGATCTGCCAGGATGGGTGCAGCTATGATACAGTGCCATATCAGCTGAGGGGATTTCCTCCACTCAGTAGAAAATCTCCCCGCCCCAGCCAACGGATGGTTTGCATTTAGTTAGGGGCGTCTACTGGGTTGTTAATGGTGGGGGTTCATGAGTGGGATGCTCAATTCCCATGAGGAGATAGAGGGAACGGAAAGATTAATGACAGCAGCGAAACAGTAGCATTCTGACAGAGGGTAGGCAATGGCCCTCATTGCGAGTCTACCAGTAACCTGCTGGTGCAACCGGCGGGTTACTGGCAGACTCGCCTTACTGTTTCTGCCGCCAGATGTCCTGTAACTGTAAGTTCCCATTCCGGTGGAGTCCACAGGAATGAGCACACTGAAGCACTGGCATTTTTACTAACAGTGAAAAATCTGCCGGCTGGGGCCATCACTTTTTTTCTGGACCAGCAAAGGAGAAGGGTGTCAACTTTGGGGAAGGGAGGAATGAACATCATGGGCATCCGAACTGTAAGTCAGGCAGAGCAGAACTTGTTGACTCCCCCTGGGTATTTGAGTTGTACTTGAGCCCCTGTAATGACAACTACTTCTTGCACATATACAAACGACAAACCTAACGTTACATGATTTCCCCCCCTCCTCTGTCTGCTTCACCTTCTCGCCCCCTAAGTTCCATACTGCCCATCTCTGAATTCAGAGCTTTGAAACTGCCTTCACAGCTGTGTAAAGCACTATTCAATCAACTGGCTTAGCAAATAAATGCTGTTTTGAAGGGTCCAGTACTGCTAGATAGCACACAGAAGAACTTCTCTGGTAGCTGTCCCGATGATCAATATTCAATTATTTAATCCAGCCTCGTAACAGATCTTCAACGGTACAGAGCTACCAGTAGCAGACACCTTTTAACCCCTAAAAAATATTAGAAACCTTATTGATGCGGCAACCTCCAGAGAGGAACTCATTACTGCTATACACCTTTTTGTGTGCAACATGGAGACCTCCATTTCATATATACTCTTCAGCTGAGCCAGGGCTATTTATCTTAGCTGACCGTGGCTATATCCTTCATTCCAGGTAAAATACTAGGAAGGGCAGATTCCAACGCCGGCTGAAATATATCCTGTAGAAGTGATTGCAATGGACGTTCCAAAGCACCAGTCAAATTATTTAGCTTTTACTACAGTTATATAATATTACTTCCTATTGCATCATGCCTCTTCATTTTACATCCTGCCCCACCTCTTCTCATATACAGCCCCATTAAATCACAGTATTCCCCATGTAAAGGAGTGGCAGGGGCACTCCTAGCAGCTACCCCGATTACCAGCAAGAGGGTACTTGGGCCCCAACAAAATCCCTGCCGCAAGAACCATAGGCTCAACCATGGGGCAAAATGTGCTGTCTGTATTATCTAACAAAATGACAGGGATCACACTAGAGCAGTATGTCGTTTCCAGAGTTCTCGTCCTCTAAACGTGTGTCGCACTGTTTTAACCATAAGTGATGCCACAAAGACCGGTCTCATCCCCCAAAAGCTATCCGGGATGAGGACTGGTCAGTTTAGAGAAACTACATATACAATAGATGGGGGTTAGTTTGGTTATTGGATCGCCATATCCGGTGGCTCGCCGAGGACTACTTCTACATGTAACAAATGCAGAGTTGCAGGTTAGCTGGGAAACTATTGACCCCGGCAACATAATATGCCTTAACGTGAAAGGTAGCTAAGGATTGGATACAAATTGTGTCTTCCCAGCTTTGGGACCTTGTACAGTTACCAGGCTGAGTGAAACTTTTGAAGGCGATGAGAAGGATCACAAAGGTGCTTTGAGTTCCCATCATGTTCCCACCTCTGATCGCCTAAGCCTTGAGACGGTACATCCAATTTTGAACCTGTGCAGTAATTGCATCTTTCCACCTCTGGTTCGATGGGAACAGCATTCCTCCATCTACCTCGAGTAAACAAGCATTGTTCTGTTCTTCCAGGTCATGTGTGTAGAGACCACAAAATGAAGTGCTTCTGCTTGTAGTTAGGAGGATTTTAAACTATATTCCTTGCAGGTGTCTTATCCCCTTGGTAAACTGGAAACTTTCCATCTCTGCTCGTCCTTGGCTAGGATGTGCACTGTGCCTACACTGGAAGCTCTGTCTGCCCATCAGGCTGTCAGCCTTTGCATGTATTCGACGTTTGTCTCAATCGTCCCCATTCACTCCAGTGCACCTACGGCTTCCATCTTTGTTCTTATGGCTTTCCATGTTAGTCGCAATTAAGAATGTGCAAGCTGGATATTTGTATTCTTGGCATCTTGCTGTTTCCGCTTTAGCAAAGGAGATGTATGTCAGTCATCTATCTGCGTGAGTCATAAGCATTTGTTTACTGTCTATCTGCGATAAACTAATTGTGTAGCTTTGTGCGTGGATGCCTATATGCTTGATGTTTACGTGCACCTACATCGTGATATCAGTGATGATGTCATTAGATTTCAAGGTTGTCATTAGATTTCAAGGTTGTAGTCAGTCAACTTGTTTGATGACAACTCTATCTCATCAGTCGGGTATGGTTTGAATGGCTGTCTGGGCGAGTAAAGTTTCTTGCATCTGGGATACATCTACGATGGTGATGAAGGGCCCACGAGTGATGTACATCTATCAATTTTCGTGCTGCGAGTCGGGTGGGAGTCACAAGGGCCGCACTTGGACCTCTGTCTTCACCCATATCACATATTACACCCTATCGCATCAAATCGAGCTAATCGCATCTCATCCCAGGCACCCAGCACATCACATTCCTCAAATCACAAGACATGACATGCCACCACAAGACAAGTGTCACAAACTTGATTAAATGAAAGACAGACTAACTAGAGAAAGTCGAATCAGAACTTTATTGTGAGTCTTGCTTGTAGGTCATCAGGGTTGGCCCACGATTCTAATCTTGGTCTGGCATCCCAGTCTCCCACTTAAATGTGTTAGTTCTAAACCTAAATATGTAACATGGAATGGCCTTCCGGAAGGTCCTTGCTGCAGACGCTTCAGGGGTTTAAGACCCCGTTCTCCATCATGCAAGACTTTTCACTGGTTGCTTTCTGCAGTGGTTAAGGTGTACCGTACTCCTGTCTGTAGAGTGGCATATTCAAATTTCTGTTTCTCACTTTGGTCGGGGAAGTCCCAGCATGCATCATTCTTCTACAAGAAAGGTTTTCTCATTCTGGGTTTACGGCTCAAACCCCAGCATGGAGCTTTTCACGCAATGTTCTTCCCAAGCCAGCATATGCATCGGAACTCTGCACCCCAGTGTGCAGTGTTTCACACAGTGTTGTCTGTGCTGTTTCGTTTTTTCTCCCAGGCTGATCTAGTGCTCTCACTCCAGGTGCCAAATACCTCTGATTACAACCTGGGGCGCCGGTTTAATGTACTGTTTCATCCAGTTCTGTAGTTCTCTGGCCGTTAAGAACAAACGCGGCAAGCAATACTGCCCGGAGGGCTGGTCGTCTGTACTTGCTTCAAAATAAGTCGTGGGGCCGAGCACCTGATAGCCCTGGTGCAAAGTAAGCCTGCCAAAGAAGAAGAATACAGGGTGCAACATACAAGCAGGCATATAGGAAATAGCCGTATATCCCAAGGGGAGGGCTCATTCAGCCCACAAGTTATGGCTCGAGACGAAACCAAGGTCCATACATTTGGAAAGAATCCTTCTCCCAGGCCTAATAACCCTTCCAAAAGTCCATGAGATTGGTAAAGGCGATACATGTTCTGGAGTTGTAGTGGTGAAGTAGGAAACGTTAGTTTAATAATGACTACAATAAATACATGTTAGTAAATGAAATGTGGTTTTATTTTGTATAAAAAAAAACAGGGTTCTCATTATAGTGTAAACATTTCAATTGTAAACTTGAGCAGTTTTATATGAGCTTGCATTCGGTGTCTTTAAAGGGAACCGTTTCTCTACATAAGCAAAAAACAGTGTTTGGTGCTTTAAATTGGACGTTGACTGTCATAGATGCAGTGGAAAAAAGTGTCTTGTTGAAAGAAATGTTGCACGAAACTTCCACTGCTGTTTCTTGACCGCAGAGAAATGCTGTGTCGTTTCCCTGAACCCTGCTAAATTCGTAATCGTTGGCTTGCTGTCAATGGCAGTAGTCACGGACTGCATTCCGAGCATTGTGATTGGCTGATAGGTCATTGCTGTTCACCACATGCTAGTGTGTAACAATTAAGCTCCCTTTTTTTCTGTAAAATCTGAAGGCGTTGAATTGCCTACAGAACCTACTTTCTGTACAATTAATCTTTGTTCTGGATAACGTCATATGGCTCTCTGTGTAAGATGAGATGTTATTAGTCTTTGAATGTTATGTTCTTGTATTTATTGACTATTCTCGTTGTTCTTTTACAATACTTATCCAGGATCGAGCATCTCAGGAAAAAGTAGCAGAGGTGGACGTTTCTACTAGTGGACTCTGGCATGTTTTTAACCGTTTTTCTAGTTGTCCCCTTTATCTTCAAAACCTCTGTGCTTCTTTCCTTTGTTTTTTTTTACTCAAAGGATCACTTATCTTTTTATTTTCTTCGTCTTCAAATCCGAGTTTTATTTTTGTTTAGCTAATGACCAAGTGGATGGGTCATGAGTTAAGTGCTCGTCGCAGCCAAGCCAGCATTTCGCAAATTGAAATCGTGCAGCAGCACCCACTGAGCCCTTCATCCTTTTAAGGGGTGATTAATTACCAGTTCACAGTAAAGCTGCGCAGTTAAGGTTTACCAGAAATGCGGAAGTCGCCCTCTGCTCACCTTACACCTCTGATATTCAGCAGAGCCATCTGAGTGGAGCCTCAAATTCAGTCACCAGTCGGACATATTCCAGGGCGAGAGGCCGGGCAGGCCCAGGCATGCCTTTAACAGTGAAACATTCAATAAAACCACTGCTTTAAAAGGCTGTGATGGGAGTTTCAGTGTTACTTAAAGACCACAATTGACTGTAGATGTAAATGTATTTCAATGCCATTCCCTTCTTTACTGTAAACTGATATTGGTAATAATTAACTGCTAGTTACGGAATCGTTGAGTGAAGCTTATACAAAAGGTCATCTCCCACAAGTTTTAGTTCTGATTTTCCTCCAAACTAAGCTAGTATATATTTTCCAATGCCAACACACTGTTGTTTAGATGAGGATACATATAATCACACACACACGCACGTAACCCAGTACCCCAACCATATCTGACGCAAAATCGCACAGTGGCTTGGGTTAAGGGGATCGAAGGGGTGAGGTCTGATGAAAAGATTAGGGTTGGGGGGGCAGGGTTAGGCAGACAAGCACTTCTAGCATGAAAGGGTGTGTGCCCTAGCAGCGCGACCCCATTCTTAGTGATTCTTCCCTGTAGAGGAACCCTTTGGCCAGGCTGAATTTCACTCGTACCGGCATCTCCTGCAAGATTTCAGCCTCTATATGGCTCTGACGAAGAGCTCTAACCGCGTGCGCAGAGCCCATTTTGACATTCGATTGGGTGGCAGGAAGCCCTCCCTCCACAAGGGGAGGCTGTCTGCTGCACCTTCAGTTATGGAGAGGGGAATACTGCTCATAGTGGATATTTTTGGTCTTTTGAGGAAATATGATATATTTTTTACATTTTTATTTTTTAACCTAGAACTGAACTTTTACCCAACCGATGCTCTCGTTCACCATGTATACAATGTAGCTCCTACTATCTCCCTGTGCGTCACTCACAATAATGAATGAATGAATGAATGCAAAGTGAGTGGTGACTTTGCTTTCCCACCCAATTAGCCCAACATCTATCGCCCATGCCTCCCGCCATGAAGATTTGCCTTTGAACTTGGCCTTGCAATGTATTCTCGTCTCTGGGAATTTAAAGGAGTACAGGCACATGCTTATCACAGTTCTGGTCGGCATACCCAACTCCTATTTTCATCCTTAGTCCATGTGACGGGAGACCGCAATTTGGCCCATTTTTCACCAATTAATGGTCTTGAATAAATACACTTGGCACACATGGTGTTCTTTCTTTGCACTTTAACAAGGGTTGATTCAGTGTCTCAAGGTTTCTGTTCCTCAAGGATAGATAACCGGCCATGGCTTGTCCAGCTTTGATACTAGGCCAAACAGCTTCACCCTGAAAATCTGCGATCTCCAGCTAATTCCTTGCTGCAACACACATCTCAATCCTTCTTTCTCTGTGGGTTTGAACTTACTAAAATGTGTGACACTGATGTCCAGACACTATACAATTGCAGCTTCGTCTGCAGTCTATTCACTACGTATAGCTAGCTTCTATGATTACTTAGTCTACTTGCGTTGCTGCGTCTGTACGTTTATTGAACGGCTTGTATTTTCTGCAGTGTGTTGCACACACACATGCCATTTTCTTTTCCGCGTAGGAACGTTCACTGGATTCCTTATTTCGTCATTAGTTTCTCTAAGGTCCATACATCTTTTTATCTTCTTAGTGCATCACTTGCACTTCTTGTGACGTCACCAGCTTCTCTTTCTCTTGTTTCATATTCCTTCGGGGACCTCTTCGGGGACCTCTTCCATGAGATCATCTCTTCGGGCATACATCTGATATGGCTTTCTTAATGGATACCTTTTCTCGAATACTCGTCACAGCATGGTTATAACTACAGGTGTCAAGCATGGTAGAGTCTCAGGCTTCCAACATACAGGCAGTAGAGGGGCGGGACTTCCTGCAGAGGCATTCGGCTGCTCCTCTACACCCCCCAAACTCCTACCTCTCTGGTCGAGTCATCGACTACACCTTAATCAGTCTCCACATCTTGATCTTTTCTTGAAGTGCTTCTTTGGAGCCCCAATCTTCATCGCTCCATTCAGGGAACCGGCTGATTTGACATGTTCATCCACACTGCAGGTCATGTAACTGCACTGTCCATTTAGATTAAAATAGACCCATCATCCCACATAGTTATTGTGATTTGTTTTATTTTTATTTTTTTGGGATAGAGGAACTTTGTGCCCTCAGGTGCTAAGATGCTGGCCTTTATGTATCCTCTGATTTCTTCATCAGTCAATTCCCTGGGTCCAAATCTTGATTCAACATCAATCATGATCCTCATTCCCACTGCTTTCTTGGCTGTCTTCTTGCACTGTGCAATTATTATCCTGATCACACAGAATCCAAACATCAACATCACCAATATTGCTCCAAGAAGCTTGAAGATGTTTGCAATCCATTGTGGAGCCCATGAGAAGATGGATGCAAACCAACTGTCGTCTGCAACATCCTCTGTCTCGTCTTTCATCTTGTTATGCAGGTTTGTCAGCAACGTTGTGGCCTGTGTCAAATTCCCATTCTCGTCATCGTGAGAAGGTGCAACATGACGGCCGATTTTGCAGCAAACTCCTCCTTCCATCGCTGTGATCATATCTAGAACATATCTGTTCTGGAGGGTCATTAGTCGTATGGCCCTCAATTCTTCCTTGATTGCATTGAATCATTTTATAGTGGTGTTGAGCTCCCATCTGATAATCTGCAACCATTTGGCATTGGCCCTCCTCTGGATCCCAGGAATGAAGGGATAGCCTCCTATGCATCTATTGATTTTGCTGACAAGTAATTCTCTCTTGGTTCGGTTGAGAAATGTCAGCGATCTTCTCCTTCTCAAATGGGCATCTGCTTTTGGAAATTCTTCAATGTTCAGGTCAGTCTGAGGAATCACTAACACTGCAACATGGATAAGCACTAAGGAGCACATTCCTCCCCAATCCTTGGGCAGCTTCATGTAGGCTCTGGACCCACAAGCACAATATCGATCCATTAGGTTGGCTGTCCCTGCTCCCATTCTGTAGACCTCAACTGTAGTCTTGCAACCTATGTTATCCCCACATGCCTCTTTCCTTCTCTTAGAAAGCATAGTGGCGCATTTGCCACTGGAATCGCACCCACTGGACCTGATTCATCTTCTACCCATGTCAGCAGCTTGGCAAGTTCGGCTCATGACTTCTCGCACGTATTCTGGCTTCAATAGATGAGCTGCACAGGACATCAATCCTTCTTCCCATCATTTCTTGGACTTCACTTGTCCATAGACTAGCAGCTGGGATCGTTTCCAGGTGTCCAAGCTATTTCTGTTCTATCAGGACATTCCATTCTCTTCATTTCTTCTACGACCACTTCATCCTGTCCTGCACTAGGATACGTAAGCATCTTGCTCTTCCATGCAGGCTCCTTTTCCATCTGTGTAGTCTTGATATAATCATCCTGGAATGGAAATGACCACTTCGATATCTATCATTTTCCTTGGAATTGTCCTTGAGTCATGCATGCTGCGAGGTGAACAAAACATCTGGCATTGTGTTCTGGCACTTCTCTGGAAATGAAAGTTTGGGCAGCATTCATGGCATAGGGTATGAGAGCGCAAACCTAACAACTCTTTAGATGTTCTTTCCCCTACATTTCTCATGTGTTGATACCAAATGTTGTGAACCAAGTGTGCTGCATTATCCAAGTATGTATTTATCCCCTCATTATCTTCCTCCACGCTTCTCCTTTGTCTCCCTAACAGAATGGTTGCAGCCCATGAAAACAACTCTAAAGCAGCTTTACTACGGGAGGACAACACAACGGGTTTTGGTTAATCAGCAATGGGTAAATCAACAATAGTTCCTCGAGTGGGGAGGATCACATCTGCCTTATTTGGACCAATGAAATAAAGAGTGTGAACTAGGAGAAACAAAAAGACAAAGATAGAAATTGAACATGCATATATCATACACCAGAATACCAATATCCACCTTTTGTGGCATTTTGAGATCGGTTGGGTTTGTCCATTCCCTAAAATCGTGTTTACCTCATCATTTCTATTGTAATCAATGAAGAAAAAAAGAAACACTTTTACTCCTGCGGTTGTAATACTTGTTCAATAATTGCGATTAGCAATCTTCTAATCACTGGCCCTTTTTTAGGATCCTTTAAAAAAGTGCGAAATCAACGTCTCTTTTGACAAGAGCAGGATAATCTTGAAGGATAAACACAAAAACAGCAAGCACAAGACGATACACGGCCAGTCGGTTAGAACCATAGGGCTAACCAAATAGATACTCGGTGAGAAAAGAGTCGCAGTATTGCTCTTGTTTCCAATCTTTGAACTCAAAGTTAAGATCAGGCATATATATTCGTGATACATCAATATTTTTCTACTTTCATTTTTAAAATTCCTGACTCTTAGCAAAGATTTGTATGCCTGCGATAATATCTTGATGGAGTGTCCAAAGTGAGTCACAGTCCAAATGTCACCTGATTCATCTTCTACCCATGTCAGCAGCTTGGCAAGTTCGGCTCATGACTTCTCGCACGTATTCTGGCTTCAATAGATGAGCTGCACAGGACATCAATCCTTCTTCCCATCATTTCTTGGACTTCACTTGTCCATAGACTAGCAGCTGGGATCGTTTCCAGGTGTCCAAGCTATTTCTGTTCTATCAGGACATTCCATTCTCTTCATTTCTTCTACGACCACTTCATCCTGTCCTGCAATAGGATACGTAAGCATCTTGCTCTTCCATGCAGGCTCCTTTTCCATCTGTGTAGTCTTGATATAATCATCCTGGAATGGAAATGACCACTTCGATATCTATCATTTTCCTTGGAACTGTCCTTGAGTCATGCATGCTGCGAGGTGAACAAAACATCTGGCATTGTGTTCTGGCACTTCTCTGGAAATGAAAGTTTGGGCAGCATTCATGGCATAGGGTATGAGAGCGCAAACCTAACAACTCTTTAGATGTTCTTTCCCCTACATTTCTCATGTGTTGATACCAAATGTTGTGAACCAAGTGTGCTGCATTATCCAAGTATGTATTTATCCCCTCATTATCTTCCTCCACGCTTCTCCTTTGTCTCCCTAACAGAATGGTTGCAGCCCATGAAAACAACTCTAAAGCAGCTTTACTACGGGAGGACAACACAACGGGTTTTGGTTAATCAGCAATGGGTAAATCAACAATAGTTCCTCGAGTGGGGAGGATCACATCTGCCTTATTTGGACCAATGAAATAAAGAGTGTGAACTAGGAGAAACAAAAAGACAAAGATAGAAATTGAACATGCATATATCATACACCAGAATACCAATATCCACCTTTTGTGGCATTTTGAGATCGGTTGGGTTTGTCCATTCCCTAAAATCGTGTTTACCTCATCATTTCTATTGTAATCAATGAAGAAAAAAAGAAACACTTTTACTCCTGCGGTTGTAATACTTGTTCAATAATTGCGATTAGCAATCTTCTAATCACTGGCCCTTTTTTAGGATCCTTTAAAAAAGTGCGAAATCAACGTCTCTTTTGACAAGAGCAGGATAATCTTGAAGGATAAACACAAAAACAGCAAGCACAAGACGATACACGGCCAGTCGGTTAGAACCATAGGGCTAACCAAATAGATACTCGGTGAGAAAAGAGTCGCAGTATTGCTCTTGTTTCCAATCTTTGAACTCAAAGTTAAGATCAGGCATATATATTCGTGATACATCAATATTTTTCTACTTTCATTTTTAAAATTCCTGACTCTTAGCAAAGATTTGTATGCCTGCGATAATATCTTGATGGAGTGTCCAAAGTGAGTCACAGTCCAAATGCAAATCTGCATTTATCTGCTAGTAGCTTTATCGTCCTTCTTCCTTGTCATCGATAGAGTCTGCACACGCTGAAATTCTTCTTCTTGTCTTGCTTCTGGATCGGCATCGGTGGGAGGTACATTCTCGCTTCTGTACAGTTTAGTGTAATTTAAATGAAGCCAAGCTCACCTGCCTTGAACTTTTACTGCTGAGGGGGTTATGTTTTCAACAATAAAGGGGACATGAAAACGTGGCTCGTGACATTTACGGGTAACATTTTGGATTAACACGGCATCCCCAATAAACAGTTTAGCTGTCGATAATCTGTATTCTGAGACCAACTCCCTTGGCGCTTGAGTTGATCTGTAATGTGAGAGATGCTAGACATCATAAATGTCAAATATTAATTTAATTAAGCATGTAAAGCTAAGGGCAGACAATATAGCCATTGAGTCTCTGACATATCCCGTTCGCTTTCAGGTGATAAGCAGAAGAAAACGTATACTTAATGTTCAATCAAGGCCCTATCTGTTCAAACACATTGACAAAATGTGGTCCGTTATCGCATTATCGGACACCACCCCACCCCCGCGCAGCATATCAACATAGTCAACATGTAAATGCTGAAAAGGACCATTCGGACTACTTTCTCTTATTTGGTGTATCAAAACCTGAAATGTCTGGAGAATATGCAACCCTCTTGGCTTCTACGTCTGCCGCTTCGGTCCTGCAAGAAATAGGTGGCGCATTTAATGATCACTATGGCTACTGGGAGCTGTGGTGCTTTAATAAGCCTGTCCAATAAAGATGCGTGCTGCACTGGAGTGCTGTCCGCGTGCAGGTAGCCCCTCCTTTTCCAATGCGCTAGCCCTGCGTTTACGGTTGATGTCACATAGGCGGAGTCACTATACACCATCACTTCCTGCCTTTCGTGTTTCTCAAGCGCAACAATGAGTGCTACCAATTCTGCTGCTTGCGCTGAAAAGTGAAACGGTAGTCTGGCACTTGCTATCACTTCAAATTCCCCATTCAGTCTATGTCTTATTACAGCTGCACCAGAATGCCTTTCTCCACTAGTTTGATCAATTTTTGAAGAACCATCAATAAAGAGACTTTCCCCTCCTGGCAAAGCGTTTTCTTTTACACAAGGTATATCATAAAATTCAACATAATTTGCACAATCATGCACATGGTCACCCTCTGTCACTGGCTCAGCTATAAACGTGGCAGGATTCACTTTTACACCTGACGATTTTGATTGTTGGGTTCGAAATCATTACTTCATAGGCAGAGGGTCTCTCTGAGGTCAATGTGCCCATAGGTTTCTCTAAGATGGTGAACAGAGCATGCTCCACAAAGAGAGTAATAGAGCAGCCCAGGAGGATAAGCATGGCTATTGACTGGGTGGAAGGTGGGAATTTGAGTTTGACTGTTTGAAGATCATTCTTCGGCTGCAAATGATGGTTAGACGGCGTTGGTCATCCCTTTGGCATTAATTTCCATCTGCTATTTTGTTTTGTTGGATTTTATACCACACTGCTGTGCCATTTGCATGCTATCCAGGATCTCTGGGGAACCCGAGGAGAGCGGGGGGAATGGGTTTGGTTAGTGAGGAAAATGCAAGATAGCTTTGCTGTTCTGATGTCTCAAGCCTGTTGGGAAGGATGTTTAATTGCAATGTGTGGTTGGTTAGGACTGTATGCCTGCGTGTGTGGAATATAGAATGTAATCCTGGTAGTGCAGAAAGCAACCAGTGGAGACGCTGACTGGCAGCGTCCACCAAGTGTGAGGTGGGTTAATAGTGCAGAGAAGTCCTGAGGCACACTAGTGTGGCCTTGTGTTTCATGCAGCAGACAGTGTGCAGCGCCTAGTAAATCAATTGGAGGAAGATGGGAAAGAAAAACTGGAGCATGCAGAAAGTGAATACCAAGGCAACAGTGAGTGAAATTGCTCCTTGGGAAAATCCATGCAGCGACACACAAGAGCAGAATTGCAGTGGGAGACCTAGGAGCAAAATCCGAGTGGGCCACAGGGGTAAAATGGCAGTGGGAGTACATTCCAGTGGGCACCTTAAAGCAGAAGATCAGTGGCACATCTAGGAAAATAATTGCAATGCGGTACCCGGGAGCAGTATGGTAGAAGCTAGAAAGTGGAATGGCTTCATGGTTCGTGAAGGGTGTAAATGCTCTAGAAGCCACAATTTGCAAGGCATAACCTGTCATTGCAAGGCGTGAAAAGGCCTAACCTGGCATAACAAGACGTTCTCCTACAAGGGACGTCCATTCACCCAAATGCCTGGGGTGGTGGAAGTGACAACACACACCAGATTTCACAGGTAATGATGTCACATGACCTTTGACCTGGATGGCATCAGTTCCTCGTTAACCCTGACCCTAGTGACAACACCGGAAGCAGCTTGCCGGTATAGGGGAAAATGTGGGGACACCCCCTCCCCTTAATTGGTGTAATGGGGTACACCTTTAATGGGTCAAACCACTGCATTTTTGCCACGATTTTTTGTACAGGCAACATTTCTGCCACGATTTTATCACTGCATACCAGTAAACTGCATGTTTAAAATGCAAGTGTGTACAGTGGCTGCAGTGAAAACACGGCATACGATTGAGATCAGGTAGGTGCAAGTTGAGGAAGCAGTGGGGTGAGCATGATGAATGCGAGATCGAAGAATGCAAGTGCAGTGATGTCACAAACAGAGCTGCATGCAACCTGAAAGCAGATAGGATGCCACCTCTGCTACACCAATGAAGAAAAAGAACTGCTCTTAAGTGCTGCACTTGGGTTGGGGGATTCCCCCAATATAACGTAATTCTAAGACCGACAAACTTCCTGTACTGCCCATCAATGGGTGTTTCTTTATTGCAGCCCCTAATGTCGTAACCTAAGCCCCTCCTGGGTTCTTGCAACAAAAGAGGTGATGACTGGAAGGTTTGGAATTCATCTTAACCTCTGGCATTGCTCTGTGCAACTCTCCAGACCATCGCTTCGCCTGCCAAGCCATTACAGAAGGGGAAAGACCATATGCAAATCAGGCTTGGTCCAACCCCAAAAGGGGCAGTCCATCTCGAACTGCTTGGTCACATCCCTTCTGCACATGGTGCCTCTAATAAAAGGGGCGCCTGGCTTGCCGTGTGCCAGTTAATGCCTCCTGGCCCTGCCTTAAGTGTGTGTGTGCAGTACCACCCTCCACAATATCCGGCGAATGAGTTTGAATCCACCAAGCTGCCCAGCCGTGCTGGAGCATGCCGCTGCAAGCTACGACCTTGCGGTGCATGTTGGCTGGTCGGGGTGGCCTCACAACAGTTGGTCTTCCCGACGAGGTCACACTTTAGGCAGGCGCACGCCCCGGTGATTGGTGCAATGGGGGAGATGAGATAAAAAAGACGGAACGTGCTCCTGCCTGGGGGAGAAAAGTGCAGCAAGTGTTGGAGGTCACCGGGCAGGCCCCATTCTCATGTCGGGATTCCCGACGGGTCCTGTTGTGCGGCGATCACGCCGCGGATAATGCAGTGGGGATCACCCCACTGCGCTCCAGGTCACTGGAGCCCACATGTGGCTGGGGGCACCCAGCAGACGACAGCCCTGGCTCTGGGGGCACCCAGGCCGGGGTCGCCTCAACCCGCCATGGTCACATGGCCAAGGGATCACCCTGGGACGGTGTTGCCCAGCAGGGGTGCCGTCCTTGTGCTGGGCCCCGTCCTTGGGCCCAGCCAACACGGTGCAGCACCAGCATGGTGCTAACAAAGAATGACACCGGAGCCTCTGGATGGTGTGACTGACGAGCCGGAAGCGGCTTGTTACTTTTATTAGGTTGGTCACGTGGCTATTGCCACGTGACCCATCACACTTTAGGCAGGCGCACGCCTCGGTGATTGGTGCAGTGGGGGAGATGAGATAAAGACGGAACGCGCTCCTGCCTGGGGGAGAAAAGCTCAGCAAGGACTGCTGCTGCAGTTACAGAATACTGCTCCTGTCTGAGGGAGTGAGGCGCAGCAATAACATCCCCTGCAGTAATGAGCGGTGAACTCCCACCTGGGAGAAGGGCACGGTATAGACTGCTGCCACTGCATCTTTCACCCCAACTGCCAGACCATGCCTGACAACACTTAGTCTTACTGACCAGTACCTGCCTGAATGCTGGCCAATGCTGCCGGAGAGGCCGGAGCATTCTTCTCCATCGACCTACCTGTGCTGCACAGCATGGGCCAGGAGAAGGCCAGTCTACGCTTCCATCACCACTTGGACCTTGCCCATCCTTGTGGCCCTGCTGCACAGCATGGGCCAGGAGCAGGCCAGTCTACGCTTCCATCGCCACTTGGACCTTGCCTATCCTTGCGGCCCTGCTGCGCAGCATGGGCCAGGAGCAGGCCAGTCTACGCTTCCATCACCACTTGGACCTTGCCTATACTTGCGGCCCTGCTGGAGTCTATGCTTCCATCGCCACTTGGACCTTGCCTATCCTTGCGGCCCTGCTGCGCAGCATGGTCCAGGAGCAGGCCAGTCTACGCTTCCATCACCACTTGGACCTTGCCTATCCTTGCGGCCCTGCTGCACAGCATGGGCCAGGAGCAGGCCAGTCGGCCCTCCTGGAGTCTATGCTTCCATCGCCACTTGGACCTTGCCTATCCTTGTGGCCCTGCTGCACAGCGTGGACCAGGAGCAGGCTAGTCTACGCTTCCATCACCACTTGGACCTTGCCTATCCTTGTGGCCCTGCTGCACAGCATGGGCCAGGAGCAGGCCAGTCTACGCTTCCATCACCACTTGCACCTTGCCTATCCTTGCGGCCCTGCTGGAGTCTATGCTTCCATCGCCACTTGGACCTTGCCTATCCTTGCGGCCCTGCTGCGCAGCGTGGACCAGGAGCAGGCCAATCTACGCTTCCATCGCCACTTGGACCTTGCCTACTGCGCAGCGTGGACCAGGAGCAGGCCAGTCTACGCTTCCAGGAGCAGGCCAGTCTACGCTTCCATCGCCACTTGGACCTGGCCTATCCTTGCGGCCCTGCTGCGCAGCATGGGCCAGGAGCAGGCCAGTCTACGCTTCCATCACCACTTGGACCTTGCCCATCCTTGCGGCCCTGCTGCGCAGCATGGGCCAGGAGCAGGCCAGTCTACGCTTCTATCGCCACTTGGACCTTGCCTATCCTTGCGGCCCTGCTGCGCAGCATGGGGCAGGAGCAGGCCAGTCTACGCTTCCATCGCCACTTGGACCTTGCCTATCCTTGCGGCCCTGCTGCACAGCATGGGCCAGGAGCAGGCCAGTCTACGCTTCCATCGCCACTTGGACCTTGCCTATCCTTGCGGCCCTGCTGCACAGCATGGGCCAGGAGCAGGCCAGTCTACGCTTCCATCGCCACTTGGACCTTGCCTATCCTTGCGGCCCTGCTGCACAGCATGGGGCAGGAGCAGGCCAGTCTACGCTTCCATCGCCACTTGGGCCTTGCCTATCCTTGCGGCCCTGCTGCACCGCATGGGCCAGGAGCAGGCCAGTCTACGCTTCCATCGCCACTTGGGCCTTGCCTATCCTTGCGGCCCTGCTGCGCAGCATGGGCCAGGAGCAGGCCAGTCTACGCTTCCAACGCCACTTGGGCCTTGCCTATCCTTGCGGCCCTGCTGCACAGCATGGGGCAGGAGCAGGCCAGTCTACGCTTCCATCGCCACTTGGGCCTTGCCTATCCTTGCGGCCCTGCTGCACCGCATGGGCCAGGAGCAGGCCAATCTACGCTTCCATCACCACTTGGACCTTGCCTATCCTTGCGGCCCTGCTGCGCAGCATCAGCCAGGAGCAGGCCAGTCTACGCTTCCATCGCCACTTGGACCTTGCCTATCCTTGCGGCCCTGCTGCGCAGCATGGGGCAGGAGCAGGCCAGTCTACGCTTCCATCGCCACTTGGACCTTGCCTATCCTTGCGGCCCTGCTGCACAGCATCATCACTTGGACCTTGCCTATCCTTGTGGCCCTGCTGCACAGCATGGGCCAGGAGCAGGCCAGTCGGCCCTGCTGGAGCCTCTGCTTCCATCGCCACTTGGACCTTGCCTATCCTTGCGGCCCTGCTGGAGTCTATGCTTCCATCGCCACTTGGACCTTGCCTATCCTTGCGGCCCTGCTGCGCAGCGTGGACCAGGAGCAGGCCAATCTACGCTTCCATCGCCACTTGGACCTTGCCTATCCTATATTCGAGTCTATCCAACCCCTAGGGCAACTGTCTACAGTTGAGGGCTGGGCTATACTTTACATGCACAACAGACGACCACTGAATAACATATAGTCGAGGCAAAGCAATCATATACTAATCTTTTTAAAAGCAGCAACTTCAGAAGCTATTTACCTACCAAATGAACAGGCACTTTTGGCATTCGATTACCAACCACACTCATTTCCCATTTGTGTTTGGCTTTTGTTTTTTCTGTAAACTCACTGTTCCTCTTTATGACCTTAATGTAATTTTTAAGTGGTCTTATATTCTGCCATTTTGGTGTTCTCGCTGCACGCTATGACCCTGTAAATAAAAGGAGGTGGGGATGTATGGCACTGAAAGAAAAGAGGGAGGTCGGGGCTTTAGGCGATTGAGGGAGAGTCCAGTGTGAGATTGGTGGTGGTGATGGGTGCAAGCCGGAAGTACCTGAAGCTGGTGTTGCTCTGGTCATATGGGTTTGGCAAGGGCACTCGGGTATGTGTTTATCCATAGGGGAAACACTTATTTATTTATTTATTAATTTGTATTGCGCCGGTAGATCACGAGCTTCGGGCACAGGGACAAACAGTGAGCCAGGTGATAGAACAAAAAGGCAGAAGACAGTCGACGACGGGTGGACAGTCAGTGAGTCAGAATATGACTTTTAGTTGAAGATGTGGGTTTTCGATTATTTGAGAAAACGCAAGTAGTTTGTTTCCATTCTTAAGTGAACAGGGAGACTGTTCCAGAGGCCAGCCACTGTAACGGGGAAGGACTTTCCTGCTCCATTTTTGCGCTTGTTGGTGGCCACGGCAATCATGCCGTGATTGGCCGATCTCCGCTTTCTGTTGGGCACATATAGTGTGAGTTTGGCTTTAAGGTATGCTGGGGCTTTTCCGTAGATGCATCTGGGCACCAATGTCAAAGACTTCAACACTAGACCTGATGAATGACCGCACCGCGGGTCTGGCATAGCCGATGATGTGTAGCTAAAGAAGGGCACTTTGTCACAGCTCCATTAATGTTGATGTTGTCACTGATGAGCATGGTGTCATCCTGTTCGGAGGAGGTGGGAGGTAGATGTGTGCGGTGTAATGCTGTAGGAGATTTTCAAGGTGAGTCATATGGGAAGAGGGGTACATGCAGTGGAGAGCAGAAATGCATTGGATGAAATCCGAGAGTGAAGTAGCTGGACATCATCCGCGAGCATGGTTACAGCGGTCTGGTGCATTATTGGTTCGATTCCATTTAGGTAGCGTGAAGTCCAATTGAATAAACCGGTTCTCCAGTGGGCCTTTGCTGCCGGTTTAATTGTTGGTGCATATAACTTAGTCAAGGAGGCTTCCCATGGTTGAGGATACTGTGAGTGGGCATCTGTTGGTTGAGGTCTGGTGCTGGTGATGGGCAGTGCGGCTCCTACCTAGGGCATGAGAGGGCTAAATGCCTCCCACTCTGTGGCAGAGGGTAGCACTCTGCTGTGCCGCCCACCCCTGGTCTCTGAAGACAAGAGCCTGTCCAATTTCTCACTTTGTTTAAGGGTGAGTAAACCCACCACTCTCCAGCCAGTAACATGACCGGAAACAGCAGAGGGGGCAGCAGCAAATGCACAGTGGCAGAGGACGAAAGCCTACCCAGACGATATCCATAGACCCCATATCATGAAGCTAAAGGCTTAGCCGCTGGTCTCAGCTTTTAGGTGACTCCTGCCTCTAATAATCCACGTTGCGTTGTTTGACTCAATAACTTGTGAGTTGGGTTGAAAGATGCATCTAATGAGCCAATGGAAGGCACAAGGTCTATTCCGCCTTCTGGTCTTGGAGGAAGGTGGGGGCGGGATCCACAGTGCAAGGGGTTGAATGTCCCCACCACCACTACTAGCTTTCAAAACTGCAATCCAGCCCCCTCTCAAAATGTTGTGGCTGGCTTCGCCTCTGATGCTGATGTCACATAAACAGCCAGATGTGTCGTTCTCTTCTGAAGGTGAGGTGGTCTTCCTCTGTGTGAAGGTTTTTGGGCAGTGACTTCTTGAGTTTGGTTGAGCCGGGGAAAGGAAGATCCCCTCTGCTGTTTCCGGTTGCACCTTGCCACTGTTACTAGGGTATCTTTGCTGCGTCTACCCGCTCTCGGTGGTTGGTAGTGTATGAATTTTCAGTTGATGGATTCAGAGCCCCTGCTATGGACGGCACGGTGGGGGATGCACCAAGCTTTGAAGGGGATACTCTAGTGCAGGACAGCCATGAAGCGCCCCCATCTTTCACGTCCCACAAGCAGTCTGGCTGCCCCATTTGGGACTTTTTGTAGCCTGTTGAGTAAGCATTCCGGGTTTTCTAAATGAGTTTTAAATGTTCTTTTTACATAAGCTTTGTGCAATCATAAATACATGACCTAATCACAAACCTTAAGAAGCCCACATTGAAAATGCATTTGGGCCTCAAGTCGCCTGTTGTTTTGACCAAATGCCTTTGACTCTGAATGTCACCTCTGCAATCTATGGGAGTTCCATTTAAACTGAGAACCTGGAGTCCTTACTCTTCTTCGCACAGTTTTCATAGATCTCTTGAAATGATGCTGCTTCTTGGCAAAAAAATGTACGTTCTCAATATAACCATTATCCATTTATAACAATGAAGCACATCAATTGAGTTGTCAAGCAGTTCATATTTATTATCTCCTCAACCCCTCCCCACCCCTCCACCCAGATTTGGATGCAACTCGGATAGGACATTGACACCAGATTAGGCTATCAGGCATTTAAAGATATCTGATTATCTGATGAGCATTTTGCCATAAAAGAAGCATGACTGATGTTAGGCAAGATTGTATGCAGTAACCCTGTGGGAGACTACACCAGCCTTGTCCTCCTGGCAATAGTTAACCCAACCTTTGGTACAGGCCTGTACTACACACGTTGGTAGAGTGACTGAGCAGCCAGGCTTATCTCAAGAGGGGTCAATGTGAGCTATAGGATTGCAACATAGTTTCACAGTGACAAGTATCCAAATAACACTTATACTTAAGGGTTCTTGATAAAAATAATTATGTATTAATTTAACAGTCCGTTTTAAAATAAGCCTTCTTTAGAAGGGAACAATTGGCAACAATAAAAATACACTTCAAAATACACTATTTCAGTTCAAGAAGTAAGATGCACTTTTGCGATGGCCCACAGATTTTCCTACACCCGGAGGTGACTTCAATTGCTAGGACACTATGAACATTAATATATCACTTTTCACACTTAAATTGTAATACAGAAGTTGTGGCAAAAAGGGAAAGGTTAGGAAAGGAAACAATGGTTAACAAGTTTCTCAAACAGGTAAGCACTTTTGAACCCCCCCAATGCAATTTAGGTGAACCCTTTCCCAGCTATACATGTAAGGTATGTATGACTTTTTGGAGGCATAGTTTAAACACAAAGTCAGAGGTTAGAAGAGTCTTCAGGGAGACAAGACAGTCAATGTCACTTAAGTAAAGTCTAGGGGAAGCTAAGGCACACCTTGAAGGTAAGTAAAAGTCTTGCACAATGTTTAAAGATGGTGTTGTTGGACATGAAATCACTGTTGGGCCACAAGCTGGGGAGCTTGTGATGGGCACAGCTGCAAGCAACTCTGAAAAGGGCAGCCAATGCAAGTCTCAACTGAGATCAAGCAAGCTACACAATAAGAGGTAAGTACCCCTTTGTTCACAGTACCTTAGGTCTGAAGAAATGGTTCCAGTTGGCTTCTGTTCCTGTTGTAATATGGCAGATCCTGTTGTTCCTGGGCCTCAGTCGTGGGGTGAGGAGGGAGGTCATCTGGGGACTCCTGCACTAAGATTCGGAGATTGGCGGCAGCAATGAGCAAAGTTCAGATCAGCAGCACTTCACGGTTTCAGCTTCTGACGAATAGCACCACCGTGGTTCATAGACACCTTGGGGACTTTCCTTGCTTCTGGGGTCCAGCACTCTGTTGAGGTGGCTCAGGGTTGGTCAGCCCTGCTTTGAGGGAGTCCAGAGGATCTTCCTGGAGCTCGGGTCTGGCTTAAAAATGATGCATTCGATTCTCGTGTTCCTGTCCCCTGGCACTTGGTTACTGCAGCATCAATGGAAGTACAGCCAGCAGAGAGAGGATTTCCAGTCGAGTTCATCTTGGGTTCGATTGGTCCCACCAACCCAAAGGGAGAAGTCATCCTTTGCAGGGCTTCTCTAGTCGAGGCAAATTCGGTGCTTTGGCACTGCAGCAGGGCTTCACCAGGCAAACCCACGGTCCAGGAGTTGCAGCAAGCTTCTCTTCCAAGTTCTTCTTCGGATTCCTTCGTCCAGTGGTCCGCTCTGCCTTCCTTGAAAAAGACCTCGCCTTTTATGCAAGTCTCTCCCATTCATTTGCAGCCTAGCTCTCACCCACACAGCAGGGTGGCTGTCTTCTCAAGGACAGCCAGCCAGCCAATCACCTTTGGCTGCATTCCTGTAACCAAGGAGACTAAGCACCGGGAGTTTCGGCACCTCCCTTGCTTCCTGCCCTGCCAGACAAGTTGCAGCCAGAGGTGGGCTTCACCAGTGATTCCTGCCAAAGACAAAACTAACAAAGGGACCAAACCTGGTTTGGCACACAGAGTAAATCTGAAGAAGAACATTTACAACAAGAAAAGACGACCAGGCCATTTTGACAAAATGGGCACCCATGGGTGCAATACTGCAGCTGAGGATTCAGTATGCGGTAAAAACATAGAATGGTAAGGAAACAGTAAACCACGGCCACCCGCCATTAATTGTAGAAAGGGTAACATCGCATCTTTTACATGAGAAGTTGGACAAAAGGGATACTAAGTAACCCCTCCAGCACCCTATTGTAAGATAGTGTGTGCTGGGTCCATAAAGCAGAAAATGTAAGTCAAGTTTCACTTCACTGCTCTTGGAAACAGTAGTTTTCCAAGAGAAGGTATTTAAACCTTAGCAGAGATCCAAATGATTGCTCTGTGACACTGCACTGAGGGCCTTGTGTGTCACAATGTAAAAAGATGATGCCTATGGAGTTTGTCAGACTCCAAAAAGAAACACAGAAAACACATAGGATTAAAAGAACAAAGTTCAGCAAAAGAGCTGGGGGTCTCTAAGGTGGGAGGGATTAAACACAAAATGAAAATTCTCCCTAACAACGGGGTAACCCAGTAAGAATTACATTTGCACATTGGGTACATACATGGAATTAAACGCAATTTTTTTTTTTTGTTCAAAGTAAGCGACTCCCGAACCTTACCCATGTGCAGCTGTGTAGAGCCAGTGAAGAGGACCTCGCGCCTGCTCCCACCCCATTGCGGTTTATGATTGTGTTTCTTTCGACAGTCTGCAAGTATTTGTATTTTATTACATTTTGGCATTGTCATTTCTACCTGTCGCTGGGTAAGGTGCCTTTACACCAGATTGTGGCTACCTGGGTGAGCCTAACCAGTCAAAGGGGTAGAGTCGGGGGCAAAGGGTTCCATGAAATGTACCCACCTTCAAGCCACTCGTGCCAACTCCCAGGTCTGGTTTGACGCTGTAGGCAATGTTCTGCCATTCCGGTGCACATCTCTCCTAACTCTCTTGTGCAAGGCACACCCCTGCAGCTTTCGTCTGTCAATGCCTAACCCTATTATTGTGCCCCCCGACCCCTGACACCCCAACCCTGCTTTTGTGCATGGGTCTATCCCCCAATCCTGCACCCCAGATCTCCCTTCCACCCCTACCTTGCCAGTGCCCCACATGAAACCCCAGCCCCCCATTACTCCTCTGTCCTCTTTTTGCTCCTCTGTCCTCTTTTTGCTCCTCTGACCTCTTTTTGCTTTTTTGCTCCTCTGACCTCTTTTTGCTCCTCTGTCCTCTTTTTTGCTCCTCTGACCTCTTTTTGCTTTTCTGCTCCTCTGACCTCTTTTTGCTCCTCTGACCGCTTTTTGCTCCTCTGACCTCTTCCTGCCTCTCGTTGTTACGGAAAAAACTCTTGCGCTAATTCCCAACAGGCTGCGGTTCGAACAAAGCGGACTGTCGGTCAGGGGTGTCGCTAGATCTGGAAAAGATCTGGGGCTATGCTAATGTCAGGACTCTGGGCTAGCTAGCCTTTTAGTTGTAGCCCCTGAGCTTCTATCCGGGGCTACGACCAAAAGACCTGGGGCTATAGCCCCCGCAGCCTACCCCTCTAGCAATGCCTCTGCTGTCAGAATGGGCTATCACTGAAAATGGGCTAGCCAGGGACAATGACTAGGTAACAGATCTAGATTAATTTATGTGCTCCACCCGAACCATCCCTTACCAACTCCCGACCTGCTGATCCACACCTGTTGAATTCCACCAACTGACACTCTGCCGCCGACTAAGCAGAATTGGATTTACCGATTCAGATCCCCATCCCACTCTCCCAGCAGCTACCCATCACTTCACGCTTCCCTTCACCACCCCTAAATGGTGGCCTCCATCGACCTAGCCCCTCCTGCTGCTCCTCCTGCTGCTGTGCACACACCACCCATAACTTCTCACTCCCCTGGCCCTCTTACCTCTTCATCTGTGGATTCTCTGTCCGGCACTGTCCCTTCCTTTTACGCCACCCTTGCTGCCATGCCGCCATCACATGCACAAACCAACCTACTCTCTGGGCTTTTAGTGAGCCGGGGCTAGCCGGGCCCAAGGGCCAGCAGTTTCTGAGATGGACTCTAGAGCCATGGCCCTGCTGGGGCTCACGCCAACTAACCCCAGCCACACCGATCTCTCAAGCAGCCACTTAACCGAGCGCTGCACGGTTACCGGGGGGGTGAGGAAAGTGGTGGGTCTTAGCTCTTAATACAAAAGTTGATGTCATTTCCCTTGGCCCCGGCCCATCCTATTCCCCTCCCAAGAATTCCTGGCTGATGGGCCAGATGTGGAGTTAATGGAAAGCTATGCCTCGCGGGCACGCACTTTTCCATCCCAGGCAACTTTATTGGTCAGGTCCGGGGAGCCGATGCACCACCACCAAACTGCATGCTGAACTGAATATTTATGTTGGGAATGGCTCAGACGAATGCTCCCCATTTCACACCCACAGTACCTCCACAATCTCTAGAAGGGAAGGAGGCCTCGTTACGGCTTAATTCACTTCAAGAAATAGTGGTGGTCTCCAAGCTGGTGGGGCACTGCCCCTAACACTCTAAGGGAGCAGCAGCCCCTGTCCGAAAGTCTGCAAAACATTGGCTAGAAAGTCTGAGGTGAACCTGAGAAGTAAGGCTTTTTCATGGGGAGCTGGTGGGGGATTTGCAGGCTGAGTATGAGTGGGTTTCCCCATCCCAAGTTCAACCGCCTCTCAGCAGGAGGCAAGAGTTTCCCGCTCTTGGCAGCCAAACTTTAGAACAATCTGCCACTTAGTCTCAGAAAAGAACAGGCCTGCTGGACCTTACGCAGAAACGTGAAGGCATGGCTGTTCTATTGACTACACCCCCACTAAGACTATTGCTTTCCCCTCTGCCAGTTAAAATGTAACTGTCATGCACCTCTCCAAGTTATGTAGACTGTAACCTTGCAACCCAATGTAACTAATGCACCCCCATTGAAACTAGCGCCAGGATACCAGAGGGCTTTGTGCGCTGTAACGAATGCATAAATAAAAATCACCTGCCGCTTTCGAAAGCCTGGTATCGATCACGTTCCATAGATCCAGTCTTGAAGTTACTACTGCTAGCACCAATTACGTTGTGTGAAGCGGTTGCAGTAATGGAAAGATTCTGCACGGCTGGCGCAGCTGGAATGCCGCATTCTCCAGTGTTTTATTGGCTCATGAAGCAATGGTCACTGTTGAGCAGTAGCGCCGCGTTCCGCGCCGCCGGCAGACAGTGCTAGCAGGTTACTTTTTCAGAGTCGCTGTGAGTTTTCTCAAAATGTCCTCAGTAATGGATTGTCAGGCGGGCCCGGATTTCCTGAGACCCAGAAGTGTGGCAATGTTCTATTAAATCTATTCGAACAGGTTTCCACCACTCGCCGAAGACAGTTGGGCTATCCAGATTGCACCTATAGACATTGCATCGCTGCCTGCAGTTTTGGCTTTTTGAGGTAATTGAGCAGGTGTCCTGGGATGATGCCTAACCCCGCCCCACTGGACTCCAGGCTGTCCATTCACTGAGTTTTCCCACACAGTGTGTGCAAGGGTCAGGGAGGGGGCTAAGCAGGCATGTTTTCCTTCGGAAACCTGGCCATGAGCAATAAAGCAGTTGTTTTTCTCTTGGTGCATCCATGGCAGACTGTACATACTTGTTTGCACAGGAAAGCCACCATGCCCTTTCCAACAAAGTTTCAATAGAACCCACTTGGCCCCGAGTGGCCAGGACCTTCCAATTCAAATGGATGCACATGTGGGAATGAGGCTGTGGCGCCCTTCCCTTTTAAATGAATGGGTGCTAGGAGCCAGCACTTTAAACTTCGCTGGAGAGGCAAGAGAATCGGGGAACATCACCATTCGGGTAAGGTTTTGACAGAATGCCCACTTCCATTCCACCTGGGGCTACCCAATTGTATCTCATGTAGCCTATTTGTGCCTTCATGGCAATCGAAAGAGACATCACAGACGGAAAGGGGAATCTGATGTCAAGTCATGACCTGTCCGCACCATCCGATGACCAGGCCTGTAAAGCTGGGAGGGGGAGGGAGGGGACGACCTATCTACACTGGGTCCCTGTGCTGAGATGGCAGTGACAACCCAAAGCGCGATACCAGGCATGGTGGGACCACCTACTCGGCATCCAAGCAACTTTAGGCGACACCTGGGGGGTGAATTTGCATGATTAGAGCCTGGCCTTGATTGGATGAATAGACTATCCTTGAAATACTGATATGAGCCTGTCTGCTGCAGTCACTCCCAGCAGACGGAACCACTGCTCCGCTTCCGCCCCCTATACCCACAGCACTTGAACTCCATGGCTGTCATCAAAGTATTGGCAAGCAACACAACTCTGCTGTGCCTGCTCAACTTGGTTTACCCCCTTCAACCTGAAGCTACCTCTTTGATGGAGCTTTTGAGTATATACTTTTAAAAAATGATGTGGGCAATTTTGTTTCTGAAAGAGAGATCTGCTAATCGGACACCCTCTCATAAACTCCATGCCAAAACCATAGTACAATCATGTGCCTATGCTGTAACCCTCTACTGATATTGACAGCACTTGCGCTTCAGTGGCAGCTGGGAAAGTTCAAAGGTCACATGTGCATTCCTGCCAGCTGCAGGAACACAAAGTTCCAATAGTCATAGGTGTATGTTTAATCTACTGCACCTCTGATTCAAAACCTAATAATGTGTACCCTAATAAACCTGATGCCTTGTTATGGTATGGTGGCTAATTGGGGGAGCACAATTATACTGTATTTTGAGATCATCCTAGTGTCCGCTTGGTGTGCAGTGCCTAGCTATTACAAGGATGTGTATTTTCTGCCTCTCTGGGTGAAGGAAGCTTCCACTGGAGGTTGCTTGGGAAATGGTGGTTCAAAGGCAACACTGACATGACATAAAGATATACTCGCACCAGTGTGCTGATCACTGGAGCCCATTTGAAGTCAGCAGAAATGGGAAGGGGTAGAGTTGAGAGTAGCCAGAGGGGAGGGTTAGGCTGAGGGAGGGGTTCCAGCATCTGTGTGTCTGCTGGGATTCTCTAAAATGTCCTGCCCTTCCCATTGCCTGCAGACTGGAAAGCACTCTGGGTATATCAGAAGACAACGGGAACTTGGTGCACCTGCCTCGATGGGTTCCCTTGCAGTAGGCTTGCTTTGGCGCAATCTGTTGTAACAGTTCACCTTTTTATGGGCAGAAAAACCTTTCTTAGTTTATAAGAAGGGTTCACTAGTCCTCTGCTGGCAATGCAGCCTATTATAAAGTCATCTGCAATATAGTTGAACACCTAAAGGAATCCAAGGCAGAGCTAAACTATGCACCCTCGCGATCCCCAGGTAACCGTGGTGGTGACACTGCTCTGGTATAAGATCCTTTTGCTGCCTGTACACTGAAACTAGCATCCTGCCCACTGGGTGTGAAGAAACGCTGGTAGGTGCCAGACAACTTCCTGGAGTAGAAGTGCAGAAAAAAAATAACTTTGTCCCTGGAGACCTTTGGTTGGACGCCCATCAAACCAGAAGTTTAGTAGCAACTGGGGCCTTGTTTTATCGCCTCAAGACACATTTAAGCTGACTTGGCTGCGCTCAAAGTACCATCAAACCAGAAGTTTAGTAGCAACTGGGACCTTGTTTCATCGCCTCAAGACACATTTAAGCTGACTTGGCTGCGCTCAAAGTACTTTGAGCGGCTACTGGACCATCAGCGCTGCTTTGGCACTCTGTGCATCTTCGAACCTCTTGCCTGTGTTTTGAAACCTCCAGACACTGGCTCAACTCATTGAAGCAGACTTGCCTTGTCACTGATTGCCGGCTTGATGCCATGGAAGCAACTGATTTGAACGTTGACTTGACCTGCTGGAAGCAAATCACTCTCCCATCTATGCTGGCTCTACCCAGCAGAAACATAATTTCACTGCTAATTTAACAGCCACCTTGAACCGTTGGAGGTCATCGATTACAATCGTCTTGACCACTGACTCGAACTGATGGGAGCCACGCATCAAAACAACGAGACGTGACTTGCCAGTGGACCACACGTCTTGAACGTCATGACGCTGCGTCAGTCACAGTAAAAGTGCCTGGAAGACTGCTAGTCTCCGAGTGCCCAATACAAGAACTAAGGTTATTTTTTAAAAGGCCCTGTCCTGCTGGTCCAATTCAAGGGACCATAGTGACTTTTAAGCTCCTTTTCCGCCTATTTAAACACCTTAACTCTGACACTGTTCCTGAAATTCTGTTGTCTGAGCACACCTGCTTCCATCCAGATTGCCCTTTTTTTAAATCTAAAGTCTTCATTAATTGTTAGTCATTTTTATAGAATGTAGATTATTATTAGGGTTTTTATTGAGCGCAATGGCACACTTTACAATCATGGAGGGAAGAATAAGGTTAGGGAGCATAAAAACAAGTGGGGAGTGGGTGGTGTATGGACCTAGGTGTTCGGGAACAGCCATTCCTTGAAAAGATGGGCCTTGAGCTGCTTTCTGAACTGTAGAAGTGAGGGTCGAGTCAGATATTGATCTGAAGTTCCAGAGGTTTGGGGTGTAGCCCGAGAAGGCCAGTCTTCTGGGTTTTTCCTTACTGCACCAGCAGAGTTTCTCAATGTGGTATATTGGGGACTTCAGGGTGACTGGCTTGTATATGTTGCAGCAGGATTTGAAAATGATACAGGCTTGCAGTGGAGCCAGCGCCGTTCAGGGGTCCCGGTTTGTGCCCAAATTTACAGAGTACAGCATGCAGGACACATCTCGGGGGAGCCAAGGTAGTTGCTGGCAGGCCTTTTCAAAAGGGCATTGCCTCCATCCAGGTGGGAGAGGACCCAGGCTTGAATTTTTCACAGGAGAGAAAATTGGTGCCACACTGTTTGTGTCTTCCTTGCTATGTGCTGTTTGATGGAGAGGTGTCTGTCTAGTCCGAACCCAAGGGACTTGGCGCAGGTGGCCAGCTCGGGTGTGAAGCCCTCGAGGTGCATAGCAGAGAGCCATTTCTGGATGTTTGGTGATGTTGGTCAGCAGTCTTGTATGGGTTGAGCTTCAGGGGGGCACTGGGAATCCACGACTGGAACTCGGACTTTCTTTTATTTTGAAGCCAATGTATCAACTCAGTTTGGGTTGCTGCTGTTATCGAATCTGTGTGATTTTTCCGCGATGGAAATGTTCGAGGGAGAAATGACTGAAGATTATTTGCAATCTTCAGCCATTTCTCCCCTGAACATTGCCGATGTGCCCAAACACCTGCCCTCACCCCAACCCACCCCCACCCAGGGGAGTTGCTAGGTCTGGAAATGAGCGGGGCTACGCTGATGTCGGAACTGTTGGGACTGGGGGCTAGCTAGTCTTTTGGCTGTAGCTCCTGAGATTTATCCAGGGCTACAACCAAAAGATCAGGGGCTAAAGCCCCCTTAGCCCCCCCCTAGCAACGCCCCCACCTCCTTACTTACCTTGCCTTCTGTCTCGCTGGACCCTGAGACGCTGGTTCCCTTTCACTTCCGTGATCGTGAACCGTGCTGCAGGCTCTGTTATTATTATTTATTTTTTGATAATTTTTATTTTTTGGGTGGTTTTTTGGGCAGCTGCAGGAGGTAATCCGCAATCCCCGCTCACTATACTGTATAGAATAGTGAGTGGGGTGTTGTGGGGACACCCCTGCAGCCTTTGATTTATTTTTTATTTTATTTTTTAACATTGTTTTACCTACCCCACCAAAGCATACATACCACAAAAGGTTCTAACTTTTAGTGGTATGCATTTTAGGTCTTTTGGTGGGGTAGGTAAATTGGATTCGGTCATTTCGACCGAATCCCTGTTATCACATCTCCTGAAGGGAAGATATCGCCTGCTCTACCATAAGAGGTGAAGGAGGTATATTGTTGAGCTGTGCCTGTTTCACCTTTATAATTTGGGCCCCTCCTGGTTTGGTAGTAGCGAGAGACTGAGCAGACTGTTAAGCCACTACTCATCTCTGTACGCCTGCCGAGCAATAGTCATTTTGCAGAACCTCCATACAATCTGTCGGGTCGAACCAGGATGCCCCAGGTATCGTCACCTCAGTTTTCATCAGGACCGCTATTGGATATCAAATTCAAGCCACGGCCGTGTCATCAGGACTTAGGTGTGCCACCACTGCTGGCCCAGAAGAACTGCCCATGCAGAAGCTGTTACACTGTGTGTGGCTTCTTTGAGCTTTTTCCCACCAACTGCTGCATTTCGCCAAATCGTTGAGGGACCGCAAAATCTGCAACCACCAGGCAACTGTCTGAATAGACCTACAAGGATTGCTGGAAAACTCCATCCCTAAATACCCCTATTCTCGCTGAACCAAAGGCAGCTGGAACACTTCGGTCACCAGAAACCGAGTTACATTACTGCTATATTTGCATATTGGCTAACTCATGGGCACATTACCTCAAGATGGATCCGGACCAATGGGCACCAACGAGGTATTCCACAAGACATGGATAGCTGAAAACCATGAAATGCAAAATATGTGCACTCTATATGGAAAAGCTACTACAGTGACCAGACTCTTTGCTTTCCGATGCCGGCAGTGGCTCCGCACGGTTCCGTTTAGAGAGTTCGTCTTTTTTTTTTCTTGTTTATTTTTTCTTGTGTATTATTTCTAGGGTAAAATGAAAATGTTGTTCATTTTCTAATAAAAAGACGACTCGCTGCATCACTGTCGTTAGTGAGCCGGCGATCCAATGGTATCCAATGGTATGTTATTCTCTATCTGTTATCGCCCCCAGACGCGTTGCTAGGGGGAGGGGGGCAATGGGGCTATAGCCCCGGGTCTTTTGGTTGTAGCCCCGGATAGAAGTTCAGGAGCTACAACCAAAATGCTACCTAGCCCAGAGTCCCGCCAGTCCCGACATTAGCGTAGCCCCGAATCTTTTCCAGACCTAGCAACACCCCTGATCGCCCCCACACACCACCTCCTATAAAGATTCTGACCCTAATCACCGCTAGCACAGCCTTGCCAGCATGCAGATCAAGCACTCGGCCCCGGGCTGGGAGCAATCTCCCAAAGGAAGTAGTGCAGTAAAATACTGCCTGTTGCTTTGTCTTGACAATGCTTTGGGGAGGTTTTGGCTCTCTAGAGCCGCCATGTGGCCAATGCTGCAGAGAGAAAATGGCGGAACTAGGATTAAGAGGCTGATGGTTGGCTTGGCATAGCGACGTGTGGCATGCAGTGGCTGCAGCGAGCATTTATTGTGTGCTTTGCCCTGAGAGGGGCCCTCTCTGCGCCTGCGCTGTAGCACTGCAGGAGGAGCTGTGGACTTTCATGGGAACAGGCTGACGAGGGCCTTGGGAGGGCTCAATAGCTGCTCTTAAAGTGCGGACCATGGCCACTGGCAGCGGCCTTCTTCCACTGTGGCTGGGCAACTATCCCCTTCCTGTGTCCATAGCAACCCTCTGTCCTGCATGCTCTTCTCACTAACTGGCCAGTCATCCCATCTGCACCACTAACAATCCCCTGTTCCTAATAACTCCTACACCTCTCACTACCTAGCTTTCCCCTTTCAAGCTTCTCTGCCCACGAACATGATCCACTGTATCTCTGTTATGCCACCCCCACGTCTCTGCTGTGCCTCTGTGCTCAGCTGTTTACAATGATTTGACTACACCGGTGCCTGGATGTTTCCATCCACACGTCAGCATGTTATTTGCACTAATGCAATTGAATACTCGTTACCTTAGAAAACATGTCTCTTGTAAGTTCTAGAGAGATTCGGAAGAGCGCGGCTTCCTCACAAATCTCTGCAAGTCTATTGCATGGGTTTTCATAAAGGAAAGACCTTTGTGAAAAGGGGTGGGGTGTCTATCCTATTTTGTAAGGGAGTGTTAAGTTCCACCTGCCCGTATCGATCCATCTGGCCGGGCTTCTTGGGCACAGTGCCCAACGGAGGCTAGACATTGAGCCTACAGTATTTTGCCATGTTGCACGGATCTATGAAGAGGCCCCCAAATCTGGAGGACTTCCCAGACCTCACCTGGTCTCTGAGCTTTCCTGAAGGCCGTCAGAGCGCGTGCACATATGGGCAGTTTCCTTGCCAGTCGCAAGCCCAACTGAAGATTGCTCGCTATTTCTAAAATGTACTACTGCCTTGCAAACTCTTAGGAAGGATGTTCTATTTGCTGCTTTCTCTCCATAGACTTCTATCGAACTCCCCTATATGATACCCAAACCCTGGCCTCGACTCTGTATGGTGCAGCTATCTGGCGTTACCAGAATGTGGTGGAAATACAGAGAAAGGAGAGCAAATTTTTAAAAAATTCGCTCGGGCTTCCGCCCAGTGTATCTAGTATAGCGGTCCATAGGGAATTGGGGGTGGAGCTATGGGAAGATCAGTGGATGTTACCGCTTAATGCCTTTTAAAATAACATATACTCTAAAATCGCTGTGCTATGAAATCTTTGCCTGTCCATTGGCCAGCTTATATTTTGATGTTCTTCCTGCCCTCTCAAGCCAGATTTGTGAATCTATGGTAAACCCTTTTCCAGGGAAAGCTTCAACTTTGCCAGGCAAGGCAGCGGAGCACGTCTGCCATGGATGTGGACTGGGACCAGACTTTCCTAGCCCCCATATCCGGCCACAAAGTGTCTTTTGCTGGATAGATGTTATGGCCGAAGAAAAGCCCCTGCTAGTTTGAATGGTGCAGAACCTTACCATTGGTGGGCTTGGGAGGGTGACTCCAGCTCAAACCCTGGATGAAAGGGTGGCTTTTGCAGCCATTCATCCGACTGTCGTTGAAGCCAAGATCCCTTTGAAGAGTAGCATCTTGCTGAAGACCCGGCCCTCTTCATGCAGGCAACCCGTATTGTCTTCAACTATCCTGGCGAAGCTCTGCTCCTTTGCTGGTCTCAAGAAGGCCTTCATCAGTGCTTCAGCCCCTGGACCAGTAGGAACCAACAGTGTCGACCCATGCTTGAGGAGCCTGCCCATTGAAACCTTTGTGTCCCAGAACCATCCTGTGGGCTCACCAGTGTCATCATTGGCTAAATCGCTGTATCAGTCAATCTCAAGAGTTCAGACTTGGGACTCTGTAGACCCTCAACTTGTGAAACTTGATGCATCCCAGTGAAGTTTCAGCTCTCCAGCACGAAGAGGAGCCTTGCAGGACCAGCTTCTGTTTCTGCCATTAGGGTCGACTTCCACAATTTCTTTGCCATGACCCTCGCAGATCTCCGCCTGCATCGTGTCCTTTGAGGTCGTCGACAACATGGTAGTCCTTTTATTCATTGTTGCAGGTTGTCTAGCTGTCCATTTCTAGGAACCATCTCACCAGAGCGTGGAACTGCAGTCTAGCCGGAACCAAATCCTGATGCGGAAAGTGACCTCTGTAACAATGCTGCCCAGGCCGCCTCCAACAGCACCAAGACACGGAGTACGGGAGCCCAGCAAATTCAGGAGCTTCTATTGTAGTCCCTGAGTAAATCGGAGTACGGGAGTTTGGGGGTAAACCGATCTGTTCCTACCCCCACCTCCATAAGGTTTAGTGTGTGCAAAGTCCTCGCTCTACCACTCCCTTGCCTGACGTCACCTGTGAAGTTTGGTGGCGTCTCCCTTTGGTTTCCCCTAGCGTAGATTGGGAGAGGGTCTCCCAAGAATTTTACTTTCATTGTTATTTAACTTTGAGACACTTACTAACTGCTGGCTGGCTTTGCCACAGACTCCTGTAAAGACTCATGTCCTTCTGAAAAGAGCTGTATTGGGAGTTGTGATTCTTAAGTGCATTAGGTCAGATATTTGTAGTTTGGGGTGGGATTTTAAGGTGTAGTGTCTTATTTTGATAATGCTGTGTATGGTCTTAACACTTTTTTCTTTCATTCATATTAGTTATCTAATTAAGTTATATATATGATTGTTTTTTATGAATTGGCTAAATCAAGTTAGCCTTACATAAAACCAGAAATAAGTTAAATTCATACTGCAACTAATCCAGAACAGGACTGTAAGACTTCTCCTTGGCCTCAAGCCCAGGGATTGTGTCTCTCCAGCCCTAAAATCTCTCCACTGGCTCCAGGTGGCTGCAAGGATCAAGTTCAAGAACTTCTGCATTGTCCACAAGGCCGTCTGGAGACAGAGACCACACTACATCCAACTCTCTTCCTAAGCACTTTCCTTCTCAAGCTCTTCGCTCATCCACCTCCAACTGTGAGGGTCTGACGCTTCTCCAGGCAGAGAGTGGGGGGGGTAGATCTCTCATCTCGGCTGGTGCCTTTCTCTGGAACAGCCTTCCTGCCTCTCTCAAACTTGAGCAGAACCACATTATGTTCCAGAGGAACTCAAGACCTTACTTTTCGCTTCTGCTTTCTCTCTTACCTGCTGATGTACTTGTCTGCTGCTCTAACTGGTTACCTGGCCACCCTCTGAACTTTAATGGGCACCAGGCTCCTTCTCGACCAGTAGCCCCATGCACTGCCTCCAGGCTATCGCGCACTTAGGGATGTATCTGAAACCCTACATTTCCCTGCCTCCTCGCACTTACGCAGAACTGGCCACCCTAGCCGCACTTACTTAAACGTCACCCTATTGCACTTCCCCCCTCGATTCCATTGACACTTCTCTTCTCCCTTTTCCCTGCACGATCTGAATGACACAAGGCCTAGTACGACCGTTTGGTTTGTCTTCCCTTTGTCTTTCCTTCCTTGTCTTGTTGCGCCTAGAAACACTTGTGTACAGGCGCGTTATAAATGGAATCATATCATAAACATAAGATTTTAAAAACCATACTCCATTGCAAAGTCATATACATATTCATATGTATCTAAAATGTAATGTTTCTTTCATTTGCATCAATCCGGCAATACCTGAAAATGTTAACAAAGCAATGGGCAGAGAAGTCTCCTGACCGCTTATGACTCTGTCCTAGAATTATTTGGTTGTAAGCCACGATACGTCATGTACATATTTGGAAAACGATGTAATCTGAGCACTCGGAAGTGCCAAGTATTTGGATACTGTATATTCTCTAGACTGAGTAGTAACCCTCACTTGAAACACAGAACATTCTTTACAACCAAGGACTTATCTGAGCGGACATGAGCCATTTCTCCCGTTTGAGTCCAGTCCAACCTTAACCGGAGGAATTGCCGCCTCCAGTACAGATTGGGAACACTACCAAAACATTTGGTCAAATTTCCTAGTGGTTTATCACACTGGGTCAAGTTCTTGTATAACACATACAACCTCATTTTGCCAATTGTAGACATCCAGACTGCTTCAAATAAAATTCTTTTGGCCTTAATCGGGTTCAAGATCGGAATTTCAGGGTTCAAATTACAAGTTCCCAAAATAGATTCAGCGTTTGGTTATTGCTTATCTCATTCACTTTCAGTTGCCAAGATTGTTTTAACATTGTTCAAACATAACTATCTGTGCTTTATAGCCAGCGCACCCCAAAAGTACATTTTTATATAATAGTAGTGTATGTTTAGTGGGATGCTTACCTGTAGTTTTTAATTGTTAAGAGTTTTTCCAAGACCTAAATAAATAATTGTATTTTGTTCTGCCTAGCTTGTGCTTAGCTGAAACCATCACCATTCTCCGTTGCTGCTCCGTTACAGTACCCCGATATTTTGGCTAGACATTAGTGTCTTTGGCTAGACATTCGTGTCTTTCTCTGTTCACCAGAACAGGGTGGCTTCAATGACTCTGTCCACTGGGCCGATTCTGAAAATCCATTTTAACGCTAGCCAATAAGGCTACCAGACGAGGGGCACTCCCGCAGAGTGAGAGAACCTACTTTGAATTGTCCTGAAGTGCTAAATTCTCCCTGGAACATCCACTGACCTGTCCCCAAGGGTCAGTCTTAAGAATTTATGCTGCATTTTTTCCGTCCAAAGATTTCCATTTCCTCACCTGCTTAATTTCCTCGATCCATTTCTGGGCACATACAGGTGTGCAGTCACCTTTGCACATGTGTGTACTGGCTCTTTTCTTCAGCTTGTAGCAGCCATGACACCTTTGGGGTCTTTAGACTGTCACTCTGTCGCTGTTGCCCTTCTTCATTGCCTCGAGGATTATCACCCAGACCACCTTCCCAGTTACCTCCCTCACAACTATCTGCACGCAACACCGATTGACCGCTCCGCCATTTTCCTTTCAAGGGCCTGAGATCCTCTGGTCTGGATCTCCTCCTCTGGTGACGTCCCTCAAAAAAATCCCTGATCCATGAAATATCAATATGCATTTTCGCACACGTCATGATTTTGTTTTCAAATTTAATAGGTATGAAAGACAGAAAAAGTGGCAGGATGTTACAAAGGCTGAAGGCAGGTCAGCGCTCCCTGTTGGTTCACTCTGCCATTCAGGCTTCTTCGTGGGAAGCGATGCTGTGAACCACCATTGAAACAATGCAGTGATTTCAGTGACCAATGAAATTTAGAGCACCTGATTCGCACCCGATGGGGCTGCGTTGGGGTACATGCATGGTAGCCAGTATTGGGGCACCGGGCAAGTTCACACGTGCAGATGTCATTCTGTGCCTTCTGGTAGACCAGCTTGGCACGCTTAGGATGATGTAGTGCAAATTCCAGTTCAGGCTTTCTGTAGACCGGCATAGTGCATTGTGGGAGATGTAGTGGGGTTGTTTGGCAATGCCAAATGGCACAGCATAGATTGATAGAGGTTCCAAAGGATGCCATTCCTGGGCATAGGATTTCAGCAGCTAGGGATCTAAGACTACAGGTGGAGTTAAACTGCGATTGACCTGTAGGCTTTGTAAGTGCCGCCCTTACACATTTCAGGACCATCTGGGTCCCGAAAATTGTGGCACAAAAAAAGGAAAACCAATCCATTTGCATTATGGAGGAAGCCCCCTTTACTTATTCCACACTGCACATATAGTGTTTGTATTTGCAAACAATCTAAATCTTTAGATTCTCTGCAAATAGAAAGACTGGGGCGGTGCCCGCGAACGCCCTTCTCAATTCTCAAGGCGGGCCACCTGGAACGTCCAGGCTCCGATTCCAGCATAACCTGGGAAAGGCATAGGGCGACTGACATGACGTCACGCCTTGATTTCCCCAGTGGGCGCTCGAAAATCCGGCCTGCTGAGGAAAATATTTGTCTCTTCGACTCTCCCACTGACAGATCGGGAGCGGGATCTGACCCTGCACCCTGGCCTGTGACGCACAGCGAGGGGCCGAAGAGACAAACCTCTTCCTCGTCAGGCCGGATTTTCGCGCAACCCTGGTCTCCCTCAGGCCTGTCGCAGGCTGTGCTTGAATCTGGGCATGATGGGCGTTTCACGTCACCAGCCCTGGTGCATGTGCAGTGCTGCGAGGACGCCACACCAGAGCACAAGCCAGCAGTGAGGGGGAGGGGGTGATGAAGATGAAGGCGCTTGCCCTGTTGCGTGCTGCTGTCGCCTGGAGCCATATTAGCTGTTTAAATGTTTAAGTGCCTGCTTTTTTGGGACTATATGTGTTGTTGTTTTTTGTGTTTAACACGAGTGGCTGTGTGTGTGTATGTATGTCATTGTTTGTACCGCGTGCTATCACCACCGGAGTGGTCCCCTGGTGCTCTGGCGGATCTAAAACAAAGGCGGGGTAGGTTAAGGCTCGTTAGTAGGATCAAGTTTGGAGAAGAGCAAAGGAGCTGTGAAGTACTGTTGGCAGCTTTGGTTCAGTTAACACCGTTCGCCAAGCATATTGGTGTGTTATTGGGTTCCGAGTCTGTGTGCTGTTGCTTGAGGGTCTGTGTGGCATGGTTGTATCACGACCCTTGCCCCTGGCCCTCACTGGCAAGTCAGCCTTCCAGTTGGGGCCAGGTCAAAGGCCTTAAAACCTCATCCAAGACTCTCTTGGCGCAGGCTCATAACCATCATGAAGACCAACATTAGAATGGGACTATCTACTTGGGATTATTTAACTTGGGGGGGGGGGGTTCAGCCAACATGGAGGCACACACATAGCTCAGTTACAAGGAACTGAGCTATCCGGTCTAGTCTTTTGGGTGTGGCAGGCCTGGGAATACTTTACCTGGACTACTTTGGGTCTGGCAGACCTGGGACTATTTTACCTGGACTGCTTTACCTGAGACTATTTAAACCGCACCCAAACAGCAGAACATGTTTTGTCTTATTCTGCTTTGGGCAGCGTAATGCTCACCGTGTTCAGTTCTTTGATGCCAGCTTACCTGAAACCAAGGACCTGCAGAGAGAGAAAGAACACTACAAATCTTACCTGGAACAGTATCCTGTCTTCAATCCATCGCCGACTTCAGTTCCACTCACCTGAAGGTACGAACTCCATCATCCGGCACCGCATGCATCCTGGAATACCATAACCTGGAAAGAGGAGAAAGAAAGACAGCATTAGTAAGCGTTTACTCACGTTTCTTCCCAAATGAAGAAAGCCACACAATTCTTACCTGGGTATTCATCTCCTGGTCAGTATCATTGCTGGAACATTACGGCGCTTGGCGAGGAACATCGCAACCTGCAAGGAGAGAAAAGACACAGGTTAGCAATATAAAAGGCGAAACAGCGCATCGCGCATTACTCACCGGACAACATCGCGCACACTGGGCTTTCGCCTACCGGCCCATGCTCATCTTCAAACTGCATGACAACACCAAAATACCTTTCCATACCTAAAAGGAAAGAAGCAAGACATTATTATTCGAACTAAGAGGAACATAAGAACTGCATATAAAGACTGTAAAGCCGCAAACCTACGGAGTCGCAGCAGGCCTGGATTCCCACAGGGAGGCTTGCACCGGTGAAGTAACTTGGTCGCTGCTCGCCCCCCACATCTACACGCCCCTGCCACCAGGAGCAGGACGGAGAATCCACCTCTTACAATATTAAGGTGAGGAGAAGGCCCAGGGGGGAGGAAGGAGTTGAGGCCAAGGGAGGTGGGAAAACATAAAGACAATCTGGTATTGAATCCAGCTCTCCTATATTGCAGACCCATCTTTAATCAGAGGCCTTACCAAGGGACCAGGAGAGGGTTCGAGAATGCAGATCATCCAACCAGGGCTGGGTGGCATCCGCGTGGATACCAGGTGAGCGTAACAGGTTGTTGCGGTGTGGTGAAGTGTGTGCGGGTTGCTGCGATTTTAAGAGGTGTGGTTGTGTTTGATTAGAGTGTGTGAGAAGTGGTGAGGTTTTAGTCGTTTTGGGGGTGTCATTGTTGGAGAGATGCATATTCCTATTGCGTCTCCTTCATGATTTGGAGAAGGAAGTTTCCTTTTGGTGATTAAGTTTCAGCGTGATGAGGCTGTCTCCTCTCTCTGTCATTATGCTAAGTTAGCTGCTCTCGTGTTTCCCGTCTTTGTATTCGGCCAGCCCTTTTATCCCAATTTGTCTTTGACGTGACCTAGTTTTGGATTGATTTACTTGCAAGCTACGCCTTTATCCTACGTCCTTTCTGGGTGGGTAAGGTTGTTGGTAGGGTTGGGCATGTATGCACATTTCTGTCCTTGTGGGGTTGTCACTTGTGTTCTATTCCACCTAGCGCCTTGTTCTTGTAGGGGTTACCCTTAGTCAGCCTTTGGTGTTGTCTGTGACATCAGTCAGTCAGTCTGTTCTTTGTGTTTCTTGTTTGATGGTGGCAGGGCACAAGTCAGAGAAACAGGTGAGTGGACAGTGTCTGCCCATCATTAGAATCGTGGATCAGACCCTGAACTACAAGTCCACATGGAAGGTCTGAGCTCAAGACTTCGGAAATGGCTTCTCCGGTTTTTACTTTGCTGATATTATTTAAAAAATGCGTTTTAGGTGCGTGCCTTTTATACTTTGCCAGCAACATGATAGGAAATACTCCTCCGGGGTCGGCTGTGCATGATTAATATTCTGAGAGGAAAAAAACCTGTGGAACTAAAAGGTTAGTGACTGTCCCCCATGTTTTCCTCTGAAACCACCAACCAACATTGTGTGGTTTTGATTGCACATTACGTAATAATAATAATACACAATCATTATAACGATCATAATAATACATAATGTGCACTTTTGGGCACGGGGTCCAGGGTTGTTCCCCCCGGCCCATGCCGCCTTCCTCTTCCCACGAGGGCGTGGTCCCAGTTCGTTGCCCTGTATCTCTTCTCTTTTTTCGCCTCCATTTTTTCTTGGGTGGGAGGGTTCTTGGGAATGAAAGTACTCTGTGTACGCAGACTACTTGTTTGCATGGGTGCAATTTTAGGGGGGACAGGGGTGTTTGTCCCCCCACAACTTTCATGGCACACCATTTTGTTCCCATTCATTTCGCTGGGGCACCTTTTTTTCAGATGTCATGCCCCCCCCCTAACATTTTCAGCAAAGTTACTCCACTGCTCTTTTGGTGCTGTGTGCGGAGTCCCAAACAGGAGCGTACTTTTCTGCTGCTTGTGCAGCTCCTTATATTGTGGATGACTAGCCTTAGGCCATGTCTGCTTGTGTGGGGGCTCTGCACGCCCCCGGCTGGCTGGCACCGACAGCACTTTGCACCTTGGGGTGCTCTTTTGTGCCTTACCTGGGGGTTTCCTGCCTCCGGCTTTTGGTGCTTGTCACCTTCCCTTGTTCTGTGCTGGCCCACTGTTTCCCTCATCCTCCCTGGCACCGTGTGTCTGTGGGAAGGGCTGGGGAGAGGTGTTGCACTTCCCCCAGAGTCACAGGTTGCTGACTGACAACCTGGGGTCTTCCCCTCTCCCATTTGTCCTATTTTGCCCCACAGGTTACTGGCCCCCTCTTTCTTAGTTGTGGAGTGCCCCCTCCCCTGCGCTGTCTATAATTGTTTGTCCTGTGCACTTTCTTCGTTTGGAAAATAAATGAAATGTGCATATGTCATCTTAAAATCTGCTCACATTGCATTTGTTATGGGTCCCACCGCCCCCCACTTTTATCTTGGGACTTGTGCCCTTCGTGCCAGTGGTGTGGTGTGTGTTGGGGGTGCATTTGTACAGCACGAGCCAGGACATGTTTTCTTGTAGAATGGAATCTTTTACTGGCAAAGCCAACTTGTGTATTTTCTTGTATGGTAACACTGGCATACATTGGTGCAGCCTGCATGGACATGTATGGGCACAGCCACTGTTTTTCATGTTGGCATAGCTAGTGGATAAAGGCATCACGACGATGCATTGGAAAATGCTCCTCAGCCGTGTTGGTAACTTGTAGCAGAAGTATTGACGCCCCCCAACAAAACAGATGTCCCCCCCCCCCCAATTGTTCAGTGTCATGTAAAATGCGCCAACCGCCTCTGCTGGTCGAAAGTGTTTCTTTTAATAGTCTGCATATTATATAACGTGACATAGGTGTTTAAAACGTGCGTTCGCTTCACTTTCCGTTCACCTGTCGTTTCGTTTCTGCATATTTTTTGTTTTGTTGCGCGAGTGCTAGTTTTATGCATTTCATCGGGCTGTTTGATCAGTGCATAATATTGGGCTTGAGACCCGGAGAGCCAAGCATGGCCGCTGACCCCGAGTCCTCGCGCTCACCCTTTGCGGCCGAACGTTGGCAGCAGGTCCCGGATGCTGACGTGAGTCAGCAAGACGTGTCGCCAGGTAAAATGCTGACCTTTACCAACGCTTAGTTGGGAGGAATAATGCATGGCAGATAATGAGAGGCGTGGCTCTTACTGTTGGTTCCCGGGTCATGTTTCTCTGTTAGTACGCCATGATCTTAACCCTTTCCGGGCCAGGTGGCGAACGTTCAGCACCCTCCACCCCCACTTTTCCCTCTGGCAGGAGTGCCCAGTACGCGGGTGCTCGGGGCCGGGACACCCCCTTGGAAAAGGATCTTATGACGAGAAACCCACAGTCCTTTCCCCATACTGACATTTTGATTATCTCTTCCAACCCTGTACATCAGTAACTTTGAGCATGCGCGTGTATTTTGAATCCTTAATGTGAGGATCTACGACTCTTAAATCTACGATCCATATTTGTAAGCCCAGTCAACCCGATGTAATGTATTTATAAAGTTTTTAAAGGGCAGAGAACAGGGGTGTCTCGTCCATAATGTGCGACTGGATGTCGACCCACCCATTTTGGACGAGCCACCAAAGCCACCGCAGTGAAAACAGAAGCGCTTCCTCAGCTGGAAAAAGCAGCTGGGGGTGCACCCCTGGCCTGCCTTGACCTGTCAAAGGGAGAGGCGGTTTCACTTTGACAGTTTTTTTTTTTTCAAAAAGCCTTTCGTCATCCTTCCTACATTGTAATCCCAACCCTGTAAAGTCAGAGAGGCAAAGCGGAGGAACCCCAGAGCCAAAGGGAGACGGGTATTATCCTGGTACAAGCAAAGTTAGTCACAAGGCAGTCAAGGGAGTTTAGCCACACTATTATTGGAAGTGACATTTTTTAGTCCCTTCTCTTGGATGTGGGTCCATGATTGTTGCTTGTAGAGGGCTCCCAGGGCCCATTGCATTTGCCCACCTACGCATTTTCCCTAGTATTGTCGTGCTTGAGAACCTTTTCCGGGGGCTTGTCTGGCTGCAAGTGAAAATAGTGTTACTCTGCTTTATCATAGGTCCCAATAAGGCTTTTCAGGGTCAGGGTCTGCCGAAAGTAATAGAAATACAGAAGAAAAAAAGCAGTCAGAGGTAGATACTTTCATGCACCTTTCCTGTTACTACACTTTGGGCGTCAAGACCTGCCTTGACATGGCTATAAGTTGCGATGCTAACAGATTCCGGCAGTTGGGAGTTAGGATGAGGAGGCAATCAACCCCCAAGACGCCCATGAGTCTCTGAAGGCAAGAATTAGGATGCAGATTTCAGCCAACATGGCCAATTCTGTCATAGATATTATAATGCATATCTTATATTATAGATGTTATATAGCTAGTGAAAAAAGCTTCAGTTCACATAAGGTGATGGTTTAAAGTACCCCATGAGTACACAAATGACATCCCAGGTGACATCACTGATACATTGCAGATGCCATCATTCGAAACTAGAGCACACTGGTGACATCCATAGCCTGTTGGCACATTGCCCAGGCACTGGCACCCAAAATCACCACTCTATTCCCATACAGGATCTGTGTGCCACTTGCCAGAGCTGGGACCGTGGCCAGTGACCACACTACCTGGGGCATGACCTTTGGGCATGCGCCTGCCATGCCACCCAATGTGGCCTCTTGGGTTGGCCTATTGCCAGGACCAGTTGCTACTTTATCCCATAATATGCCTGTGTGTATAATTACATCTCTGTTACCATGCACTACAGATACAGCTGTATTATATGTTTGCCTTACGCCTTGAACTAGACCAAGAGAACTTTTTATTCTGACAGGTATGTTCCTTTAATACACGTTTGATGTCATCTGTGATGTAATCTGTAGTGTCTTCAGCATGCTCTAATTACCAGTGATGTCATTGACGATGTAATAACTGATGTCACAAGTGATGTCATCTTAGATGTCGTTCCTGATGTCATCTGTTTTATCAGCAATATGCTCATTGGCTGTGAAATGGGGGTGCCACAGTTAAGGTGATGTAGCTCCCAACACCTTCCGAAATTTAAATGGTTTTGTTGCACTAAACCAACACTTTAATTTCATGTCATGTAAAGGTTTTTCATTGAATGTTAATGGTTTTGTTGCATTGAACAGTTTCTACTTAACTCTCTCGTAACAATGGGTTTATTATGCTCTATCTTCAACCACCTGCAGTACTAATGTTTTGGCTTTTCATAACATCATTGAAATCATTTTTCGCTATTATCAGTGTGTTTCTAAGCTACACACCTTGGGATTTTTCCCCATTTTGGGTCTGTGCTCCGTGGCCATTTTGTAATAATCAGGAACCATGATGAGGCTGTGCACGATATTTGGCACATGTTGGCATATATTTTGAAAAGGGTTTTTTGTGTTCCCTACTTGTTCTTGTGAGAAAATCTCGTAGTATTTTGCCCGAGAGCGTACCACAATTTTCTGTGAAAGCAACGATTTTCCCATTTTTGCGAGAAATCCCAGTTGCGAACACCTTGTGTCTCTCATGCATGATTCATGTGAATATGTAATTTATACACACACAATGACTAAAACACAAGCCCCCGCAAATGTAAAATGCGCCCAAATGCTACTCTTTTACACTGCCCCATCCACCATTTCGTGAGAAAGCCCTGCACTGAAAAAATTGAAACTTCATTTCTGGAAAGCCTCAGTTGTTGCAATGCTCCATGGAGATATTTAATAGATTTTGGTACGGGGGCACCCTGCTATCTGCAAGTTTTAATCAAACTTCACAGATTTGCAGCGAACCACCAAAAGGCACAACTGTACCATGTTTTGCCCAGCTTATTTTGTATTTGTAGGAAATCCGTGCAGTGGTTTAGGGTGTGTGCCTGTTCAATGGAGGGTAATTTTTCCCTCTGGGAAAAGAAAATATTTTTTATTTTTCAAAAAGCCTTTCATCCGTCTTAGGTCGATAAATGAGTATCAACACAGGTTGGATGATATTGTATGCATATTTGTTCTATAAAAAAGAGCTTAAGCGTAAGTGCTATACAATAACATATCATCATTTGGCCTTGGACGTCTGCTTGAATTCACAGTAATTTAGTGTACTTGGGAACAATGCTATTTGATGCAACTTCCTGTTTTGCCAAGGGGTGAAAGGTCGTGTTTCATCGCTTCCCGGGATGTCACTTTGGGTGGGGTCAAGTTACACTTCTGGTGATGTCATCCGAGGTCAAGGGTCATGAGGAGAGGAGTGGGCCACTTTTTTAAGGCAGGGTGGGCCACTTTTTTTTGGGTGACCGGGTCGATTTCTTGTCCCAGTCCGACCCTGTGCGTATGTACAATTTGGTCATGTGAGGCCAGGAGTGTTTTGCTTCCCCAGCATTGTATGGACACTTTCCCCCATCCTGTACATTCAGAGCTGCTGGGGCGTACTCAAAGGGGGGCCTTGACTCCTGTGATTCCTGTTGCATGGGAGCCAGATAGCCGCTGCAGAAACTGGCGGAACTGATTCTGGCCCAGAGCTGCAGGTAAGAACAAAAATACAGAATGTGTGTGTTGCTACATGTGTGATTGAGTGCACGTTTCAGTGTGTGCGAGAATGAAAGTGTGTATGTTGGGTGAGCGCACGTGCGAACGAGAAGATGATGAATCCCTCACCCCGGTCCCCAATCAGAATCCCTTCCACCCGCACGGTGAACGGGCCGCTTATTTGTGGATGTGAGGGAAGACGTACCCCTAAATTGGAACCCCACTCACCACACAACACAGTGAGCTTCACTTAGCGTGCTGGTGAGCTGCCCTCTCTGGCACACCCAAATCAGAGAACCGCTCACTGTGGTGTACATGCCTCTGATTTGGGGATGCCGGAGGAGGGGGTGCATTTTTTTACTGCCCGTCAATGTTAAATCAAACATCATTTTTGCTTTACCCATGATTCCCAGTAAAAAAAAGCTAGCGGCATACAGCATAACTAGACTGGCTGCAGCAATGCAGTCCCGCCTAAAAATGTAAATGTAACAACACTTATGTTTGCATGAGAAGTGTTACATGGCAAGACTGGACTGCATTGCAACGTTGACTTTTTTTTTTGTATTTTTTTTTTTTTTTGCTGCTCATATCTAAAGCAAATATGATCGTTATGTGGTTAGACTAGCCTACGCTGCTACCGCTCGTCCTGTTAGGTTTTTAGATTCTGGCATGGCATTTTTTACTGGGCAGCAACTTTAAAGCAAATGGTTTGCTTATCGGGTTTGCTTTAGCTTGATGCCCTGTTCCAAAATCCATGCCAGAGTGGCTGTAGTCTAGCCCTTTCTTACTATGGCATGATCTTTTTTTTTTTACTGGGCATCTATGATAAAGTACATGTCAGACATGTATTTTTTTTATTGTGGCCTAACAGTTTTAATGGCAAAGCCAACAGGAGAATGTTCTTATTTGCAGGTACTGATCTATATTGGCAGAGCCATATTGGACATGTTTTCTGGCATTATGCACAAGCAAACATGAGCATGTTCTTCTATGGAAATACTGGCATGTATTGGTGCATCCAGCATGGAAATGTATGGGCACAGCCAGCATGAGAATGTTTTTTATACTGGCATATATTGTTTGGAAAGGCATGAAAATCCGTTTGTGACTTGCAACAATGTCTGGCTTTTTACCCAATTTTCACAGTGTACGTACAATGCACTATGGTAACCCATTATTCTGAAAACCTTGCCTGGCAGAACTAGGAACTCCCCACAACCTTTCTTGGTTAGAGTTCCCTTGCTACACTCGGTCACAAGCACATATTTTTGGGAAATATTTACACCCCTCCAATTAAAAACATCAACTGGCATAGACCCAGATTCCCTCCATACCCCTCCCATAAAATATCAGCTTGTTGAATTCCTGGAGCCGTCCCTTCACCTGACCTCCCTCGGAATCATGTGTGCAGCGAGTGCGGGTTGGCCAAATTGAAAGTGCAGGCAAATCTGCACCAATGAGAGTGCAATCTAGGGTGGACTTGGACACAGGCGCAGTATCTGGGATGTCGGGATCGTAGCGTAGCATTCAGGGCATCCATCAGTGGCTGTATGGGCTGATCATCGGGCTTCAGGTGGTGATGTGCATGCCAACGCGCCCCATTCCAGTTGGGGTGGGTTGGAGGGCAGGGTGGTGTATGCTACTCCATTCCTGGTTTAATATTTAGCTATCACACAACCCATAGGCATCTAGGCGCTAGTTACAGAAAGTGCAACGTACAGTTTAAAGGCCAGGAAACGCGCTTAAGAGTTGCAAGTGAATACCACCCTCCACATCTATACCTACCTGTACGATTTACCCATGTTTCTTTCTCCCTTATTCAGACCTAAAGGTTATTTTCTTATTTTTTTTTTGTTATTCTTAATTTTCTGGCTCTTATTTATTGCTAAATGGATGAAGACCCTTTTTACTCCTTCTGGTTCAGCTACAGTGTGTAGGATACCAAAGGTTGAGGGAGTCCCGCTGGCATCTTCTGTAGTCCTGCAAGCCGTATGAGCCCAGAGTGCAAAGAAGTGGGCCTCAACTCTTCCAGACTCTCAGGCGATGGAGGTCTTTTGGCTGGAGAGGTTGCTCAAGGGCCCTCTGACCCAAACTCGGATGAAACCTAAAAGCGATTTCCCGGTTCAGATGGAGGAAGGTTGAGGCCAGATGGTGGGCTTGGGTGAAGGGCATTGTTGCATTTGTTTTCATCTTTGAGGAAATCCATGTGCACATTTATTCCATTTATTTATTTATTCTGTGAAAAAAAACATAAGGATGGAATAACTTTGCTTATTGATATTGTGGAACAATTGATAATAAAAACAAGGATGCATAGAAAGAAACGCATAAAACAGAGGAACAATTGCATAAGAACGAAATAAAAAAAAAAGTGATATACACACATCCATTCCATACAGTGAAGGGCAAGGCGGTTCAAAGTTACAATTAAGCATCATTCTAAAAGATTATCTTTAAATGTTCTATGCCAAAAAAAGCTTGTTGGGACAAGGCATTAATTCACAGCATCTTCGTCAGGTTCAAGCGGAGCCTTTTGTGTGGCGTGCCGCTGCTGGCTGCAGGTCTGCCAATAAGCTGCGCCAGGGCAAAGACACCTACAGACTTGGCCCTGGACTTGAAAAGAGTCATCGACTCAGACAGGGGAGTTCATTTCCAGAAATGGGATCCGGGAAGTGGATTTGGGGCAACTCCTCCTTTGTCTTGTGTGCGGGGGGCCGAAAAGAATAAAAGGTATGAACCTTTCCACCAATTTATGGCTGTGAGGGCATTCCATCGCCACCCACCCACCTTGGCCATACTTTTATAATGTTCTTAATGTGCTTGTTTTGCTTCAGGATTTTAGGGCTTTTGCAAACTGTCAGAGCGACCCTTGCCCAAGCTTCGCAGTTGTATTGTTCTCATATTTTCACCCCTTGATTACAAATATTAATCCTTTTAAGAGGGATAAGTGCTAGGTAGTCAAACAGACTTGGGTGACCTCGTTATTGAAAATACGTCGCCATTTGGATCTTTCAGTATATGCAAATTACCGTCCCATCTCCAATGCTGCTTTTCAACAGAACATTTTGGATAAAATTGCATCTCTACAACTTCAAGCTTGTTACATTGAAGAACATCTGGCCTTGGAGCCATTAGAAGTACTCAGCCAGCCTTGTTGAATGTGAGCAGCAACTTGCTCGGACTTCTGGAGGCCAGCGGATCGTACTTACTAATGCTGCTCGATCGAGTGGCCACTTTTGATCCAGTGGACCATCCGATCAAATTTTATAGACTGGGTCAAGTGTTGAATCTGGAAACAATCTCGTTCTCATGGAATTCTTACGGCCTCGCACAGTATAGTGATTGGGGTGTGGGGGGGCGGGGTGTTGTATTTCAACTTTCTGCATACTCAAAATACAGAAACTCACACAACCACCTCTCTGCACAGCAATCCGCACACACTTCACCACATTGCAACAACAGACTAACAACACACAACTCAGCACAACAGCACATGGGATTTCTGGCAATGATCGAAAAGCACACTTAAGCTCAGCGAACGTTGCATATCGAACTGAAGTGGCCAACAGGACATCACAACTCTCACTTTCCTACTCCGGCCACACCCTACTAACCCCCTTCCTCACCTCTTAACACCCTACGTTTCAGATCCGCCAGAGCACCTGGGGACCACAGCAGTGGTGATGGTGTGCAGTATAAATACCTTTTACATTAATCAATATGAAATGGAGAAAGTTAGATAAAGTTTAGTGCTGTAATCTCCTCTTGATTCTTTTATGGGATGGATACCATAAAAAAGACACAATAAAAGCACAATTTGGCAGATGAAAGGGGGCTTTACTAATCTGCATTATAAATGAGGATGGGACTAGGGAGACGGGCACTGCTACTGATTATGTGTTGGCTGGAAAGATTGTTGGTTGAGCCATCATAGCACCATTTAACACTATTGATAATTAAGATCTATGATCGAACCTCTTCCCCCCCCTCCCCCATCCCCCAGAAACAAAAGAAACTAAAAACATCTGTGGCGTTTTAGAAAAAGTAATAGCTGGACATGGTGCAGGTAACACAATAGTGTGGTGTTGGGGGATTTCAATACCACAATTGCTCCCAATATCACACAGAAGTATGATATTAGGAACAGTGTTTGGAATATACAAGCGGCATCACTGAAACAATCTAACTTCATCGTAAAAGGATGTGCATGGTATGTTATTCACAATACCCATGATTTATTTGTTAAATGGGCGTATCATGGGGGACATACCGAGTGAATACTCTAGAGTTACTGAATCAACAGCCTCGTTACTTGACTACATCTTTATTCGTGGATTTGTAATGCAATATGCGAGGAGCATGCCAAGTCTACCAAGAGAAGAAAGTGATCACCACCCCCTCATAGCGACGTGGGAGTCCCTAGAAACGCTGCTGTGGATAATACGGGTGTTATTGGCGCGACCATGTAGGTGGGTGGAGAGAATGGAAGTTCAAGTGCTCCAGATAAGATCTTGAAGTGGGAGTATTTTTTAAAAGTTGGGAGTAAAAGTGTAAGTCCAGTTCCCAATGGGAGTATGTTATAAGCGAGTAAAAAGGCATTTACTGGAAAGGGGAAATGTTTTTGTAAGAATAGTTCTTTTGCACACGTGGTTATTCCTACGTATTTAAAGATACCTGTACACTTCCTACAATTAGGCAGTCATAATAGATGTGTTTTCCTGTGGTACTAGTGCAGTACTGGTCCATGCATATCCATGGAACTGCGTGGGGTAAAGCAGGGGCACAAGGGCCTATGCGTCTGTTTCTTATTTTTTTAGGAGTATTTTTCCTAGCGATTTGTATTTTTTGGGAGTTTTTGCCAATTTTTACGGTAGTGAAAGTGGCTGATAACACCCTTTATGGGTTTAACGGAACAGATGGATCCCAGAGCGCATGCGTAGAGCTTAGGCGACTTCTGTCGTCATATTTTATTAATTGGCTCACCTGAAGAGCCTTACTTCCTTCTCTGCCTCCTGGACCCCTTGGCCTGTATGAGCCCGTTTGGTTTTTCGTGGCTCGCCGCCAAGCAGGAAACTGGCCGGACCTGCCTTCTTCCAAGTAAGGCGGCAGTGAAAGGGAACAGGGCACGGCCTACGTTCGTCGCCAGCATGTTTATTTTGCGTCCTTTTTCCGGTTCATTAGGCTGCAGAGACAAGGCCGTGGCGCAGGAAAATAATTCCATCCACCCTGCGGCCTCGCCGTGAGCTTCCAGGACCTAAACCGTCGACAATATCTTGGTACTCGACAGGGGCAAACTACAGAAATGGCGTCACTGAGACATGTTACTTTAGTTTGTTTTCAAAACCAATGTTTTTCTAATTACCCGTGTTCTGTAACATTAACATTGTGGTCCTACGGGGGCTGAAGGCGGTAGTATATATTTTTGGGTGTATGACTCGCAGTTGTGATGGCAAAAAAAATGGTTGGCTGGCGTTTTCCCACTGGACTATTTGTTTTAATCCATTCAGCCCAACAGTATATTTTCAAGCACATTTACACATTTCTGGGTATTTCAAAATGTAAACCATGTATTTTCATCCCTATCAAAGGGTTGGATATATATATATGCGAGTCAGGGGTGGTTTGCACACCAGCTGTCCGTGAAAAAGGGCAGGGGGATGGATCGAAGGGTCGGCAAGGACCCTTTGGTGCATTTCGCCTTCCCCTCTGCCTGTTCCACGCTAGAGCAGGGGAATGCTTGCCATATAAGGGATGTGCATTAGAAAGCCTGTAAATGCCCCGCCCACGGCTGGCCTTTGGCATCTAGGCATAGGGCTGGCACTAGGGCATCAGAACACGCACATTCTGATCCGATCCCCTTGGGCCCAAAGAAAGTTGGGGTTATGCTCTAGCTCATTCTTCCACAGGAAAACATTTATGGGAGTACCCCAATAGTTTGGGGCCAATAAGTATTGACAACCCCCTTTTTAGGTTCAACATTCTGTGGTGAGACCTCGTGATTTTCATGCGCTATTCCAACCCATAATAATGCAGTATTTACTGCATGCAGCGTTTTCAAAATGGCGCACGAGGTAAACATTCGTCAGTATGGATGATAAAAAAAAGGGCAGTTTTTAAGATTCTACCTGTTTTACTGTTACAAGCAACATTTTGTGGCGGGACTATAAAATGTACCGCTTAGCAGCAAACGGTGCTCAGTTTCAGCAATGGAGCTACACTGGGTTATTCGTGTGCCACCCATTTTTTTTAGTGCAACAACAATAGTTCCCCTTGAAAGAAAATTATGATACAAAACATACTTCCCCCATCATAATTTAAGTGCTGGGGAAACCCATCACCTACATCTTGTGACAGAAAGAAAGCCTGTCCCAGGGAATCCGCCCATGAAACATCACGTGCCAGTTTGTGATGGAGAAATATGTCCATCAGAATCCCTGTCGCGCATCATAGGGTCATTTTGAATGTGTTGGCCACTGCTGTATGAACCTGAGCTACTCTGCCCAGTGTCGGGTGTGGGCACTGGGGCCTTGCTGCACTTAGAAATGTCCTTAATCTATGTATGTCCACTTATGTATTATCCCCAGTGACTTTTTCCATTTACTTCCCTCCACAACCTTGTCAGAATGTCCTTCAAACTCACCCCATTGTAAGACGCACACTGCTTCCCGTCAAATCTGATTTCGTATCTATTTTACGTACTTTTGTGATCAAAAGAGCATTGTTCTGAGGGCGCTGTTGCGCACGTGCCAAGGTGGCCGTGCGAGTTCTGAGCTCTGACAGCCTGTCAGTTTCCCACGGCACAAACATCATCCTCTAAAGCACAACTGCTCAGAATATCAAGCTACACACAGCTGAAGCCTCCGACTACCTGCCGCTCCAAGTTGGGCACGAGGGACCCTTTGTGCATGCCCTGGCTCCGGCAGAGAACCGTACTGGTACGCTCCTCTAAGGTTGTGTCACCGGAATACTCGGCTCCAAGCTTGCAGTAAGTGAACCGCATACCCGGGACCATAGTGCCTCCCCTGTGTGGGGGATCTGCGCTGCCCCGTTCTCCCCGCTACAACGGGATGGCTGCTTCTACTGGACTCGCGGCTGTACTAACTCTGGTGAATCTTGAGCTCCGACGGTGCGGCCTGTGACGCGCACAACACTTGGTCACGGCTGACCTGCGGAGCCTGGCCGCAACGCCTCATCCTAGCCTGGCCTCTGTCCCTGGACTGGTGTGCCCCCCGGCTCGGGCAGTGATCTGTATTGGTACCGGGCATACCGCTGAGGGAGCATTACTGGAGCACTCTTTGTGAGACTCGCAGTGGGTGTGCTGTACATACGGGACCTTCTACCTCCCTACGTAGGAGACTGGGCTACCCCTTCATCTTTGCTGTAAGTGAGTTTGCCGCACCTGCTAGGCCCATGGCAGTGCTGCACGGAGCCCAGGCGAGAGGCGGGTGCTGCTAGGCCTAACGCCTACCCTACAACTGACAAGGCCTTGGTGGGGCTGGGGAACTGCACTGAGTGGTGGGGCTGTGGGGAACAGACTGCACACTTGCACCGTGTATATACAATATCTTCCACATACATCACTGGCCAGCTCCTGCGGGCACTGGGAACTACAAAGAGCCTCCTTGCAGTCTATACTCGCTCCATGCTTTGATATCCAGACTGAGCCGCATTACCTGCTTTAGCCATCGCCTACCAACACGCGGCTGATGCACCTTGCTGAGCTGGCACCCACCACTGTGCTTCTATGATCAAGGGGGCGGGCAGGAAACAAAGCTCCATCAACATGTTTGCCAAGCTGATGCCTATGCCCCCCATAATCCTTGGTGAGGCGGACAGCCACCCCATGCAACCCACGACATCTGGTGAACCCACAGAACTTCAGAAGATTATGGAATACATGTGTGAAGGATTCACAACACTACACACCAAACTTGATGATGTGAGGGGCACAATCAGCTCAATCAAGGCACGCATAGAAAAGACTGATTCCCGTGTCACAGAAGTTGAAACCAGAGTGGGCTCAGCTGAAGACAACATAATGGCGCTCAGATCCGAGGTCACCTTGCTGTCTAGACAGGTATAGGCTGTCAGCAACAAGAACAAGGACTTAGAGTCCCGGTCACGATGCAACAACTTGCGCATAATTGGGGTTCCAGAAGACAACACTGAGAGGCCCATGGAGGAATTTGTGGATCGCACTCTCCAGTCCCTACTGGATGGTCGCAAGCTGTCACCGCAATTTGCGATCGAATGTGCCCACTGCTCCCTAGCTGCGAAACCTAGGTCTGGGGCTCTTCCCCGGCCCATAATAGCCTGACGGGGACGCATTACTGCATGCAGCAAGAGGCAAAGGAGAACTGATGCTAGACTCTGCCAAGACTCATCTTTACCCTGATTTCTCTGTTGCCGTACAGCAAGAGCGCAAACCCGTTCTGCCATCAAATCACTTACATCGGGTAAAGCCCCCAGCTCTGATGGTCTAACCATTGATTTTTACAAATGTTACAAGATCCACCTGGCGCCTCGACTGTCCGCCATGTGGGAAGAGTCGAGCAGAACCGGGAGACTTCCCTTTCCCACCCCCCAAACACTGCGGAAATCGGTCATCTCAGTATTACTGGGTCCAGATAAGCCTGCCACGCATTGTGGCTCTGATCGCCCCCTTTCATTGATAAACAGCAAAGTGAAGATCTTCGCTAAGGTGCTGGCATTTCAACTCTCCCCATACATGACATTCATTGTTTACCCTGATTAAGCTGGGTTCATACCGGGGCGCTCCACAGCACTTAACCATAGGCGCCTTTTCAATATTCTGGCCCGAATAGACCCAGAGGCGTAGGCGGCAGTGGTGGCGGTGCTAGACATGCAGAAGGCTTTTGACTTGGTATCCTGGTGGTTTCTGTGGGCCGTGTTGCAAAAAAGCAACTTTGGCCCCCGTTTCATCTCGTAGGTGAAGTTGCTACATACCCTCTGGGTGACCAGGGTATGCGTTAATGGTCTTCTCTCCGCTCAGTTTGACATTGCCAGGGAGACTAGGCAAGGCTGCCCTTTTTCGCCTGTGATATTTGCCATGGCGATTGAACCCCTGTCTGATAGGATTCACCAGAAACCTGCCCACAGAGGCTTGAGGCTTACAGGAGAGCCTGAGATTATCTTGCGCTATGCAGATGACGCGTTGCTAGATGTGTGCAACCCTGAAGTGAACCTTGCGCCAATCATATGCTATATCCTCCTCTTTGGTACCCTTTCCTGACTCAAGGTCAACTGTACTAAATCCGAACTGTTTCCACTCAGACGCCACAGATGTCCTGCGAGACCTCCTTGGGTTCATTTGGTCACCATCAGAGATCAAATATCTAGGTGTTATCATCACTTGCCACCAGACATCACTATACGATCAAAACTACGGGGGCTATCTAGCAACGCTCTTGTAGAAGCTAAATGTATGGGCAAAGCTTCCAATCACGGTGGCAGGACGTGTTGCACTTCTTAAGATGGTTGTGCTTCCGCAGTTACTATATTGATTCCTAAATGTCCCGCTCTGGCCAGGAGCCGCTCTGTTTGAAAAACTAAAATCGGCTGTCAACAGCTTCCTATGGCATTCGGGTGCTGTCCGTCTGAAATGGGACACTGATGAGAACATATGATCTGGGTGGATTAGCTGCCCCGAACCTTGAGAGGTATTGGATCACAGACCAGGCTCAATATGTGCCATATTGGTTTGATTCCAATAGCCCTCTTCCTCATGTCAAGCTAAAGTGGCAGACCGCTAGAACCCGGGACATGCGCTCTTTGCTCCCCCCCCCCTCTAGACCATCGCCTGGGCAACGCTGACCCAGCCGGGGTCACGCCATTTGCATGGGGCAAAATCTGGAAGCAGGTGGGTGTCCCCAATCCTTTCCATGGAAACCTTCCTCTGTGGAACTGCTTGCCAGGGACCCCCTCGATGGACAAGATGACTGCGCGCAAGTGGTCAGTGGCCGGTTACGGCCTCCTCCATGACGTCTATGCGATGGGGTCCTTCAAAGAATGGTAAGACTTACCCGAGCCCCTGAGGACACATCCCTCCCGATGGCTGCACTATGCAGGTCTACGCCGAGGTTTCAAGAACAGGTGGAAAAACTTCCACTCGCTCTCTCCCTGACATCTCACTACTAATGCTGGTCATAGAGGGCATATTGGCCTGCGGGGGAGTGTCCAGATTATACAGGCTGCTCCAAGACCGGGCATGTCAACCACTACTTCGCCACCGCAGGGCTTGGAGTAGAGACCTGGGTATGGATATAACAGACAAGATATGGGATTCTATGTGTGCTTGTGTTCATGAGGTGACCCTAAACTCCAGATTTCTCTTAATCCAATTTAAACTGCTGCATAGATATCACTCCACCCCCGCTAGACTCCGCCTCATGTCACATGAACCCTCCTCTAGGTGCCTGAGATGTAGCATCGACAATGCAGGATATATTCAAATGCTCTGGTCCTGCCCAAGGATTGCTGCTTTCTGGGAGGGGGTATGTGGGGCAGTCCCGACGATGCTTGACTGTACAATTGCACCATGCCCAATAACATGCTTGTTTCATGAGTTTCCACAGCTTCAGCGCAGCTATACGAAACTGGCTGCTCTTTGTTGCTAGTGACCCACTGCATATTGCTACTGTGGATGCGCCCTGTTAGTTCCACTCTGGACCACTGGCTCCACGCTGTCATATGGGCATCTGACATCGAGGAGCATTGGGCCACTATGCAATCGGCTGCCAGCAGACCAATGAACATATGTCCCCCCCCTTCCGCACCTACCTGCAATCACTGAACATGGATAGTACTGGAGAGGCCCATGCCCCAGCACTCCTCAAACTGTAATGGTGTCAGTGGGTAGATCGCATGGCCCTTGATTTCAAATTCCATGTATATACAATGTGCAAGACACGGAACTGAGACTTGAATGGTTAGAATGTTGAAGGTATTTCGCAATGTATTATTCACCTATCTCCTTGTTATAACGTCAAGCAATATAAATAACGTTTTTTTTTTAAGTGCATTGTTCTTCCTGTATATAAATAAATACATAGTGATGGAGTTATGTAAGTGAGCGTACAAACACAAGAATCTTTTAGCAAATAATCAGGTACATATGTTACTCTGCCAAAGGATGCCAATTCCCAGTAACGTGTCCACAGTTGGCTAGTTTGGCAGTCACTCTTCCAAATAATTCTTGTGTATCTGCTGCTGTACGATCAAATATCTGTTATTCTGTCAGATGATGTGTGCTGCCAATTTTTCAAGTCAGAGTGCCTGGCCATCTGGTACAATGGCCACATGTGCCCATTAGTTCATGAGCATGGTATCCGTGCCCTGGTACGACTCTGAAGTTACAGCCCAGAAACGAAAGTGCAGGGCGGCAGAACGGAAGTGGCAAACCTCCGACTCCTCCTCTGACAAACTGGCCTGCCGCCTGCTCCAAAGGCAATACAGACTGCATCTGTGCCAAGAGAAGAGCCCACATACACGCACAGGTTTTACGTTGCACCCAACAACATGGCTGAACTATTCAAGACCTGCAGGGAACTAGCCAACCCTTCCACAGTTTCCTCCTCCTTGATCCTTCCCATGCCCTCTGCAATGCACTGACCACACACTTTGCCACCAAAACTGAGGACATCATGATCACCCTTCCTACACACCCTCACAACCCATTCCATACCCCCTTTCCTCCCTTCCCCCACCCCCAACCTACCCATTCCTCCTTCTCCTCTTTCTCCCATCACACCTGAAGAAGTTACCAGAGTGGTCAGCTCCATGAAGGTACCTTCTAAACAGGTTTACCCTTGCTCATCCAGGACCATCAAGGATAACATTGGTTCTCTTGCCACTGCACTCGCTGATTTTTGCAATCACTCTTTTGACATTGGATCTTTCCCCTCCTCCCTTAAGCACTTCCTTGTGCGCCCACTTCTGAAAAAACCTTCAGCAGACCCTACCTGCCCTGCCAACTACCGCCCTATTTCCATCACCCCCTTCCTGGGGAAGGTTAGTTTATGTTATTTGGCATTTATATAGCGCTGTATATATCAATGGTATGACCACAAAGCACTTGTGGGTTGGACGACCTCGGGGGCCGTAGTCCAGGTCAGTTGCGAGAGTAGAGTATCATAGGGCTCTTGGGTGCACTCATTATGTGTGCAGCTGATGCAATTGCCTGATGGTAGCTGCTCCTAGCATTAGGTGCAGTGATATTGAGATCAGTTGAATGTGTGCAATCTGGAGGTTGGTCTCCGAGACTGGATTCTGGCTGTGTGAGGCCTGTGTAGGACGCTGATGTGTGCAGCTAGGATGATTTATTGTTGGGTATAGCTGCATTCTAGCAGGATGTTGAGATGTTCATGGGGTAATGTTCGTATGTGAGCTAGGCCGAAATTGATCGAGGGGGTGTAGCTGCACTCTATTGTGTGGTGGTGTAGAGTATAGAGTGAGCATAGTGATAAGAGAGGCTAGTGTCTGGGGTGGATAGTTTATTCTTATGAGCCCATTGTTTCCGGATTTTGTTTGTTTTCGGATTGCTGCATTGGATGACCTTGTTAGGGACTAGTACTTATCTGGGTGTCATTGCTCAGTATCTCTGTGAACATTTGTCTGCAGGTTGCCTTAGATGGTCTCAGTGGCCTTAGATGGTCTTTATCAGCATTATTGAAAGAGACAGGTTTTTAGAGCTTTGCGGAAGGCCATGTAGTCATGGATGTGTCGAATGTGTGTGGGGGAGTGAGTTCCACAGAGTTGGGGCCAAGGTTGAGAAGGCGGATCCTGCAACACTGGCAGAATTGGAGGATGGGATTGCAATTAAGAGGGCAGTGCTCGATCTTAGGGTGCGTGATGGGAGGTAGGGTTTTATCTTCTGTTGAAGGTACGTTGGCCCGGTCTTGTGCACTGCTCGGTGGGTAATGCATAAGGTTTTGAAAGTGGCCATTCGCCCGACAGGGAGCCAGTGGAGTGTGCAAAGAGTGGGGGAGATGTGGTCCCCGTGTCCCAGGGCGAGAAGGAGTTTGGCAGCTGCATTTTGGGCTCTTTGTAGTTTAAGTTAGTATGCCCGTGCTCCCAGATAAGGAGTAACATAACAATAGCCATAACAGCAACGAGTCTGTGGGGATTGGTGAGGTAAGGAAAAATGCGTCTATGGAGTTTGATGTGGTAGTGGCAGGATTTTGATACATACATTTTGATTTTGATACATTGATCTGTCGGGAGAGGGTTAGGCCTGAGTCCATAGTGCAGCCAAGATTTTTGACTATTTTTGGAAGGGGTGAGGTTGGGCCAAGGAAGGGGGGCCATGGGAGTGGTTGCAGAAGAAGGGCACTATTGCCGCACACCATGATTTCAGTATTATCTTGGTTCAAAAGGAGGTGGTTACTTGTCATCCATCGGTCAATATCACTGAGACATGCTTCAAGGTCGGGACGTTGGTTGGTGCTTGTTTGGGGGATTTTTAGCATAATATGGGTGTCGTCTGTGTAGTTATAACAGGAGAGGTTGCGTGCATGGATGATTCCTGCAAGAGTGGTCGGATAGAGCGTGAAAAGGAGAGCAGAGAGGCAGGCGCATTGGGGTTCTCTGGGGTTTACGGCACAAGCAGTTGAGACAAAAGGCGATTTGTTTCCTGTTGCTGAGGAAGCAGGCAATCCATTTGAGTGCTCAGCAACAGATTCATAGGGAGTGGAGGCGGTCAAGGAAGATTTAATGGTTAACGGTGTCAAAGGCTGCTAACAGATCAAGGAGAATCAGCACTGTGCAACCCTCCGAGTCTGCCGAAACCTTGAGTTCATCCTAGATCGAGATCAGAGTAGATTCTGTTCCATGGCGTCGTCTGAAACCTGATTGTGAGGGGTCAAGGAGCTTGTTGGATTCTATGAAGCAGTAGAGCTGGGAGTACGCAGTCCGGTCAATGAGTTTTGCGAGAAATCTGGTGTTGGAGATTCTTGGAGTCGAGGGATGCCTTTTTTTTAGACGTGGTTTGACATGCACTATTTTAAAGGATTCTGTAAAGGTGCCAGAGGTGGGGGAGTCATATCGATCTTGCATGTTCGCCTGCACAGGTAGAGAAGAATATTTCTTTGAGAAGAGAGGCAGGCAGGGTTCAAGGGGGGATCCGGGGGTTTGTAGAGGATTGCCACTATGCCACCTCTGGAAGGTCTGTTGTGGGCGATACGTGAGTAGCCAGGGGGGAAGGCCTTGTGCGCGATTGATGCATAATAGTCGGAGAACCTGGTTTTGGTGATATGTGGTTGGGATTGTCCGAGGATAATTGGTCTAAGATGCTGTGCCTGTTTCTTGCTATGGAGCGTGCATTGAAAAGGATGCATGTGACTTCATGAGGCGAGGAAGTTATCGTGACGCTCATCACTGCGAGTGCTTCGAGGACATGGGTGCCCGGTGAAATGTGGGGCGTGGTAGGATCAGTCTCGGTGGTTGAGACAGACTGAGACAGGGCTGTGTGGGGTCTGGATTGATGTACATTTTGGGGGTCGGGTGAGAGGGTTAGGTTGATGGGTAGCGGGAAGAGTAGACGGGTGGGGTGGGTATGTGAGAGATGTGGTGGGGAGGGTCAGGGGGCATTTGGGGTGGTAAGTGGAGCACTTGTGGTGGGGAAATTTAGGCGAGTTGTCTGTGGTTTGGGTCTGGAGGACAATGGGGGTTTAGGTGTAATGGGTGAGACGTCGAGAGCAAGGGGGTGGAGGCGGGGGGCTTCAGGTTAGAGGGGAGCATGGGGAGGAGGACCGATGGAGAAGTGGTGAGGTATGGAGTGTTGAAGGAGAGGGCAGGTCACTCTTTCCAGGTTTTGGTGCTGGAGGAGTGTGAGAGAAGGTAGGGGGGTTAGAGGGGGAAGAGGATGAGGCAACTGTAGTAGAAAGGGCGAGACATGCTTCTTTCAGAGAAGGGAAAGGGTATGAACGGGGATATGTGGGCCGGAGTAGAGATGGGGCTGAGGGCAGAGTGGGAGGTAGGGTGAGAGGGAGAGGAGTTCCTCTGTGGGTACAAGGTAGGAGTGATGGGAGACTCGTGATGTTTAGAGCACCAGAGAGCTCTGCTTGCTTGTGAGTTTGATACAGCACGGGGTGTGTGGACGGGGAGTGCAGGATTGTTCTCGATGGATGCTAAGGGGAGGGAGAATGTTGATGTGTTCTGGTGGGTTGAAGTGTGAGGGTTGAGGTTTTGAGCTGATGGGTGTTTGGCACGCCAGAGTGCTCCTCTGATCTTAGAGGTGGAGTAATGAGAGGAGGAGAGTGGGGGCAAAGGGGTTAGAGTGAATCATTGTTCGGGGGCAAGGGGTGTGGGTGGCAACCTGATGTGGATTATAGGGGGGTTCATGAAGTTGGGTGCTAGAGCAGAGGTTATGCGCCGGGAGGGGTGAGATATGGGGGGTGGGTATGGTGCTGTAAGGCTGGGGGAGGGGTCGGAGAGGTGGTCTTTGATATGGTATCTCCATTCCGGAGGAGAGGTCAAGGGCAGCACTTGGTCTGATACACCGGGATAGAGGGGAGGCCCTAGATGTAATAGATGATAACAGTAAATGCAGTGATCCTAGATGAATGCCAACGCCTAGATTGGACACCTGGATGGAGGAAGAGGGGGCCTAAAAAGGGGAAACCAGTAATGCAGTAACTCTAGGTGTAATAGCAGCACAAGATTCGGAAAACCTGGATGGGGGAAGAGAGGTCAAACACGGGGACAAACAGTAAATGTAGTAACACAATTTGTAATAACCCCAGATGTAGTAGCGGTGCCTATGGATTGGGAACCTGGATAGAGGGAGAAGGGCCAAACACAGGAACAGCAAATGCAGGAACAGTAAATATAGTAATCTTCGATGAAATGGCAGCACCTAGACATGGGGCACCTGGATAGAGGGAGAAAGGTCCAACACAGGAGCAATAGTAAATGTAGTAACAGGACATGTAATCGCAGCACCTAGAGCTGGGACACCTGGATAGAGGGAGAAAGGCCTAACACGGGAAAAACAGCAAATGCAGGAACAGTAAATATAGTAATCTTCGACGTAATAGCAGCACCTAGACATGGGGCACCTGGTTAGAGGGAGAAAGGTCCAACACAGGAGCAATAGTAAATGTAGTAACAGGACATGTAATAGCAGCACCTAGAGTTGGGACACCTGGATAGAGGGAGAAAGGCCTAACATGGGAAAAACAGCAAATTTGCTAATGGTAGATAAAGTAGCCCTGGATATATTAGCAATACCTAGATTTGGGATACCTGGATAGAAGGATAAAGGCCTAACATGGGGACAACAGTAAATCCATTAGTAAGCAATATGCAAGGACCCTTGGGGTTACTGGCTAATTAGGTGCAGAGTATGGTTATCGGGGTCATTACTTAAGGCGGTATTTGGGACTCAACAGGAGTGCTTGCAATGGGATGCGATGGGTTTGCACGGTTCACAGAAGATCTCGTAGGTCTACCTGGTCGGAGCTACTGGTTGACAGCTGCAGGCACGACAGGCTAACATGAGCTGACACGGGCTGCCTCTTCAGGAGCTGTTGTCCTTTGCCTGGGGGTCCTTTGCCGCAGGGGCTGCACGGGCAAGGGACTGCTCTGGGTGGCTGTCTTAAATGGGTTGTCTTCCACGAATCGGGAAGCTAAACAGGTGCAGCAGTGGCGCCCAATCACGGGAGGTGGCTGGGAAGGTGGGCGGGATGATGCAGGGCAACGAGGAAGTGGGGAGAGGGACAGGGCTTGGAGGCACGGAGCAGAGATGGCGCACACAGATATTTTCAAGGCCAAAGATGTTTAAGTAATCATTTGCAGGGATCTGGGGGGCTGCTCCAACTCACCTGCAGTCAACTGATAAAGTGGCGCGGGAGCACCGGGCTCTGTGGCTAGGCCTCAGCTGATAAAGTGTTACAGCCAATCACGTGGTCCGTGATTGCTCAATGTCTTGGATGGCTGAATGTGAGCAGATCTCCTATCAGTATATCTTTGTTTTGGCGCGAAGGGGATTCTGGATAAGAGAAGGCACCTTACACCCTTTCCAGGTTGTTCTTCTAAGTTCACACTGAGCTTAGTAAAGGAGCGAAGTATCCTGAACCGCTGAAGCAGATCCATGGAACTGCTGGTGACCGGCTGGAAGGTTTAGCACCGTGACCCCGCTGTTGTCTCATCGGAACCCCTGTTTTGCATCGATCATAGAAGGCCTGCAAGGGCGCTTCGACCCATTGGAATAGAGGGAACAACTATTCTCGGCACCTCCTGTGTAGCCTGCAAACGAGCCTGCTCGGAAGTGTTTCTGGACCGCCCAGTGAACTGGCCAGCTTGTATGGGACCTTTGCCCTGGAACCGCCACTGTCTCGAGTTTCAACTTGAGTCTTTGTAAACTCTGGGTATAAGGCACTCTCCCGCCGAGTTTCGTATTCCTAGGTCTGGAATTGGGAGAGTACGCCTGAACCCAATCATACGCGGTCACTGTGTCGCCCAGCTGTGGTGACGATCTTCGTGGGTGCCTTGTTGCTTTCCCCCCCTGGGCCTTAAGACTTACTGCAGTGCAACTGGCCTGATCCCTTCACCAGGAGCGGAGAAATCACCACTGTGCCGCCACAAAATAATTCCCGGAACGCAGCCCCTGAAAGTCGCAGCGTAACTGCAGGATTTGAATCTGCAAACGATTTTGACTTAAGTGGCGAAGTTTGGTCCGTGGTACGCCGAGGATCGGTAAGTACTTGCATCCCTTACCAGTGGCCCCTGGCGCATCCATAGACTTTTAGGCATGAGTGTCTCCTGAGGGCCACTCTCTTTTTCGAGGTAGTCTGTGCTACCGAGCTATTCCCAGTTGTTGGAACCCGTTCTGCCCTCTTGGGGAGACCCTCCTTGAATAGTGGGACGTTATTCTTCATCACCTCACCCACGTTCCTGAGTCACTACAGCCCTTGAAGAGACTCTGTTTTGAACCTAACTGCACGATAGCGTGCTCCGGCACTGAATTTACTTTTGAGCTCAAGGCTCCACTCATCGTAAGGACTGGACTACCTCTTAGTTAGGGTTTGAATTGTTGAAGGGCTGCATAAGTTATATTCTCAATGTGTGACCCCTTTCTTTGCAGGTTGTGTATCTCTACTGTGTAATATTCCCTTAGATATGATATAGGTTATTTATAACGCGCTTAATACCCAGAGGTTTCTAAGAGCGGACGAGGGAATCGAACCTGTGTTGCTCAGTGTCGTCTTGTTTCCAAGGCGAGCATGTTGCCCCTGACCTATCCTCCCAAGACACTTGGGTCTGTATATATCTTTCATAGTTAGTTTCATTAATACTGCTGGATTATACTTTGTGTTTGAGTTAAAAGGCCTTTAATAAATGCATATGTATTTTTGATATATACACCTGACTGAGAGTTATTTGTGGTGTTGTTTACTGTGTGTGCTCATTGTGGGCTTTCGATCACCCTCACCCCTCCTAAGACCTAGTCTTGACCGCCGCCAATGGTACCTTGATTTGGTCTGGCTTGTCCAGAAGGTTACCCTGCTCCAAGAAACTAGGCTGGCCTTCTGAACCTCTGCCAACCAGGTTAGAGTTCAGAAATCCATCTTAACCTCCCACACCCAATCCACCCAGCTCCCGTCTACCCTCAGCACTTGCATTGGCACACCTTCTGCCCTGGAGGTTTGCACTTGCACCTAACCTGGCTCCAGGCCGTGTAGCACTCAACAATCCTAGCACATCGTCTGTGGCTCGCCCATGAGCTCAGACTCCCCAGCACTTACCCCCTCTGCCCTCTTCCTTGCTGCACCTGCATGTTCTGAATACTCACATGGCATAGTAGGTTCGTCCTTTTTCCTTTTTTCCTCCCACAGCTCTTAAATGTTGTGTTTTTTAATGTTTTACTCCCTTGTTCACTCGCGTTGCCCTCTGGGCACTTGCCTAACAAGGAAACAATAAATAAATAAAATAAGTCTCTGCATGACTGCAGTTTTAAGGGCTCCTCTCTGCATTTGTTAGGGGGCCCAATCCTTTTGTGTCGTGCCACTGTTTGTCCCTACACTGACCTTGGGCAGGGAAGAGTGAGTGCACATGCACCGAGAAGCTTGGTAACTGATAGTCCAATGCCCACAGTTACACAACGTAACACTGGGTAACAGTCAGTGAGGACACCAGGGTCGAATTGGGGCATACAATTGTCAGGCACCAATGAAAATGTTGCCCACAGTTGCAAATGGCAATTCATTACTTTTGTGACAGACTTTTTGAATAGTACCCAATGGGGAGTTTTTTGATAAAACGTTATGCAAAATTGTGCTTTTTAAAGAGATTTATTCAGCAACACTATTCAAAACTACGAGCCACATAGTGAAGTATCTCATCAAAGTGGCGAACATTGGGCAATAAAAAGTGGCCCACTTTGACCAAGAAAACTGGGCCACACCAGCATTTTCCATTTTTTGGCTCGGGCGTTGTCCTATGGCCCTATGGCCAGTCTGAGCCTGAAGGACACCTGCAGCACAGCATACTTATTGGGTAGAAGTCTCGCAACTTGCAGGACACTCTCACTCCTTATGAAACCACTTGTTGGGATTAAGCATGTTATAAATGAATCATTATAATGAACAGTTCCAAGCACAATCACACCCTCTCCAGCTTTGTGTTGACAGGGCCTTTAAAGTGGCAGTCAATTATTGGTGATGGCTCATTTAACAAGCCATTGTTTTTACAGTATAGTGATGAGAGCTAACATGGGGCATTTTTATTCTGAAGGCCAGCACAAAGCTTCAGTTAGCTAATCAAATCTATGCATTCTTCCATGAGAACCATGTTCTTTGTTTTCATGTCTTGGACACACCACATTTCAATTTTTTTTATTTTGTTTTTTGTGTATTACCTTTTAGCTACATATGCTGCATGCCTGGGAAAGTTAACTGTCATTGTCTTGCCTAAGTGGTCTAGTGTCTGCTTTGGGACAAGGAATAAATGCATCAGCTCAGCATCGCCAAGCACTGCCAGGTGGCTTCACAATGTGACTTGGAACCATGAGCAGGAAAACAGGCTCCATAGTGTCACCGTGCAGACCATAGTCTGACACATTCCAGTGTGTCCCCATGGGAACAAAGTTGGCTAGAAACTACCCTGCCTCGAACCATGGACCAGTGCCTTCCTCGTTGGATGTACATCTCTGAACTGTGAGTAGTCAATGGGAGTATGCTTAGTCTCCTTAACTGGATGGTAAATGTCAGTGGTCGAAGCGGGAAGGAGAGGTTGGGAGCGGTGCTTCTCTATTTGTTTTTTGTTTTTCTTAACCTTTGCTGTTCCCATGCTTTTCTTCTCAAAAGAAACCGTTCCGGAATGGTTTAATTTTGTTGGAAGAACTTGAAACTACCAGTGCACTGAATATTCCCATAAACAGCGGGTGCGTGCGTTTGTGGGTTTGGATAGCGGCGTGTCGATCTGGCATGCGGGGAGAGGCGGCAGGCCAGCAGGGAACCTAGTTCCACTACTTCTTTTCGTACACGTCGACCACCGATGGCAATCTTAAACCTCAAAAGATAATTTCAATCATGGACAGTCTTAGTCCCCAATTGACGTCAACTAAGTCTCGCAGCTGCTAGGCGGGAGCCATCAGCCTCTGATGTAGCACTGTGCCCCACTCCTGTGCACCAGGCCTCGATATCCCAACCCCTCCTGGGAGATTACTGGATTTTATGAGGGGTCGAGGAGGACGCAAGGCTTAGACTCGCTCGCCTTCTGGCTCACATTCCGCAAGATGTAGACGGTTTGTAGGGTGTTGCTGGTCCCGCCCTCCCGTGGTTTAAAGCCTGTGTACACCTTTCCCCCAGGGCTCGCAACTGCTAACTGTCGTCATCTCTCCACCCTCAGCCCATCATCTCAACCGCCTCTCGCAGCTCAGCGCGTGCGCGCAAACAACGCTTCACACGAAGGGGGGAGGGGTGTGTGGGTGTGTGGGTGTGTGTGTGTGAGTGAGTGTGTGTGTGTGTGTGTGTGTGTGTGTGTGTGTGTGAGAGAGAGAGAGAGAGAGAGAGAGAGAGAGAAACCCCATCATGTTGCGGACAACTTCTAAAAGGAGCACACATTTGAAACCTAAGAATCTGAATAACGGCATCCCCTCAAGAGTAGAGTCCTAGCTTCGCACGCGATCATGTCGCCTAGCGGGGATGGTTGCAGCTGGACGCCTGGCGAAACGGGTTCCAGTCCTGCATGGCTTCTGCTTGGTCTCTGCCACCTGCAAAGTGTGCCAGAGGCGTCTCGCCCACCTGTGCCCTGAACAGAGACCTTTCTTCCGGGGAAAGCTTGCGCCGCTGGGGTGTCGCTGCTTCTGGGACTTGCGGGCCCAGTCGCATTAGATGTATAGCAGCCCTTCGGAGCGGTGCTTGTGCTATTGCGTTGAATGAGAAGACCTCCAGCTGAGAATTGTCTGTATTATGTTATATAATGTATAGCACGGGGGTGCCGTCCTAGTGGGGGCTGGGGGCCTCATGAACAAACGCCATGGGGTCTGATGTCGCCAGAAATTAGCATGTCAAGGCAAAATATGCACATTTCATCAAATTGGCTTTGCATAACCACCCAAATTGAACAGGGCGAATGGCATTTGCTGGCAAACCTGACGACTGCGCTTTGATCCCTGAGGTCGGCTTTAATTCACAAACTCAAAGAGGACTTTCAATGTTTCTCTTTTAGCTGGGTGGGACTGAGTTCACCCTCTGCATAAAGTGGGTGGACGCCAACACCTTGCGTGTACCCGCGACTTAAGCCCTGGTATAGCAGCCCTTCAGAGTGGTGCCTGTACTATTCTGTTAAGCCATTGCAGCTCACATAAGCAGTGCCCAGCAATGTGGTTCGATAGGTTCCAACTCTAGGACCACGCTGGGGAACACCGAGCACTCTACATGTAAGAGTAGCACCGCTGCTGGGAAGTACTGGGACCATCCCATACAATGCATAGCAGCGGTGCTCAGAAGACTTAATACTGTCCCAGTAAACATATGGCAGCTATGGTGAAAAGTGCCAAACTGTGCAAGTAAATGTATTGCTGCTCTTCTGAAGGGAGCCAGTACTGTCCCATTAGAAGTATAGCAGAAGTGCAGCTGAGGACCTAGTAGCCTTACTGGGAAGTGCCAGTACAGTAGGAACATGAACGGGGTATCCAGTACCGTGCCAGTAACCATATGACAGAGCGGCCAAGTTCTAGTACTAGTCCATACAGTGCTGGCGCCTGTGCTAGCCCGTGGGAAGCGTTGCCAAGACCCTGTTAAGTGTACCAGGGCTGTGATGAAATGGGAGAAGCTACCAGTACTTCTCAGTTCTGTGCATTACTCCTGCACGGGGGAGACAAGAGGGAGATGAGATTGCCCATTCAATCCTTGCCCCCTCTACTGAGGCTTCCAACACGTTCTTACACAGTAAATCCTCTAGTACTTGCGTGCTCCCCAGGTACTGTGCACACAATGCTGTCCATTGGTAAAGGCTCCCACAGATTTGATGCTCACTGACACATCCGAGTTCTTCCCCACTTCTTTGTGCCCCCTCCCTGCCCTGGTTCAGTTTTTGTCTTTCTTAGTATTCGCCGGGCCTCTGCCTCTGTTTCTTTCTCTCTCCGCCCATCCATCTTTGCTCTGCTCCGTCTCCCTCGTCTTGATTTTCCTCGGGGGTCCATCTCACCCTGGCTGTGCCCCACCGCATGGGAGCTTTTCACCTAATGGGGCGGCGCCAACCCCTGGCTTGGGAGGGTTTAAGCCTCCCACTTGGAGGAGGTTGCAAGAAGAAGACAGCACTGTGCCTTGATGTCTGAGGGCTAAGCCCTGGGCTGTGATGGGGAAGTGGTGCTCCCCAGATCCTGTCAAATTTCTCACCTGGGAGAGAAGACTATTTACATTTAAACGTTCATTAATGTGGCAGTAGTAGCAAACGCACAGTGGCAGAGGACAAAAGCCCACCGAGCCATACTGGTATGCATTATGCTGACCAGCATTCAGAACTGTTATTTAGCCATTCCTCGCCCCCCAAAAAGAAAATGTGGGCTGGCCTGGCCACCGCGCCAGCTAAGGAAAGCTTGTCAAGGATCCGTCGCTCTATGGAAAAGAAAAGGCTCCCCGGGCCAGGAAACTCCCCCGATCTTTTCCCAAGCCCAGCGTCAGAAGCCTTGGCACGAGACTGAATGCAGAAGCAGCCAGCTTCACACCCATGTCAAGAGGTCCACCTTGGTACATATGTCTTAGGATTGGTATAATGACTAATGGAAACTGAAGAGTTCAACTTCCATTACACGCTCAAAAGGATGTCTTCCTGAATCAGACTTGTTTCAAATTTCAAATTGAAAACCTGCCTTGAAGATCTGGGCCACGACTTTCAGCATCAACCCTCCTCTGGGCCGGCTGAAGATGGCGAGGGGCCCATTTCAAAGGTCTGCTTGGGCACCCCCCTGCCAAGACCCGGACCGCTATCTGCTGAAGATGTTTATCAGCTTGTGGGCGCCCATTTCAATTGATTATGTGGGTGCCTGACAATGTGAAGGGTATGGCAGAGGTGCAAGGGATCCTATATAATCGGAGGAATGTTCTTGATTAAAGGATGAGCAAAGCAGCGAGAGAATGGATGTAGGATGGACCCAAGCATTTCTTGCGTGTTCTCTAGAAGCATGTAGGCTCCCAGAGAGATACTCTAAGGTCTGCCTGACTTGTTTATAAAAGGTGATAATGCCAAGTGTTTGGTGTTCTAAAGGCGATTCTGGGGACATGGGAGTACGTGGAGGGAGAAGGAGCAATCGTTACATTCTGGGACCAGGAAAGTCTCATGGAACAAGGAAGATCATTAAGGGAAGTATCAGATGTGTTACACCTGAGGAGGGCGGCAGATTAGGGAAAGGGAATCGGCAAAGGAGGGAAGAGTTGGAAGTACACTCTTGCTTTAATAGCATACACAGCATTAAGTATTCAACAAGGTCAAAGACCCCAATCAAGAATAAAGGAAAGGGGGTAGAAGGCCAATATAAATGACCCCTGGATTATACAGCAGTTAGATAGCAAGTCCCCGATTGGAGAGGGAAAAACATGTTGAAGATGATGGCCAGGGATTTGAAAGCAATTTGCCTGCCTACTGGTAGGAAGTGAAGACCGATCAGGGCAGGTGAGATGTGTTTTCTTGGATAGATTGCAAGCAGGGTATGTGCTGCCACGTTCTGAACTCTGCAGTTTTGGTAGTTCGTAGGCAGGGGCTCCTAGGTATAGGTTCTTTCACCTTGCCTAGTTCAATTATGATTATGGCAAGAATAGGGATCGGGGTTGAGATCCTGAGATCCAAATGTTCAAAGGAGAAAAGACTGAAGATAATTTTTCTGAAATAACCTTCAGTCTTTTCTCCCCTGAACATTTCCAACTTTTCCCCCGCCCCCAGCCCCCTACTTAACTTGCGGCTGCTGACTAGCAGTGACTTCCGTGATCAGGAACCAGCACAGCAGGGTCCTTTCCTTTTTTTTCTTTCATTTTTTTTTCTTTTTTGCTTTTGTTGTTTTTGGCATTTTTGGGATGGCTGCGTGGGACATCCCGTAACTTCCGCTCACAATAAATATAGTGAGCAAGGGTGCGGGGGACATCCCTGCACCCCTGAGCACTGCATGGGTGATTTGGTCAAACTTTTCAGCCGTTGGGAATTTTCGAGCGGCTGAAATTCGGCCAAATCACCCACGCATTTCTGAGTGAATGAGAGGAAAAGTAAGATGTCTTTCTTTTAACTCCTTAAGTTTTCAAAAGGCCTATCTAGCTACAGAATTGATTTGAGGTCCTAAAGTGAGGTCTGTTTCCATGATGCCAAGATTCCTTATTTTGGGGGGACATGAGGAGTAGAATAAAAGGTCATGTTCTAGTTATGAAGTCCTGGAAGAGAGTGGTCTTACCCGAGGTCATGATTTCCATTTTATTCTTGTTTGGAAGAAGGTGGTTGCATGCCATTAAATTATTGTGTTTTTTAAAAAAACATTTATTTTTTTCAGTGTTACATTCTGTGAGGATGAATAGGGGATGAGCATTTTTTTGTGACTTGAGGATCACTTGGGCGTTATCGACCTAGTTATGACGGGAAAGGTTAAGGGATTTGTTAAAGGCAGGCAGAGAGGACAAGTATAGGTTAAAGAGTAGAAGCAATAGGGATGCTCCCTAAGAGGCACTGATAGGGATGCTCCCTAAGAGGCACTGATAGGTATGCTCCCTAAGAGGCCCCGATAGGGATGCTCCCTAAGAGGCAGATCTTCAAATATGCCATGAAGAGTTCCATAGTAATACACAGGAATCGAAATAAGGAGTTGATGAGCAGGAGCTAAAAGCAGCCCATGGTATCCAGCATCACCCAATAAGGAGCTACCACTGCGGAATGTGGAGCTATTTTATAATGTGCTTCAACTTTGATATGAGATCCAAACTGTAACCTTGTATCCGTTTATGGCCCATTATGCTTTAAATGCATTCTAGATGTGTCCTAATGCTCATTTATACATATTCCTAAACACAAGTTATTGTCATATTTGTAGGGTGCCAGATGACCTGGGGAGTGAAAAGTATATATTGGTAAATGTTGGTCTCAAACCAACCAAGCTATCCTTAGCCAGAACCAGGAGCTAGCTCCGAGCTTCCACCAACTTCAAACTCTGGATACATTAGGATCAGTCTTTGAGGAACGATCATCCAATCCAAAACACTGTTTCTGATGTCGAGATCTGATAGGCGTTGTTTGATTATATTGTGGTCTACAAGGTCGAAATCCACTGGTAGGCCGATGAGGGTCAGGACAGCAGGGATGTCATTTCACCAAAATGCATGGAGTAGCGGAAGTGACATCACACAACCCTTGACCTCTGATGACACCACAGAAAGTGATGTCATTGGACCTCACCCCGAAGTGACATCACAGGAAGCAATGGAACACAACCTTTCAGCTCTTGACAAAACAGGAAGTTGCATCACATAGCATTGTTCCTAAGTACACTAGGAAAAATATGTTTACAATACCACTGTAATTCGATATACATTTCAAACAAGAATGGATCACCATGTGTACAGTTAATATCAATGTGTATAGGGTCATGTTACCAAATTACTGTGAATGCAAGCAGACATCCAAGACCAAATGATAATGATGGGTTATTATATAGCACTTACACTTATGCACTAAATATACAGACAATATCACCCAACCTGTGTTGGTACTCCTTAATCAACCTCAGAAGGACGAAAGGCTGAGTTGTCCTTGCTGGGATTTGAACCGGCAACTGCAGATCACACACTCATCGCTGCAGCGAGTGCTCAACCCACTGAGCTTTCTTACCGGTTATAGCTATCTTACCGGCGATAGTAAAATGACATGTCTGAATGTTCTAAGTCAGAAAGCGAATTACACTCTGTAGTGAATACCATTAAACAGGCAACTTGGATTTAACAGCAGGGCAGTTAATCTGCAGGTCTGGTGGAAAGTTGGTCACGTGTCAAGCCTGCATGGATCTACTTTTCAGGCTTCAGAGGTTAGCCTCACGCGGCATCCTGTACTCTGGGCACTTGTTACCTCATGCATGCAAACAAACATCCTGAACAGCATACCATGGAGATAGGTAGACCCATTACAACAAGGCATTCATTGTGGCACAATGAAATGAAGGGCCTCTTTATGTGCTATGGTCAAGCATTTCTACACTTCACCCAAGCTTTTAAGCACAAGGCTTTTGTCAAGTGACCGAGGACAACGAGATGGAATATCTTGTGATGATCGTAACAAAGACCGCAGCAGTAAAAAAGCATACTATAACTGCAACTTGCGAAAAGCAAAATACATAGACCGAAATGGGTGCTTATTCTACTCTAAATGCTTTTTGCACGTTTTTGTCTGCATTGTGAATTTGAGGTGTTTAAGAACAGACTAAATCAGTGACTCACCCCCTGAAGTGTGCCTGAAATAAACCTTTAATGAGTCGAGCAATTATTGTATAGAATTCCAGAAAGACAAGATATTTGTTATTCCCGTTTTATTTAGGGTCACGGCTGAAAGTGTTACACTCGTGGAACCCCTTGTTGTGGTTTATTTATTTATTTATTTATTTTTAAAAAGAGGACTGAACAAGAAAGCCTGCCACTCCAGAAACAAAGAGCCACATGGCGCTGGACTCAGTCCAGGAGCTTCCATAAAAAAAATTAACGTTTTTAAAAAAAAATTGGGGTAGCAAGGGAGACCTCAGAGGTTGCATGTGCAACCTCTAAATGACGTCCCTGGAGGACAGAGGCTTTGTGTGTATGCAATATATTTGTGGTCTGGAAGAAGGGCAAGGGGTTGCAGCCAGTGGTCATCCTTTATATCCACTGATTCATTGTCTAGCATCTCTGCAAGATGGAGAAGATTGTTGTTTAGTTGTGTCCCAGAGGTTCGTTCATTCGTTCGATTGGATCTCAAGGATGCTTATCTGACTGATTCACTATAAAAGGGCCATAGGAAGTGCCTTTCCTTTTTTTGCGAGGCAAGGTATGACAAAATGACTACTGCTTTGCATGAGTACAGGGATGAGTAGTAATTGAAACTACTACTCAGCCCCCAGTACGACTAAAGCAGCAGTGATCGCAAGTCATAAAAGTGAAACTGGCACAACATGAGTGGTATACCTCCTTCTCCTCTTTAAGTTTGCATGGGCCGAGGGCAGGCTATACTCTTCAGGAGGGTTGTGAGCCAGCACAGAAGCATTCAAATGACATCAGTAAGGTAATAGCAAAATAAAAGTATGTCCATGGTTCTAAAAAAAGTTTTTCAACTAAAAATACACACAACCAATGCAAACACTAATCAGCCACCCCTGTATAAGACGACACGCAGAAATGCTGACTTTGGAATAAAAGGGGGTACTCTGAATCAAAAGACGGGGGTAGCAGGGAAATAATTCAGCTGCAATGTCCAAGTTCAATTAAGAGGTCTATCAAAATGTAGGGACCCAGGTCTTGATTGTCGTCAAGGCAGGCAAGAGTGACTGAACAACTTCAAATACCTTTTAGGCTTGTTTCTGAGGCTAAACAGCAGTGACCTGTGAGCCCAATATGGTGGTGATTCAGTGTCTGGTCCAACAAGCAGTGTGCTTCAACAAGCAACAACACTTGACATGAAGAAGTTTGTGACCAGCGGGAGTTGTGTGGGTTGGCATAGGTCACAAGTGGTTTGAGGTGGGAACCAGAGCCCAAAGCTCCTTTTTCCCAGGGTTGCTGCGGCACCCAGACCGGGGTCTCGAAGAATAAAATGAGTCCTTCATCTGCCCTTCACAGCCTGGGAGGTTGCCAGAGAGCATGTGTCGGGCTCCAGTAGGCAGAGTCCTTGTTACCAGTGTCTCAGACAGGCAAGCCTTGTTCCAGAAGCGGGTCACCCCAAATATTCCTCTGGGATGGGTGAGGGAAAGGGTTTGCTCATTTCTTAAATGTCTTTGTCTTCAGCTCCATCGATGTTTGTACCCTCAAAGTTCCACTTTGAAGTCCTTTTTATATAAGCAAAAGATGATTCAACTACAAGTCAATCCTTTAAATAGTAGATTTGGCTAATCGGATTGGTCCCCTTCTAGCCTTCTGTAAGGGTTCAGGCTTGGATATTGCACGCAGAGGATTTCGCCTTGAGATGTCGGTGCCAGATTTGGACAAAGTGGGGAGGGAGAAGCTTAAAAGATTACAAGATGATGGGACCCCCTCTCTCTCCTGGCCTACTGTAACCCCTCCCACGCCCCTTTCTGCCCTGCATCCAAGGAGCTCCAGCAAGTAGCATGGTGTGATTTCCTTTTGGCCGGCAGAGACTGTCTTTTGAAGTGCAGGTAGCCTCCCAGCCTCCTGGGGGGCAGATCCTGTGGTCCTGGAAGGTATTGCGCTTTCCTAGATAGAAGAAAGGGAACGTCTGGGATCGCCCGCAAATAGCTGTGAATGAAACCTAGTCCCTGACAGCTGACGCACACAGGCCCTGTCATATGAAAGGGTAGAAACCAGGGTGACAATAAAACGACATCAAAAGGTTTATGCAAGTACAGCATAGGTTTCCCATAGATCACCACATAAAACCTGATAGGGCTTAGTTCATTTTTAATCAAACTCGGGCCCATGGGAGGTACAGTTACGTTTAGAACTGCGTGCTTACTGTCAAGGGGATTGCTGTGCTATTGCAAAAAAGCCATTGCAAACATTTGAATTACTTTGGCTTTATACATGCCAGCTAGAAATCCTTGGCAGGGCATCTTCAAATGTGCACATTTTGCAACCAAAATTGGGTTTACACTTGTAATGAGTAAAGCGTTTGTAACACTTTTGAAAATGTCGCCACAGTGCTGCTAAAGATGCGCTAGACTGCAGTGACACACCTTCTCTCAGCCTATAATACTGGATGAATCCATTTAGAAGTGTCAATAGATGGCTGCATGATGTGAACGTGTTTCCACGGAAGCCGCCATTAGAGACATCAGAAACAGTTACTTGGTTTCTGCTTGTGCCCGTTTCTGCTTGTGTGCACTCTTTTTGTTTGGTACAACGTGGCCTAACTTGCTGCTGACACGCGAACAACTAAAGCCCAAAAGAGTATAATGCGTGGCCTTAAAAGTGGATGTTGATAAGTTCTGCAATGTCTGGCAGGTCCATCTGGGGACAAAATGTCCATAAATCTGGGAGTTTCCTCCTGATAGATGGACATTTGTCACAGCAGGATCTCCAAGTTTGCTGCCCTCCCTTTCAGGCTTTCTTCATCCTGTGGTGCTTCATAAAGCTTTGGTGGCCTCTGGCGGTATTCCCAAGAGCGAGAGTGGAGCCTGTTGCTAATTCCTTTGGAAGTTTAGGTTATGATGGCAGGTTCGCTGGAGGAGGCCTTGAATCATCTGTAGAGGTCAGTGGAGCCGTGGCTTATTCTCTGCGTTTTCCATCGCCTGGGAAAAGTCTGATGTGGCTGCATCTAGCAGGATACTATTCCTGGGATTCCACTTGTAGCCCCCCAGGTCAGGATGCTGCCTATTCAGTGGGCACTGCAGAGAGCGGTGGGCCTGCCGCTGGTATCGGTCGCATGTCTCTCTGGGATTATTGGCCTGCTGTTGGTCTCCATTCCGGCAATATTTCCAGATCCCCTTCATTACAGGGCATTTCCGAGACCGAAAATTCAGGCACTAAGAAAAGTGGGTTCCAATTCCATAGAGCCCAGGGCAGAGTCTGAATGGTGGCTACTTAGTATCCGATGCCAGTCAAAGCGGGTGGAACACCAGATGTGGTTCCCTGTTCACTCTCCTCACAAGTCTCCCTTTCATATAAATTGTTTGGAGATTCTAGTGCCATCCTTTTTGGCCTGAAGTTCATGTTTACTGAGTGTGCTCATGGATCAGTCGTGAGGTGCAAAACCAATTGGAAGATGCACATTTGAAAATCCCCAAATCCCAAAGGCAAGCCTGTTTTCTGGAGCAAGTTATGGGCAGAGTACTCTCCAGGCAAGCACAACTGGGGGGGAGGGGCTATTAGTGCTCACATCATTGGCAGGACAGCAGCCACTCGGTGTAGGACAAGACACTGTTAAGGTAGCTGTTGACACGGCGGGGGGCTCTTCAGTTAGACTTGCTCACTTCCAGACTCAACCATTCGCTTCCAATCTTTTTTTAGTAGGAAGCCACATCTGTTCACTGATCAGACATATATGTCTTCTCCCAGTTAAGGGGACAGGGCACTATACGTTCCCTCAGTTGGCTACAAAAGCTTTTCTGACGCACCCAGGTGGGGTTTCCCCAGGCCCTTTGGATGTCTGTGGACTTTCCGGTGCTGCTGCCAGATAGATGTAACCTACTTTTGAACGAGAAAGGAGAGCCCCACCGACTTGTTTGAAAGTCTTCTGCTGTTAAACACTCCTGACATCTGACAACTCCTTCAAGATTTTGACCTTGACTTGGTTCATGGCCAGCTCTGTCACTACTGTTGACACTCCTCCCAGAGGGCTACAAGATCCTCTCTAAGACCAGGCCTAACCATTACCAATCTACGCCTGCACTTGCTCTGCCCAGACCTCCTCCCTCCCCCGCCATCACCTAAACCTGCACTTTCCCCACTGGGCTGCCTCCCTCTGCACTAGCCTGGCTGGGCCTGCACCCCTTGAGCCCATCCAGCCCTGTTCCTCTAACTTTGCACGTGGACTGTTTTCCCCTGCACACTCTGCATTCCTGGCACTTGTCCAGCTGGCCTCTCCTTAGCACTCGCCTAACGCATGGGCCCTTTTCCCCACTTAACCTCCAGCAATTGCACGCTCGCCACTCTGACATGCACTCCTTTCCCTCCTTAGCATCCGCTCATTCCGCTATGTCTGGCACTCCATAACCCACCCCACCCTCCCCTCTCCCCCACACTTCTTGTTACTGCACTTGCACGATCCGAATGACCCAGGGCCTAGTAGGACTGTTTTTGTTTTCCCTCATCCCATATCCCTATACTCCCCTTCCCCCTTTTGTCTTGTTGCGCCTTGGAACACCTTTGCCGTATAGGCGCATTATAAATACCCAATAAATAAATAGATGGGTTCCCTTCTTCTCATGGCATAGCTCATCTCCAGGTCAGGTGAGCCCCAGAGGGCATTTTGGCACACGTTTCAGATTTGTTTCAGAAAACCTTGGGTCCCCGGCACCATCGGGTCACATAAGTCTTGCTGGAAGGCATGGTTGGATTGGTGCAGTGGATAGAATTTCGATCCCTTTCTGGCAGAGGTTGTTGGCGCTTATACCTTTTTTGTTTAACATGCCATTAATATTTACAGGTTTGCCATTTCATCTTTTCATCAGCTGGTGCTGGGCTGACCTGTGGGTTTGCATTCTTTGGTTTGAAGGCTCCTCAAGGACAATATACTTACTATTCCTACAACTCCAATATATTCTTGCCTTTGCGATGTTATTGTTAGTATCATTTATTTATTATAATTCTTCTTATATAGCTTTATTGCCCAAACCTAGCTCCGGAGCAATGGAACGCTGTGCAGGTCATAGAGAAAAACATTGGTAGCAAGCACTTAACAATTCATCAAGTAAACCTTTTATTAATGATGACAGTACAATATACAGATGGGCTGTGCACAAGATAGCCAGATTCTAGGTTACACCAAGATGTTCTTGGAAGAACCAGGTCTTCAGTTCCTTCTGAAACTGAAGGAGATTTCGAGCAGTGTGGATTACCACTAGGACATGTAGCATTTGAAGGACGGTTTCCTAGTTTTCTCCTCGCGAGACACTCTCTAGTTCCAGTCTTTCATGTAGGCAGGCATACCGGCAGTGATTGACTTGTAGACTCAGCATGCAGTTTTGAACCATATCCTAGCCAGGATGGGTTGCTAGTACAATTTGAGCAAGGTGGGGTGATGTCAAATTTTCAAGAGGCAGTGATGAGGTGAGTCATGGCCCAGTGGCCTGCTTTGAGGGGATCCAGGTTGGTGGCAGGGAGCCGTACGAGGTGGGCGTTAATCCCCATCCCCCATATTTATAAGCATGAGATCACTAGGGCCTGCACCACCATTTGGAAGTCTTGTGACGGGAGTAAGGGCTTGATATTGTGGTATATAGCGATCTGATACATAGCCATTTGAGCCTCTTTTACAGTGTGGTGTTGGAAGGATAAATTGCTATCCACAAAAATGCCTATGGATTTTGCTGGGTGGGTGAGGTGAGGGTTGAACCTGTCCATGTGCACTTCATCCAGCGACCTTTGAAAGGGTAGCCCAGGAGTCTAATTTTGGTCTTCAAGTTTTAAGTAGGCCCTTGTCATCCATGTTTGAATGATTGCTTGCCTTCACTCATGCCTTGCAATCTATTGTGGGACATTGACCTTTAGGTAGAACTGTATAACATATTTGTACTGGTGTATGGCATTGTTTTGGACATCTAAAAGGGATCCAAACAGTCCCATGTAGAGGTTAAAGATGAGCACGGAGCGAATGTAAACCTACGTCCTCCACGGGTTACTGGTCAGCATTTGGGCCTTAGAGAACCATCTAGACAGCCTGGGGATGTTGACTATTTCAGGGTGGTGCTAGAGAAGCCCATCCTGTGTGCAGGTAGTGAGCAGTGTGTGATGGTTGACCATCTTATATGGGGCAGAGAGGTCTGTGAGGACTACCAGGCATGAGCCCCCTTTGTGGATTAGCTGGATGGCGTCATTGACCACCTGGATGGTAGCTCTTCGGTGCTCCATTTGAGGCCGAACCCAGATTGGTAATCGGGAACCATACAGAGTACCTTTATTTTAAAATGTATTTATTTTAGTAAGTAGTTGGTTGGCAATTAAGCTCCCGATGACTTTGGCGATAAACTGGAGGCACGTTATCAGCCCATAGTTTTCCAAGTCAAGGGTGGGTTTTTATGGAGTGAGCATAGAAGCCCTGTTTTTAGGTTGTCCAGGAATGTGTCCTCAATGAGGGAGGGTTTGACTATCGTAAGAAGAACAGAAAGGTTAAGACCACTGTGTTTTTGAGGTTGGTTGGGAAGATGTCATGGGTGTAAAACTTTTTAAAAAATTAATGGGTGTATGATAGGTCCTCGGTGAGAGGGTAGAGAAGTCTATCCAGAGCTGAATGGCCTGCAGAGGAGTAGGGAGGAAGTAGGTCATATGATTTGGAGCCCTTGACATGGACCTCTTGGCATTGATCGTGTTGATAAAGAACTTGTTGAAAGCCTCACGCTTCTCCCAGTATTCTGGTACCCGTGAGTCTGGTGTGGGGTTCAAACAATGTTTTCTGTAAAAAGGGCGTTGCTCCTGTTGGCGCCTGCAATAGTGGTGGTGTAATCAATAGTCTTGACATCAGATATCCGGGTCCGACATTTTGGAATGCAAGGTCTTGAGGCATAGAACATCCTCTGGTTTGTGGGCCTTGCACCACATTTCTCAAGAGCTCTAATTGACTGTTTATTGATAGCTCTTGAATGCATCCGTGGATGGGCGGTTCTGTTCTGGCATGGAACGATTATCCCAGAGCCAAAGTTATACACCAATTAATTTGTGCACATCACCTAGCTGCTGGAAACCTTTAGTCAAACCTTACAGGTGGGGAAGTTGGTGAAACGGCTATCCAGCACTTCTACTGGAAAGTGTTTGAAGGCGTGATGTGCCACCATGGGACATTTATCTTGACCCTTGAGGACTTTCAATGAGTATGTTTAGGCCAATAGGATGGCTGCATGGACTATCTGGTTAAGCCTGACGGGGTTCACACAGCTTAGAAGACAGGGAACAGGATAAGATGAGACCTAGGGAATGAGTCTTAGTTTGTGTGTGGGGTAGTATGCAAGATTTCTGCCAGAGCTAGGAATGCATCTGGTGTTGCGTGGGTCCCGGGGACGGTTGAGATCTTCAAGGAAGAATTTGGTCACGTGTGTTACTGAAGCTGTAGAAAGGAAGTCTGTTGTCTCATCTAGGGAAGTACCACACCTGTGAGTTGGTCTGTAGATGAGGTGAAAAGTGTCTGAGTCCGTGTGTGATAGAGGGAATCGGCAAGGGAGATTTTCCATTGAAACTAATGATTGTTTTCTGCTGAAGGAAAGTCGATATTGTGTATTACTGCCACTCCAGTCAACATGTTGGATTTTGTATCCAGGTCGAAATCACTATAGGTACTTCCCACTTTTTTGGTAGCAGGGGGCCTGTTTTAAAAAGGGAAGAACATGCTACTACAGCTTGCAGAGACAGGAGAACAGGATACCCCTCCCTGTTATGCTAGCATGATTGAGGGTTACAGAATCCAGAGGCAGTAGTTTATTGATATCTTTTCAAATGCCAAGATATCTGGTAAAAACACAATTTGTGATTCTCTTTTCAATTTGTACCAACAAACGAATAATACATAATTACAGGGTGAGAAAGATAGTTGCACTAGAAGGTTTAAACCCAAAAGATATAAAAGTAAAATGGTCACACGTTCCACAATCTGCTGTATCGGACATAATTCTGAGATTTCATATGTCAAATGAAATCCTCTAACTCGAGACAATATCAGTCTTCCATTATGGCGTGATGGAACTCAAAATGCAACAAAGTGGTACGTTGTGGCCTAGGGACTCAGTCCTAGAAAATGGAAAAGACTAGCAAAGAGCTAAAAGTCGAAACACTATGTTTGGGCCACACATTTCAGATACGTCCATCCTGGGGCGTTCTTAACAATATTGGAAGAGGGCCTTTATCAGTACATAGTCATTCTTTAAGTGTTGGAATCAACCTGGGAGAGCCACAGTTTAATTTGTGTTGAATGTAGAGCGTGTGGGGCTATAATATTTCCTTTCTTCCTCTTTCGATTAAGAGCCGTTATCTTCCACTTCACATTGTTGACCGTGGTACTTGGGCTTATCAGCACCGGTTCTGGCCACATGTTCACTTTATCGTAGATGGCGACGAGTGCCTGGATTGAGTGGTCTCTTGAATAATTTGTTCGCCTGCCAGCTAGCCTCTGCATCTAGTTTACCAGAGCTAACTGGCAGGTGAACGATTTTGATTCAAGAGACCACTCAATCCAGGCACTCGTCGCCATCTACGAAACATAAAGTGAACATGCGGCCAGAACAGGCGCAGATAAGCCCAAGTACCACGGTCAACAATGTGAAGTGGAAGATAACGGCTCTTAATCGAAAGAGGGAGAAAGGAAATATTACAGCCCCACACGCTCTACATTCAACACCAAGTAAACCACGGTTCTCCAAGATTGATTCCAACACTTATGCCCCGATGAAGTCCCTCTTCCAATATTGTGTTCTAGTACTTAATCCCTGGGCCACAACTTACCACTCTGTTGCATTGTGAGTACAACCACCCCATACTAGAAGACTGGTGTTGCCTCTAGTTAGATGATAGTCTCCATTTATTCAACATATGAAATCTCATCATGTCCGATACAACAGATTGTGTTTACTTTTATACCTTCTTTTTTCTTCCTTGTGTTTTTAAAACTGTATTTCCACAGATCCTTTTGGTGTACTACCGCCCTCCCCCACTCCCCTCGGTGCTACCACTCACCATTTAAGTATGAATCCTTTTTCAGTACAAATTGAAAAATAGAATCAAATTGTGTTTTGAGCAGATAGCTTGGCATTTGAGCAGATATTGATTGACTCCTGACTCTGGATTCTGTAACCCTTAATCGTGCTAGCGTTACATGGGGGGGTAGCCTTCTTCTGCAAGCTGTATCTAGGTGGCACTAGGATTTTACAGAAGTGGGAGGAGATTTGTCTGAGCCACGTTTTGGTAACAAATAGCATTGAGTTTATCTGCCGTGATCCAAGTCCGAAATGTCTGCTGCGTGTACGACGGCTGAGATGTTAATCTGTCTGTTCAGGGGTGGCCGAATAATGATGCTCTGTCATTGCATGAAATGTCAGACAAATTGAAAAATATTGAAGTGTCTGGTTTCAGTAGTTTGTGCGAAGGTCCTATCTAGAAGGTATTTAACACCAGGCCCAGTCCCATTTAAGGATTCCATCCTACTAAGACTGTTTCTTCTCTGATGGAGGTCTCTTGTTTCAGGGAGCTCCCCTCCCCGTGTCTTGTGTGATGCATTTAGGAATTGATGGATAGCTTGAGCAGGAGCCAGGATGGAGGACATCCTCGACGTTGCCTACTGTTCTTGGCTTACATTCTTTCATACATGTTTTGCAAACCTATTATTCAGCTGCTTTTGTGGTGATGGCATGTCTGAACTGGCATAATGGGAAACCTCCATGCCTTTGAATATTATGTTGATTGCTCCTTGACCGAATATAAGGTTTCTATTACTGACACAGAGTTGAGTATTATCCCTCCCTTCTCTCCTCCCTTCTATATTTGTGTTATTGCAACTTCCAAGTTTTTTACTGGACTGCATTTTTGGAGTGGTCGCAGTGGGTTGGATGATCAGCCTCTACAAGTCGGTTGCTGGCAATATTGGCATTCCTAGTGCTTTTAAACCGACTTTTGGTTGTGGGTGGACAGTCGTCATTTTATAAGATTTTAGGTTTGGATTTTTGTTTCAAGATCAATTAATTTAATCTCGTACTTTTGACAGTCGTCAAAAGAGGATGTTGCTAAGGGAGACCATGCTCTTATCTAAACCCAAAGATGCCCAACAAAAGATACTGAGTGACTGTCACCTGTTTGTAGTCATTGATATAGTTCTAAAGCTTGTTATTATATATGAAGCACAGGAAATGTGAAGATACCCCCTTTTTGAGTGTGTCAAATAAGGGGGACTTTCTAAAAACGTGCCTTTTTTAATTGTAGTTAATATTTATTTATGTATTATGATTTGGTTTCCTAAGAAACATTACACATTACTCGATATCATTATACTCGATATCATTGCTCCAAATCATTACAAATAAATTTCATGTAAAAAAGAAAGGAAAAAGTACGAGATTAAATTAATTGGTCTTGAAACAATTCAATTCAACATACACAAAAAACCCAAGCCTAAAATATTATACATATATTTGATTGCATCTATACACAGAGCTATGTAATTACCACACAAAATTATTCTCCAAAAATCACTGGCCTGTAAAAAAAAAATGTTTTATAGAAACGATGGTTTGACAAATGAACCATCACAAAAAAAGAGTACCTCATTTAAAAATTCTATGCGGGAGGGGGGCTGTGTGAGGGGAGTTGTCTACAGAGCTTTAAAGGGTGCGGGTCTGTGGAGCCTACGGTGAGTCGTCTCCAAGGCGTCATGTGTGGAGGGGGGCATCGCCAGGGCCTCGTGGCGGGCAGAGGGCTTGGTCCTCGGAGCCAGTCAGTGTACAGGGGGCAGCTCCTGCCTGAGGGGCCCACATGGGCATGGGGCCTGTTGCATGTCACCCCTGTTGGGAGACATGGTATCTCCTAGTGTTTTCTTGGTCACATGGGGAACCATGTGACCAACATAATAAACAGAACAAGCCGCTTCCGGTTCGTCAGTCTGTGATTCTGACTCTGATGTTGGTCTCTGTGTGCACCCTGCTGGTGCGGCACTGTGTGGAGGAGGCCCCGGGACGTGGCCCTCCACGAGGTTGGCGCCCCTGCTGGGCAATGCCGCCCTCTCTGTTGCCTAGCCATGTGATCATGGCTGGATGGTACAACCCCAGCATGGGTGCCCCCAAAGCCGGGGCGGCCGTGTGCTGGATGCCCCCAGCCACGTGGGTTGCTCCAGTGCCCAGGAGCGAGTGGGGTGATCCCCCACTCCTTTGTCCGCTGCGTGACCGCAGCTCGGATGGTTCGCGTCGGGTGCCCCCAGCACTCACAGGGGCCCGCACCGGCCCATGCCCCATCTTGCTCTCTACCCCCTTTGCTCAGTCTTACTTGCGCTCGGTCTGCCTTATTTAACTGTCTACGCCCACCCTGATCTCTGTGTCTAGGGGTCGAAGTTAGGACGCGGTACGTCACTTCCTGTATGGAGGACATTACTTTTTTAAGCGCCTCGGGTGCCTCTCCTGGCAGTGCACGCTGTTCGGCTTCTGATTTACAGCTCTGGTTTCTGTGCCACTGCAATGCTGCCCAACCTTCTGTTTTCAGAAGATGTAATAATGGGACAACAAATGTTATGTTTGCCCTTCCTGGCTGAAGGAGGCACTGTGGGTGTGTTCGCAGAAATTCGTGTTTGCCTTCCAAAGCTCTGAATACATCACCCTTTCAGACGATTATAATATTGTGGTGTCAGAATGTGACGGCATTCTCTAAGAACGTAACGTAAGAACGTGTGAACCCTTCACCCAGCTAGTAACCCATAGTGTCGCATTTCCTGTTTTTCATTGCATACAGCGTGTGACGGGCTACATTCCGCATGCTGTCGTTCATTTCACACGGCTGTGAGCTATTCCATCTGTGTGAGTGAACTAGAATTACTGCTGCTGGATCAGGTGTCGTTTATAGAGCAATAAGAGTGGGCCTCGCTTTTGGAAATGCGTAAACCATCCCTACATTCAGCGAAGTCGTTGCCCCGCCCATTTGCGCAGATCCACCCCGCACCCAAATCAAGTATAACGAGCATTGGCAGCTCCAGTAGTTATGGCGTGTGTGGCTGTCCATTGCAGTTTGCGTTTATGGTCATCAGGCGGCCAAGTTGGAGTGGGGGGAGTGGGGGGAGGGTGGGGGAGTCGGAGAGAGACAAGGTTTCAGCTCAAAGCCTTCGGTGAGTCATGGAAAAAACGAAACCCATCCCCGAGGCTCGGTTCCACGTGTCGGCAGGCTGCATGCGGAGGCCACCCACTCGCCTCGTGACCCCGCAGGCTTTCCTGCAGGGTCACCAAGCAGCCGAACTCCTAGGGAGCTGCCTGCGAGGATGGACTGCACGGCAAAGTGCATAGTAGGAACTGAACGCCTGCTTACCTGTAGTTTGGTTAAATGGGATTGAAGCTCCTTTGACATGATCAGATTGCATACAATAGACGTGTGTGTGTGTTTTTTAAAAAAAAAACATTTATTTTTTATTTATTTTGGTTGGCTAAATTAACCTTTCAAAACAAATTTCTATATAACACTTTAAATTCTAAATCATATCATATAACGCATCAAGAAGAGACTAAAAGAAACAGCATGAAAATATAAAATCAACATAAAAGTAGCTTGTCAAACTTAATTCAGAGCATTAGCCACATATAAACTAATACCTAAACATATAAAATCTAGCAGTCCAAAGTAAAATAATCTTAAGTGACTGTGTTATTTTTAAATACACTGTAATCAACTCGATTAATACAAAATCAATCTATGGACAATACTAAGCTTAACAATTGCATTGTGGCTATTCTTATTGAAATGTTAGAAGTGGCAAATAGTTCATCCACAATTCATCATCTGAGCGTGTCAAGTAATGTGTTTGAGTTAACTTGTGTAAAACAGTTATCCTTTGCTTCCTCAACGCAACACACACAATTAGTCGATGTTTTAATGTCGATTCCATTCCCGCAATTTTACAGAATCGACAATACGATGCATCACGTTGGATTAGTCCCCTTCTCAATAAGATTTGATTGGTTGGCCATAAATTCATACGAAATCTTAGAATTTGACTTCTAAGTGTATTTGACGGACACTTCAATACATAGTCAGCTGATTGACGACATTTTTTATGACCAAAAGAAAGTCTATCAAAATCTTTTAGCAATAAGCATTTCTGTTGGGTGTGATGCCAATCAAGTTGGTATAATTTAAGTTTAGCTCTCGTTGGAAATTTTTTTATACCTTTTCCTTGGAGCCTTCGGTTTTACCTCCTGTTTTCATCTTCAGCCTTCTGAGCTCACCCTTTAAGTGGGAAATGATTGGAGCCCCGTATAGAAGGCTTGAAGGGAACCAATGACGGATGCTGTGTGCATAGGGTGGCCAACTTTGTGAGATCCTTTTGCAGGACACAAGGCGGTGATGGCGTCACAGCGTCATTCACCGGGCAGAATCAATGCATTGCACCCACAGTTGCTGACGTGACAGGCCTCCAGGCCTGTCACGTCAGCAGCTGCGGGTGCAATGAAATAGGACTTTGGTTCACAGATTAGATGGCACTTGCCAGCCACTGTTATTCCAACTTGCGGGAAATGTATGTATATGACCCCCTCCCCGCTCCTATTATAGTCTGTGAGACAGCGGCCTGCAGCGGCCGGCCCCAGCCCCCAGCATGCCTAATTGTGGCTCCTGACTTGCTTTGTTCGAGAGCAAGTCGGCACAACCTGCGTCCCTCAGAGCTACTCTGCAAACTGCGGGACACAGTCCCCAATTACGGGACAACATCGCAAATGACGGGACAGTTGGCCACCCTATGTGTGCAGAGTCTTTAGGAAACACTGTGCCCTGAGAAATACCAAGATGATGGAACCCTTCTGTTTCTGGTCAATCCTCTACCAAGCCACTCTGACGTCTAATTCCACCCCTTGCTCTGTCTTCCTGCTTCAGTCTCCAGTCATGCACACACTGTTGTAAACCTCCCTGTGTCCTCAGCAGGCTCTATTTTGAAGCTCTTTCCCATCCCCACCCGTATTTCCTGATTCCTTGGGAACGTGCCAAATCATCCCTAGGGAGAACGAAAAGGACTTGTAGTCTGCACCCAAATGAATTGTCTCGGTTGAAACTCGAACCCAAACAGTGGATACTCAAAGCCCCTCCCATTGAGGGGTCACTGAAACTAAGCTAACATGGATACTACATGAGAAGGCCTTTGGCTATAAAATTGTGTAAACCCAAGAGCCGCCATGTCAAACCAGACATGGCCTACATGTGTTTATTATCCTCTGCCACCAGATTCTGGGTTCATACAATATTGCACGTTTAAAACTGCTGCTATTCCCATTTTTTTGCACACAAAAAAGCCAATGTGAAAATTAGAATAATGTCAGATCTATACAACTAGAAATTCTTTGGGGGCATCTTCATGACATAGTCCTGAATGCTCCTCCCCGTTCACAATGAGTACTTCTGCCACTTCGTACATGCTTTTATATGCAGAATCGGCTCCACCCCTTCAAATTGTGAAGCCCTATTGCAGCTACACATGCTGCTGGCCAATTGTCTTGTATGTGGATGTTGGTAAGTTAAATAATGCATCCAATAGCCGGTAGGCCCACCTGGGTACAAACCCATCAAAACCAGTTTGTAAAACACAGCGCTGTCTGATACTGAGACTGTTTTAGCAGATCTGACTTTCATGGCATAATCCGTTAACAAGAGCTCCTAAAATGTAAACAAATCTGGGCGATTTCCCCTAGCAGATGGAACTCCATGACCTCACAGAGCCATGCGTCAGTGGTGCCGTTGGGGATTATATTCACCGGCCCGTCTGTGTACAGTACTGAGACTGTCCCTTAAGAAGAACACCCTGACCCTATCGGGCGAAGCTCTCCCTAGGAGGCCGGTGGTACGCCGCCTATCTAATAGGGATAGTTCTCTAACCTGATCACTTTGTAAGTGCCACAGAGGTGGAATAATACCCAGCTGTTCACCTTGTGTCTCCCTCTAGGGAACAGAGCTGTCGCCTTGTTCGCACCTGCGGACTACTGATCGAGTGAAGCCCATCATAGAAAAAATGTAGGTCCTGAAGATGACCCGCACTAAAGTGGTCATCGAAACCAGTCGACCATAAGTTCATGAGTTTTCTCATATTCATAGGATAAAGTTTGAACACCCTATACTCACTGCATGTATTAGATAGGCTCCAAGCCACTAGGCTTTCCCTTTGAGGTTTTTTATGTTTTAAAGATTCCAGAACAAGGTCTGATGTGTGAAAGGCCCCTACCCAGTTGGTGATTAAACATGTACAAAAATTGCAGGTAGTAGGAGTCTCTGGTAACACACAGATGAGATCAGCTCTAATGTTCACTGTCTCACTTGTTTTTGGTCTTTTTATTTAATTCAATAGGTATACGTGTATATTTGCTGACGAGGGAGAGTTCTCTCGCTATCCCTATTAGATAGGCGGCGTACCACCGGCCTTCTAGGGAGAGCTTTGCCCGACAGGGTCGGGTGTTCTGCTTAGTAGGGACAGTCTGAATGTGTTTGGGGTATCAGATATGAGTACTACCTCTTTGCGAATACTTCTCCAAGTTCCGTTTTTATGTGTTATAACATTGAACAGGAATGCAACACTAACCGATACGGTTTACAGGTAAGCCCTCAGTGTTTTTTGTGTACAGCACTGTGCAGCACGTTAGGGACACCATCAGTCTTTGCATTTGCAAAGAACCCAAATATTTTTAGATTTGCAAATGCAAACAGTACATTTGCATTAAGGTGTGATTGAAAATACTCGCTCCTCCATGATGCAAATACATTTTTTTCTGGTTGGATTACTTTTCAAGGTGGTGCCCTAGCACAGTCTATGGGCGCGATGCCAAAGGAAAACTGCCAACAAAAGGAAAACTTGACGCTAACGCTGCCCCTGGCCGACACCAATGCCAGAAAACCAGTAGTTCTGGTTTCACAGTTCTACGGCTGTCGTTGACCCATCTCGCTGCCTCAGCTTTCTTTGTGCTGCGCATTCTCGCTGCCTCATGATGCTGCGTCCCGATCACCCTGTATCTGCTCCTGAGGAACAATTAGGTTAGATGGCTAGAGCAGAGGGTGGTAATGAGCGCAGGAGTCAGTCGCCCGTGGCCCTGGCACATGCCACAAATGAAGTATGGTGCAGTAGGCGAGCAGTTTCATGTTGCCTCTGTCAGGATGTTCTCTCCATTGCCCAGGTTTTACCTTGCAGTGTTCTTGCTGTCGTTTGCACTCTGATGACGTCTGTGATCTCATTCGCACACAGGCCCCTTTGGTGAGGTTGGAGCCAACCCTGTGCCGTCACTAGCTAGCGAAAGTAGAGTCTGCTACGGAGGTCAACCACAAAGTTCTCACCTACGTATTGACCATAAAAGGCTTAAACTCTGTTTGCCCCTGGATTGATAGGTGGATGAACTTTGTGGTTGAATATGCTCCTGTATATGGGCGTGTTGTGGCTGATTGTCTGTTAGTTTTCTTTGCCATCTTTTCAGGCAGATTGTAGTTAGGAAGGTATGCAAATTGCCAGTGTCGTGCACGCCATTGACACAACTGAGTGAGTGGTTTTGGCATGTGATAAGGATGTGGAATGGACCGGTTTGCACAAGCGTCTGTGTGAAGAATGGTAGCCTATTGCCCAAGCGCTTGAAGGAAGGGGTAGGCCACATGTCTGGTCTTACCGGTTGAGGGACCCAGGGACATTACTAGGGGTGACAGGCTCATACCAGCTGTATCTTTGAGGGGTCACTTAATATCATTAGCTCATGAGGGCCACCTCAAAATATCTCAAAAACTAATGTTTGTGTGAGTCCTATTGGTGGCGAGCAATGAACAGTGATGTGGAGGCCATCATTGAGGAATGCTTGCACTGTAGGTTGAGTGGCACAAGTCATAAGGTGTGTTCCAAACAACCGCTCTCCCCTGTGCCATTACCAGAGAAAGTGTGAAGCAAGTTGGCCATGGATATTGAGGCCATTTGGGGTTTTGTGAAGTAGAACCCAATGTTTGTTGGTCAGGGTGGACTATACGTCTAAATGGGCGTAGATGGCTGCTGCAAAGCCATTCACGACTAGCGAGGAAACAGAGCTCAAGACCAAGGTTTCTGATGGAAAAAGGGTTCCTGAAAGTATGGTTACCGACAATGGGGTTCAATTTCGTTCATCTGAGAAGAATGGTGCTCAATTGTGGTCCGAATCAAAAAATCAAAGAACACTTTGTGCAACCAGAGTTCTAACGATTTGTCGGCCTAATGGGTTCATTAAGGATGCCTTCCATTTAGCTTTGTATAATTTGGACTGAAAGATAATTGTATTTTGGTTTTCTTTTTCCCGAGGCCCTCAAGGCTTAGGCTTGCAGCCAATAGTTTGATGGGAAGCACTATTTTTACAATGATTGGGGAGGAAAGCAGGTTCTAAGTTGAACACAGTATGGTTTGGTGGTGTTGAGCCCGCGTGTGTGTATATGAAGGTGGTGGCAGAAAGAGTGAGGCAAAAACAGATGATGCCTGGGTTTCTGATGCCAGGCGTGTTGCCAAGTCATCCTTGTTGCAGGATGCTCATATGGCCAGGGTGCAGAACCCCAGGTTTGTGAAGAAGGGTTTACCAGTGTTCACGCTTCAGGGCGGAATGGTCAAAGTGGGTGCCGAGTATGTTCATTTGAAAGACGACGGTTCCACGTGGAATAACAGCCGGTTGTCTGTGCATGGTGAGCTGATGGAATACACAAACCTTTGTTGAAGTGGAAGACGCACATAAGCTGAAGGTGGCCTCTCCAGTTGGGGTGGTGCAAGGAGAAGCCGTAAGGTGGCCACCTGTTGAATGTGTGCAAGAGAGGGGGCGAGGTAGTTCCTGGATCAGTGTGCATCATTCCAGCAGGAACAGGACGCCCTCTGCGAGGTTTGACAGATTTTCTGTAATTGATACGTTGTATTAATCATGCGTGGGATGCCTATGGGGGCAGAAGATGAGGAGTTTGCTGGCGGTTTTGTTGCCTTTGTCAGGATATTTGCTCTTCATCACCTACGTTTGACATTGCCTTGTTTGTTGTCCTAGTTTACACTCTGCTGTGAGAGCTTTGTGATGTCATCAGCACCCATGCCCTTTTTGCTGTGGTGGGGGCTTTTTAGGTCCTCTGGCACCCAGTATTATGCTTCGATAATAGAAACTATTGGGGTCTTGGGTATATTGAAAAAACCTTTCCCAGGTATTTATACTCCAGCAAAGATAACATTATCAGGTGCACTCCCCTCTGTGCACGCAGACCACTCTAATCGGTTTCTTGTATCGTAGTGGTAGCTAAATCCTATATACATTCAGAACCAGGGAATTTTGTTTATACTAAATCCTGATAAAGGATTTAATTGTGCAGCATTTTTCACCTGGCTAAACTGCAGTGCACACCTCCCCAGGTAATTGCTTTTTTTGGCTTGTTTAACATAGCAACGCCACAGATAACACATACTTCTGTGTCCATTGATCCATAGATGTTTCATAGACTAGCTGTAGCCTGGGTTACAGATTCCGGTTGCCCTGTTAGAAATACTGCATTATGTGTGTTTTACATATAGACCCCACGTCAAATGTGGAAAATGGCATTGCCCAAATGTGTAATCGTGGACAAATCACACCTCCCTCTGTGCCTCGGTTCTTATATCTGGCTGAAATGAGAGCACCTGGAAACACGGGCGATAGATGCATCTAAAAAATCTGAAGATCGCTTATCATCACGTCCTGTGATGTCACTTGGGGTGGGGTCAAATGACATTACTTACTGTGATATAATTAGGGGGTCATGGGTTGTGTCACTGCCGCTACCCCTGGCATTTTGGTGAAATGACGTCCTTGCACCATGAAATCTATTTTGCCTGTGCCCCTCCGCCCCCTCCCTGGCATCAGTATGGCCTGGGCCACCTTAGTTTCCTGCTGTTTCTCCCTAGACCAAGGCTGATCACTTTTATCCAGCTCCTCTACTGCAGCAGGAATCGGCCATCCTGTCTTTATCTCCCACAACACTGGCACCAGTTGGACCCACCCCGTTCAAAATCTGCAACTCCCATTCCGAGTTGGATGTGCCTGGCTTTCGAGTCATTGTACCGGCAATAGACAACCTATACAGGCTTCTGGCGCTACATCTCCCCTCCACCCCACTGAAAATAAAACCTGCTTTCCAATGAGATGGGGGAGACGGGAGGGCATTCCAATAGGAGGAAAAACCCAATGATTTTATATAGTTATCAAGAGTGTGTACAATGCTTTTCTTTTGAACCGTCTGTATTCCTTCTAGCCATTTCCATGAGACCGAAGCCTCCACGCTCCTTTTTGTTTCCGCTCCAATCCTAATTGGTGCATTCCACATCTGTAATGCTGACTTTTCTCTCGACTTTTTTCCTGTCAGTCGCGTCGTACACCCTCTTCTGATCAAGCCACTTAGTCCACCCTTAGAAAGCCACCAAAGGGCCGCCTTAAGCAGTGTTGCTGTACATCCTTCGCCCCTATGGTGCCTGTCGGACGCTCTCAATGCTATCCCTATAACCTTTCTCAGTTGGTCAAATCCTCCTCCTACGTAGGTCCTTTAACACAACTCCTTAACCACATACCAACCGCAACACCCAACATGTAGCATACCGAAAACCTAATTGGCTGACTCTTCTCCAGCTCCTACTACCAGTGCTTCTTTATCCGTGGAGCCTATGCCCCTCGCGCTGTCATGTTGAGTCGTACCCAGCCCTGCCCCCATACATGTGCTGCCGCCCCCCCCTTGCTGAAAACCCTCTGCTATTGCCAACACCCCTCGCAACAAAGCAGGTGGCAGCAGAGTATGGCTCGCGACTCCAGCCAGCTTCTCAACTTCTCTACTTTGTTTTTTGTAACCCTCCAGGTTAATGAATAATTTTGAATGGCTTTTTATTGGAGGTGAATAGGCTACTAGTGTCCAATAAAATGCTATTTGAACCGTACTCGCTAACTTGGATGGCAATTCCATGGCGACGGCATCCAAATATTTGTGCTGTGAGGCCCACCAGAGCCGCGCAGTTTCCGATATATTAGCAGAGCTGTTTGTGTGTGTCCCGATTCTCGGCACAATTGGTGGCAAGTTGACAGCACTGCATCCTGCACAAATACTCTGCTCACCGACCCTAAGGTGGAACAAAGCAAGCCAGCGCCGGCTCAAGGTGCGATCAGGGGCGCCCTCGGGGGCAGCACTAAAGGGCGCTTTGCCTCCAGCTCAGTGTCATGTAAACTTTAGAGGTGAATCACATCGTGTTGGCGCGGCCCTTAAACACACTTTACAAGAAGAGCAGGGGGCTCGGTTCTGTTGTTCAGCTGATACCTGTTCTTGATGGGCATTATTGCGTGGGTTGGCGCGATTAGTGAAGGACCCAGGACTCCTCGCTGAGGCGTACCTGATGCGTCACCAATTGCGCCAAAAAACAGTGAAAAGATTATCACCCTGCTCTGCGTAACTCGTAAAGGAGACTGAACACGATAATCCTGATTTTCACGGAATAATGAGGGCGCTGGCAGACCTGGGGGGTCGGCACTTTAGTAAGTTATCCGACGCCAATTAACTGTGTCATTTTATTATGCTTGTCTGTTAGAAGGCAGAACGCATATTTTACAAGGTTGGACATACAGCAGGGCTGAGGGCTGTAGTGGAAGTGATGCGTGTTTTGTACTGGGAGTGGCTGGCGAAGGCCGTCGGCGACTGCTTGGCGTTTTTCATGATCGGTGTCCCGATTGCTTTGCGTCTTCTGGCCTAGGAATGTGGTCACTTAAGGGAGGCAAGAGTGTTTTGCTAGCATCTTAACACGTTGACCAAGTCATCCTGTATGTCTTTATGGTTTGATGGCTAAGAGCTGGGAACAAAAGGCAGACTTTGCAGAATGCAGGCTTGGGACCAGCAAGGCCAGTCTTTGGTTCCTGGCCCCTCTCCAGTGGCCTGTCCAGACTCTCTTTGCTGGGGTGGCCCAAGTGGGGCACTGGGGTGGCATGAAGTACGAGCGCGTGTGCGCGCGCGCCTACACAGACACACACGTCTGCATAGCATTCATTTACTATTTGTCTCCACTACCTATATCTACTTTAAACACAGGAATATAAGACACTATTGTTAGTTAGTAATTAAAGTGTAATGATCATAGTTTAGGATGATGGGGTGGAACCTGGTGTGGGCCAATCAGATTTCAGGGGTAGCTCGTGCTACCCCAGACCACTCCCTGGACACGCCACTGCCCCTTTCTGACTTTTTCAGGGGTTACCCTCCCCACCCCTACGCTGCGCGGCCCCCACCACCACTCTACTTACCTGCTGCGGGCAGCAGGTAGGTGGCGCATTGTGGATGGAAGAGCTGCTCCATGGGGTGATGACTGAAATCGAATTTCGGTCCAATACAAAAACCTTCCATTTAAAATCGAGTTTGGAATATATTCTGGGAACACCTTTCCCTGGGAGTGTAGCAATGTGTTGTACAATGCCCCCCCCACCTGAGTAGTGCGTGTGACTGGGCGACATCTGCATTTTCCATGTGTTCCCATACAGACCGATTGTAAATAGTATGGTTCCTACCCACCTTGGTGGGTTCGGGCTTCCTCCCCACTGTCTAGTTACTGGGAAGTATTTACACCCCTCCAGTCACCAGGCGCCACTGGTTCGAATGTGCCCTGCAGCAGACTGTGTATAGCCAGTAGGTCAGAGCTCCCAATACCGAAACAGAGGAGCTGCAGACCCACTTTCCCTTTTCCAGCCCACTCCCAAAGATAGAAAAAAATGCTCTTTCAGTGCGATGCACATAAAAAACAAAAAAGTGAAAACCTCTAAATTCAGAAAGGCGAATCAATATATAGAGTTTACAAACAACGGTATTCCTTTTAGCCTCACTGTGAAGTGACTGGTGAGGCGGCAAAGTCTAAAACTGTCTCCTTGTAGTTTCAAATGTCCTCCCAGCGTTGCAGGATACAGTCTGTCGTAGTAGAGGCAGCAGCTGCTTATTACAGTGGCATCACCGAGGGAGGCTGGAGGGGGGCTCGTGCACCCCCTCTGAAATCTTGGGCCCCCCTTTGTGCCCCCCCCCACCTAAGGCGAGCAGTGACTTTGTTCTCTGTTCGTGGTGTTATTTGTGACACTCACTGAGGCAAATGTCTGCAGATCACACAGCAAATATTCTCCTTTTGTCTCAAAGCGAGCAGTGATCTTGGTATGCATTCTGGCATCGGTATGCACATGAGCACGAGCCACTTAAACTGCTAATGATGGGCCATTAGAAACTGAACGGTTTTGTGCCTGCATTCTGATGGGAGTCGGTGCAGTGGGGTGTGGGCAGTTGGTCTGCACAAAAGCCTCTCTGCAGGAGTGCTTGTGACGTCACACATTACCTTTCTTAGCCCCCCCACTTTTGTCTGTGCCCCCCCTACTTTTGTCTTTCGCCCCTTCTGTGCCCCTCCTAAATTTGATTCCTGGCGACGCCACTGCTTATTGATGAAGTATTGCATTGTGGGTTATCATATATATATATATATATATATATATATATATATATATATATATATATATGTATATATATATATATATTTATGAATTTCGAGAAAAAGCAGCCTTGAAAACAGATACTGGACACGAGGCGCGCCGGCAAATGTGAAGTGACGTAATTAACATGGCTAGGACTGGACACTTGCTGTTTAAGTGCTTGGTGCTTTGAGAACGTGCATCCCTTTTGGTACACTGTTTCTTGTTTGCCAAAGCAAGTGATTGTAATTTGCTCGAAGCTCTCCCGCACTTGTATGTACATATGAAACTGCTAACGAGACCCTTTTTTCCTAAATTGGTTATTTTATTTGAATCTAGTGTGATGCTCAAAACACGAATTAAAGTTGCTCTTTTCAACTTAGTATTGTGTTCCTATGTAGCATGTGTCCCTGTATAACATTTCTTTTGAATTTGAGCAAAGTATTTCTTTGGAAATAATGATTGCATGTTCACACTTGCTTGTGACATTTACTTTTTGAATTGCTTTGGGATTAGTCCCACAGGAGTAAATCTGTGGTCACCTGTTGGAAACAACGGGAGTATTTTCTTTTCTTCCCCGCTTAAAGCCATTGCCGTGAGGTCAAGCTTGCAAAGTCTCACCCGCTGCAGTCGCTTGCAGGTGATGCATGGTAACCGCTCCACCAGGACTGCAGGCTCTAGAGCAGGTGACACGACATTGAAACAGAAGACTTCTCAAAACCTGCTCTGGTAAAACCAACCGTCCTTAGCGGGTCCCGCGAGCAGACCAGGATGCTAACAACAGGCACGTCAATAACGGGCCTGTTGTTAGCATCCTCCCCATTCCCATTGAGCCCTATGGGAGCTCAAATGGGGATGGACCTCCAAAGTCAGAATGGCCCGGTATTTCCCCATTCAAGGAACTCGGACCTGGTACCCGGTATTGGGGGTAGCCATGCCGCAAAAAGCAGCATGGCTACCTCCATAGTAGTAATGAGGCCCAATGGCTCCCTCTGCCATTACAGCCGAGCTAGCCAGATCAGAGCTGAGACTGTTAGATATGTGTAACCGAGGAGACCGATGTGCTCTCCTAGCCCAGAAATAAAATGTGTAACCAGAGGGATATCTCCGTTGTCTGGAGCTCTGAGATTTTCAGAACTTATAACCCCATGCACAGTCCGGCTGTCAATCTCTTTGTAAACATCTGGGCCTCTCTCACATCCCAAACAGGTGATTGCAGTGGTCATGGACCAGTTCACGGATCGCGACGTGTTCCGCGATGTGCTGGAGGCTGCAAGCCGGCGGCGGGTTCCAGTCTACATCATCTTGGACCAGGAGGGGGTGAAGCTGTTCTTAGAAATGTGCCAAGGAATGGACCTCAACAGCTACAAACTGAAGGTGAGGGGGTCACCCTGGAGGTACAGGAGGGAGCGAGGGTGGAAAGTTTTATTACAGTGGCGCCTCTAGAAAGGATGCACCTCAACCTACTCCCTACATGACAGCTATGAAACCAATACAGAACTACTGGGCAATAACCAGTGCATGATTCCCCATCCTTTCATCTCCTACTGTTTCCATAGAAACTGCAGGCATGATTGTTCTGCTGCATCGTCTCGCCCACTGGCTGCCAGATTGCCGCGGGAACCTGTCCTCCTGTGTCTGCTGCCATGGGTGCAACTCCAGTGACCTGGAACTATGTCCCCCCCTCCCCCTTACATCTAATGGAATGCACTGGGACCCGCCTGGTTCTACTGAAGAGGGTCTATGTTCTTTCCTTGCCTTTGAATACTAGGGCATCTCAATAACATTGTCCTGGGGCGCCGTGCTTCCCTTTTTACACGTAATTTGCTCAGCCTGTCCAAGGAGGCCTGGAGCTTTGCACTACCTGCTGTTTCATATCAGGACATATAATCACCCTGTCCCCAGGCACCGGGAGCTCTGCCCTCCACGCTATTTGGTACCAGGACATATTAACCGGAGCAGAATACAGAGCTCCAAGTGGGTTATAACTGGGCACAAACAGTCTTCACCCATTGACCTAAAGGGTTTATAGTCCTTCTATCGACAGTTAAAGCATCTAATGCCATACCATCTAAAAAAAAAAGCATCTGATGCATTAAAAAAAAAATGTACCCACAACCCCCCTTTTTTAACCTTTAAAACCAATTTTTATTAAACTAAACCCTTTACAGCTAAAAAATGCATTTGATGCTTAGATACTTTTCTTAATAGATGGTATGGCTGTCGATGCTTTGATTGTCGATGCAATGACCGGATACCACCTAAAGCACTATGCTCTTGCTAATTTGAATACCCTGGACGGTCCTTGCCATTCCATTTATACCAGGACGGGCCCAGACTGCCTGGAGGAGCTACAGCTATGCCTCTGTCCAGAGAATTGGGCTTTTCTGGTGGTCTTCACCATTCCCCTGTAGGTCTAGATGCTGAAAGGGTTAGAACGGGTTACTTTGCTAACTGTGATTTCCACCCCAATCCAGTCAACCGTGTCTGCTTTCCCTTCTTTCCCTAGAACCTGCGAGTACGCTATGTTTCCGGCGTCGGCTTCTTCATGCCATCGGGAAGAATCCCGGGCACCCTCTCCCACAAGTTTATCATGGTGGATGGAGACAAAGTGGCCTTCGGTACCTTCAGGTAAGTTGTCTTTTGGGCAATTGTATCCCTACCATGACAGCTAAGAGGTGGCTTTTCCATACACTGCCATCCTCCATGCTGTTCATCTTCCATGTGTTTCCATGTTCCTCCATGAGCTTCCGGGTTCCATGCTGTCAGGCCTTTTCATTTCCCAAGCGTTCCCTTCTTGCATACCTTTCCGTGTCCCGTGCTCTTCACTACTCCAAGCTCTTCCATGTTTCTTGCCATTCATGCTTCCATGTTCGTTTATGCTCCATGCTCTTTTATTTGCCATGCACTTGTATGCACCCTGCTGTTAACTCTTCCATGTGCAAAGCTCTACCGTTTTGCGTCCTCTCCTATCTTCCATGCTTGTTCTATCATCCAGGGACCTCCACATTTCATGCTTTTCAACGTTGCATGCTTTTTTGTTTCCCATGTTCCTACAATGTGCATGCTTTACAAGTGCTTCCAATGTTCTGCGCTCCTCTTCCATGCCTTAAACCTTCTGTGCTATTCCATCTTACATGCTCTTCTCTCTTCTTTGTTCAATGATCCCTGCATTTCCATCTGATCTCATTTTACATGCTCCCTCCTTTCCCATAGTTTCAATGACCCAAGAGCTTCCATCTTCTGGACTTTTTTATGGTACATTTTCTTTCAATTGCCTTCCCTGTGTAGCATGATATTTCATCGTCCACGCTATTCCATCTTCCATGCTTTTCCGTGATCCATGTTCCACGCTCCCCTGTGTCCCGTGCTCTTCCATGTTACATACCTTTCATGTTCCATGCTCTACGCTTTCTTGCCCTTCCATGTTCCATGCGTTTTTATGTTCCACGTTGAGACAGTAACATTTACCAGCACGCCTTTGTCATAGACAATATGAGCTCTAGGGGCCAGGAGAGCCATCCTGCTCATCAAGGTGTACCCTGAAGGCTGTTTGCAGGGGGTTTCCTAGACTTCCCCCCCCCCCCCCCCCCCTCTGAATCCCAGATCATCAGGTTTCCTGGTAGCAGGGAATAATACGGAGGCGCAGCCAGGGACGTCATTTCACCAAAATGCCAGGGGTAGCGGAAGTGACACCACATGACCCTTGACCTCTGATGACATCACAGGAAGTGATGTCATTTGACCCCTACCCCAAAGTGACATTACGGGAAGCGATGGAACACAACCTTTCACCCCTTAATAAAACAAGAAGTAGCATCACATAGCATTGTTTCTAAGTACACTACGAACAATATGGTTACGATATCACCGTAAAGTGATATACATTTCATACAGGAATGGATTACCATATGTATCGTTAATATCAGTGCATATAGGCCCATATCACCAAATCACTGTGAATGTAAGCAGACGTCCAAGGCCAAACGATAATGATGTGTTATTATATAGCACTTACGCTTAAGCACTTCATATAGAACAAATATACATACAAAATCATCCAACCTGTGTCGGTACTCATTTATCAACCTCAGCAGGATGAAAGCCTGAGTTGACCTTGCTGGGAGTCGAACCTGCAACCTGCAGATCACACACACATTGCAGCAGCCAGCGCTCAACCCACTGAGCTATCTTCCCGGCTATAGCTATCAGAAAACCAGCCACTCCAGAAACAAACAGTCACATGCTGCTGGCCAAAGCCCATGAGCCTCAATCTTAAAAAAAACAAAAAAAAACAAAAATGTTTTTCTTTTTTAGGGGTTGCAAGGGAGACCTCAGGGGTCGCAGTTGTGACCCCTGGCAACACCTAAATGACATCCATGGGAGCAGCCTCTACAAGTTGAACATATGTTCTGGAAGGGTAATATGGCGGGGCCCTCAGCTCATACATTGTCCTCCCCCTTGACCTGTCAGAACTCCACACCATATCCCTTTTGGGGAATGTCAATAGAGGTCCCGTATTCTGAGAAACAAAGGAATTGAAACCTCTCACCCCCTCCCTTCCTAGTCCAAGACTACATTTCTGCCCGCCCAGACACCCATGCATCATTAAGAGGACAGATCACTGAGTAACGAGCGCTCGTGTAGACTGTCGGCTTTCCACAAACAAACATCATGCCGTCTGCAAAGCCAACCCCAGGGGTGGATAAAACAGGCTCACCTTGTTAAAACCATTGTGCACTCTGATAGAACACCAAGACCAAGACTGAACTGTACATCTCAGAGCCAGGAGGACGACCAATCTCTTCAAAATGGGAACTGGGGGCTGCCGGGGGCGAGGGTGGGTTGTAAATGCACAGATGCTGGCAGGCATGGGATAACCTGTTCCAATTAGCAAATTGGAGGCAATAAGTACAGCCAGTGGATAAGCCTTTGTTAGGGAAGCAAATCACTTGAGAATGCTCAACTAAGAAAAGTGACTAGCCAAACACCCACGAGGGGGAAAACCCAAATTAGTCACTTAATTAATCAGGCCTATTGAGAAACGTATAATGGCCAGAGTCCTCCTGCAATGAGGGTGAAAGACACAGTTACTGGCTTGAAGGCAATATGAAGAGCGGAGGAGCCGGAGGGTCAAGCCTGAGCCCCACAAAGTAAGTGGCAAGTTTCCTGAGGGCTATATCTCGGACACTGGTGAAGACCAGACCCAGAGAAGAGGTTGTTTAAGCCTGCAAGGGCTATAATTTGAACTCTGGCTGAGCCCAGGGCTAGAGAGAGAGAGCAAGAGAATGTCAAAAGCCATCTGGGAACTATATGCCAGACTCCAGACCCAGAGGAAGCGAGCAAGCTGAAAGCCTACTAAGGGCTATATCGCAGATACTGGCAGACACCAGATGGAGAAAGCCGAAGGCCTACTTAAGTGTAGCCACCCGTTCCAAGGGCTAGAAAGGGTGGTTATGGCCCGGGGCCCAAGTTAAATGCCTGACTGTAGCAAAGGCGTTTAACGAGGGCCCTCGGACATTACCACCCATTCCAGCCCTTGGAACGGATGGTTAACACTATTAGCACCCATCCCATGGACTGTGACAGGGCTAATTTAAAGTATTTTCTTTCCGTGCACAGGTCGCCTCGCACTGTCCCGTTCACTGAAAGAAAATACTATACAAACATGGTCTTCCAAGGAAATGGAAGGCGGGGCTCAGTACGGAGCCCCTCTTCTATTATTTCCATGGCGGCGAAACGGGGCAGAGCAGAAGGAGCGGTGGCAGCTGCCACTGCAATCAGGTAATTGGGGAGGTGGGATTGGAAAAAAAAGATCAGAGGGCGTGGGGAAGATGGTGGAGGAACCGTCCACGCGGCTTCCGGCCCGGCACTCTCATTGGCCATCCCCACTGATTACTCCATCATCAGATGTGATCGCACCACGAGAGGTGGAAGAATTGCTTTCATCTCTAGAAAATCATTAGGACTTAGAACCATCCCAAGCACTAAGGTGGAAACTGCAGAGTTACTCTGTGTCAAGCTCGGACTCTCAGCTAACCAAACGGCTACCATCCACCTAATATACAGACCCCCTGGTCCACCCACATCCTTTGTGGATGTTATCTCTACGTTAGTACTCAACAATGCTAAATCCAACTCCCAAACCATCATTCTTGGCGACCTCAATCTAGGACACCAAGACCCTAATGATCCTGCGGCCCTCGACCTAGCTAATACCTTAACAGATTTTGGTTTCACTCACCACATACAGGAACCCACCCACATTAAAGGGCGGTCCCTTGACTGGCTTAGTGACACCAATTGCAATATTAGCGTAATCTCTAACGCCCCTTGCTTGTGTTCTGATCACCATGTCATCACTTTCAGCATCGAAGCAGCCCCACCACCTAGGCCTTTGGTCGCACCAGCCACCCTCACTAGAAATAAAAAGAACATTACGCCAGAAAAACTACTCCCCCTTATCCTTCCCACACTAAATAACGCTCCTGACACTTGCTCAGACCCCACCAACGTAGCCGACATGTATAACCAGTCACTGCTTGCAGCTATCAACTCTATCGCCCCGCTCAAACTGAGGAAACCCAAACAACGAGCACACCTTAACTCGTGGTTTACTCCCCAGCTTAGAGTGTTACGCAAAGAGAAACGCACAGCAGAGTCACGCTGGAGAAGTCACCACTCCGACTCCCACAAGGACAGTCTTCTGATAGCCACCCTTAACTATAAAGAGGCTGTACTCCAGGCAAAAAAAGATTCTTATAATAACCGCATTATGTCACCCCAGTCCAATACTAAGGAACTCTTTAACATCCTTAAGGAACTCGAGACACCTGCAGCCCCCCCTGACTCTTGCTCCAAAGACAACACTTGGTGCACCAATATTCAGTCAGCACTTCTGGGTAAAATTGCTACCCTCCAATCTAAAATCGGGGACAAACAGAAATCCCTACAGCTTGACCAACTACCGACCACACCTACACTTAATACACATTTAACCTATCCGCATACACCTTTCTCCTTCTCCCCACTCACTACTCTCGAAGTAGAAAACATCATAAACAATTTAAAACCTTCCAACTGCCAAGGCGACCCCTGCCCAGCACCTATTATCAAGGAAGCATCTCATGAGCTAGCCCCGTTCATTACAGCATTCATAAATGCTTATTTCAAGACGGGTATTGTCCCCGACAACCTAAAGGATGCATGGGTTATCCCACTCCTCAAAAAACCCTCCCTTGACCCTAATATCCCAACTAACTTCAGACCTATCACTACAGTCCCATTCCTGCTCAAGATCCTGGACCGCGCAGCCTACCTGCAGATTCAGGATTACCTCGAACTAAACAATCTCCTGGGCTTAAGACAATCAGGATTCCGCCCTAAACATGGCACGGAGTCAGCTCTGATCGACTTGAAAACTCAGATGGAGTCACTGAAGGACAATGGGAAGCTAGCTCTTCTCCTTCTCCTCGATCTCTCCGCGGCTTTTGATCTGGTCAACCACTAAATACTCTGCCAGCATCTCAAATCCGCAGCCCACTTCTCCGACTCTGCCAATGCCTGGATCCACTCATTCCTGAGCAATAGATCCATGAGGGTCTTCTCACCGCTGGCGGATCCCTCCCCTATTCACTGTGGCGATCCTCAATGCTTGTGTGTATCCCCTATGTTGTATAACGTATTCACCAAGCCCCTCTTCGATGTGCTTGGCTATCTGGGTGTCTCCTACACTAACTACGCGGACGACACCCAGATACTCATCCCTATCACAGGAGACTACACAGCTGACACCAAAGCCCTTAACGATGTTTCCAGGCCTGGATGGCACAGCACGAACTTTGCCTTAACGATGATAAGACTGAGCTCTTACTTTTAGGATGAAATCATCGGCTCAACAAACTAGACCAAACCTACAAGTCCTTCATTATTGACGGCAATGACATTAAAGTCTCCAAAAATACTAAGACGCTAGGGGTCTATCTTGACTCCTCGCTTTCTCTGAACAGACAAATAAATGCAGTTAGGTCAGCTTCGGCCTATACCTGCAAACTTATCACTGCCTGTAGACTCTCCCTAAACTCCACCAACTGTATCACACTCGCCAGAACTCTTGTTATGGCCAAAATCGACTACTGTAGTGCTCTCTACCTAGGGACCAGTCAGTCTAACCTTAATAAATTGCAAACTGTACAAAATAATGCCTTGAGGGCAGCCTTAAACATCCTGAGACGCTCTCATATCTCCTCCGTCGGATCGGACTTACGCTGGCTCCGGCTAAAACAGAGAATTGCCCTGAAAACCCTAGCTTTGACTCACAAATGTCTGAGCAACAACGCCCCACCTTACCTGTCCGCTCGCTTCTCACGCCACACCTCCACTCGACCTACCAGAGCAGCCCAAACTCACAGCCTCATCGTGCATAGATGTAAACTCCAAAAAGCTGGTGGGGTGAGCTTCCCCGTCCTGGCCTCCAAACTCTGGAACACCTTGCCCACACCTATCAGAATTGAACCATCATTCCACTCCTTCAAGAACAATGCTAAAACATGGCTGCTCTCCCAAGACTCATGAGACCTTGACACAGTCCAGACTCCATGTGGGGTACAAGACTAAATATACATTTTCTCTCTGCTCTGTCCCTGTATTATACGCTGTTAATGGTACCCTTCGGTACATGTATATATGCTGTATATTTTTGTAACTCACTGTAACTACTGCTTTTTGTAACATGTTTAAGAGTACGTGCCCGGTTGCCCCTGGGCCTGATTTTTTGCGCTTTATAAATAAAATAAAATCAAATCAAAGTCCATCAGGTGTCTTGTAACGCGGGCTAGATCGGCAGAATCAGCCTGCCTTCCTAGCCTCCTGATTGGTTGGCTCACCCCCGCAGGGTGCTAATAAGGGCTATAGCCCAAATACTGGAAAACACCAGACCCAGATGCAAACCCCACCAGACCCAGAGGAAGAGGGAAAGCTGAAAGCCTACTAAGGCTATATCCCAGATACTGGCAGTCACCAGACCCAGAGGAAGAGAAAGCTGATGGTCTACGAAGGGCTATATCCCGGATATTGGCAAACAGACCCAGACACAAACTGTTAGGCAACAGTTCTCTTACGACTATTTTACCTCTATATTTGTGGACCCCTACCAAAGATTTTGCCTTTGTTTCAGCATCCTAACCTGACTTTTGCCTGTGAAGCACAGCCTTCAGATGCATAACACTGGGCTTTCGCTCATCGTTTCAGGGAAACTGACACGTCCTTCAGGCTATCCGTACTGAGAAACTTTGTTTCTCTTAGTCTTTCGACTTTGTTGCCACTTTTGGAAACATTTTATCATTGCGCCAAGTACATTACTGTACAGCGCAATGGGGTCCTTGCGTTTTTGGGCCCTAGTCATCCACTAAGAATTTTTTGGTTACCTGACAATGTGCATATGAGTGGACTGGTGACAGCAGAAGCTTTTTCACGTAATTTTATAACTTTTTACTGAGCCAGACCACACTTCCCGCGTTTGGCTCATGACTGTGGCTAGTGTCTGTCATAGCCGTGCCACAAGGTCTTTTGTCTACTCTTTTGGTCATTTTATCCATTGGCCTTCTCCCTGATCTTTGTGACCCAGGAATGCCTTTTTGGGTATGCAGTTGCCTGCGAAAGCCAGAACTTTTGCAGGCTACTGCAGTTCACGTGTTTGGGAACTGTGAGAAACCAAAGGGTGTCTCACCCGCTAGCCCACAGGGACTTGTCATCCAGGTGGCCAGGACACGGCCATTGCTTTTAGATCCAGTTCATGGGGGTGGACCAGTGCGGGAGGATCACCTGGGTGAGGGGTCTTCAGGGAGTGGGGTGAGGCGACCGATGGTGAGACACAGTATCCCCCCCCTTTCTTGTACCCATGACCCATTCTATTTTATAGGATTCTCCAATGTCCCAACTCCCCTCCCTCCCTCTTATTTACACAAACATTGACACAGGAAGAGGGCTACTGAGAGTACAGAGGATGACCCTTCCATATGACACTGGACATGTCCCACTAATCGGGTAAGGCAAAGTCAGGCACTTGACTTTAAGTTCTTAAATCTGATAGCAATTGGCTCTACTCACACAGATAAAAGGCAAAATATAGAGACACACTGCGAGCAAGGTGGAACACAAGCAAGAGCAGAATTTCCGGGCCAAAGGCGAACCTACTGGATCAGAACGACAGACCGAGGGACAAGAGCAAATGGGAGAGAACCCCAGGAGTTCCCTGCAGGAGGTTGTTGCCTCCAAAAGGCTGCAGAAGACAAGTGGAGAAGGACAAATCAAATAAGAAGACTCCATTGTATTTCAAGGACGCCAGCGACCCTCCCAGATGAACAGCAGAGTTGTGGAGGTGAGGCCAAGCCTGTGGTATTAATCTTGACTCGTGAATTAAACTGCAAAGACAAGCAAGAAATGCACACAGCCGGTGATTTGGCAAGCAACATGAAAAACCGGTGTGTGTTGGGGAAATATTGAAGGTGCAACATTATATTGCACAACTGATGGCTGCACGCGTGTGGATGAGACACGAAAGAAGGGAGGCCTGTGATGAACTTTGAATTACTGACACCTGTGAAACCAACCATACTGAGTAGCAGAGTGGTCCGGCGAAAGGTAGTAGCCCACTCGAAAGTCTCCATGAAAGGTGAAAAGGTTTTTGTTTAAAGCAATAAAGTGAATGAATTATAAAAAGCTAAGTGATCAAAAGTAACCCCGGGAAAAGGGTGAGAGTAAAAGGTGAATGTTGAACCTTTGTGCTTATGACCCCGAACTACCCAGACCAAGAGACACTGGGGCAAATAACACAAGACTGTGAGCTGAAGGGAAAGTCCAAGTGGTCCTGCAGAGGTCTATAGTAAAAGCCACGCACATGTTATGTTACTTTGCATTTATATAGAGCTCAATATATCATTGGTATTACCTCAAAGTGCTGGTAGGTTGAACGCCCTTGGGAATTCTTGCAACATTCGAAAGTCTTTGACAGCAGGAAAAGGTCAGGAAAAGGTCAGAGCCGGACTGAGGGAGACCGGAAGTGTAATAAGTTAGGGGAAGGGAACCCCTAAAGGATGCGAGTTAAGCTTGGGGAAAGCAATCCCTGCAAGTGTTGTTTGAAAGGTCTGAGCCCGACTGCGGGAGGGCTACGTGAACTTTTGTGGTCCAAACCCATCTGAACAAGAAACCAGCGTGAACTATTTGTTGAACTGTTTTGAAAGCTCAAAAAAAGAGACTTTAACGTGGAAGGCCAGGCGGGCCTCAATCCATGTTTTTGATCTACCTTTATTTGGAGAACCTGAGCCAGAGTGTGTCATCTGGTCTGCAGGGACCGCCTCACTCTGTGCTGTATAACGTGGAGAGGAGTGCTGACTCAGTCACATTTATTCTTTATATTTTAACACTGACTTTCCTTTGCATAAATATTCTGCTTTACACACTTTTTATATAAGAGATGGGGCAGGCATTAGGTTTTGTTAGTATAGGCCATTTTGATTTGACTGACTCAAGTAGGACTGTTTTATTTATTATTTGATGGTCGAGACTACTCCCATCCTAGTTATACGCAAAGTAGGAGTTTTCCAAACCCCGATAATTGAATAAAGGTTTTACAAATTGTACCTTTTGTGTCAGTGTCATACTTGTGATACCATGCCTCCCTTACAGTACCCAGGAAGTGGGCTGGGACAGTCTGGTCCCAATCCGCACTACTGGTGCCAGGATGTCGGTGTGCACGAGAGCATGAGAGCTGCAATGGTCCATGATTGGGGCCGATCTCCTCAATGGCTGGCTGGGTGCAAACACTCACTAGACTTGTGGATATGAGGAGGGGTCCTGAATGCATACCCGCAGATCAGCAATGGGTCCGAATCGGCCTGTAGATGGAGCCAGGTATCAAGAAGAGCTGAGCAGACCCATGGACTATCCGGAACCAGACAGAACGTTTGCAGCCTGAGCCCCCTGAGCCCACTGTTGTACTGGTAGAGCCCTAATTAGCGCTTCATCTCCGAAGACCTGTGAAGGTGCTTCAAACCTAGGAATGGTGGGACCAATCACTCTTAAAGCACCCTGGTTACCCTGCAAAAGGGCTCGTTTGGGAGTGCTACCTTAAAGTAGACTGTCCAGTTTGAACCTTCACCTGTGAAGGAGCATCGTCACATCAGATTTCCTTTGAAACTTTGGAAAACTTTTCACTGAATTTCCTTGTCCCAGCTGCTTTGGGCCGTGAGAGAGAAGTATGCGTCAGATCGCGAGTTTGGTGCCTCTGCGCCACTGTGCTACAGTGCTAGTTGCTAATGCCAATTTTCCTGCATTCCTTCTTGTGCCCGAGACCAGCTGCATCACTGTTTTCTTCAACTGAGACATGGATATAGCTCCTGTTCATACCCGCATCTGCACCCGCAGCACCTGTGCATTTTAAAACCGAAGGTGGGAAATTGAGGGTGGGAAATCAAACCTCTGGCGACCGCCTCCAGACCTGCCAAGTTTGGACGCAAACCGACGTAAGGGCGGTGAGTACTGAAACCACTTACAGCTGGCCGCTCATTCATCCATTGTATTTTATGCACAGAGAATCTCTTGTGGTGCTCCCATTGGCTTGTCTAGCCCCACTTTTAAAGTCCTCTGAAAGTTGAGAATAGCTTTGTTCATCGAAGCAAAATTGTACTTTGTGACTTTACGCACGACTGAGTGCTTTTACGTGTGCATCGAACATTGAGCCCAATGCTCCATTCATCGTATGGCTGGACTTCTATAGTTTGGGTTATCCATCTCTGAAGACTGTCTCTGATATAACGTTTGCATGTCCTATTCCCTTACAGGTTTTGACGGTGTTTAACACTTTAATGCATTGACATCAGTGACTGTATATATTTTACAAAGGGTGTTGTTTGAGTGGTGTTTTTACTGTGCATTTCATTATTCACTTATGTTTATTCTTGGGACTAATAAATTGTATATGATATGATAGGTTATTTATAATGCGCTTAATACCGAGAGGTTTCTAAGCGCGTACCCGTGGATCAAACCTGCGTGCTCCGTGTCGTCTTGCTTTGAAGGCGAGCACGTTGCCGCTGAGCTATCCTCCCGATATGTTTTCATATACTATTGTCTAAGGGTAATTCTTGGTGTCTTACTGTGTGTGCTCATGGAAGACCTCTGATCACCCTCACTCCTACTGTGACTTGGCCTTGACTGCTCTCCAAGCTACAGTGAATTGGTCTGGCTATATTCCCAGATGTGTTCCCTGTTTCATTAAGAGTGGCCTCCTAACCCTCTGTTCACCAGAGCAGAGTTTAGAAATCCATTTTAACACAAACCGCAACAGACCCAGAGGAAGAGAGAAAGCTGAAAGCCACGAAGGGCTATATTCCAGACACCAGCAGAGACCAGATCTAGAGGAGAAGAGGAAGTTTCAAGCTTACAAAGGACTATGTCACTGACCCTGGAAGGAGTCTGAGACCCAGAAAGACAAATCAGGCAGCCTGTTGAGGGCAAGACCACAGATTCTGGGAAGAAATTGGTCACAGGGGAGACTTTGGCTAAGGGGACAACCCATAGCTGGCAGTTAACACTATCACTTCCTGTAACCCTGTTATGTTATGTTAGGAATATTCATTAAGCGCACGGCTACCCGAGGGTATCTTGGCGCTAGAGAGGTGAGCAGTGTTCAGACCGGATACCAAGAGCGTGTTAACTGACACCTAGAAGAGTGCTGTTTTGAGCGCCTTTCTGAAAGCCAAATGTTTCGATAGTTTCCTCAGTGGGAGTGGCAGCCCATTCCACAGGTTGGCAGCAACAATGGAGAAGGCACGGCCACCCACCCTTGTATGTCGAAACCTGGGTACAATAAGTAGATCTGAAGAGGACGATCGCAGCAGGGGGTTAGGGCAATAGCGGATACATTTAGATTGAAGAAATTCCGCACCCTGAGAATGGAGAACTCAGTGAACTATGCACAGGGCTTTAAATTTGATGTGCTGGCCAACCAGGAGCCAGTGCAATGATCGTAGCACCGGGGTTATATGGGCTCCATAAGGGGTACCAGTAGCCATCTGTGCTGCTAGATTTTGCAGATGTTGAAATCGCTGCGTGGGACCCTTAGGCTGGGCCAGATACAGTGAATTACAATAGTCGAAGCAAGATAGAACCAGAGCCGCAACTACCGGAGGACGAAGATGCTGCGGGTTCAGATGGAGCAACTTCTTCAGAACTTTACGTTGATAATGGCTTGACAGATTACAGCAACTTGATTCACCATGGACAAGGAAGCGGAAAGAATGACCCCCAGATTTTTCACTTTGCTAACCGGTGTTGGGAGGGGACCAAGAGTAGAAGGCCAGAAAGAGGAGCCCCAAAGTGAGGGATCGGGGGGGGCCCAACCACTCGGACCTCTGTCTTGTCTCCGTTCAATTTGAGCCAGTTGTATTCCATCCACTCACCAACGGCCGCCAGGCAGCTCTGGAGGCACGATGACACCTCAGCCTGATCGCGATCCAAGCGGATCAGGATTTGGGTGTTGTCGGCATAAGAGTAGCAGTTGAGACCATGGAAGCGGATGAGACACACCAAGGCCCAAATATAGATATTAAATAAGATCGAAGACAAAGACGAGCCCTGTGGGACACCACAAGTGAGGTGACATGGAGTGGCAAGGAAAGGTGGCATAGATGGAGTCTGCGTATGGTCCGTCAGGAATGAGGTGAACCAGGCTAGAACCTGACCAGATATGCCTACCTGGGCAAGGCGAGACAGCAGGATGGGGTGGTCGACAGTGTCGAATGCTGCTGGCAGGTCTGATGGGATCAGGGTCCCCACCCCACCTGAGTCCACCAGCCTGGACATGCCATCCTGGACAGAGACTAGCACACTCTCAGTGCCTGTGCCAGGTCTGAAACCGGCCTGTGCAGAGTTGAAAACGTTGGAGGTTTCCTGAAAAGAAGAAAGTTAGGGTGCAACGAAGGATTCAAGTAATTTAGACAGGAAAGGCAGCAAAAAAATAGGGCGAAAATTGGCTAGGACAGTGGGGTCCAATGACGGTTTCTTAAGGAGTGGGACAGCCCTGGCAGATTTCAGCTCAGGAGGGACAAGTCCAGATTGGCAAGAGTCATTCAATGCTGCTGTCAATGCATGCAAGAGCTCTGGCGCAATTGGTTTCATAATCTCTACTGTATAGCATTGGAAGGAGAGGAAGATTTAATCCTTTGGATGGCTGCTAGCACTTCTTCAGTAAACAGCTGGAAGGTAGACCATTTAACGATGTTTTCTGGAACAGTAGCGTTAGGGATAGCCTTCATTTTATCAGAAGATGAGGTTATGGATTAAGCAATGTTCGTCCGAATATCATTGATTTTGATAATGAAGAAATGGGATAGACCGTTGCATAGTTCTTGTGTCGGTTTAACCCTCGATATAAGAGAGTCAGAAGATGACAGTGATTTGACAATGGAGTACAGGGTTTTAGATTGGCACAGCGCTGTTTCAATCTTACGAGAAAAGTAAGCTGCTTTGGCGGTTTTAATGTCCGCCAGATAGAAGGAAAGGCATGAGTTGTATACTTCTCTAAAGAGCGGATCGTAGAACATGCGTCAATTGCGTTCGGTCTGTCTGACCCTCAATTTACCTGTTCTAAGTTGATCTGAGAACCAGTGCTGGGAAGGCAATCTACGCAGTTGTGCCAGTTTCAGTGGTGCGAAATTACCTGCAGTATCCTGAAACACTTGGGACAGTCACGTGAGAGTAATAGAAGGTATTGAGTTGCATCTGGAGGCTATCTGTACAGCTAGTTCTTGAGTGTTAACAGAATAACAGGAGCGCAGCCATACTTTAGGTGCCGGAATCTTAGTAGGCGGGTTTGTGGTCTTAAATGTACAGGTTATCACGTAGTGATCTGACCAGACCACCGGTTCAGTGGAGTTAAGAGTAAGTAGAGATTATTTAGAAAATATCAAATCCAGAGTATTTCCTAATTTATATGTTGGACCGTGGACTAATTGAGAGAATTCAAGGTTGAGTATACGGTCAAAGAAAAGAATCATGTCAGTGGGTCTAGGGGAGTTAAATTGCAGGTTAAAATATCCTAGCACTACAAGGTTGGTGAAGCGCATTCGCATGTCAGCCAAAAGATCTAAGAAAAATTCACCAAAATTCCCAGATGGAACAGGGGGACGATATATGAGGAAGAAATGGCAGAGACAAGTGGGAGAAATAGCACATCTAAATAGAAGTGCCTCCATATTGAGTTTATGGGGACAGCTCAACTGAGTAACATCAATATTGGAGCGATAAATGACTGCAACCCCACCTCCATATTGTGGGGGTGGTCGATCAAGATGGATAATATGGTATTCTGCTGGGATAGCCTGGACAAGGGCTTGCGATGAGCTAAGCAGAAGCCAGGTTTCAGTAACGCACAGCATCGCTGGCCGCCAGATTGCCAAAAGATCATGTATTTCGTCTGCATGGGCAGGTAGAGAGCGCATATTCAGTAAGAGTAAAGAGGGCGGAAGGGGGGGGGAGATTCCTCCACCGATAGTTTTTCTGGGGATGGAGCAGGCATTCACTGGACTGTCTCTCCAACCACTTGGCAGTATAATGCTAACAGGTGCAAAGGATAGCAAGGTGTGCCTAGTATAAGAATAATAAAGCACATCCCGCATGTCCCTGGCACGGACGTGCCCAGACTGGCTTGCCTTAAGCGCGCCCGCTGCACCCGTCTGCTGCGCGGGCGGTCGATCTGGCACATTAATGCCGGGATCGGGTTGGCAGCGAGGCGAAACGGCAAGGGGGAAGAAATACTTTCTGGTAGGAGTGAATAGCCCAGGAATGTGACCCACATATAGAGGGTATAATCTATACCCAAATCTGGACCCAAAACATGGGGGATGGGGGGCAGGAGGGGTCAAGTACTTACTGGTAGGTGAGATCAAAAAGCGAAGTGGGCACTATATCCCTGAGGCTCTGCAACCAAGAGACTGTGAAACCAAGAAGTGAGGTAGGCACTACATCACTGACACTGTACGTTTCAGCCAAGAAGTGAGGTGAGTGCTATGTTCGTGTATTTGTTAATAGACTCTTGAAAGGACTGTAGCGTTCACTAAGGCCCTTCCACCATTTTGAGTAAACCATCCTGATACATTTAGTTTAGTTATCATTTTCTATTAGTTGGATCCCTTGGCCCTACCGGTGTCTAACCTCCCCATCCTGTTATTGTGAATAAAGGGAGTGAACTCTATTCGTGGATCTTGTGTATTCTGTTGGCTCTTTCATCACAATTCGCTTCCATCATACAAGATTTGCATATTTTCGTGCTTTTCCCTGTTGCATTCTTTCATTTTTCATGCTCTTCCAGCTTGCAATGTATTCCATGTTCTTCCATATTTCATCCTTTTCACTCTTCTATTCTTTCCCATGTACAATGATCTTCCATGTTGTATGCTCGATCTTCCATGCTTTTGTTGTCCGTGTCCTTCCCTACTCCTTGTTCTTCGGTCTTCAGTGGTCCATGTGTTCACATGTTCCATTATCGCCCCCTCAAGCTTTTCTGTTTCCAGTGTGCTTCCATGTTGCATGTCTTCTTGTTCCATTATCTTTTTTTTATTGTTATCTCCATTGCATGCATGTCCAATGCTCTTCCATGTCCACGGTCTTCTGGCTAGCATGTCCTATGCTCTACTATGTTTTTCATGTTACATGCTAATCCATCTTTCATGCTTTCCATGTGCTTCCATCTTCAAATACTATGCCCTTCCTGTCATGCTTTCCATCATCTTCCATGCTCGTCCCTAATCTATGCTTTTCAGTGACCAACGCACACCCCCCTATCATGTCCCATGCCTCTCCCCCTTAAATGCACTTTCATGTTTTTCTTGCTGTCTGTCCCCTCATGCTTTTTCCATGCTCATAAATTCTCAATGCTCTTTTATGTTCCATGATTTTTCATGTTACCTGCTTTCTATCTTCCGTGCATTCCATTTTCTTTGCTCTTCCCTCATCCATGCTTTTCCATGTGTCGTGTCCCTCCCTCTTCCACTCTCTTCCCTTTTGCGTGGATATTCTATGCTTTTTTACTATTTTGTTTGCACTTTGCTTGCTTTCCGATGCCTCATGTGCTTCCAGTTCCCATGCCATTCCTGCTTCCATGTTCTTCCATCTTCCAGGCTTTTCCATGTCCCACAGTCTTCCACTGCCCATGCTTTCCATGTTATTTATTTATTTTATTGATTTATATTTATATAGCGCGCAAGCAGCCCAGGGGCATTGAGGCGCTGTTACTTGCAATAGCTTAGTTACATGGTACAGGCTTGATAGCGATTGGTGACACATTATAAATACTACAAGACATCATACTGTTGTTACAGATATTGCATTTGGTCATGTTCAATTCCCTTTCATGCTCTTCCATTTTTTAATACCATTCCCTTTATGATACTACCTTGCGTGCTCTACCCTCTCCATTGTTCCACCCTCTCCAATGTTCTATGCTTTTCTACATGCTAGAATCCTCACCTTTCCATGCTTTTCTATGTCCCATGTGCTTTAATCTTCAATGGTCCAGGCTTTCATTGTTTCATTCTTTCCTCATCCATGCGCTCCACTCATCTTCCATCATGCATGCTTCACTATGTTCATGTTCTTCGCTAGTCTCTGCTTTGCCATGCCCTTCCTCTTTTCATGCTTTTTCCTTTTTCCAAGTTTTGTGTTGCATGCTTTTCCCTGTTTCATGTTGTTCTGTATTCCATGATCTTCAAATTTAAAGATCCATGTTTTTCAACTACCCCAACTGTCCCGTGTCCAAAGCCTGTGCATTTGATATTTGTTCTGTGGATTTCCATGGGAAGAGACGTGCCAGGCTCCTGCTGTTGAACTGGACATTGCACAATAATATTTTGACATCACTCGCTCTTACAATAATGTCACTTCAAATTAAGAGGTTAACTCCATTAAGAAAGGTGTATGGAATCTTCTGCAATAATGCTGCCACCTCGAAGCCAGCAAAACGGAAGGTTGCTGGCTGGAAGGTTTTGGCTGAATCCTTACCACTGGCATTGCTCTTGCTCCGGGCATCGCTCCAAACTATCGGTTTTCATCTTGAGACACAAGAGAAAACAAGCACATGCTAATCAGGCTTGGCTATGGAATCTGGCTCCATTTCTGGCCCACTCTACCCGTCACTGAGATTATGGTTCCTGGTGCAGATCTGTTGAGATTTCAAATCCAAAATCCCTGGGATTTCTGGGTCCTGCTGAGCACATGCCTCACAGCTAGGCATGTCACGATATTGACTTTGCAATGGGAAGATGGCCTGCTGTCAAAGTGACGGCATCCTGCGGTTATCACGGTATTGAGTAAGTAAAATTCCCCTGAAGGTAATAAAATCACCAAGTTATTGTTTAGGCTTTATTCACGCTTCATTTACTTTGTTTTGCTTTAACTACATTGGATAAGGCCTAGTAGACAAAAAAAGGTTTGTATATTTAAACAGACGATAAGGTAAATGCTGTTATGTTGCATTGGATTCCTGCTCTGGGATAGGTCCATTGTTAAGTCTACACCTTTCAGATCAATGTAAACAGCAGCAAGTGTTTACCCATTACACTTCATTAACAAGTGTCAATTGGAATGCCTCTGTCCCAGCAATGATTGGTCCATCACCCCACTGCAACGTTAGTGGAGTAGCTTCTTTTCCCTGGCGTTGGACTACAGCTTTGAACACTATAAATGTAGGATGTTCGTATTAACCAACTCAAGAGTGACTTTGTCTGAAGGACAGTATAGAACGCTATGGGATCAGACCGATGGCTTTCAATTCATTTTGTCATTATCTCAGGTGGTCATATGGAATCCAGGCCTAGCGGCCGGGTGGCTTCTTTCTGAAAGAAGGCACCACAAGTCTGCACCCCAGCAACTCCTCCAGCCTGCCATTGCTGTTTGCCTTGCCTTCCTTCTCATGAACATAAAAGCTCAGAATATATTATGCGTCCAAGATCACATTGTTGTAATGGCTGCAGTGTTAAAAAATGCAACCAAACATCCGGACACTATCGTATCAATTGTATGTAAAATGCAACACCAAGTAACAAATTGGGTTATCCTTTTGGTGTAAACAAGTGGAGACCTGAGAGGTATTGCAGAACTAGATCAACTATTAAATTGTATTATTCATATGTTTAGCTTTCCTAAATGAAAGGCACATTGCTCCACTTTGTATTGGCTATTTACTTAGCCAGTGTCCTGTTCATGACCAACTTGTGTCACGCAATATCATAATTACAAATTTAAAAATGAAATTTGATTTAAGGTTTTAGAAATGTTTATAATTATTGCTAATTGGATATAACGAATGGCCAGTTTATCATGAACACGTCTGCAGCCACTTGTCACTAACCTTGTGCTCAATTTCGAGAGCTGATTCAGATAACTTGACTGGCCCCAATCATGAAACGATACTAATCTGGGAGGTGACCAAGCAACATTTGGTGCTGCACAAAACCTCATGAAGAATAGATGTCTGGTTGTCAATGTTGCCCAGTGATGCTAAGACATTGTGGCTAAAAAACATAATTGTAGAAACTTTTTTTGCAATAGATAATAAATGTACATAGTGAAATGGTGAATTAGTTAACACTTGGATTCCTGTGTTTCACATTTGTGGAAAGCTTTCTGTTGCTGAATGACATAAAATGTTACTTGTAAATGGGTAATCCTGGAAGTAGACTTTAAATCCGAAGTAAAGAATGTCAGCCTGTGCTTGCTTCTACATTTTCAAAAGTTACAATTACCAGCAGAAAATGTAGCCAGCTTCATTTCCAGCTCACCGTTTTGAGAATATTTATTTTCTAGTGAACACATTTTGCTAGCATTTCTGCAGTCATTCGCACTGCTGTCTTGGCTTTGTTGCTTTACAACAAATCACTGCCCTTTGACCGGAAAAGGAGATAACGGGTGATAACCCGGTATAAAGTAAATGAAGGTCATGGTTCAGATAACGAGACCTTCCATCATACCAGTATATCTCAAGAACCCTACTTGAGCACCTCTCGCGCCCAAGCACCAAAGTAATATTACTAAGCTGGAGGGAATCTGAAAACATGCAGCATTTGCCATTTAGCATCAGCATCTGGATAAACCTACATATTTTTATTTCAAGATTCATTTTTAATTCAAAATAACTGTGCAAATGTGTTCTGTTTTAATTATTACATCATAGACAATTCAGTGCAAAAGCAGGAGATGCCGAGTTTTCATTAAAACTCTGTTGATCAGGCACAGTGGGAAAACATGATGCGCCCCTAGGTTAGTAAAGCAGTGAAACCGGGATTTTGATCACTTAACCACATATCTTCTTTGGTCTGGTTTATAGGCGTGTGGGTTCATGTTTGTCTTTCAAACATACTCTGCTTCTATAAAAATGGCTTTAACAGCACAAAAAAAGTCATAAAAATATAAAAATATCCATTATAGAAATGTTACACAAAAAGAGCAACATTTTGGCTTTTTTACTCGCCCCGTCTTGAATGGAAGAAGCCAAATCTTCAAAGCGCAATACAATCTAACTACCTTTTTTAGGTTTTGCAAATGTGCTTTCTAGAATTAAGCACACACACGATACTGTGAGAATGAAACGCCCACTTATTGGTGAACACCGTGTGAAGAAAATGGGAAATTCCAGATCAATGCAACCCCTTTCTCGTGTGTGTCAAAATGAGAAAACAAAATGATGAGAGATGATTTCCTTTTTTGTCTTAGAATAAGAAATTGTTTGTTCAATTGGAGCTTTATTTGGGTTTTCTGGAGAAAAACTGCAAATTCCCCCATCAATTCTAATCGCCAAGTGTGAAGAGAGATGAAGCGTTTAAACCCCCAGGGAGGTGCCCTGTGGATCTTGAGGCAAGGCAGCTGCTTTAGTCCAGTCCATTGTATTGTATTACAGGCCCTGACAATCCCAAAATGTTCGAGTTCTCCCATAGAGACCTAGAGAAGACTCCAGGCCAATTCTGGAGGTCAGTCCTTTTGTCTTGGGCAAATACTGCTCTCTGCGTGAGATTGTTTTGTCAAAAGGGTAGCCTCAACTTTGGGCAGAACTTAGCGGTGTCGGGACCTTGACACTGGCGCCCACTCTCGTGACTGCCGTTCGCATCATTATTGAGGGACCAACTTGGGACATGCTTTACCCCTTCTATTGAAGAGTGTTGGCCTTCAACATAAAATAGGCCTTAGCATCATTAAAAAAGTTGGCCAAAATCGCAAAGGCCAAACTATTACATTTTCATGAAAAACGGATTGCTAATGGAAGGGGCGTTTTGCTCCAATTTGTTTCAAATGGGACATTTGAAAGCACATTTATTCGGTAACCTTGGTGAAAACTAGCAGCTACATCAGGTGGTGTAGCTCGTCATACTGGCCAACGTTGACACAGAAATTGCTCCACGCTGTGACGAACCGCTCTTAATGCATTCCCCTGTTGGCCTGAAGGAGCCTGCTTTTCAGTGAGGCGCGGCCTCCTAGTGTTTCATAGCCAACCCGTAAACAAAAGCAGCAATGCGCTTCCTGACCTTTAAATGCACTTTTTCTCGCTCCACCCCAGTCCCTTTGTGGCACTTCTCTGTCCCTCCCACATGACGTCACTCTGCTAGCACGAGGCTGCTCTTGAGTTTCTAGAGAAAATCACAATCTGACGTAAACGTCAGTCGGACAGTGCTTTATTCCCTTGCTGTCAGAGAAGGCTTCCTGGTGAGCTGTTCCAAATGGAAGGACGAGTAAATCTTTGAGGGACTGCTGCCCTTCCCTAAAGCACCATAGGCTCCGCTTTGGGTTTTACTTTGGGGAACCATCTGGTTATATTGTTGGGTGCAGTGTAGAGGGGGCTGTGCACTGCCTTACACTTTTCCATTGTACGTGTTCTTCCATTATTGGGTGTAGTGCAGTGGGCCTCTGTCCTTCCTTAAAGTGCAAGGCTTCCGTGTTGAGTGTCCATCTTCAATGCTTTTCCGGCTTCCATGTTTTTCTCGTGTTCCATGCTTAGCCCTCTATAATGATTTTCCGCGTCCCATTCTCTTCCATCCTCCATGCTCTTCCATCGCCTGTGCTGTTCTGTTGTTCGTGCTCTTCCATCGCCTGTGCTGTTCTGTTGTTCGTGATCTTCCATCGCCTGTGCTGTTCTGTCGTTTGTGCTTTTCCATCGCCTGTGCTGTTCTGTCATTCATGCTTTTCCATCGCCTGTGCTGTTCTGTCATTCATGCTTTTCCATCGCCTGTGCTGTTCTGTTGTTCATGCTCTTCCATCGCATGTGCTGTTCTGTTGTTCATGCTCTTCCGTCGCCTGTGCTGTTCTGTCATTCATGCTTTTCCATCGCCTGTGCTGTTCTGTCATTCATGCTTTTCCATCGCCTGTGCTGTTCTGTCGTTCCTGCTCTTCCATCGCATGTGCTGTTCTGTTGTTCATGCTTTTCCATGTCCCATGCTCTTCGATGCTCTACCCTCTTTTATGCTCTTACATGTTGCATGCTTTTTCAGGTTCCACAGTCTTCCATGCTTTGCCATGCTCTTCCTTCTTCCATGTTTCCCATGTCCCATACTATTCACTCTTGTCAGTGGCAGAGCTACATAAGGTCATGGGACAGTAGCTCCCCTTTGGGCCCTTTCATATTCCATAAGCCCCCTCTAACGCCCTCAAAGAAATAATATGCAATTGCCTGGTGCCGGAGGCTGCTGGTGAATTTTTTAACTGGAGCGGCGTAAATGTAGTGTCTAATATGCGTGAGCAACCGAGCACAGTGAGGGAGTCAAAAACAGACAAGGAGGGTTCGGCAGTATCACCCTTCCCCATAGAACATTTTTAAAATAATGGGCTAAAATCGCAAATTTTACAGCACTTTGGGAAACTTTGGGTAAAAAGCCGCACAATTTGCAATTGTTTTTTTATGATAGCACGTTGGGGGAAAAAATGAATAGATGAGGCCCCCACAGTGCACAGGGCCATTTTCATGATTGCTTTGCCACAACATATGCCAGCATAGAAGACATTTTCATGCTGGTTGTGCCCATAAATGTCCATGCAGGCTGCATCAATATAGGCCAGTATTATGATATAGGGACTCCTAGCCAGTAAATATGTAGCCATGCCACAGAATAAAAGCATGTCCAGACTGTCATGAACCGTCGTCTACGTCCTTTCTGGTCCTCCTGGTCCCTGACTCGTAGAGGATTGCATGCAGTATTCCTTCAACATGGCCGCTCGGAATGGAACGCTCCAGATCAGTCTATGCGTTCCACGCTGCTCATCCTACAAGAGAGACACGCCCCCGCGGCTCCGCGCGTCTGAACGCTAAAGCTACCTGTAGTCGGACGTGCTTTGCCGGAGTTCGATCGGGGCTCTCGCTTGATTGCTTGTTCCCAGCTCCTTGTTTCCCTGTCCTTTTCCTACCCTCGCCAATCTCCTGGAAAACTTTCTGCGCTCAAGTCACGGTCCTCCGTGCCTCTGAGCGTAACTTGTTTGCTTCCTGGTGTTTCCCTGGACTTTCTGAACGCTCCTGGAAACTGAACCGCTATCTTCTCGCTGGACGCCGAAGATCAGCGTTCGGGTCTATACAAATCCCGGACCGTAAAAAGAAGAAATCCCAGAAGGTTGCAAGTACTCAACAAAAACAGGTGAGACGGGGAGAGACTTGTGACAGATTGAGACGCCTTAAAAACGATACAGAGATGGAAGGCGCCATTCAAGATCTCATGCGAGGCATGCAGGAGTTAACAATAGAGGTACAGAACTTCAAGGCAAAGAACGTTACGTTAAAGCAGTTAGTTCTATCACGTAATTCAGCGACAAAAGAAAGTGTGTTGTTGGGAGGAATAGTGGACAAGTATGACGTTTCTTCCAAGACTCTCCGCGCCTTCCTTGATTCGTGTCTAGTTCACTTCACCTTCAAACCCTACTATTTCTCCACTCCTAGAGCAAAGGTGGGTTTTATGATCTCGCACCTCACTGGAAATGCATTGACTTGGGCAACCCTCCTGGTCAATTCAGGTGATACCCTCTTGGATGACTATGATGGCTTTGTGAGAGCGCTTAAGGAAATGTTTGATCGCTCAGAACAAGTGTACAGTGCTCAAGAGAGACTACTCGAGTTTCAACAAGAGTCCCAGGATATGCTCACCTATGTTACTTGTTTCAAACAATTTGTAAGGGAAGCAGAATGGTCTCCAGAAGCCAGTTTTACTCTCTTCCGAAGGGGGCTGAAAGAAGAAACAAAAGATGAGCTAGCAAGGGTGGCCCGCCCAAGTTCCTTCCAGGCTCTTATGGACCTATCCTTACAGATAGATTTCCGAATCCAAGAAAGAAGAGCAGAGAAAAAGAAGTCTAAGGCGAGTTTCCAAAAGACCAGCACGGAACATGCTCCTAGAGCAGAGCCTACTGTTCCTTCTACCCAGGACCCCAAACCTATGCAACTAGGAGCCTTCCATGGACCCATTACCCCTCAAGAAAGGATGCGACGGATCCATACTGCTCTGTGCATGTATTGCGCTTCCGATAAACATCTGGTGAGAGAATGTCCTATTGCTCCTCCACGGCGTTCGGGCAACGCCAGCTCCCGATCCTAGATGGAGCACAGTGTCGGGAGAGAGATGTTTGCTCCACTTCAATTCCATCCTTGAACTCTCCTGGACAAAATAACCTTGTGGTTCTTCAGGCCTTTCTATCGCCTTCCGAGACAGAATCCTACCCCATCCTAGCATTAGTTGACTGCGGAGCCATGGGTGTATTTCTAGATCAAGATTGGGTCACTGCTCACAACATTCCACATGAAAGCCGAGTAACAATGCAACCAGTAGAGGCCATTGATGGAAGGCCTCTTTCCTCAGGACCCATTACCCTTCAGACTAAAGAGATTCTACTTTCTATTAATCACCATCAAGAGAGGATCAAATTTGACCTGATTAAATCAGCCCATTATCCGATGGTTCTCGGAATGCCTTGGCTACAAAGGCACAATCCTTACATCAATTGGGCAGCCGGCTCACTGTTTCTTGGATCTGAATATTGTCTGGCTCACTGCCTATCCCTGGATACCGTACCGAAGCCTTCTGAAGACTTTCAAGAGAACCAACAAAGTCCAGTCACCGTTTCTAACATCGAGATTCCCAGAGCCTACCAAGCCTTTTCTGATGTCTTTTCAACCGCTATAGTTCAAGCTCTACCTCCTCACAGACCAGAGGATTGTGCCATCGATACCGAGCCCTCTGCAGTGATTCCTTTCGGCAGAATGTTTATATTATCTGAACCTGAAAAGAGGGCTCTCCGAGAATACCTGGATACTAACCTGGAAAATGGTACTATACTGTCATGATGCCTACCTCCAAGGAGCCAGGTCCGACCCAGCAACCCCAGAGGCAGGCATCATTTCCCCCAGGGAAGTGCCAGCGGGCCCAAGCTGGGGCCCTTTGGACACAGTCCTGGCGCCTTAGGCGCCAGGCTCATGTTGGACCCCTGTCCTGGCGCCTTAGGCACCAGGCTCATAAAGCTAGACATGTGTTCAAGTGTTTTAAGGTGCACTTACCTGATGCAGACCATGCTGCTACATCCAGGCCCTCTTGAGGCCTGAATGGAACTACTTTACCTGTGGAACTACTTTCCCCTGGGTGTGGTCGGGGAAGGATACATACCTGATCGGTGGAAGAATACATACCTGGAACTTCTTCCAAAGCTATTTAAACCACGCCCGATCAGCAACTCACGCTTCGCGTTGTTCTGCTCCTCGCAGCTAGATGCTCACCGTGTCAGCTCCTGCATCTGGACTTCAGCCACGCCTGTCAGCACCCTAGGTCACCTGCTAAGAGAGAATTGGAGAGAAAGAAGACCTTACCTGCTAAAGCTGCATCACGGAGACTTCACACCGACGATCCTGAAAGGGAAGGCATCATTTTAAAAGCATTTCGTTTCGATCGCTCAGTTTCCTTCTAAGACTTACCTGTTGGGTCATTCCCATTTCATTTCGGGTCCTGCCGCTTCCTGGCATTCCGGACCCCGGCCCCTATGGGGAAAAAAGACAAAGACATTGAATGAGCGAATGCAAAGACATTACCCGAACGCTCATCCAGAACTTACCTGTCATTTACTGGAACTGCACGTTTCACTTCGGGTTGGTGCCATATCTCCGGCATTCCGAAACCTGGCCCCTAAGGGGAAAAAGACATAAGCGCTTGCAGCAATAAGACAATGAACATTATTATTAAGCTTGAACTTTTGAACTTGCTACAGAACTCTTACAGCGCCTTACCTGAATAGTCAAGCTTATTTGAACTCCCATCAAACCTCAATCCAGTGAAGTAACTGGGTTCCAACCCTCGTGGAGGGTTGGAAGGGAGTGGGAGGCTTGAGCATTATTCCGTCAGTAGGTAATGCTCCCTTTTCACGCACAGGGGAATATTCCTGCGAGCCAGTGAGTCCATCTTCAGAGTCCTGCGCTTCACCATAGAAGAAGCATCAGCACTCGAAGCCAGACCTGCGCCTCGTTGGGAATCAGGTGAGCGTGACAGAACGCGAAGCCTACCCACAATTTCCCACCCGGGCGCTATGGAGAATTCCGAGACAGATCAGCTGGCCCAGCTTTTGGGGGAATTACGGGCAGAAGTGCACTCAGCCCCCCAGGAGACTAACGCTCTCAAAAGAGAACTGATCCTATCCAAGGAAAGAACAGATGACCTGGCCAAAAGGTTATTGCAGGCCCAGGCAGGGCACACTGCTTTACCTAATTCCGGAGATACTTCCACATCAATGGGTTTGTACAACCCGGTACAAATCAATCTACCTGGACACATGCCTTTGGCCCCGCCTGACCGTTTTGCGGGGGAGCCCAAGAAATATCCGTCTTTATGAACCAATGTCGTTTACACTTTCTATGCAGACCCGGGCCTTCCCTAACGACCAGACCAAGGTAGCCTTTATACTATCTTACCTCAGTGGCAGTGCTGCCGATTGGTCTATTCCATTGGTAAATCCGGATGATCCCATTCTCCAGAATTTTCAGGGTTTCCAGGCCAGCATGGAAAGATTGTTTGCTCGACACTCTCAAGGACAGGCCCTTGATAACGAACTGCTATCCTTACGACAAGGTAATCAGGATTTCTGTCCTACGTTGCCACCTTTAATAGACTGGTTGTGGAAACTGGATGGCCAGAAAACAAAAGGATCACATTGTTTCATCGAGGCCTGCGCGGAGAGCTTAAGGATGCTCTAGCTCAGATAGTAGATCCACCCCAGGTCTGCGCAGACTACATAGACTTGGTGGTTCTACTTGATCACCGACTTCAAAATAGAAAAGCAGATCGGTTCAAGTACGAAACCCGAGTACCGATCAAAACCCACGCTAACTCCAAGAGTACCGACATATCCGAACCTATGCAAATCGGCGGTGTTAAAGGACCATTAACACAGAAGGAACGAGAGAGAAGGCGGCAAATGCAACTTTGCCTGTATTGCGGGACTTCCGGTCACTTTCTTCGAAATTGTCCGGTTAAACCACCTAAGAAGGTGGTTGGAGCCACTGATAACGATTTATTGACACCTGATTCGGGAAACGACCTAGCCCAACAAGCGTAGGGGTCCACTTGCCGAGCTTGAAAACAAACTCTTTGACCTCGCATTTTGTCATGCCAATGGTGCTCGTGGACCCAAAACAGCCTCAGCTGTTGCAAGCTATAAAAGCATACATCAACATTGGAGCTATTGGAAATTACATAGACCGTGAATTGGCTTCCAGGATTAAGCTCCCTCTCCGCCCGAAAGTAACCCAAGATGTCATTACTACAGTAGATGGAACCGAAATAGCCTCAGGGCCTGTAACGCATTCCACTGTTGAAATGACACTGGTGGGTCAGGATGGACATCGGGAAGCAATCGTGTTTGATGTGATCAAGGCCCCACAATTTCAAGTAATTCTTGGAATTCCTTGGTTAGAAACACATAATCCCAGAATTGACTGGCGAGCAAAGAAGATAAGTTTTCCTGATTGTGAACCAACTTGTTACCCAAGAAATCCAGTCATGGGTCTAGCCTCAACAACTTCCACCCCTGTACAGCTACCGTCAGAATACCAAGAATTCCAAGACGTTTTTCAGAAGGAACAGGCTAACACGTTACCTCCCCATCGGTCTTATGATTGCCAAATCGATCTGGTACCCAATGCTCAACTACCTTGTAGTAGGATTTATGCTCTTACGGAACCTGAGAACCTACATTTGCGTCAGTATTTAGATCAGTACCTAGCCAATGGTTTTATTCGCCCGTCCAAGTCTCCTGTCCCCTCAGCTCTGTTCTTCGTGCCGAAAAAAGAGGGCGACCTTAGAACATGTATAGACTATCGCGCCCTAAATCAAATAACGATTAAGAATCGTTATCCTCTGCCCCTGATCCCTGAGCTTATCGACCAGGTGAAAGACGCTTGTGTGTACACCAAGTTAGATCTCCGAGGAGCTTATCACCTGGTGCGTATAAAAGAAGGCGACGAATGGAAGACTGCATTCCGCACCAAATCTGGGCTCTTTGACTATCAGGTGATGCCCTTCGGTTTGTGCAATGCACCTGCCGCCTTTCAGTACTTTATGAATGATGTTCTTCGGGAACTTATCGACGTCTGTGTCATTGTTTATATTGACAACATCCTGGTGTACTCCTCTTCAGAATCCGATCACAGAAAACATGTTAGGGCAGTTCTTGAGAAATTGCGCCAGCACAGACTATTTGGAAAGCTAGAAAAATGCGTTTTTCATACCACAGAAGTGGAGTTTCTCGGATTCATCCTGACACCTCAAGGAGTCCGAATGGACTCGCGAAAGGTGGACGCCATCCTCAAATGGCCATCTCCTAGCTCGGTGAAGGGAGTTCAGAGCATGCTCGGCTTTGCCAATTTCTATCTAAGATTCATCCCGGAATTTTCCCGAACAGTCCAACCCATCGCAGCTCTCCTAAAGAAAAACAAACGCTTTGAATGGACTCTTGAGGCCGAACAAGCCTTTCAGGACCTGAAAACCAAATTCACCTCTGCACCTATATTGAAGCACCCGCACCCAGATCTCCCTTACATTGTAGAAACCGACGCATCCAGTTCGGCCATGGGAGCTGTCCTGTCGCAAAGAGACCCAGAAACTAACCAACTACACCCTGTGGCCTTTTGGTCCAGGAAATCTTCTCCTCCTGAAATCAACTACGCAATTACCGACAAAGAGTTACTGGCTATTAAATCTGCTTTCAAGGCTTGGCGTCACTACCTTCTCGGGGCAAGACACACCATCACCGTAATTACGGACCACAGAAATTTACAGTATTTAAAGACGGCCAAGGCTCAATCTTCATGACAACTCCGATGGGCTCTATTCTTTGCGGAATTTGATTTTGTAATTACCTATCGCCCTGGCTGCAAGAATGGTAAAGCGGACGCCTTATCCCGGATTGGCATGGAAGAACCCAATTCGAGTTTAGAACCTGTGCCAATCATACCTGAACAAAGAATCTTAGGCCTAACTTCATTGCAAACTATTGAGGACATCCAAATGCAAGTAAAACAACTTCTAGGCTCTTCAGCCTTACTGGAATGGAGTCAAAAGGGTCCTCATTACACCATTAAGGATGACTTACCCTGTTTCAAGGAGCGGTTGTTTCTGCCTAGTAAAGAATTGCAAGAACTTGTTATTGCCCATCATCATGAATCATTAATGGAAGGACACCCTGGTATCGCTAAAACGGAGGAAAAAATCAAACGCCACTTCTGGTGGCCTTCTTGGAGAAAAGACATAAAGTCTTTTGTATTGTCTTGCGGAATTTGCGCCCAAAACAAGGGTCAAAAGAAAAGGCCAGCCGGCCTACTTCAACCCTTGGATATTCCACCGGCACCATGGCACACCTTGTCAATGGACTTTATAACTGACCTGCCTCCTTGTGCTGGTTACAACACTATCCTTCTAATTGTGGATCTATTCTCCAAAATGGCCCACTTTATCCCTTTAAAAGGTTTGCCTTCAGCTTCCACCTTGGCCAAGGAATTTCTGGAGAATATAGTTCGCATACATGGTTTCCCTTCCATATTAGTCTCGGATCGTGGAAGTCAATTTATCTCCCATTTTTGGAAGAGGTGTTGCCAACTAGCACAAATAGATGTGCGGCTATCCACCAGCCACCACCCCCAGACCGACGGACCAACCGAGAGAACCAATCAGACTCTCGAGCAATATCTTCGGTGCATGTTACACCAATCCGAGTTAAATTGGAAAGACATCCTTTGGATCGCAGAATATGCATACAACAATTCAGTACATTCTGGAACCGGACAAACTCCTTTTTATACTTTGTATGGTCACCATCCTCGGACCTCTGATCTAGATCCACCTCTGACCCTGGAAATGCCCGCAGTAAATCATTTGCATTCAACAATAACCCGAGCCTTCAAAGAAGCTGCAACTCATTTACAGCAAGCCAAGAAAAAGTATAAAGAAAACGCTGATTTGCACTGAAGTAAAACTCCTCCATACCAAGTAGGAGATCAGGTATGGCTAGCAACGAAACATTTACCCCTCAAGGGCCCGCAAACCTTCAATCGCAGATTCATAGGACCATATCCCATCAAGGCTATAATCAATCCCGTGGCCTTTAAACTGGATTTACCGTCTAACATGCGTATTCATCCAGTTTTTCATGCATCACTTTTGAAGCCAGTACAACCAGGGACCCGACTGTCCAAGCCTCCAGACAAAGTTCAAATTGAAGGGGAATTAGAATTTGAAGTTAAAGACATTTTAGACTCCAAGGTGTTAAAGTCCAAACCCTTCTATCTTGTTGACTGGAAGGGATATGGACCTCAGGAGAGATCGTGGAAGCCTAGTAACCATGTTCACGCACCTCGATTAATACAAAGGTTCCACCGGAGATTTCCGAACAAGCCAAAACCCCGGAGGGAACAACCTTGGGAGGGGCCTTGAGGGGGGGGGGGGTACTGTCATGATGCCTACCTCCAAGGAGCCAGGTCCGACCCAGCAACCCCAGAGGCAGGCATCATTTCCCCCAGGGAAGTGCCAGCGGGCCCAAGCTGGGGCCCTTTGGACACAGTGCTGGCGCCTCAGGCGCCAGGCTCATGTTGGACCCCTGTCCTGGCGCCTTAGGCGCCAGGCTCATAAAGCTAGACATGTGTTCAAGTGTTTTAAGGTGCACTTACCTGATGCAGACCATGCTGCTACATCCAGGCCCTCTTGAGGCCTAAATGGAACTACTTTACCTGTGGAACTACTTTCCCCTGGGTGTGGTCGGGGAAGGATACATACCTGATCGGTGGAAGGATACATACCTGGAACTTCTTCCAAAGCTATTTAAACCACGCCTGATCAGCAACTCACGCTTCGCGTTGTTCTGCTCCTCGCAACTGGACGCTCACCGTGTCAGCTCCTGCATCTGGACTTCAGCCACGCCTGTCAGCACCCTGGGTCACCTGCTAAGAGAGAATTGGAGAGAAAGAAGACCTTACCTGCTAAAGCTGTATCACGGAGACTTCACACCGACGATCCTGAAAGGGAAGACATCATTTTAAAAGCATTTCGTTTCGATTGCTGCAGCGCTGCATTTCACTCACCTTTCCTGGGCACCTCCATCTTCAGCAGCGGTCATCTGGATCCGCAGCCACTTCCCAGAGCCTAGAGAGAAAAAGACAAGAACACAAGGTGAGAGAAGGAAGGGAATAGGAAAAGCTCAGTTTCCTTCTAAGACTTACCTGTTGGGTCATTCCCATTTCATTTCGGGTCCTGCCGCTTCCTGGCATTCCGGATCCCGGCCCCTATGGGGAAAAAAGACAAAGACATTGAATGAGCGAATGCAAAGACATTACCCGAACGCTCATCCAGAACTTACCTGTCATTTGCTGGAACTGCACGTTTCACTTCAGGTCGGCGCCATATCTCCGGCATTCCGAACCCCGGCCCCTAAGGGGAAAAACACATAAGCGTTAGCGCTTGCGGCAATAAGACAATGAACATTATTATTAAGCTTGAACTTTTGAACTTGCTACAGAACTCTTACAGCGCCTTACCTGAATAGTCAAGTTTATTTGAACTCCCATCAAACCTCAATCCAGTGAAGTAACTGGGTTTCAACGCGCCCCTGCATCAGAAGCAGGATGGAGAACTCATCCTTCCAGACTCTAAGGTGAGACTTCACGGGGAATCGAGGAAGGGTATCGTGGAGGGTTGGAAGGGAGTGGGAGGCTTGAGAATTATTCCGTCCGTAGGTAATGCTCCCTTTTCACGCACAGGGGAATATTCCTGCGAGCCAGTGAGTCCATCTTCAGAGTCCTGCGCTTCACCATAGGAGAAGCATCAGCACTCGAAGCCAGACGTGCGCCTCCGTGGGAATCAGGTGAGCATGACACATACGCCTGTCCAAATCTCCAGCGGGAGCTTCATTGTTCTTCGTTCCAAACAAAGATACCAAGGAACTCAGACCATGTTTGGACTACTGTGGTCTAAATCAGTGTACTCTCAAGGATCGTTATCCCTTACCCCTCATCTCGGATATCCTAGAAGCAGTCAGAGGTGCAATAGTCTTTACTAAATTAGACCTAAGGGGTGCTTACCATCTCATTTGTATAAAAGAAGGTGACGAATTGAAAACAGCCTTTAGAACCCTCTTTGGCCATTTTGAATACCCAGTCATGCCCTTCGGACTTGCTAATGCCCCAGCAGTTTTTCAACGTTTCATGGATAGGGTGTTCTCGGATATGCTATTCCTCTTCGTCATCGTCTATCTGGATGATATCTTGATCTACTCCAAGGACCTTCTAAAGCACGAAGAGCATGTTGAGGCAGTCCTACAACGATTATGTGAAAACAAACTGCTGGCTAAACCCGAGAAATACCTATTTCACGTCACTTCTGTTCATTACCTAGGATTTGTCCTTACTCCAGAAGGAATTGGAATGGATCCTTCAAAGATAAAGGCCATACAATCTTGGCCGGCTCCCACTTCCGTGAAACAAATTCAATCCTTCCTGGGACTTGCTGATTTTTACAGAAAGTTCATACCGCCCTTTTCTGAAATTGTTCAACCGATTATTTCTCTCTTGAAGAAAGATACCCCATTTCTCTGGTCCGCAGCCCAAGACAAGGCATTCCAACGATTAAAGACAGAGTTCACTCAAGCCCCCATCCTAGCTCAACCCGACATTAACCGGCCATTCCTAGTGGAGACAGATGCCTCTAACTACGCCATAGAAGCAGCCCTAAAACAGGAATTTGAGGACAAATTGCAGCACTCCATTGCTTACCTTTCACGAACTCTGACTCCCAGCGAGACTCATTATTCCATCTTGGAAAGGGAGCGATTAGCCATCCGCCAAGCCTTTACAGAGTGGCGACATCTACTCCTGGGAGCTAGGCATCCAGTCCAGGTCCGTATGGACCATTGAAATCTTCAGGTTCTACAATCCTTGGAGTGTAGGAACAGTCGTCAGGCCCGTTGGGCCTTCTTCTTTGCCCAGTATCAGTTCCACATCCATCATGTCCCTGGATCACAGAATATAATTTCTGATGCCCTTTGCAGACGTCCTGACTATGAAAACCCTGAGGATCGGACCTTTCCAAAAATGTTTCCCCACACAATCTTTGTTGCCCAAGCACTCACCCTCCTGGAGAATATCCAAGGCCAAACTCGACTTTCGGACCTCTGGAAGGAGCACAAGAGAAGTAACAGATGGAATCTCACAGCAAAGGACGGATATTTATTCAAGGACAATCGCCTAGTTATTCCCACTCCTGGACTGAGACAAAGACAAAACCCCTGTGGCTGTGAGCCTTGTGTCGCGATGGCTCGTGTGCTGACCCGAAAGGCGGAAGCCCGAGGGCAGATAGGCCGCACCACGATTAGCACGGAAAGCACTCGCTCGGCATTGATGAGCAGCCAGCTGTGGCGAGAGGCGGCGGATGGTGCGACTGCTTGAAGATCACTACAACAGCCGATAAGGGTGGAAAAGACGGTCAGGGAGGCACGCGATAGAGAGGCCCAAAGAAGGCCGGAAAATGTCAGCGCGAGGGGCCGTGGGCAAGAATAAGAATAAACAACCCACAATGGATATTTTTGCCAAAACACAACATTCTCCTGCGGCCATCGCACCCAAAGGCCCGATGGTACCAGCGGAGGGCACCACAGCGGCTGATAATAATCAGATTTTCGAGGCCATCAGAGAGCTGAAAGACTCTTGGGGGGGTTGCGATGTTGGACCTGCGCACTTCCCTGGAGGCTAAAATTGAAGCAGTGGGCATTGAAGTCTCCCTGATGAGGCAAGATGTCAGGGGGCTGGCAGAACGAACAAGCTGCCTGGAAGGTGCGGTGAAAACTAACACAGACACCAGCGCTAACAATGCAAAGGAGATCAATGTCCTTAAACAACAGGTGGCTAACTTGGAGTCTCGAGCAGAAGAAGCGGAAGGGAGAGCGAGGAGAAACAATATCCGCGTGGTGGGCTTGCCGGAGGGTGAAGAGGGCCAGGACTTGACAGACTACATCGAGAACCTACTCCTACAAGGAATTGGGGCTGGCAAACTCTCGCAGGGATTTGCAGTGGAGCGTGCACACAGAGCCCTTATGAGGAAGCCGAGACCAGGGGCCCCTCCACGGGCGATGATCGCCAAAATATTGAACTACAAAGACCGCGAGAAAATACTGGAGTACTTCCGAAAAGGTGGAACAATCGAAAGGGCCTCGAGCACCATCACGGCGTATCCGGATTATACTATGTTGGTCCAGAGGCAACGGTACAGTTATGTGACCATCAAAAGGAGGCTGCGTGCGGCTGGGATAAAATATATGCTCCTGTACCCTGCAAAATTGAAGGTGGTGCACAAGAGCAAAATGTATTTTTTTGACACTCCGAAAGAAGCAACGACGTGGCTGGATCTGCAGGGCTGCCCGGAACAAGACACGGAAGAGACCCAAGATGGACGCGATAAGTGACTGGGATACGGTATGCATACTGTTAAGGCGGCGTGTGAGCATCCCAGGGGTGCCTAGACGAAGGCTAAGAACAATGGGCGCGGCAGTAGGAGGCTGATATTTTGATAAAATACCGCTGATTGCAATGGACTTGAAGGACTGGAATATAGTGGCGTGTACATATATTTAAATTGTATAGCAATGTGTAGTCAATCCTATGTGCCATAGGAGTGGCAGGGCGAAAACACCCTGCCCCCCGAATTATAGTTGTAGTAGTAGGTTGGCCACTAGGGCGGCCTCACCCTGCGGAGCTTCGAGGACAGGCGAGAGCCAGAAAGAGCTAGATGCGGCGGAGCCTGAGATCAGGGATGGGGCTGGGCAACTGTTGGGGGGTGTGATGTTGGGGAAGGGACGGGAGGCGGGAGGGAGGGGGAGCAGGAAGTTTGGTGTGTTTTTGGTTAAAGGGAATTTAGAATGGGATGCGAGCCTATACAGATTGGATTGGAATCCAAAGTCAAACTGCACCTGTGGGGGAGGGAATGGAACTGTAACAGGCCATGGGGGACCTTAAGATGCTTACATGGAATGTGCGGGGGCTCAATAGCTACTTAAAAAGGAACAAAGTTATGTTGTACCTGCGCAGGCAGAAAATAGATATTGCATTGCTGCAGGAAACCCACCTTATACGAGAGAGGATGGACACGATCGCAGGGAAGTGGAAAGGGGTGCTGGTTGGCTCATCGTACTCTGCCTATGCAAGAGGAGTGCTTATATGGGTGGTGCCACATGTTCCTTTTCAGCGATTGCAAGTGGTGGCTGAGACAGACGGGAGGATGGTTATGCTGAGGGGACTGGTGGAGAACAGGGAGATGAGCATTGTTAATACGTATGCCCCGAACCAGAACACAGCGGCGTACATTAGGACATTGAGTGCGAACCTGAGCGCATGTGTAGGAAGCGTGGTGATCTGGGGAAGGGACTTCAACTGCGTATTGAACCTGCGGGTGGACAGATCGGATGGGAAGTTGGATAGACCGGCCCCTGCGGCTAGGGCGTTACAGACATTGCTGGATGACTTTAGGTTGGAAGATGCATGGAGAGTGTGGCACCCCCAGGAAAGGCAATATTCACATTATTCTGCCCCACAGCAGTTATCAATGAGGCTGTATTATGTCTTCGCATCACCTGAAATTATAGCGGAGATTGTGCATATAGAGTATAAGGCCAGTGTCCTCTTGGACCACTCGCCCCTGATTCTCGCATGGCAATACTGCCCCCCGAGAGCGAGGATCCCGACATGACGCCTACGGGCAGAGGCGTTGCGGGACACCTTTTTTAGAAAGGACTTGAGGGAGGAGATTGTAAATTATTTTGAAACTAATACTGGGAGAGTGGACTCTGCGGGAACACTATGGGAGGGCTTCAAAGTTGTCATGAGGGGTGTGGCCATAGCGAAATCCATGGGCCTACAAGGTGGGGTTTTGGCTGAACTGCAGGAGACGGAAGAAAAATTAGAAGAGGCCTTAAAGGGCAGAAACGATACAGCGGAGAAGCTAGAATTGATACTTGGGCTACAGCAAAAATTTGCAGAATATTGGGAGAGATTGTGTAACCTTAATTATAAAAAACACATAGAGAGACAGCATGCGAGAGGTGATAAAGCAGGGAGACATTTGGTGTGGTTATATAAGAGTGAGACCCCCAGAGTCACAATCAGAACTATAGAGAGAGAAGACGGTAGCGTAGAGGACACCCAGGAGGGGGTTAATGAAGCGTTTGTGGATTATTATAAAGTATTATACGGAGATAATGGGGAAAGTAGCCGCGCTATGATGGAAGAAACGCTTGAGGATATGGGGTTGCCGAAGATAAGCGAGGAGGAGAGAGAGGAACTAGACACCCCAATCAACTTGGAAGAATTGGGTGAGGTGGTGAGGCAGCTGCCTACTAGTAAAACCCCAGGGACGGATGGGCTTCCAAGTGAATTTTACAAAGTATACATAGAAGAGGTCCTCCTCCTGCTGCTAGAGATGATAAACGAAGCGTTCGAGATGGGACGCTTACCGGAGTCACTGAGAGAGGCTGTCATAATACCTCTCCCCAAAACCTAATAAACCTGGGCACAGCTGTGGTTCCTTTAGACCCTTGTCAATGCTGAATCAAGACGGCAAGATATTAACTGCTGTCCTAGCAAATAGACTGAAGAGGGTTATTAGCAAATTAATACATCCGGATCAAACGGGCTACGTCCCCCATAGAAACATTACCAATAATCATAGGCGACTCCAGAGAATCATTGAGTTTGGCAGAGAAAGTGACGAGGAAATGGCAATCGTGTCCTTGGATGCGATCAAGGCCTTCGACTCAATGATTTAAATGCCATGGCTGCTGGCGGCCCTGAAGCACTGTGGGTTAGGGCCTGGATATGTAAGGTGGGTGAAAATGTTATATAGCGAACCGCTGGCTAGAGTTAAGACAGGATCTGTGATATCAGAGAGGTGGCAGCTCAGCAGGGGTACTAGACAGGGATGCCTGTGGTCTCCTATGCTCTACATACTGGCCCTGGAACCTCTAGCAATATACCTGAGGCAGCAATATGACACCATAGGCATCGAGGTGAAAGGGGAGCGGCATTTGATCTCCCTATATGCAGATGACATGCTGCTGTACGTGCGATTCCCAGAAGAAAACCTCCAGTACATTCTGGAAGTGCTCGGGAGATATGCTGTGCTGTCCGGCATAGCGGTGAACCCCCAGAAGTCTAGCTTGTTCCCATTAGGGGGGTACATGGGGATTCCAGCGGAGCGGTTACCTGTATTGCAGGTACCGTGGGCGGTTAGCACATTTCGGTACCTGGGGATAGACATACATCACACCGTGGAGGAAGAGCACAGGTGCAATACAGAAGTAGCCATCAAGAAAATCGAGAAGTGCATGCAGTTTTGGGCAAAGATGCCTTTGGCGATGAAGGGGCGGGGAGCGATGCTAAAGATGGTGGTCCTGCCGAGGCTCCTACACTACTTCGGGAACATACCGTACCTGATTCCTAAGAAGTTCTTCACCAAATTGAATAGCATGTGTAGGGACTTTTTGTGGCATGGCATGCGAAACACACTGGCGTTATGGAAGCTTCAGAACTTCCATGACAAAGGAGGAATAAAGCTGCCCAACTATGTGGCGTACTATGTGGCAAGCCAGTTGCAGTATGTTGCCAAATGGCTCTCTGATGAAGAGACCTCTGAACTTAGGCTGTTTGGGCGTGATTGTGCACCTTTTTATTTGAAGGAGATGATGTGGGTACCCAGGTCGGAAATGGTGGGGCGCCCTAAAATGATGCTACTGGGGTGGAAAGTGTGGCGCAGGGCATGCCAAATGATGGAGGACCCGTCCCCATGCTCACCGCAGATACCATTGGTTGTATTGACGGGGGCAGATGCTCAGCTACGAATGATACTCAGGAACCACTGGGAACCGGCTGGGGTGGCAACAATGGGTGATATTTGGCAGGAGGGCTCAAGTATTACTTTTGAGGGGCTGCGGGAAGAAACTGGGTTACACGAGGGTCAGTACATTACGTATCATAGAGTGGTACAGAGGATTAAGAGAACATGGCCTGAAACTGTGCTGGAGGAAGAATTAGACGCTACCATAGACGTGATATATGACATAGCTGAGGGGGGTCACGAGATTTCCAGACTGCATGAAATGTTGATGTCTAAAGTGGGGAAGGGGGTCACGCAGTTGAGACTGAAATGGAGGTCGGGGCCCCAATGGGAGATGGGATGTGGGAACGGGCGCAGGGGTATCATAAGAAGGTGTCTAAAAACGGGAGGCTGAAACAGATTCAGCTGTACATAACACACAGGGCCTATATGACGCGTTGGAGGATATCGAGGTTTGAAAATGCAGAGCGGCAGGCATGCCCTAAGTGTGATGAGGAGAATGCGGGCATGGTGCATATGTTCTGGTCATGCCCGATCATAGAGCGATTCTGGAGGGGAGTGAAAGAGAAACTGGAAGAAAAAGGGGTCAAGATGGTAGTGGATACAGTGTGGGCCTGTCTGCTGGGGGGGTTCCCCACACTAAAGAAGCTCAGGCATGTAAGTAAGCTGAGGGATCTGGCTTATGTGCTCGCAAAAAGGATTGCCATCGGATGGAAGTCATGCCATGTGCCAAAGATGGAGGTGTGGTTGAAAGACTTTCAAAAATGGGCGGAAGCCGAAACCATGGCATAGCAAGAAGCGAGTAGCGCACGGGGGGAGGACGAGAATGAGTCCCCGATGGACTGGAAATCACTGATAGCCGAACTGTTTGGGTCATTAACTGACCCGGTTGAGCCTGTAGAGGAGGGGACCGAACCACAGGATGCAGAAACTGAAGGTTTGATGCAATAGACTCTTAAAGGGAAGTGGGATAGGGTGAGTAGTGGTTAGAAGTTAAGAAAGTGTAATGAAACTGTTGGTACATGCACTGTTTGTTTGGTTTGTATTATTTGGTTGTTTGTAAAATTTAATAAAATCTTTTAAAAAAAAAAAGAATCCCAAGGCTATGTCATGATACCTTACATTCGGGACATTGTGGAATTACCAACACTCTCCATTTAGTACAAAGACAGTTTTGGTGGCCGAAGATGAAGGATGACATTAGGATCAATGTCCAAACATGTGCCGTTTGCAATCAGAACAAATATGATAATAAGAAGCCGGCCGGACTCCTACTCCAACCAGCAATACCAACAAGACCGTGGGAATTCATCGCCACTGACGTTATCGTGGAATTACCACCCTCTAGAGGCTACACAACAACCATGATCACTATTGAGTTATTTACTCATATGGCTCATTTTACACCCTTATCCAAACTACCTTCCTCATCAGATCTTGCTGGAATTTTCCTGGAACACATATTCCGACTTCATGGGCTGCCTTCCAAAATCATTTCAGACCGAGGACCCCAGTACATATCTCAGTTTTGGAAGCAAGTGTGTCGTATTCTAGGAATCCAACGTGCCTTATCCTCTGGCTACCACCCACAAACCAATGGAGGCATGGAGCGTGTCAACCGGACTCTCGAACAATACCTACGTTGTTTCGCCACCAAAGTTCAGGACGATTGGTCACTCCTAATACCTATGGCCGAGGTTGCTTCTAACAATTCAGATCACTCAGCTATCAAGACCAGTCCCTTCTTCTGTAGTCAAGGATTCCATCCATCTGTCCTACCCTCCGTACTCCCACATCCTACCCCAGTACCTGCAGTAGACTCCTGGATCGAAAACCTCATCACAGTCCATAAGGAGGTTAAAGAAAACCTATAAAGGGCCCGAAAAAATGTCAAACGTTATGCTGGCTCTAAGAGAAGACCTGGACCTCCCTATTCAGTAGGAGATAAGGTTTGGTTATCCTCGAAGTTCCTTCCTAGACACCTGCGCCCTAATAAACTGGCTCCCCGATACTACGGTGCCTTTTCCATACAAGAAATCATCAACCCAGTGGCCTTTTGACTTCGGTTACCTGAATCTTGGAAAAGGATTCATCCAGTCTTTCACACTTCTCTGCTAAAACCATACATTCAGTCATCCCGAACAGCTCCTAATTCTACCCCTGTTATTGTAAATGATCAACTGGAATACGAGGTTTCCAGGATTTGTGACTCAAGATATCGACGAGGTCAACTACAATATCTGGTTGTGTGGAAAGGTTACCCTTCCAGTGAGCGCACGTGGGAACCAGTGTCAAACATGAATGCGCCCAGATTGGTTCGACGATTTCATCTGATCCATCCGGGCAAACCCGGAGGAGCTGGTTTTCAGAGGAGGCATACTGTCATGAACCATCATCTACGTCTTTTCCGGTCATCCTGGTCCCTGACTCGTAGAGGATTGCATGCAGTATTCCTTCCAACATGGCCGCTCGGAACGGAACGCTCCGGATCAGTCTATGCGTTCCACGCTGCTCATCCTACAAGAGAGACAGGCCCCCGCGGCTCTGCGCATCTCAACGCTACCGCTACCTGTAGTCAGACGTGCTTTGCCGGAGTTCGATCGGGGCTCTCGCTTGATTCCTTGTTCCCAGCTCCTTGATTCCCTGTCTTTTTCCTTCCCTCTCCAATCTCCTGGAAAACCTTCTGCGCTCAAGTCATGGTCCTCTGTGCCTCCGAGTGTAACTTGTTTGCTTCCTGGTGTTTCCCTGGACTTTCTGAATGCTCCTGGAAACTCAACCGCTATCCTCTTGCTGGGCGCCGAAGATCAGCGTTCGGGTCTATACAAATCACGGACCGTAAAATGAAATCCCAGAAGGTCGCAAGTACTCAACAAAAACAGGTGAGACGGGGAGAGACTTGTGACACAGACTGGATATACCAGCATAGGCCAGTGTACCACGTAATACATGTTTCCTTTTACCCTTGATGAAAAGTACAAAATGCCATGACACACACAGAATGTATCGGTAGACTGGAGCCACCAATGTAGGCCAATCTGGCCATGCAGTTTCGTGTTTGTGTTACTGTTGATGCCAAGTAAAAAGTAACGCATACCTTGCAACAGTAGGAAAGAATAAGGAGACTGGCACCACTCTAGCCACATATTAAAACCTGTTTGCTTTGCCCTGGATGCCAAGTAAAACATGCCATGCCACATTAAGAAAGTATATGCAGATACCTGAATATAATAAAGTCTGGTATCCTATTGGTGAATGCTGATACTTTCTTTTAGAACCAGATCAATTAGTGGCTCTACATACCGATTAAACAACCAATGGGATAGGCCGCGTGAGACATGCACTCTGTCCACCTGAATAGCTGTATCTGTTTATCACAAAAGAACAGATCCAGTTTAAGAACAGTTTAATAAGAACAGACCACCAGTTCCCATACAGGCAGCCAGAATGAAGCAAATGGCGTCATGCCTGACCATATCGAATACTGCTGATCAATTAAGCAGGACCAGAAGGCAGGCATCCCTAGATGCTGTGATTTTGAGAGTCTCATCTATAACTTAAGCATGGCTGCCTTTGTACTATCCAGCCTATGGATCTGAACTGGCACGTTTTGTAGAATGTTTTAATCATGCAACATCCAATTCGAGGGAACTTTCCACCCACCCCAAACCGGGCAAGCACAATTTATATTTATTGAATAAAGTTCTTTTTATGAACCTGGAACATCCAATTTAATACATTTGATTCCCAACATCATTCCGTCCCCTTTTAGGACGAGAGACGCGCAGGATTGCACAGAAGGTCTATTTATAAATACAATTGAAATAATTAAATCAATTTAAATATAAGCAGATTTTGGGTCTATGAAATTCCATCTTCAATGGTCAAAATGATATTTACATCAAAGTAAACTTTTAAAGCACACGCATCCCCAAATGTACATTTGATTTATCCTGAGCACACATCCACCATGCGTTGAACATTGTATGTGGGCTCGGTTAAAAATTTTATTTTTATAGAAAATCAAATTAAATCAGAACATCCCTGCCTATCTAGATCTCTCTAATTAATTGCAAATTAACACCCCCCTTCAATGAACATGTCAGAATTTCAAACTGTGTTCTAAAAGACTCAACTGGAAGACAAGCTACTTAACATTCACGCATGTGAATCACTTACAGAAATGAAAGCATATGTTTGCTGAACTCCCTTCAGTGGTGGTCCTATTGCATTAATGCTTAAAAGTATACATTTCTCATGGAAAATGGGTAGCGATGAATCCACTTTTGCCATTTTTCTTAAACTGATCAGCACCAGTAACAAGGCTCTTCTTGGTGATGTAACCTGAAATTCACTTCAGTTACCATTTTTCTCTATGCATGTAGACGGTGAGATGTCCCTATAGCTCCCTGAATATTCTTCTGTGCTTGATCACTACACAGAGGAGGAGTCGGGAGATCGCCCAGTATACACACCAAATTACCTATTCTATCAAATCTATAATTGCATAAGCACATACACTTCTGAAGTATTTCCTAACTTCTCAGGATGTACAGTCACTTTATATAACCCCATCCCTCTGTACTTACTAATGAAAGGGGCTGGGATTTGATCTATTCCACCTCCGAATTCTGCTTGCATAGGTATGTCTTTTGGCTGTTTACCAGACAGGTGGGCACCGTCTTAAGCACTGGTTCAACTCTGCCTCCCCCTGAACAGATGGGCATCAGTCAGCAAGATCTCTGCTTCCCTCCACAGTCTGGCCCCCTTCTTTCTGTATTTGGGCCCGTCTGCTTTATTTCCCCCTAAGGACACCTGGAACACTCCAGGTAGGCCTCTCTTGCAGGGTTCTGCTGGTAATCCAAAATGGGTCTAAAAGGAAAGGTATCTCTTCCATTCTCCTTTCTGTTATCGATTCTCCTCAGTAAGAGAGCGAGTGTGTGTCCAGAATCTATTGGTTTGAACTTTTGTAGCGCAGAAACCACTCCCTTTAGAGGTGTGTATAATGTATCTAATCTAATTGGTCAATGTCTGTAATTGGACACGGTTTCAAAAGAAGAGAGCAGTCTACTCGATGAGACCTCTACACCCAGTTACCCTCCCATTTGATGTGATATCAAGATTTTGAAATTCATTAAACAATTGGAACTCTTGGAATGGACCTGAAACTATGTGAGAGAAATTTGAGGCTGACGGGAGTGGATGAAAGCAAGGAAGAGAGCAACAGTATGGACTTATTTGCAGTGAAGATTATTACAGAAATTCTAGGTCCAGGCACACACTCTCCAACTGATGTGGACTATGCATACAGGGAGGGAAACCCTCCAATACCAGGCCAAGGCAGAATCTTCTGGCCCTCAATAATGTAAGATCAAAAGGAAAAGGTGCTGAATGCAGCAAGAAGGAAAGGCCATGTCACCTATAAAGGCAAGTCTCTGTTCATATACCCAGATTACCCAAAAGAAATCCTGGACAAAAGGAAAACCTTTAAGGAGGCTTAATCTCTGGCTAAGGAGAAAGGCATTAAAGTGTTTTTGAGCAGAGCTGCTGTACTGAAAACTAGCACTACCTTAGGGCGAAAAAATGGCTCGAGATCCCTTCTGAAGCTTTACTCTGGCTGGAAAAGTTGCATACTGCCCCCACATCTTGGCCAGAGAAAATTGAGCATTTAGGTACTGTTATTACAATTTTTCAGACTCAAGCGCTAAATGAAATCCCTAGTAAGATCCCTGTGTCAACATTTATTTTAATGTACATTTTAATATTTGACGGTCAAAATGGCCCTGGATTGCCGCAACCGTTATCAGCCTTAATAACATGCAGGCTCGAGATAAATCGTACTGTGCAGTGGCATCCGGATGCCATTATTGTTTCATTTGCCCGCAATGCTGAGGAATCCTTTGCCCGTAGCATCACACATCTTGAGGAAAGGACCCTGCGCCGTAATGACACTCACATCAACGCTTGAGTAATTTGTCACCCTGTAGTCTGTACATCAAGCATTCCTGTCAGGCCTGCTCCTTGTGAGGTCTAATGCATGCAGGTTAATAGTTGAAGGTCGCTCGCCCACCTATCTCGCCCCCTTGTCTGTTGCGAAAGCTGCCAAGAGTAAACGTTCCAGCTGGTGCGGCGAAAGGGGGCGGGTGCACTCACTGTTTGGGGGCCTGGCAGGTGTGCGCGGACAGGAAGCTCTGCAAATCCTGGATGTGCATTGGATCTCGTCTAGGAGTGGTCACTCTAATCAGTGACAGAATGGGGTTAAAAGAGAACACCGGATGATGATGCGGCTCACTAAGAATCCTCACATTCCAACAAGGCAAGGTGGATGGATGTCTACATTGCTCTGTTACAAGCACATGCTTGGCGCCCGCTAAATGAAGGTGATAAGGGTGCTGCTTCAACGGCCACGATGATTACTGAAATTACTGCAGGGACATTGTTAACTGTGGATTCGGCAGAGCAGTAGCTCAAGGATGGACATAAGGGAGGGGAAATGCCTTTATTTTTACATTTCTTTTTCCTTTTAAATGTGCAGCAGTCAGGATGAGAAGGAATATTTGCTTATATGAAGTGGGGTCATGACTATGCTTTACTAAACATGACGTGTCTTAATGTCAGAACTGGTATGGTTTGAGTGTGTTTTACCGGGACTTTCCAATACTTTTGACACAATTTCTAACGGCTGGAATGTATTTATGAATTGAATCGCGAAATTATAGAACGTGCCAGGAATGGTATATGTATTGCCTCTATGCCTTCATAATAAAAGGGATTGGAAGTAGGGATTGGCAGATGAGATTAAAGTCAATCATGTGCAACTAGGGAATATAAAGAAGGTCTAATATTTAATGAGGGTTCTTTTTGTTGCATTACCCCGAAGTCAAATGCTGAATTATTTTTACTGATTATACAGAGTTGGTTCCCATTCACCCAATTTTCATTAGGTCTATCCTTTCTTGCAGGAATTAGGATTGTTTTAAAGCTGCTGCCATTATTGGTGCAATGCCTTCCACATGCATTGTACTATGTATTGATACTATGCTTTATACATCTAGAATAGAGGGGGGGAGGTAGACGTTGTTAAACAATACTTATATTTGTAACTGAATATTGCATTCGAAAGGAGGGGGGCTTTAGGATTTTAGGATGAATGGGTTTGTGATGACTATGTGATCAGGTACAGAGTTGCTAGATGTATGCAGCGACAGTATGGCATTGCAATCTGCATACGATGACTCAGAAAGGAATGCTATACCGGTAATATGATTACATTAATGTATCTGAACCATTGTATGTGTGAACCGGGTTAATGCTGAGTTTTGCAAGTCTTGTATGGTGGTGCAAGTTGGACTAAGGAGATATTGTTGCTAAACAAGAGTTTGGGGACACAATGCTAATTTTGCTGATAGATTTCTGAAAGGGGGATTTACAATTGAATTAATGTGCGACACATTGCACAAACTTGCATTGAATTGTTTGCCGGCTTTACTAGCCTGAGGCTGGGTAAGACGAAACAAGCTGAATCAGGCATTACATACATATTCTAATTTGCCGCCAAGTCTATATTATAGCTTGATAAATGATTAAGGATGCAATGGAAGTTTGTAGTAATACAGTATGAAAGATAATTTATATTTGAGTGCCGGAGATGTTTCCATGTGATAATATCACTGCAAAAATGTTGCCATACAAGAATGGTGACTTTTTTTGTGGCGGTATTACCCCATGTAACCTGCAGGGCTCTAGCCCGCAACCCCCATACTTTTTTAAAGGTAGCGGGGGACACCCCTGCAACCCCACTCCAATTTACCCCATAGATTATCCTCATAAATAATGTTGCCTATGCCGTTTCCTGGCGACTATATGTATGGTGACATTATTTATGGGGATATTACCTGCTACCCCTGAGACTAGAGATGTGATGACTGAGGTGGTCTACAGGTTTGGACAACGTGCAGATAATGAGAGAGGAGTAAGCTGAAAATGTTCATAGTGTATTTAATAAGTTAATGCCCATATGATATTGAGCATCTTAATATTACGTCCTACCTGGCTCCTGGGCCGAGGTAAATGGCTCGATCATCGCAAAACAAAATAAGGCATATATTGCATGCTTCAGATTTAATTAACAGAGATCAGATCGGATGGAATCATCTGTTGAAGGGAATAGTCTGATATGCCCTGTGTGGCGCTGGCTATGGATATATATTATATATATTAACTATTCGTATCTAACTTAGTATTGTTAGCTAGGGAGGGTGAGCGGGGGAAGAGGGTTTAATTGTTATTTTTGTTATCCACAGGTTTGTATTTTGTATTTGTTGAATGCCGAAAGCCCGCAGGCATCAGGGCGCAGACATTAAGACAGACAGAGGACTACATTTAAAACAAGACGGGGAACGTCTGGCCTAGATCAAGTTGCTTGGGAATTTATTTAAATAAGTGTTTTCAGTTTCTTTTTGAAGGTCTGAAAATTGGTTTCTAATCTGAGCATGGTCGGCAGTTTATTCCATTTTAGGGATGCTTTGACTGGGAACGACCATCTCATTCCATTAACTTTCTTTGTACGGGTGATCTTAACTAAGTCTTGATTTTTATAACTCAGTGATCGTCCTGGTTTGGATATTTGCTCCTTTAGGTAGGTAGGGACGGTAGGTAGGGACGGAGCCATAGAGACAGTGATGGATGATTGAAACCGCTTTAAATGTGATACGATCGTCTACCGCCAACCAGTTTAAAGATTTGCGGTCTTCTGCAACGTGGTTATTTCTGGGTTTCTTTTTTATGGTTGGTATTTCAAGAGTCTGACATTATCCTAAGAGGGAGTGGGGTTTTCCTTTTTTTTCTGTTATTCACACAGCTAGTATTAATGAGAATTTGACCTGCTTAGTGATAGGAAGAATGTCCACTTCAAGTAGTGAAATGCGCTTTGTCTCCTGGAATGTGAAATGGATTAATAGCCCATTAAAGATTAAACAAATTCTTAATCATTTGAAGAGCCTAAAAGCTGGCATGGCCTTTTTGCAAGAGACCCATCCCTCAATTGATGAGACTGCTAAATTACAGAGAGGATGGGTAGGTCAGGTTTTCGGTTCCTCGTTTAACAGACGCTCAAGAGGCGTGACGATACTGATTCGTAAAAATCTGGCGGTTCAAGTGCTCCCTGAGCGGAAGGACAAAGAAGGCAGAATGGTCTCACTTTCAATGTGTATCCAAGGAGAGAAATTTACATTTTGCAGTATTTACGCACCAACTGTAGATGACAAATCCTTTTTTTAATGATTGGTCAATCATTGCAGGACCAGGACTGCAGTAACATAATACTAGGGGAGACTTTAATGAAGTGATCAAACCATTAATGGATAGAAGTAACAATAGCATTTTGAGAGCGTAGAATAATCAAGCGACTGCCTTGAAGGATCTGATTGCAGAGCATAACTTAATAGATACATGGCAATTGGAACACCCGTCTGATAGGGACTATAGCTTCTTGTCAAATGCCCATAAAACTTATTCACGGATAGACATGTTCCTGACCGCTGGTTCGGCTACTACTAATTGCACAGGAGGTGCAATTAAAAACATCCATTATTCAGATCATGCGCCTGTAGAGATGACTATGGCTCTGCAGTTTCTACTCGGAGGCGATCACTATGGAAGTTAAATACTTTAATTCTAGAGGAGGAGGAAATTGTTGACAAAATTGTCACGGAGGCTAATTATTTTATTGAAGAGAATTACATGGTGACATGAACCACAGAATGGTTTGGGAGGCCTTTAAATGCACTATGAGAGGCATCCTAATTGGTTTATCCAGCAAGAGCAATAGAGAACTATGAAGGTAAAGATTAAGAATTTGGAAAGGCAGATGATGCTAAATCAGGATGATGGAAATAAGAATGAGCTAAGGCAGATAAATGTGAGTATAATAAGTGTCCAAAAAAGCCAAGTATATGCTTTTTCGAGTTTGGTGCTCATTCTATGAAAATGGAGAAAATAATGCGACTGATGTCTGGCACACAGATTGAGGAAACAAGAAAAGGACAGGGCAATTCCATCGATTACAAAGACAGATGGCACCATTACGTTTGATCTGAGTGAAATAAAGTATTCCATAATTACTATAGAGTGCTATACTCTGAGGATGCAGTTGTTGTGGGAAAACTAGAGGTGTTTGGACAAAATCTGCTACTTCCAGGACTTTGCGACGCTGATAAAGCAACTCTAGAAGAGGATTTCTCAATAGAAGAACTAAAGAAACAAGTACCAAGCGTCGACTCCAATAAATGCCCAGGGCCAGATGGGATACCCATGGAATTTTACAGGATAATGCACAACTCAGTTTTTGAATTGCTGAGCGACATGTATGCGAATTCTAGGATTACTGGGATGCTACCGGGGACAACTCGACATGCTTCAGTTTCATTAAACATGAAAAAAGATAGGGACTAGACATCTCCTTCAAATTCCTGACCAATTAGTATGATCAACACGGACAATAAGATATTGGCAAAGACATTGGCGAAAAGACTGGAGGCAATATTACCTAGGCTGATTACACTCAGACCAGGCAGGATTTGTTAAAGGAAGGTATGCCATAACCAATATGAGGAAACTCCTTCAGACAATCACACAGGCGAATGAAACAGAGGACGACGTGGCAATCTTCTCATTGGATGCATAGAAGGCGTTTCATCAGGAGTTTTTTGTTTGAAGTAATGGGAAAGATGGGCTTTGGCAAATCTTTTTAAAGTTTGGTTAAGACTAAACCCGACCGTTGAAGTGTCTACAAATGGGGTTCAATCAGAATCATTTGGTCTAGAACAGGGAACTCGCCAGGGTTGCCCCTTATCACCCTTGCTCTTTATGATTGCGATAGAGCCACTGGCTGCCTGCGGCCATCAGACAGGACGAGAGAATTAAAGGAATTAGTTATGGCGGGATCACCCAAAAACAAATTGCTTGTACTATTTAGAGAGCTTGATGCCGACTCTGATGTCGAATTTAATGCACGGTCCAGTTATAAAACGAATTGATCTAAATCAGAGACAATGGGCCTCATTCCGAGTATGGCGCTAACCAATGGCGCTATTAACGCCTTGGTTGACGCCGTACCTGGACCGGCAGCGCCTTGGTGGATGGCGGAATCACCGCCCCATTCCAAGGTTGGCGGGGCGGTAATTCCCCATTCACCAAGGCTCTTCCCCATTCCCAAATGAGCCCCCATAGGGCTCAATGGGAATGGGGAAGATGCAAATAACGGTGACCGTTCATTACGGTCACCGTTATATGCTTGGAGGCCCCTTTGCGCCCTCGACTTTAACACCTGCTCAAAGCAGGCGTTAAGGGCGAGGGCGCAGAGGGAACTCGGAGTATGGCGGTAAGGGAATACCGCCACCGGTCTCGTTACCGGTGGCCGCTATCCCTTACCGCCATACTCGGAATGAGGCCCAATGCCTCTTTCAATTCATTGTGACAAAGATTTGATTGTGAATTTGGAATTTAAAAGGTGTCCTGAACGAATTCAATATTTGGGATCTGACTGACCAATAGGCTAGACAAGGCAATGGCAGAGAACATGAAGGAACTGCTATTGGGCTTAAAAATGGATCTAGAAAGGTGGAAACCTTTGAATCTCTCCTTATGGGGGAAGGTAAACGCATTAAAGATGAAATCGATACCCAAAATTACTTATGTGCTTGGCATACTGCCTTTATAAGTTGGGAGGAAAGTATGGTTGGAATTTGAAAACTTGTTGCAAAACCTCGTATGGGATGGTAAGCCTCCTCGCATGAAGCTATGGAAGCTTTAATTACCAGTGGACAGAGGTAGCCTGGGAGTTCCCCATTTCCAGGCCTACCACCTGGCTTTTACGGCCAGACACCTGGCGCCGCCATTGAAATCGGAGCCAGATGAATGGGCAAGGGCAGAGGCAAGCCTGAATGGGCCGTTGACACCAAAGGCAAGGTTGTCGACAAAATCAGTGTGGACTGAGAATACAGCACTAACTACTGAATTTATAAGGGCTTCATGGAAGAAACTCCTGACACTTCTAGGAGGGAATGCTCTGAAACACCTTGATTCTTCAACCTGGAACAACCCAGTCATCAAAGACTGGAAGAAAATGCTGTTTTGGCCAGAATGGTTTTTGGAGGTTGTTTAGTGGTTAGGCGACCTTGGCGAAGGGGGAAAATGACTCTCATTTGATCATTTGAAAAATACATGGCAGATTACAAACTGTACAGCTTGGGAATTTTGTAAATTAGAAAGGGCTATTGACAATATCTCAGAGGTAGGAGAGATTGATTTTGAAAATGTGATTGTTGAAGCAGAGATCGAAGGCCATCTGGCAAGTAAATATTACAAACTAATTGTATCATCTGCAACTAGTAATATAGGTTTGCTACAGGAATGGTCGGCGAGGTTTGCCTAGCGAGATGAAAGAGATACGGTGGGCGAGTGTGTGTAAGAATGTGGCTCTCTCACCTGTCAGCTTGGGAGGGAGGTGTTGAGGCAGGTTAAACTCTTAAATGGGGTCTATTGGACACCAGAGACCCTGCATAAACAAGGAATGACTGATGCGAATGAATGCTAGGGTTGCAGGCAACGAAGAGGAACTCTGGAACATATAATGTGAGAATGTGGTAAGGTGCAGAAGTTCTGGGAGAATTTATGTGCAGTATTTAACAGAGTGCTTAGGTTATCTCTTGATTGTGATTTTGAGGCATTGATTCTGGGTGATGATGAACTTGTTGACTGTGGCACAAAAGAAATGGCTGTTTAGAGATTCATTGATGGCAAAAAAGTTAATCCTAAAACATTGGAAATCAAGAATTTCTCCAAATGAAAATACATGGTTTGATGAAATGTTTAAACTGGTAGATATGGAGAGTGATTTATAACAGCCAGAAAAAAAGGAAACTATTTGAAAATATTTGGAGCAGGTTTCTTGATTTGTATTAGCTCTGTGATTCTGGTTCAATAAGAGCGGGGTTGTGGGAGGGTGGTCAATGCCGGCACTGTTGTAAATATTATAAATATGTGAATACATTTTTTTAAAACAATTGTTACTTTTTACAACATTATTTCTCACATGTAATATTACTTATTGGTTCATCAGACTGCTCTCAAATAATGGGATTTCCATCTCGCCACGACCTATGTATGTTAGAAATTATGGATTTGTACTCACTAATACACACAATCAATTTCCATCTCAAATGACGGGCTTACCGGCACAGACACTAGGATATATCAATCAATGCCACGCTCTGTTTCTGAACTTAGATTTCAACATTTGCCTTTTTTAGATAATGAATATTATGTAAATATCGTTTTACATCCAGCAGAGAGCTGTTCAACCTGAACATTTCTTTAACATGCAAATCTCTACGACCTTATGTTCAATAGTTACAAGAGAATAAATGATTCCATATGCAGATTTCACATGGTGCATTATTTTATGTAATGGGATGAATCACACTCTGAAATGGCACACCAGTTCCTGGCTGGTACAGCTAAATGGTTTCAGTTCCTCTTTGAGCTGTAGGGCCTAGGCATTTATGACTCCTGTGAATACCTTTTTCATGGTGTAAATTCTTTGAAGTTAGGCTGCTGGCAAGGCCATGTATTACTTCAGTCCGCCTCCCCCCCCTGAGTGATCCCAGGATCTGGCTGCCTCTTTTGTCAAACCTCCAGTCTCCAAAGGTGCAACTTTTCCTTCTCTTGGCTGAAGGTGGAATTAGATTAGAGAGGACCTATTTCTTGTATACTTAAAGCTTTTAGCCTAAGCTCAGAGACAGAGAGAAGTTGTGAATGAATACCATGTAATAACACTTATCATGTTTGTTTAACCCTAGCGTTAAAGCAAACCAGTGTTATTACGTGGCAAGACTTGCCTACCTCCTATGTATAAATGACAGAAGGATAATTGTTAAAAGTTATTCCTACAGCTGGGTCCCTAGCGATATGTATTTAGCCCTATGTGTAAGGAACCTCCTACAGAGTCGATACCAGCCCTGGTGTATGCTGGTGTGCCGCCTGCAAATGAGGTGTAGAGGTCCTGACCCTTTCCTCTCTCACTACTTTCCTAGATTCTAAAAGTAAGTGCACACATTGTGGGGCTCGGTATTGGTCTTTAATGGTAACACTTCCAGTCTGTGTGTCTTATCAAAAATGATACTATGATCACTGTGGTCAAAGAGTATTTAAAAAGCTAATTATCTGTTCAACTTGGAGTTGATTAGATAATTTCCTTGTACAAGCCCTCTTCATCTATGTATGAGGGGTATCGGAGTCTGGGTTATTCATCCAGTACTGCTTAAGTTAAAGTCAACCGGTTTCAGCAGGATTAGTTTGTAGCCGCTTTCTTCAGGATGAATACTTGTGATTGTGGTATTCTATGTGCGATCTTCAAATCTTTGAAGGTTAAGAGGATATCTTCGGGTGTCCAATGGGCTTATTGGATCAATTCCTCTGACCTATAAGGTAAAAAAGACAAGAAAGACAAATGGAACTGTCATCAGTCTTTTAGGGGCTTCTAACGTTTAGTTCCTACTATTCATATGTGGATTTATTTTTCCACATGCTGTGAGGGAAAGTAACTTCTTACCTGTATTTAATGCAGAACTCTCTATATGTTCCTGTTATGTGGTGAGCGATTCTTGGGCTCAGCTAGACTCCTGTGGTATATTCTTTACTGGAATCTGTGAATAAATTGATAATATATACTAATGTCCCATTTTCTTGTTCACTTGGGTTCTGCCCCAAGGGGTGGTGTACCACAACAATCCGTAACAGAGACACAGAGGCGCCAAATCTAAAGGGACCTTGTTGTCTTTCTACAGGATGAACTCCATCCGTAGAGGAACCGAGCCTGTTCATTCACGTTAACAAGATCAAACTGTGAAGACAGGTGAATAAGCGTATGGTGTCTTGTTTTGTTTATCCTTGTTTTGTTGTGGTACACCACCCCTTGGGGCAGAACCCAAGTGAAAATGAAAATGGGACATTAGTATATATTATCAATTTATTCACAGATTCCAGTAAAGAATATACCACAGGAGTCTAGCTGAGCCCAAGAATCGCTCACCACATAACAGGAACATATAGAGAGTTCTGCATTAAATACAGGTAAGAAGTTACTTTCCCTCACAGCATGTGGAAAAATAAATCCACATATGAATAGTAGGAACTAAACGTTAGAAGCCCCTAAAAGACTGATGACAGTTCCATTTGTCTTTCTTGTCTTTTTTACCTTATAGGTCCGAGGAATTGATCCAATAAGCCCATTGGACACCCGAAGATATCCTCTTAACCTTCAAAGATTTGAAGATCGCACATAGAATACCACAATCACAAGTATTCATCCTGAAGAAAGCGGCTACAAACTAATCCCGCTGAAACCGGTTGACTTTAACTGAAGCAGTACTGGATTGATAACCCAGACCCCGATACCCCTCATGCATAGATGAAAAGGGCTCGTACAAGGAAATTATCATAGCTATTAATGTCTAATCAACTCCAAGTTGAACAGATAATTAGCTTTTTAAATACTCTTTGACCACAGTGGTCATAGTATCATTTTTGATAAGACGCAAAGACTGGAGGTGGCACCATTAAAGACCAATACCGAGCCCCACAATGTGTGCACTTACTTTTAGAATCTAGGAAAGTAGTGAGAGAGGAAAGGGTCAGGACCTCTACACCTCATTTGCAGACGGCACACCGGCATACACCAGGGCTGGTATCGACTCTGTAGGAGGTTCCTTACACATAGGGCTAAATAAATATCACTAGGGACCCAGCTGTAGGAATAACTTTTAACAATTATCCTTCTGTCAATTGTGTTATAACGACTAGGGTACAGATGGGAGGTGACTACCTTTCGGCTCCATTTTGTTGTTACTCTACCTCCCATTTAGTAAAACGGATTGGTGTCCCCTTCATTGTGGACATGGGGGAGCTAATGAACTAATAAACAAGAGGAAAATGTCTCACCGAACAAAAAAGAGATATAGGGCTTGATTCATGGAAGTCTTTTATAATGGCGCAATCCGATAGGAAAATGTTCCATGAATCAGGCCCCAATGTGTAACTAGTGGACACTCACTGGTAGAAGAGAGGGTAGGCTCGGTCAAGAAATGTTTATATTCAACTTTTATTAATACAGATCACAGGTTTCCACACGTATTAGCCAAACTTTCATCCTATAATTTATACAAATCTCAGATGATTCGAAAAACATTCAAATTTGATATTGCACCAAAGTGAAATATTTGATCACAAAAAGACAAAAAAACTTTATTTTCAGTTTTGTAATTTTTCTGTGCAAAAAGGTTTCATAGTAAATACTATGATTCTACGTTAAAAGACAGAATAGGCTTCCCATATTTATCTTGTTTTTATATGGGTTATTACTGTAGTCCTCTCAAGTAGCTACTAAAGTGCTAAACAATTGTATGAATGCTAACAAAGTGCCCAATGTCAATTACAGGTATCTTGGGTAAGTAAGTATAGATCATATCACAAAATATCCTGTGGGTGGTAGTTTCAACGATTATAGCATCTAGTTACAAAGAACTGATATTCGCCTTCCTCAGGAAGAGCACAAAGGACGAATGTTAACTAATATACAATAGAACATATATGTAATTTTAGGAGAATATCCTGACTAGTTCATGTTCGTCAATATTCATATAACATCGCCCTAGATGAATTGGAATCAATCTTGTTCTGAAAAGTAAACAAAAAACAAAACAAAATAAAATTGCACTACATTAAAACCTGCCCACCCGAGCCCACAACACAATTCCAGTGGAAGGAGTTCAATATTCAGGTATTTGGAGAACAAAAAAATACCATTGTTTCTTCCATTGCGGATATGGTGGGTAATTACTTCATGCGCCAATCAAAAGTCAGATATTTTGCAATTTATCTGCAGAGGCACAAACAACAAAGAACTGGGATTGCAGCAATTCCTAATTCAAAAAAGTAGAATTCAAAAAATGCAAAATACCCTGCATTTGGCCAAAGGCGAACTCGTCTTTTTTGTGATCAAATGTTTGACTTTGGTGCAATATCAAATTGGAATGTTTTAAAAATAATCTAAGATTTGTATAAAATATCGGATGAATATGTGGCTAATTTCTATGGAACCTTGTGATATGTAATAATAAAAGTTGAATATAAATATTTCTTGACCCAGCCTACCCTCTCTTTTACCGTTGAGAGTCCACTAATTACACATTATATCTCTTTGTTGTTCCATGAGACATTTTCCTCTTGTTTATTACTACATCCTATGTAGGCTAGTCTAGCCACGTAATAACACTTATCATGTTCGCTTTACCCTTGATGCACAGTAAGAAATGCCATGCCACATTAAAAAAACCTATGCAGACTGGCACTAGTAATCCAAGTGCAGTCCGCATATGCTTTCTTAATGGGCAATGGCATTTCTTTACTTGGCATCAAGGATAAAGCAAACCTGAGGAATGGCACCTAAGTGACTAGACAGGCTTCCATTGGTGGCTCCAGTCTGGCAATATATTATAAGCATGTCATGGCATTGTTGTACTGGGCATAAAGGGTAAAATAAAACATAAGTGTGATTGTGGTACAATGGTCTATGTAGGTATAGCCAGTATGGATATACTTTCTGTGGCATGGCATTTGTTTACTTGCTGGGAGTCCTTATATGGTAGTACTGGCATATATTGGTTCAACTTGCATCGATATGTATTGGAGCAGCCAGCATGAACATGTTTTTATACTGGCATATGTTGCGGGCAAAGACAGCATAGAAATGTGTTGGGAAATGCTTTGGTGCACGGTTGGGTTTTTCCATGTTCTACCATAAAAAAACATTTGCAAACCGTGCAGCTTTCTACCCAATTTTTCCAAAAAGTGCTGTAAAATGCACTATTTTAACCTATTGTTTCAAAAATGTCCTCCAGGACAAGAAACCCTCTCAAGCACCCTTGTTTGGATTGGGCTCCCTCACTGTGCTCTGTTGTTCCTCCATAATTGGCACAAACATTAAGTCCCTCCAGTTAAAAAAAATTCACCAGCCGCCACTGAACATAAAATACTTGTGACTGTGTATGAAGTGTGTTTTAATGCGCACATAGGCCGGGGCCCTCCTCAATGCTGCCGTCACAAACCACATGCGGCTTTGCCATCTTATTAATATATTTATGCATATGATACAAAGGTTGGTCTGGAATACACCTTTCTTCAGTCGAGAAACATAACTTTGCTGTAGTTGATTTGCAGTCATAATAATAAACCAGATTTGGGTTCCTCCACAACCAAACTCAAGGGCAGATTTCTTGCATCTCCTGTTTGCGTCGTCATAAGGGGGCCCTCACCATTATTTTTGCCCTGGGACTCACCACACCATGTGACATTTCTGATGTCTGTATGTTTGGTGTACAGCTGGTTTTCAGTTCTGTAAAGGAAAATATACACAATGCAAAGCCCAAATTCATTTTTTGGGCCTCTCCTGTGACATGCTGTGCTTTTATCTCCGATTGGTCACTTCCCCTATTTTAATACATTTGCTGGATTCTTCCATGTAACACAATTCCTTTTTGTGCCTTGTCAAATAATGTTTGACATACACTTTTATTGTAGTTGTGCTGCGAACATCATACATTTTCTTTGCAATTGTTATTTTCTTTTCTCGCACTTAACCCCCCTTCCCCCTGGCTCTGTGTTCTCCCTCTGCACTTGCACGATCCGAATGCCCACAAGGCCTAGTAGGACCACCTCTATCCTGTTCATTATTTTATTCTATTGCCTTTGGCCCCTGTCCCCTCCCCTTGCCCTGTGGGTACTTTTGAAACACAAGTTCTTGCTGTATAAGCGCCTTACGAATGCACAATAAAATTAAAATAAAATTGTGCACAAGCTGCCGCTCACATGTTTGTTTTTAAACTGGCACTTGTTGCGTCCTTTTCTTTCACATAGATTTTCTTACAATGCAAAGAAGATGGAAACGATCTGAAGGGCCAGCAGTTCCTTGGAAACAACCTTTTATAACATCGTAACAAAAAAGTGGCTTCGTTATCGGCCACTAATGAAGTGTCCAGGGAAGCGTTCTTCAGGAGCAGTGTGAGCAAAGCAGTGTGCTAGCAGAATGGAACGACGCTCGTGCTCTTCCATTCGCCTCCATATTCCATTTGCTATGCTTTCCCGTTGTCCGTGTTTTTCAATGTTCCATTCTCGTTCATCTTCTATGTTCCATAATCTTCCACGTTCCAGCATTTATTTTTTGTCTTCCATGGTCTGTGTTCCATGCTTACCGTGCTGCATGATCTCCCACATGCATTGGTTTTCCATGTGCTTCCATCATGCAGGCTTTTCTGTGTTCGATTGGCGGCCATGCTTTTTCAGGCTCCATACTTTTCCTTCCATGTCGCAATGTCGCGTTTGATGGTATTTAGTTTTCTATTGCTTTCCATCGCCAATGGCCTATTATGGTTTATGCCGTTAAACTGGACATTCCACAGCAATGCCATTGCAGTGTCACTGGCCCTCCTGCAGTAATGTCACCTCAACCTGAGAGGTTAATGCCATTGAGCGCTGGTCACAGAATCGACCTCGAAAGCAGCCACAGAATCTAGCTCCTCTTTGAGTCCGTTTTAGCCCCTCTCTCTCTAAGATTCTGTTCCTGTTGCCTTAGACAAATATCACTCTGAGAATGCCGAAAAGCAGCTTCAACTTTGGGGACAAACGTCAGGTAAACTTGTGCTGGCGGCACACGCACCCAAAAGTTTGGTGACTGCCGCTAGAGCAGGTTTAGAGGGACCGCATTGCACATCCTCACGTGCTGCCTACACACAATGAGTGAGGGGTTTCCCAGTCATGCCATACCCATAACGTAAACATAGGCATGAATACATTGCTTCCTGTTTCCGAACCTTTACTGTGACCAGGTGACGTTATTCCTTCCCCCTCCGGTCCAGTCCCATTGTGGCATCATGCTGTCACTCAGCACATGAATTCACTCTCCTGGCTACAGACTGCTCGCCAGTTTGTAGAGCAAATCACATTCTGGTGCATTAATGGTTTACTCGGAGAGAGTAGGCCCTCAACGCGGGTCAAGGGTAGGGTGAGTTACCTTTTAAGGGCCTCATGTTGAACCCTATGGCAGCATATAAACTCCTGCTTTGGATTCTCTTAGGGGTCCTGTCTAGTTACATTGTTGGGTTAGAGTTCAGGGGCCCTCGTTCCTTCTCCTTGAATGGCAGAGTAAGCTCCAGTGTGTGTCCCTCTTGGAAGCACCTGGTTGTGTTTCCTCCAGTATCATTGGCGGGGTGTATGTTTGGAGCCATTCATCCAGCCTATTGGCCTCCGGTTACAGTGTTGTGCTGCACGTCAGTGGCTTTGTCCTTCCTTAAGGGACATTGGGTTGCTGGATTGTTTTTCAGGTTACCTCTGCCTGCTATGTTAGGCTGCAGCTCAGTGGCCCTTCCTCGAGGATAGTGAACCCGTGGTTTGGTTTCTTCTGGAATATACTTTCTTTGCAATTTTGAAGTCCATGCGGCTCTAGTGCCACCTGGTTGCACTCTTGGAGCCATCATCCATTACATTTTGCTTCACAGGCTCCCGGTTAGATATTTTTTCGGGGTATGCTCAGCTGCATTCTTGGGCTACAGTCGTGGTGTCATGGGCCTTCCTTATGGAGCAGTAAACATCCAGTTTGGTTACTTTAGAGGACCCTCTGATGGAATAATCTTGTGACCTCTGGTTTCTTGATGCAACACAGAGTCACTAAGCTGTCCATGCCATCAGAGTACTGCATGCAAGCAGAAGAGTAGAGTTAGATAGCACAAATATACTAGCCAATGGCTATTTATCATTTGGAGTCATTTGCATGTCTTGTTGTTGTGGCTCAGAACTGGAGGTGAACTTCCAGCCATTGCTACTAGGCGGCGTTGTGGAATGTGTGACTTGGCTCAAATGAACGTTCCTACTTTCACATTTCAAGTGAAATGTTTTTTTCAAACCTTTTTAAACCCACCATAACTTTCTTGGTGCTATGGAAACATGCCCAAATGCTCCAACCGCAAGGCTGTAGGGACTATACTATACTGCGCCGATGATCCCTAAAAAGGGTGAACCCAGGCATGTAGTTGTCCTGGCAGTCATGCAAATGTCTGTCTTGGGTTGATTAAGCTATGTATTAAGTAGCACTGCCCTCTCAGACAAAGACAATTTGCTGGAGAAAAATGTTTGCATTTGGGCTAATTTGCATACCCACAATGCCTTGATTTTGTGTCTCGGAAATGAAGGTGAACTTCCAGTGTTTGTTACTGGGTGGTGTATTGGAATGTGTGACTTGGCTCAAATGGACTTTCCTACATATATAATAAAAGGCCAGATGTACATCTGATGCGGTCATGCGAAGTACAGGCTGCCCGAACGCACAGAATGCTCTGCTAGAGGGAGCTGTTGCCTTAGGATACACAGTGGACCAATTTGCATAGCTTCGCCGGTTGTCACAGCTAGAGGGAGCTCTAGGCTTAGGATCTATAGTGGTCCTACTGTTGTAACGAAAACCTGCACTTTTGGGGGGTTGGGGGGGGTGGGTGTGTGTGTGTGTGTGTATTCTGCAGCAGAAATAATGTAGAATAATGGAAGAGTGATGCAATAAGTGAAACCTAAAAACACAGCTACAGAGGAACAACCCTTAAAAGGGGATTCTCGAACTTCACTTTTGTCAAGATTTGATTCTAGGGAAAATGGTTTGGATTTAGACCGGGAAACGTTCATGGGAGATGAGCTCTGCCTCCAGTTTACAATTGTAAATTAGAAACAAGCGTGAGCTTGGGGAATGTAGCTTGTCCTGATCCCACTACATGTCAAGCCGATCAATTCATCCATCACTGCACCATTCGTTACGTAGATTTATCTTAGAAAACACACGGTGGAAAGAAAAATGAGGAATGTCGAATATTAGAGAAACAAACATGTTATTGGTGCCTCAAAAGTTTGCCCATCTGCAGTAGTGTGGTACGGGTCTGGGACCTTCACTCCCACCGCAATGGGCAGTAAACGGTAGCTTTGGTTTCTCGCGCGGTGCCCTACTCTCGTCTCTAACCCTTTTCCTTATCTCATCCCACAGGTTAACATGGACCTCCATGCGGTTGGACCGCAACCTGCTGACCTTCATCTCGGGTCAGAATGTTGAGATGTTCGACATTGAGTTCCGCGAGCTGTACGCCGTATCTGAAGAGGTGAACCTCTACAAGGAGCTGAATGTTATAGATGCCCGGCCCAGTCCCCGTCCAGGTACAGGCCCCCGTGGCCAGCCTGAAGGCCTGAACTATGCCTCCACTGTGGCACGCAAGATGATCAGCCCAAAGTATGCGCTGGTGGTGGGAACTGGACTGGCCCCTGGTGAGATGATGCGCTGGGGTGGCCCAAAACGACCCCCGGCTGCCGAGAGTGAGGAGGGCGAGGGTGGCAGCGAGAGCCAGAAGCGCCTGGAAAAGTTCCTGGATGATCTAGTGACATTGAAGCAGGACAATTCGGAAATCCTGCCTGTGGAGCCCCATGCTAGCACTAGGGCCAAAATGGAGCCCCGTGCTAGCACTAGGGCCAAAATGGACATAGGAAAAGATCGGACGCCATTACCTGTCATTAACTGGGGTCCCGAGAACAAGCCAGCCAAAACAAGCAAACGGTTCGGTAGCATCTTTAGCCGAAGGAAACGTCCTCCCCTGATGTTGGATGGGTTTGAGATTGTGGACAAGAGCGAAATTGATGACATGAGCCGCAGCGTGGCCGGCAGCATCGTTGTACGGAGCAGTGAGAACATATCAGGTAAATCCTGGAAACAGTGCGCTGGGTGAGGTCTCGCTCGCACAAGGTCTGTATGTATACTAACACCAGGGGGTGCTCACACAACCACAACCTCCATGGTGAACACCAGAGGGGGCCTGCTGCCACACAACGTGTAGCAGGTTCTCTCTCTTTCTCTGTCTCTGTCTGTCTCTGTGTCTCTCTGTTCCTAGCCTGTCACAAAATCGAGTGCATCTAACTGCAGTATTACAGTAGGTACACCTAACCTGATGTCAGGAGACACGGTATATAACCGCAGAGTTACGGTCTTAAAGCAAGTACACAACTTAATATCTGAAGGCACTCTTGCTGTCGCACTGGTGACCCTTACTGTCCCATAGTCTGTATACCACATGTGACAGGCCGAATCTGTCTGTGTAAGTAATACTGATGTGTTTTTCCTATCACATGGTGTATCATCGCTGCAGCACTGCCACTACCACACAGTCATAGTGTCAAACCTGGAACACTGTCACTGTTAGGGTATAAGGACTACCCCAGATCCGTGAAACTGAAATCTGGCGGGATCTAGACTATCCATCGAAATTAGGTACACTGACTTGAAATCCAACGAAATGTATTCATTGAAAGCCATTTCTATCGAAATGCACTTTCATTGAATACATTTTTTTAAACATTTTGATTAGGATTAGGGTTAGGGTTGCGTTAGGGTTGGCGGGGTGCCCTTGTGGGTTGGGGGGGTGCTGAGGGGACCCCCACCCCAATAAATAATAAACACTAAAACGTTACATGAAGCTGGCCAGTGCCGAAATACTTTGAAGATTTCAGCACTGCACAGCTCCATGTAACGTTTTAATGGGAAAAATAATGCATCCTAATGCTATCTTTTACATTTAAAAGTAATATTCATCGAAACTTGTCCATTCCTATATTCGATGGACAAGTTTCTATGGATATGTACTTTTGAATGTAAACGAAAGCATTTCGATGCATTTGTTTTCGTTGCATTTATTTCGATGGGTATTGTTTTCAATGGTTTATTTTCGATGGAACGACCATAAACCAAATCTGGCCCACTGTGCTTTTATGTTTAATCCTTTGGGGGTGCTGCAAAAGCACCAATTTAAAATTACAGTCATTTGGTACAATTGGCATCACTCAACCTGTCTTCAATGGGCATGCATTTGGATGTTGATTCTTGGGTGTGTTCCCATTGAAGTGGCCAGTAAGCAGAAGGAAACTGGTAAGGAGCTTTGTCGCACCTCACTGCCATCAACCACTGACTGCCACAGTAACCTTGCAGGTCCCAGTGGATTGAGCCTGGCAATGATGCCATGGAGGCAGGATATGAACCTGGCAGTATGCAGCACTATGGTCTTTCCCTTCTGTAATGGCTTGGCAGGCGAAGAACGGTGGTCTGGAGGGTTGCCCAGAGCATTGCCAGTGGTTAAGATTAATTCTAAACCTTCCAGCCATCACCTCTTTGTTTTTGCTAGTATACAGCACTGTGCTATAAGATAGGAATTTCAACACTTGTCACACACAAAATCCTTCAACGTGGCGGGAGCTGGCCTGCTTCTACCTGACTAATGTAGGCCTTCATTCCTGTCAATATAAGGGGGAGGCTCACTTTTGCTTTCAGCCTCACTGACACTTGCGCCTCCACCCTGTCCTGAAAATGGGCATCAGCAACCTCTCCCAAACACATGCAGCAGGGTGATCGTCTAACGCACCTTATTGGGAGATAGGGGTAGGTGGGCACACAATAGACAGCTCAAATCTTCACTTATAGCTTGACCCGCCTCTTACCTGTCTCCAGACCCGGCTCTCCTGGGTTCAGGATCATCCTGGTGTACCTCGCTATGAAGGCGGTCAGGGTAGGGAAGATCACGTAGTTGGGATAGGATCCTTAAATACCCCTATGGAAAGAACACAAGGTTAGAGTGATTGTCGCACGAAAGGATAGGCTGACAAAGCTGGTGTACGGTTCTCTTTAGTTGTTAAAAGATCACGTATATACTTTTCCCGTAAACCAGTAGGTTTTGCAGAGTCTTTGTATAAAAGTGGCAAACACAAGACACTACAAATAACTTCAATTAGTCCTAGCATCTGCATATCTAAAAACTAAAACGCAAAAATAGAAAGTCATTTTCAATATTAAATAAATATGTCTTAAAAATAATATATACAAACTCTATATAGTGGACTGTTTTAAAACTATATATAGAATATTACTTCTAAGGGATCCAGACCAGAACTGTCGCAAGGTCTCTGGCTGCTGCTCTCTCGATGTTTCTCACTCTCTGTGCTCTCTGGTGATGCGTCTTGTGGCAGAAGACAGCAGGCCGCAGCAAGGGTGTGTGGGGACGCACAAAGTCTTTACATGGGCTGGTCTGCGTATGTCATATGCAGCCCAGCACTCCTAGGTAGCATGGGGAGCCCCACACAACTTACTCAGCTTGGGCCACATCTGTCAGGTAGAGCCCAGGGAGTCCTGGTGGGCCACCTGGCCGGGGATGGCACCTTTCTTAATATTCAGCCCCTGGAGGACTTAAACCACGTTGGGCACTCCCATCATGTGAGGAACGCTGTTAGAAAAATGTGTCCGGGGCCTGGTGGTGGTTCAATGCCAGTAAAGGGACCCTTACGTGTACAGGCAAGGGTGCCTTATCTTTATTTTATTTCCTGGTCCCCTGCGCATCAGGGATCCTTTCTTTAATCTCCTGACACAGGGGGGTTACACAGATGTCCTCATTTACACCATCAATCCACCAAGCACCCTTGGTATCCTAAAATAAAGTCCATCTCTTGCCCCAGGCAGGTCTGTCATCCAGACGGACATACGCCTCACCCAAAGCCAATCTTGACGACTCTTCAGAAGGGTAAGATTAACATTGATAAGCTCTTGCTTACCAACCTAGGGCACCCTGACCAAATCACCCACTTCTACATCTGTCATCGTGGCCCCTCTTCTGGTATCAGAGATGCCAACTACTCTTTCTTTTAGAACCCGCCTTTCTTCTCCTCATCTCAAAAAGGGGTTTGTCCCATGAGATTAGTGTGTATGTCTATGTGCCTTAACTGTCTCGCAGAGCACTTGTCTAGCCAAAGCCAGCTGAATGGCACCTTCACAAACATAGTCCTCTCCACGGGCCAATTGGATGCCCTGTTTTACTGTGCGGTCCTGTGATGCTATATTCCCAACTCCTGCAAAAATGCAGTCCTCTGGTGAAAAACGGAATGCAGTTGTCCATCATCAGACTACCTGGAACAACGCACGATCCAAAACTTTATGCATCAAATCAATACCTTTTTCTGTCAGTACAGACTCCATGGCAGACACCCCAACCCACCTAAAGTGTAGTCTACATTACAAGTAAACATCATAGGCCACCCTTCAACACATCAAATGGGCCTGTGATATCTAATGCCACTTTATTCCAAACCTCGTACGGGACCAGCGCAGGAAAACTGTGCTGTGTCCGCACCAGTTGGCTCTTGTCACTAATGGTACATGCGCAGCACATTCCTTCACAACCCAATCCACGTCGCATAGCTGGCCACCAATAAGACTCCTACAAATGTATTTTAGTGAGAGTCCTAGCTAAATTACCCTCCTGTGCTAACTCAATGAGCTAACTATTCAAAGAGATGGGAGGAACTAATCTGTCACATCTGGTCACACCCCACGATCTGTTAGCCAGTAAATCCCAAACAGCTGCATAGTCCCTGCCTTCCTGGGATTGGTCCACCCTGTCCCATCAGTCGCACAACCCTTGCGGATCCTCTTCAGCTATAGGTCCATATCCCTCTCAATCAGATATTCTCTTTTGTCCATCCGCGTTATAATACTTTGAATCGCACACCGTCCTCGACCTGCTCCCCGTGGGGAGATGTCGAGGGTTGTCACGACACAGTCTTCTGCCCTAGTACATAAACTAACACAAAGTTGTACCCCTGTAAATCTACCATCCTCTTGGAAACGCGTGGTTAAAAAGTGTTCAAAACCTTTGGTTGTCATGACATATGTGAGCAGACTATGGTTGGTTTAGTTCTGAATAGGATTAGAATTCCCCATAGAAAAGTACAAAAATGCTTGGACGCCCACCAGACTGCCAACACCAATCTCTGCACACCTCTTCTCTGGGTCCCGAAGTGTCCATGGAGAAAACCTTACTGGTCAGTACTCTCCATTTTGCCATTGGGCAAGCCCCACCCCACTCCAAGCTCACTGGCACCTACTGTGAGAACTGTTTCACCCCCGATATGGAAAAAGGACAGTGGCCCTCATTACGACCCTTGCGGAAATCGGAAAACGATGGCGGAAATGCAATACCGCCATCGAATAGCGCTCGGTGCGACTATGACCCGTCACCGCAAAGTACGAAGCCATTAGCGACACCGTAGTGAACGCCAACGCTAACTGCACCAAGCACGCGCGCGCGCGCCATGCCAAACCGCAAACACCACCATGGCGCAACGGTACGCCAATTCCGACCCTAGCGGACATGTACCTAACGCCATCAGGCATGGCGTAATGTACCATTCCGCCATGGTGAGAAGTACGGCATCGCGAATCAACCGTAAACGGCCCCACTGAGTGCCTGTACACCGCTCCCTGCCCACAAAGTACAACTCCCCGTAGGTGCAATGAAGCCACAATGCAACCATTGAAATGTACAAGTCACCCATGCATGGCAACGAACAAAAGAAACACAAGAGGGGCCAATGGGAGCTGCAGGGCACAGATGGCACGAACACAGAAGCCATCCCAATGGACATGACCACAGTCCCCCACCAAGAAACGCACGCAAACACAGGCACCTGTGACCAGTCATATTCCGAGAATCACATCATTCCACCAGTCCACCTGGCTGACCGGCATCTGTTAAACAAAACCCAATCCCCCGCCCCTGAGCATGACAACATTCAAACTGTCATATTGGCAGCCCCCATCCCTGACCTCACGGGCTTAGTAGGCAAACGCGCCCAGTACAGTACCACGCAACTAAACTCCGAAGCTGGAACCCAATGCAGATCTCCTCACAATACATCGCCCCCCAAATAGGCATATGCCACATCACTTGCAAAGAAAAACGCTACACGGGCCAAATCAGAATAGAAATTTAATGCACATCAAAGTCACCAAGCCCATACAGCCATCAGGCCATGAACTCCTAAACACCAATCACCATTGTGGGCTGCATCCGCAAGAAATGACCAGCCACTACTTGTGTGTCGTCCTGTTCCCTCATGGTACACAGAGCCACATTCACGTACGAAAAGGCAACATGGAAGCGCACAGAACCGCAGGGCCGTCCCAATGGGGAGGCACTAGTCCAGCCGAAAGGCCGAAATGTTGCTCCGAGCCACCAGTACAGCGTAAGGGCATGTGGGCCATTGGCGATCGTCCCATAAGATCGTAATGCTGCTCCACTGATTAACACGAAGCAGCAGGTGTCGGGAGTAAAACCCATCTGCAGGAGTGGCATACAGATGGCAGTGGCAAAAGGGGAGGAGATACCTGTCAACCAAAAGAAAAGAAAAAGAACAGAATGGCCATCAGAACTACATTCCAACAACTCACTTCAATGATCACACGAAATCCACAGCCATATGCATGCTAGCCCACTCCAAAGGATCATCACCACCCCAAAACCACTTGCGACTCCTAACCATCTATATCGAGGTGCAAACACCATCACAAACGAGTGTACCTGTGCATGCGTCTGTCAAAACAGAATCCATCAGATGGGAATGTTAATGTGCATGGACACAAGTGTCTGAGGGCGTGTCGAGACAGGGAGGGCTCAACAAGGCCAGATAGACGATGGTCCCACCATGGCAGCCCTGCATCACATAGCGTAGGTGAGGCGGATAGATCCCAAGAAGCCCTGTACATGGCAAACTCTGTATCAAATCACCTGCCCATGCATCCATTCATCATTCCCTCATCCCGGAATCAAAACGCCTGAATAATTACTCACATAACATTAGAAACATCCATTGAGTCTGTGCGTTATGCAGCCTGCAAAATCCACAGTGCCCCAGCCCGTAATTCCGGTGTTGTGAAGTAACATGTATCTGGGAACGGCCGGCCTCATCGCCCACGTAGCAATTGCGCATCCCAAACTATTCATATCAATCATTGCTCCCTCGCCATGGGCCCTGTCTCAAGGACATTGAACAACAGAACGTTATATTTGCAGTCAGACCTGTGGGCATCTCCTCGCCGCTAGCTGGAAACCGAAAGCGCCGCCCTTGGAATTCCACATTTGCAACATCACGCCGAAAAGGCATCTGTGGCCGTTTGAAATCACTAATTATTCCATCGAGTGCGGCTGTGTGTGAAAATGTCAACTGCCTTCACCCACAAATGGGACGCCCCGCCCGTCATTGCAACTCGGTAAAGTGATGCATGAGGGCCCACCGTTACTCGAGTACTACGTTCCACTGACCCTTCACAAGTCTGTTCGCGACTGCACAGATAGTATGTGCAACAATGGGACCACAGCAGAATGAACATGTCAACCAATGTTACACGGCCATCGGGTACAAATATATGATTGCAATAGCAAGATGCCATTCCCAGATTTGCAGCGTTGTGCGCGGGACGTGCTCGGCCAAAGGGGAGAGCAGCTTGCACAGGTGGAATTAATCACCACAGGTGGAGGCCATACAGCCTGAAAACACATAAATTGCACAGCCAGTCTCCTCCCACAACCACACCGAAATGCTACCGGCAGGACTCGCGATGTTGGCCCTGGGGGACATGATAGCACTGCAACTACTCCAACTCCAAGAAGAAGACGAACACCAACTGCAACCGGCCGCACGAAGGAGACGCAGGAGGAGGAGGAGGGCAAGGCAGGGCCAGCAAGGGCCGCCAGCACAGCCACTACCACCACGCAGGCAGCCCGCAATCCCACGCCTCCGAGCACATCCGTTCGACCTCACTGATGAGCAGATCCACACCCTCTACCGTCTGGACCGGGACACCATAGCCGCCATTGTGGACATGACACAGGCTGACCTTGTCAGCATGATAGATAGCCCAACCGCCATCCCACCCCTACTGAAGGTGGTGTCTGTACTCCACTTCCTGGCCACAGGCACCTACCAGCACACAGTCGGACAGTTGCATGGCATTTCTCAGCCACTGTTCTCACGGACACTATTGCAAGTGCTCGATGCCCTCCTGCAGCACGCAGACGACTACATCTCTCTACCACGCTCGGAGCAGGAAATTACCAACACAAAAGTGGGATTCCATGCACTTGCCGGCATACCGGGTTGCATTGGTGCCATCGACTGCACCCATGTGGAATTGGTCGTCCCACATGCAATGGAGGCCCAGTACCGCAACAGAAAACAATTTCATTCCCTGAATGTACAAATGGTGTGTGACTCCAACAGGATCATTACACATTGTTGTGCCCGATTCCCTGGATCAACCCATGATTCTATGGTCTTGAGGAACTCTACAATACCACGCTACATGGAGCGACACGCAGGGAACAGATCCTGGCTACTCGGTGAGTCTCATTACATGCATGATTATGTGGGGAATGTGATTTGGCAATGACCTGGCAGGAAGGGGGGGGGGGTGTGCGTACGTATCAATGGCATTCCACATCATAGGTTTCTCGTCCACATACAGGTGATGCTGGATATCCACTGAAGAGATGGCTCCTCACACCAGTCCGGAACCCACGGGACCAGCATGAGGAGGACTACAACCATGCCCACTCACGTACCCGTGTAGTCATTGAACAGGCATTCGGCCTACTGAAGACTCGTTTCCGCTGCCTCAGCAGGTCTGGCGGGGCACTCCTGTACCGCCATGAGAAGGTTGCAAAGATGGTGATGGCATGTGTCATGCTCCACAACATGTGCGTACGTAGAAATGTGCCCATGCCCCCTGACGCAGAACTGCAAGCACCTGATGATGGTCATGATGAGTGTGGGGATGTGGCAGCACCTCATGGAGTCTGCGAGGCACCGGAGGCCCGTGACATTCGTCAGCATCTCATTGATGTATGCTTCTAGCACTCACGCCTGGTGGCTGATACATGGACACGGGACTCGTGGCACTGTGCGTGTCTGGGACATGCACAATATGGACTGTACGCCTATGATGGCCTAGTACACAAAAATCAATGTCCACACATCTCATTGGTTGATCGTGCACTTTATATGGCATATGTGATGTCATGTTGAACACCCTATCGACCCGCCACCCAAGTGAGCCCAACACACCCCCTCCACCCTCCTACCTCCCCCCCGAACCCCAGTGTCCAAAGATGCTCATTGTCAGTGGGCTGTCGCTATTGCAAGCCCCCTCTGCGGGTATCAGGGGCACCCCTGCCTGTGGAGCGCAGGTTCCTTCCAGATCTACGTTGGGGGCTGCCCTGGACGGAACTTGCAACGGATGATGTGTCTGCCTGCTCACGTCCATGCATGTCCCTAAGGGTTTGCGAGAGCTCAGTGAGCACACGGCGCACTGCGGCAAGTTCGGCACATACGTCTTTGGACGTCGCATGCAGTTCCCCCCTCAGGCTCTCGGTGCTTCTCTCCATTTGGACTCTCAGGCTCTCGGTGCTACTCTCCATTTGTGCCCTTAGCGTCTCTGTGCCTCTCTCCATTTCTGCCCTAAGTGTCTCAGTTGATGTTTCTATGTCTGCCTTAGTGCCCCCACATTCATCGGCATGGTCCTTGAGGAGCGTGGCCATTTGCTGCTGTTGCACGATTAACTTGTCGAGGGACTGTTGCCTCTGCTGGGCCATGCCCATTTGCGGGGGTGTCACAGAGGGGCTGTTGTCCTCATGTTGCCTTGCCACAGGGCTTGTGGGGGATGGCCAGTCGTTGTCTTGTGGGTGCCCCTGCGTGGTATCCTCATGTTGTACGGGATGGGACAGACAGGGGGATTGGGACAGGTCATGGATGGATCTGACTTCGACATCCCCGTTTTCTGTGTCGGAGCATGCTGCCATCAATGGGGTGTCACCTATGGTGCTGCTGCCACCAGAGGCAGTGCCTTCTGTGGCATCCATTGGGGGGACCTGTGGTGGTGGTGTTGTGGGCATGCTGGCTGCTGGGGTGCCTGTTGATGTTCCCTCCTCTGTGCTGCCACCTGATTTGTGCTGCTGCCGTGTCTTGATGCGTGCAGCTGAGGTGGAGGGTCTCTGGCCGTTGGTCTTGGCCCTCTTTGCAGGTGTGCTGGTAGGGGTGTCCTGTAGCTCGTCGTTTGGATCGGACCCTGTGGTGGAGTAAAGGAGGGCGAGGGTTAATGATGGGTCTGTGGGAATTGGAATGGCATTGTATCACATGCTCTGGGGTGGTACCTGAGGGTGATTTGGGTCGGGTCCTTGGAGGTGCTTTGATTTGTGTGTGGAGTGAGGGTGCAGTTGTTTGGCAGCCTGCAGTTAGGGTGTGCCTGCTGCACGTGTAGTGCGTGTATTAGGGGTTTTTAATTATTTATGTATTTATTGTGGGTTTTAACGTGCGCTATCAGGCCGATGTGTGTGGCCGTTCTCCTGGACATGTGTTTCTGTTGCACTATGTGGACGCATGGTACTTCACATGGATGGACTGTGTGGATTTGGCATTGTTTTATCTGGTACACCTACCTGAATCTTCGGATGTCTGCACTCCTTTCTCCATCCCTCCGACTCCCTCTATGCTCTCCATTCCGATGGTGGAGGCACAGATTTCTTCCCAGGGGGTCAACTTGATGGGTGATTCAGGACCTCCCCCGGTGGCTGTGGCAATGTTGCGGTTGGCAGAGAGTATGCTGCGGACGCGTATCCGCAGGTCGTCCCATCGCTTGCGGCATTGCTGTGGGGTGCGGGGTGCGGTCCCCACCGCACTTACCCGCTGTGCCACCAGAGCCCATATGGTCTTCTTGTTTGCAAGTGCCGTTCTGGTCATTTGCGTGGAGAAGACGACGGCAGCATTCTCCTGGAGGGTCTCTGTTAGCACGGTGAGTTCCTCGCGGGAGAAGTGGACCTGCCGCTTGCGGTCGCACGCTTTCTTCGCTACTTTTCCCATTTGTCTTGGTTTCGCTAGGGTGGGTGACGGGTTGGGGTGTGTTTCAGGGTAGTGATTTTGGTGGTTGTGTGGTTTTAGTGGTTTTATAGGTGTACGCCGGGATGTTTCCCGTTCCGGGCCCATGTTTTAACTTCCGTTTCCGTATATTTCCGGTCACCGTACTTTCCGGTAGGCGCACACTGCGGTGACCGCTAAGAGGGGTGGCGGTATTGCACCTAGGGCGCCGTACGGCGGCGGTGTGGGCCGTTTTGGGGTCATTTCCGCCATCGCGGACTTTGCACTTCCGCCGTGGCGTGGTGCTCGTGCCCGATGGGTCGGAATGGGCCGCACTTTGCTCCTTCGTGCAATGGCGGAAACGCTATTTACGCTGTGGCGCTCCGGTCAGTCGCTTTCCGCAAGGGTCGTAATGAGGGCCAGTGTCTGGTCTAGATCCCGTTTAAATTCTTCAAGCTCAGTGTGGCATTGCTGGGAGCATGCAAGCAGCACAAGCATCCTAAGCAGCTCCTTTATTTGCATGCGCTGCTCGTGTAAGAGGGAATACGTGGGAATGAACCAAGCTGCTCCTTGGATATAGAGGAGGGGGCTTGTAACACAACTCTAACCAGACCTTCACGGGCCTGATGCCCTCGCAGCCAATCGTTTACCCAAGGTATGTTCCACTTTGGACCTTGATCTGACATTAAGGTATCTTAATGGTCCAGCCTTTACTTTGCAACACACACGTCAGTGCCATCCTGTCCTTGCTCAGTCTTTCCCCACAACAAAATTTCATCTTGAAAAGAACTTGCACCCGGCAAACCACCAAACAATTGCATGAGGTGTTGAAACACAACAGATGCAGACCTTCAGCATCTTCGATGGGGTCCTCTCCCTCCACCACCCCGTGACGAGACCTAGGATTGTAATTGCCCTGTGCTGTCTGGCCAGGCAATCTGTGTACATTCTGTCGCAATGACTCTTAACATTACACTGTCTGCTCTCGGCATTAATAGCCAGGCACTCTTTGGTGCCTGTGTTGTGCCTGGACCAGCCACACTTGCTAGATAGCTCCTTGGTCGTGGGTGGCTGCGTGTGTTCTTGAAACCACTGGTAAACTTAGACTCCCCCTTGGCTCTGATGCCGTGTGGCTTATTGACTTCTCTCCTGTGAACCTCTCCACCCTCCTCCCTGGCCATGCGCGGATCACCATTGATGACCCTCGCAGAGGACTCTTCTGTTGCCCTAGCCGTGTCAAGAGCCTTGTCGATGGTAGGATGTTTTTCCACAGGGATTCTGTCATTTTTGTATTGCATGTCCTCGCCATGGCTTGGACCCTGATGCACTCCTCAATAGCCCTGGTGAATTTACATAATACAAGCAGTGTCCTCAAAGCAGTAACACATGGATCAGTAGATTCACCTGCTCTTTGTGTGCATGAGAAGAAGAGGTAGCGCTGGAGCACCACATTAGGTTTCTTGCCAAAATGTTTCGCCAACTTTGAACAGTTTCCTGCCAACACACCACTCCTCCCCCTCCATGAGATACCCACATCCTCTCCTCTCATATGCCCGATTACCCTTACTACCAATGCAATTTAAGGATGCTCCTTGCTTCTGATCGTCGGAATTCCTGGTCCCAACAGAAATTCTAAACAATACTTTCATTGAGTCAATCCATCAATCCTAAGCAATGGAGGGCTCGCAAGGAGCTGGACTGGTGCTGGTTACCTCCATGTTGATAACACACAGTCCTATCCCATGATGCAGTTCCAACCGCTGCATGTGCCCACGCAAGTGTGGTACTGTCTCAAAGTTTCTTCAGACCGTGTAGTCTAAGAGCTCTTCCTATATTGTCAATCACCAGATATGTGGCGTAACAGTGCCATGGATAGTTGAGGAAATGTTCCTTTTGACCCATAGATGGTGCTTAACTCGGCTGTAATGTTACATTAACGTGCGAGGCTGGCGTGCCGGCTTCTCGCACTGTAACATAGCCCGCGATCTAATGTGACCTGGTAGCGTAGCACCTGCATTTTCTTAGTCTGGGGCTAAGCATGAAGCAGGAGCAGCATATGAACAGTGCAAACGCCAGCACACTCTATCTAGCCCTGGGGCTCACTGATGTTGGCTGTTCCACCCACTGGGAAACTGCACCAGCCCAGATGCTGCAGTGACCCCAGTGCAACGGGACACAAAAGGAACAGCCCGGAAAACAAGCTTACCGGCCCCTCCTGTGTGCAGGGCCTTCAGGCTCCTTCTGGCTTGTGGCACTGTGTGCAGGGTTATCCCATTGCTTTTTCGAATGTGGGTCTCTGAGAATGACTATCGGCACCTTAGGTCTGCTGAAGAACCCCACCAGCCCATGTGTGGTCATGATTCAGGCGGGCCGGGCACCAGGAGCTCACTTGGCGCTCATGCGAATAGTCATGTGCACAGTACTCCAAAGACCACACTAAGTCCCTCGAGTGCTCTGGGACTCCCCCCCTCCTTTTGGCGCATGAGGCTCCACAAATTGGTCCTTCTCTTCAGGATGGAGACCTGCACACAGCACATGCTTTGCTCTTTATTTATTGGATATTTGTAAGGCCCCTGTACAACAAATGGCGTTTCAACGCGCTACAAGGCAAGACGGGGGAAGGTGGGACAATGGAGAAAGATAACGGTCCTACTAGGTCTTGTGACATTCGGACAGTGCAAGTGCATTAACAAGAAGTGCAAGGGGGAGGCATTCTGCGCGAATGCGAAGTGCGGAGGGAAGAGCAGGGTAAAAGAGGAGAGAGTGCAAGTGAAAGGGGGTGCCTGCAGGGGCTAGGTGAGTGCTAAGAGGAGGCCAGGTGGGCAACTGCCAGGGAATGCATGGGATGAGAGTCCACATGCTAAGTGTACCACTCTGGGGGAACCAGGCAGCAGTCACTGTGGCAGAGACTGCAACATTGAGCCAGTAATTAACTGGTCATTGACGCTGGAACCGCCATGCCCTGTGTGAAGAGAAGGGGGAGTGGAAAGAAGAAACCGCATAGAGCTGTGCTCATTCTGTTTGTTAAAATGATAGCTGCTGTGGAAGTGGAAGGGCACACAGAGGTGCACTTTGCCATTTGGACAGTACAGGGCAACTTAACATGGATGAATTGCATCAGCTGAGTATGGAAACATACCTAAGCATTTTATATAAATATATATGTATGAGAGAGGGAGAGAGAGGGGGAGAATCAACGAGAACTGAGAATCAGAGTTTTAAGTCTTTTACTGGTTATCAACTAGACCCTTTGTAGCCGTTGGCGAATTCTTACATATGTTAGACCTGCATCCTTGCAGCCCAGAGGTAGAGGTAGGATGGACAAGAGGCACCCCACATTTCCTCATTTTGCCATGTTTGCTTTAAGCATGACTTGAAACAAGAAGCATTTTCCCCAATGCCAGGCCTTGGTGCGGACGTTATAAACCCAGGTTTTACTTGGACATGGCCACCTGTGTTCAATGAGCCATGATCCAAATGAGAAGCATTTTTGGATCCTTTGAGCAGGCTAGCTAGCTAATTACAGGATTTCATACCGCCCCTCCGTATATTGTGCCTATCGCACTAATTTACAAACTGCAACAGGAAATCTGTGTTTAAATCCTACCAAACTGGCTTGAGCTCTCCTATAATAATAGTGTTTCTCCAGAAACACACCTATGAGTGCAACTGATAGCTGTAAACTAGAGACCAGAGTTCTAATGTTTGTTTCCCCCAGGATATGGATAGTACGAATGGAACGTCCACACCAACACTTAATTTTAATTTGAAATGAGCAACTTGCAATACTCCGAGCCTACCATTTAGATGGCAGAGTATGCATAACATGTGACCCTAAACAAAAACAAGCTCAAGAAAGACTACTGGGTAAGCTGCCCAGTAATAGTCTATCTTCCTAATGCCTTACTACAGTAACGTTCTGATGTGTGGTGTTTAACAGCATACAGTGAGTGCAACAACCTATGTAATCCCCTCCAGCAGGATTCTGTGGTAAACACACCACAGCAACTGCACTCACCCTTGTCTCAGACACGAATCACTTGCCTCCATCTCTCCCATGCTATCATTGAGTGAGATTTAGGTGAGAATTGAGAAATGACTGGAGGGGGTTACATTCATTGTGGCAGTCAAGGTACTCACTCCAGGTATGCAGTTAAACACCATATATATGTGTGTTCTTTAGTGTACTGATGGTTGGCTTTTGGTGTCAGCAAATGTTTTAAGAATATTGTTACCTTGTAGGGGTCAGGTAAGGTTCGCAGAGACCAGCGAAAGGCAAGAAGCCGGTGAGAGGGGCTACTCCTGTAATGGTGTGAGGAGCAAAACGGTCCATTTGGAGTGAAATGGGCTATTCCTTGGGAGTAGTGGATGGGAATGGGGAGGCGAGGGAGGTGCGGGGTGGTTGTAGGTGGGTAGAAAGGGAAAAACACATCAGAATTCAGTCAATGTGGCTCCGACCTTCATGATTTTGGAGGAGAAGTAAAGGGAAAATGCATCATAGAGAAAGAGGCTGAGGTGGAGTGGGCGCAGTGGTGGTGAGAGTTGGGTAGTTTACAATGCTATCAGCAAAGCGAAGTGATGAAGCCAGCATAATAAATTGATTTGGCAGAATCCGGATACATTCCTTGTAGGGGACAGAAATCGGGGCGGCAAGGCCTTTAGCAAAGATAAGAGGTGCATGGCAGTTCAGTTGTCAGGCCAAAGGTGAGCCAGGGTTGCATTTGGGCTAAGCGTGAAGTGAAGGATCATGCATGGTAGTTGTGTTCCAAGTGGGAGGCTGGTTGAAAATGGCTTTGGGAGGGGGCAAGATAATGAAGAGGCCCTAACCACCTAGAGATGAGGAGACAGGCAGTCGAATGATAATTTGTTTGGTGAGGTGGAGGCAAGAGGAGTGGGTGGAAGAGCACAGAGATGGGAAAGTGTAGGAGGTAGTGATCTTAGTGAGTTGCTTCATTGGAACTGACAAGGTGGCTAATGGATGCCTAGAGACAAATAAAGAGTTTCTGCAAGAATAAGTATGGACGCTGGGCAGAGGCACCCAGGCAGTGGTCTGTTGGGGGAGGAATCATGCTGAAGGCGATGTTCCCTAAACAGGTTGGATAGGTCCAGCGTCACAGTGAAAAGAGTAAGAATATCAGCCGATGATGGATAATGTTAATGTTAGTGCGCGGTACAAATGTCCTTTAACATTATCACCACCAAAGTGGTCCCCTGGCGGCTCTGAAAAAGGGGAGGAGAGGGGTGGGTTAGTGGGAATAAGCTGGAAAAGTGCAAGAGAGCAGTGATGTGCTGTTAGCAGCCTCATCCCCGTGGGTCCGTTGGCTGGGCTTGCAGTGTTTTATGGTCCGTAGTCGTCGTGTGCTGTTGTGCAAGTCTATGTGTGGTTTGTTTTGTTGTTGCATTGTTGTGAAGTTTGTGCGGATTGCTGCGTTTTAGGCTTGTGGTTGTGTTTGGTTATAGCTTGAGAGGTGTATGCGGAGGGATGAATTGTTAGTTGGTTGGTTAGTTGGCATTGCTGTCCTTGCAATTGTGGGATTCCATCTGGGTACGGTACATGCTAACAGTCACATTTCTTTCTAGATGCCGCGCTAGCTAAAGTTCAGAATTCCATACTAGTGTGGCACATGCTAACAGTCAGATTTCTATCTAGATTCGACGCAAGCTAGGTTCATAATTCTAAGTGTGGTGCATGCTAAGAGTCACATTTCTATCTAGGTGCGACGCAAGCTTAAGTTCAGAATTCCATATTAGTGTGGCACAAGCTAACAGTCACCTTTCTATCTAGATGCGACGCAAATTAGGTTCAGGATTCTAAGTCTGGTGCCTGCTAAGAATCACATATGCTTGCAATCACATTTCTCTCTAGATGTGACGCGGGCTAAGCTTGAGAATTCCATCTAGGTGTGGCATATGCTAACAATCAAATTTCTGAAATTCCATCTAGGTGTGGCACATGCTAAGAGTCACATTTCTATCTAGGTGCGATGCAAGCTTAAGTTCAGAATTCCATATTAGTGTGGCACAAGCTAACAGTCACCTTTCTATCTAGATGCGACGCAAATTAGGTTCAGGATTCTAAGTCTGGTGCCTGCTAAGAATCACATATGCTTGCAATCACATTTCTCTCTAGATGTGACGCGGGCTAAGCTTGAGAATTCCATCTAGGTGTGGCATATGCTAACAATCAAATTTCTGAAATTCCATCTAGGTGTGGCACATGCTAAGAGTCACATTTCTATCTAGGTGCGATGCAAGCTTAAGTTCAGAATTCCATATTAGTGTGGCACAAGCTAACAGTCACCTTTCTATCTAGATGCGACGCAAATTAGGTTCAGGATTCTAAGTCTGGTGCCTGCTAAGAATCACATATGCTTGCAATCACATTTCTCTCTAGATGTGACGCGGGCTAAGCTTGAGAATTCCATCTAGGTGTGGCATATGCTAACAATCAAATTTCTGAAATTCCATCTAGGTGTGGCACATGCTAACAATCACATTTCTGAAATTCCATCTAGGTGTGGCACATGCTAAGAGTCACATTTCTATCTAGGTGCGATGCAAGCTTAAGTTCAGAATTCCATATTAGTGTGGCACAAGCTAACAGTCACCTTTCTATCTAGATGCGACGCAAATTAGGTTCAGGATTCTAAGTCTGGTGCCTGCTAAGAATCACATATGCTTGCAATCACATTTCTCTCTAGATGTGACGCGGGCTAAGCTTGAGAATTCCATCTAGGTGTGGCATATGCTAACAATCAAATTTCTGAAATTCCATCTAGGTGTGGCACATGCTAACAATAACATTTCTGAAATTCCATCTAAGTGTGGCACATGCTAGCAATCACATTTCTCTCTAGATGTGACGCGGGCTAAGCTTGAGAATTCCATCTGGGTGTGGCATATGCTGACAATTATATTTCTGTCTAGATTTGGCACAGACTAAACTTGAGAATTCATCTAGGTGTGGCACATGCTAACAATCAAATTTCTGAAATTCCATCTAGGTGTGGCACATGCTAACAATCAAATTTCTGAAATTCCATCTAGGTGTGGCACATGCTAACAATCACATTTCTGAAATTCCATCTAGGTGTGGCACATGCTAACAATCACATTTCTGAAATTCCATCTAGGTGAGGCACATGCTAACAATCACATTTCTGAAATTCCATCTAGGTGTGGCACATGCTAACAATCACATTTCTCTCTAGATGTGATGCGGGCTAAGCTTGAGAATTCCAACTAGGTGTGGCCTATGCTGACAATCACATTTCTGTCTACATTTGGTGCAGACTAAACTTGAGAATTCCATCTAAGTGTGGCACATGCTAATAGTTACATTTTTGTCTGGATTTGGCGCAGACTAAACTTGAGAAATTCCATCTAGGTGTGGCACATGCTAACAGTCACAATTCTGTCTGGATTTGGCGCAGACTAAACTTGAGAAATTCCATCTAAGTGTGGTTTATGCTAGCAATCACATTTCTGTCTAGATTTGGTGCATGCTAATCTTTGTGATTTTCTCGGGTTATGGTACTAGTTAACATTATACTGCAGGCTGTGTTTGTTGTCCAGCCATGAATAGGTTTAGGCTGGTGGTCACATATCTCTCTAATAATGCATGGTGTAGGTCTGTAGCAGTCTAGGCCATTGAAAGGTAAGTTAGAGTGGCAGGAGCTTACAGTTTTGTCGGTGTCTGGTGGCTTCATTGGCTTCCCCTGCTGACACCTGCAGACACATCTTGGAACCGGCAGTGTCGGAGCCGCCCTTGGCCTTGGGCCCTTAGCCACAGGGGCTGCCGGGCAGAGGGCTGCCCTGGGAGTGTTCGTGATATGTGGCCTGTGGACCAATAAGGGTGTGAGGGGAGGGTTGGGAGGTGGGATTGGGCTGCAGAGGGAGGGGGAAGGAAGAAGGAGATTTGAGCACTGTGTGCGCGGGATAAACACCATTTTAAACACTTTTCACAGTGTTTTAGGTAGTTAGGGGGGCATCTGGGCCAGGGCTCTGGGGGGAACTCACCTTGCCCAGCTTCCTGCAAGTGATGGTGTGAGCGAGGATGCCACGCTCCGGTAGTTTGTTTTCTATTGGCCCGTGGACCAATCAGGGTGCCAGGGAAGGGTTGGGAGGCAGGATTGGGCTACGGAGGGAGGGGAAGGAGGAAGGGGACTCGAGCACCGTGTGCGTTGGATAAACGCCATTTTAAACACTTATTTAGGTAGTTAGGGGGGCATCTGGGCCAGGGCTCTGGGGGGAGCTCACCTTGCCTAGCCCAGAACTGAGAGTGGTAGTTCGGAGATGCTGAGTGGCTATAGCTCAGAGGATGTAGGAAGAATGTCAGGGATGGAAGGTGGCGGTGGGGTGAGCTTATTATTCACCTTTTTTACCCAGACTATGCAACTATTTTACATTCCACTAGAGGGCATAAGGAGTGGCCATCTTATGAATCTGCACTGGTCACCTGGCTACCCTCTGATCTCGGGGCCCAGGTCCCCTCCCCTGCCATTTGCACTCTTGCACTGCCTCCCTGGCAACCCCTGCACTTGGGGACTGTTTTCTGTATCCCTACAGTCCCCTACCAGCACTTCACACCTGATGTCTGCATTTACCCTTGCACTTGCTACCAGTTGGCTGCAATTTTTACTTACTGCTTTTATTTATTCTATTGATTTTACTGTCCATCCCATGTACCGCACTGCCGCCTCCCCCCTTAACCCCTGCACTTTTCCCCTTCCCCCTTCACCTGCACTTGTATGATCTCAATGTCACCTGGCCTAGTAAGATCATTGTCTCGATCTTCCCTCTGTTCCTCCTCTCCTTCCTGGCCGCCCCTTGAAACACTTGTGTATAGGGCTTTATAAATGCCATATCGTATCATATATCATGGGACTCATGTTTCTGTTATTGCTACTATAGATGGTTAAGGGTGAATGAGAGTGGTGAGGGAAGGGGTTTGTGGCAGATTGTTTGGGCATTCTGATTCCTAGATGGAGACAATAACACGATGGGAAGAGGTCAGAGCACTTTTCCAAGGTGAGAGGGGCAGATGAGGTTGGAGATGGTATGGTGTTAGTGGCACTATTTAGTGAGTGGTAGAAATCATGAGGATGGGATTAGAGAAGTCAAAGGGTGTGTTTGGGAGTCTTCTTGGTATCACAGGATTAAGGGTAGTGGATTGAGATCTGAAGTAAAGCAATGAGGAGTGTTGCAAGGTGAGGGTAGGTCAGATGTATAGAACAGGCAGGGATAGAATAAATCAGTCGGCTCAATTCACTTGCAACAGTTAGCTGTTCTTGTTGTGTTGACCGTTGAAAGGAAATAGTTCCTCACCTAGATTCGACTATTATTCGTTTCGTGTTTTTAGGCAACTTTTAAAATTAGCTTTTTATAAATTGTGTTTTAATGTTGCTTAACTGTAATTGTAATATTAAGCTGTTTCTGTGCCCAGACGCCGCCCTTCTGCGCCTATGAGACTGCGTTGCTTTGTTCCCTAAGAACACGGATAAGACTACGAACTACATTTCTCATCAGGATTGTAGTTCGTGAGTGTATTTAGGAACTAATCGGGCGCATTCAGTGCCAGCGCGTCGGGGCTAGCACATCTGCGCACGAGGCACCTGCGCTGACAAACTCGGTGGCTGTTCTGATTAGGGTAGTCTCTCTGTGAAGTGCATTACTGCTGGTAGGAGAGCCACCATGTTTGCTCCTCTAGAAGCGTTTCTTCAAGAACAAAAAGCTCGTAGAGAATCCATTATCAAGAAGTATTGTCTGTATGATACAGAAAACACTTCTTCACAGACAGCACCTAATGAGATTCCAGAAGTCATCACTAACGTTTTGTTGGTTCGGAGTACTCTTCCTCAGAATGCTTGTGTTACGCCACAACACGAGCAGATTCGATAATATTTGTGTAATATGGTTATTCAGGGGACTGCTGGCACAGATTTCATCGTGCCTTCTCCAAAACCTAGGGATATCACTTATGTCTCAGATGTGGCTGCTACAGGACACACAAGCCTCTAATCTCTTCTAGAGACCCCCCTATAGAAAATCAAAGTGATTCCCTCAAAATCTCTTTGCTGAACACCCGGTCATTGGATAAGCATGCTCTGGAGGTACGAGATTATATTATGGATCAAGATGTAGATATTATGTGCCTCACTGAGACGGTATGCAGTAATAAAATTGTGGCAAAACTGTCGCCTTTACAAAAAAATCGCTGCAAAAATGCTGTGGTTTGACCCGGTAAAGGTGTACCCCATTATACCATTTAAGGAGAGCAGGGGTTGTCGGGATGTCCCCCACTCCTCTTAAATGGTATAATGGGTCTGGGGGTTGTGGGGGTGTCCCCACCATCCTTTACATGGATTGCGGCGGTAAAACCACAGCCTTTTTGCCGACGTGGCTCAGTCGAGTGGCCCTAGTATTGATTTAGCTACAGTCAAGGCCTTTAAATTCTTTGGACAAAAACCGAGAATGTGGAAAGGGAGGAGGGGTTTCCATTTTAGTTGAAAAAAAAAAGTTGAATTATTTTAGGTCATCTATTTCATGTAGTGGCTGTGAGACCATTCTACTAAAAACCACCCCAACACCAAGCAATTGTCTGAATATTGTTCTCATATACCTCCCACTGTGAGATATGCCGGGCTTCTATGAGGATCTCTCAGGCATTTTGTCCTTGCTAAATAAATCTAACGGCTCCATCATGGTGCTGGGAGATTTAACAGATGATTTGGGAACCCCCAGGACCTTGAGGCTATCGAACTCCAGCAACGCTGTACAAACATGCTTTTTATATTCATAAGAAGGAACCTACTCCCAATATGTGCAATATATTGGACTGGGTTGCTACTAAAGATCTTGGGTTAAGCCCTTTGGATACAGTGTCTTGCATTTGGTCTGACCACTTCTTATAACCGTCCATTTTACATTACCACTTCTGGTGGCTAACGGGATACATTTTCTAAAATCAAATTATTAGTAGGAAATTTCATAACATTCTGAGCAATGACTTGAAGAATTGCATGGATGAAATTATGAATAATACCTCAGAAGAGGACAGTTCACAGGCGCTGGTAGTTGAGTATGAGAAAACCTTTATCAAGCTCCTGAAGCAGGTGGCACCGCTGAAGTCGAAGAATTTTAGAGAAAGGATTAATGGCCAGAAATGGTTGACACCAGAGCAGAGCGAATTTGGAAGACGGAGCGGACACCAGAGAATAAAAATATCTGGAAGACACTGGAAAAACTTTATTGTAAAGAGATCATATTAGCTAAAAAAGTTTCTTTGATCATCAAATTGCCAATTCCCAAAATGAACCCAAAAAATTGTTTGAAATGCTTAGAGACTTGGAGAAGCCGAAAACGCAATTAGATAATTTTACTCTGCAAGCTGTGGACTACGAAGCTATCCAAAAGGCTTTTGCTGAGAAAATTAAAAGGGCACACAACAACATTAGGAAGAATTTGGACAACCAAGCTCGTCTGGCCCCAGCACTGAGCACCGCAGAAAACTCGTCTTCAATTAAATTATGGCTGAAACTCAATTAGACCAACCACTTGTTTCAGTGAAACTATTCCATCCAAACTCGTTATGGACAATAGTGTACTTTTTATTCCTTATCTTGGTAGCTTTACCAATGCTACATGTATGAAGAATGAAGTGCCTGACATATTAAAAAGATTAGTGTGTCAGTTAATCCACGCAGTAAAAAGGCTGGAGTAGATTACAAACTTTAACAGAAAAGGGACATTAGTTAGGGGCCTGCAATTCGTATAATGATAGTGGATAAATTGACATTCTTTATAGCTCCAGTGCCACCTGGAAAATGCTTAAATTTTACACCACAGACAATCAGATTTGAGATCGTTTCATGGTACAGCAAGTGCCCTTTTGGCCCTTCAAACTGAAATGCTTAATTATGAATGAAGGCAAACTGGGGCTGCTGGTGTTGTTGGACCTATCAGCAGCCTTCTATCTTGTGGACCATAACAAGCTACTCCAGAGGCTAAGAAGTCTAGGAAACTGCTCTGAAGAGGCGGTTGGTTGGATTAGTTCCTTCTTGAGCAACAGGAGATCCAGAATTGTTTGGGGAGATGTGTGCTCTGGACAGGAATTGCTTGAGTGCGGGGTGCCTCAGGGCGCTTGTATTTCGCCATCCTTATTCAGTGCATACTGCCACCCGTTATGTGATCTTTTAGATAAACTGGGAGCGCAGTTCACCAACTATGCTGACGACACTCGGCTCTTAATGGAACTGAGTGGGGACTATGAAAAAGACGCGTAGAAAATCTTTTATCTGCGGAAACAATACAACATTGGATGGCAACCAACAGAATGTGCCTAAATGGAGATAAAACTGAGATTTTGATTTTTTTTGCTCCTCCAAAGCACGCGCCAAGCTCCACACTCAATATATCAGCTTTAACATTGATCATCAATATATCAACGTAGCTGACAAGGTCAAAACTTTAGGGGTCATTTTCGAACCTTCCTTGAACATGATTGCTCATATCAATAGTGTTATAAGTAAAACACAACACCACCTTAGATTGCCAAGACTGGTGAAACCGTATGTCTCCGAAACAAACTGCTGAACACTGGTTCGAGCTATTGGTATACCCAGAATCAACTATTGTAATGATTTGCTGCTTGGAGCCAGCAAGGAATGTTTGGGAAGACTTCAAATTCTGCAGAATGAAGCAGTTGAGATTGTGAAGTGTCCCCAGACAGAAGCCTATTTTCGGCTCACAGCATGAGGGAGTTACACTGACTCCCAGTGAAAGCTAGAATCTGCTTTAAAACGCTCACTATTGTCGCCTCAGTATATTAAAACATGTATCACTGTACAAAACATTGCTGGAACTACTGTGTGTGCTGATACCATCCGACTGGCGAGTCCCAAGAGCAAGCAGGTTAGAATGACGATCTTCAGGAAGCAATTGACAACTGCCCTGTTTGAATAAGCTGTTACTTTATTTTCTCTTCTGGCTTCTTTAGCCGCTTTCTGGGCTGCGGAGCTATATAATTATATAAATAAACAAACAGGGAGATGCAATTTAGTCCAGCTTTGGCAAACCTGTTAGAGTAAAGCTTTGTAATGAAATAATATGTACAGTTACGCGATAGTGGCTGAATATTTACAGGTGGTGCTGGTAGTGACCAAGAAGAGAGACTGCTTATGCTAGTGATTGCCAAGAATTATGGTGTAGGCCTGATGCAACCAAAACAAAAATGAAATAAATAGTGTGCAGGTAGCGACCACAAGAATTAACTCTGCTCCTTAGATTAGGAGCAGAGTTAATACTTCCACCACAAATCACCCATCGAACCTGAGGCAGTCTATCCTACGCTCGCTGAACCTGGAGACAAGTCCTAAAGCACAGAAGAAGGCACTTACACAAAAGCGACTCATGAGAAAGCTCTACTGGCATCTGCCATGTTCCAAGAAGTGGTCAAAGAACAGAATTCTGACTGATATCTGAGGGCACACAACATCTACTGACCAGATCAACCCAATGGTTTAGCACTGCTATCAGTAGTAGCAGAACAAGTACCCCTCACTATCCTTTAATAGAGTTACCGCCAGGTCATGGTACCAGTAGTACTAGTACCACTACCAATACTAGTATTGCTACTTCTGATGCTGCAAGTAGTATGTATCCTGCTGCAATTATCGCTATGAGGGATAGTATTACTGTCAGTGGTAGTAACCATACTACTACTGCTGCTAGCGTAGTACTCCTTCCACCGGTGCTACTGCACCCACTGCTAATGTGATGTAAGTGATCTTGTCCAGCACACGTCTGCCACTACATGTGGCCTTGCTGTGCTTGGTTCTGTAAGAAAGGAGTGTGGGGTTCATTCGAAGGACAAGTGGGAGAATCTGATGCGAAACCTGTGGTGTTAATGGGTGCATGTCTGAAGTACCAGTTTCCCGTGTGCCCGTCGGCTATCTATAGATTTGACGGAGAAAACGTGAGTGTTAGGTCTGGTTAGCCTCTGATGTGGGAGAGTGTGATTGTGCTAAATAGGAAAGCTTGGTCGCGAGTCGGTTAGTGTCGATGTGCAAATGGCTATTCCTGGGGTGTCCATTCGTGGAGAAAATGGGTTGTGCATGTAAAGTTAGGTGGTAGGAGATCTTATAGGGGAATCAGTTAGTCGGGGAAGGGAGCAGTAGGCCTTAAAAAACAAAATAACCCACAACAATTCCCTCAGACCCCTGGCAATTTGCAGACCAATGGCATTTTTAGCTAGAGAAATGGGACCTGTCAATCTCACTCTTTCCTCTCTGTCTCAAATAAATACATTGGCCCTCATTACGACCCTGGCGGAGGTCCATGGTGCAATTTGCACCATGGACCATGGCGCAGAGCTGCCAACTCCGCCATGGGGGTTGGCGGACTTACCGCCCCATTCCGACCTTGGCGGGGCGGTAAGTCCCCAATCCCCATTTACCCTTCCCCATTCCCATTTTTGCCCCATAGGGTATAATGGGAGTGGGGAAGGCGTTAATTACGCCACCGTAGAATACGGTGGCGTAATTAACGAGGGGACCCGTAGCGCCATGGATTTTTCCGCTCGGAAAATCCGGGCGTAAAAATCGCCATGGCGCTACGGAAAGTCCTAATCTGGCGGAGAGGTACGCCATGCATTACGCTGGCGTAAACCCCTCTCCGCCAGGGTCGTAATGAGGGCCATTGTATCCCATGAGAAATACAAACACGCACCTGCTAGTTGGCATATGAAGGAATGAGACAGTCTTGAAACTCTAGAAATTACCATGAGCTAACGTCTGAGAGTTATGAGAGTCAGGAACTTTGGTTCAGAGGAAGGTCTGCTTGAAGTTTGAGGGCCAGTGACCCCTTTCACCTTCCTTAAGATGTTGGTTGGTAGGCTGAGAGATACCTCAAACCTTACATGCTTGGTTGGAAAGCCAAGTGGCTTGCGGGGACTTTTGCCCATCGAGGGCAGGGCCTGATGAGGCAGGGTATGGCGTTTGTCTGGCATTGGTTAGGCAGCGGTCAGAATTCCTGCTAGTTTTCCCCGAGGCCTACTCTGCTGTCTCCTGCAAGTGCCAAATTCTTCTCACACAATCCAGATGGAAATTCCACCCTTCCCCAATGGCCACAACCCAAGAGGTTTCGATGCAGCACCTGTACTTCGGTATAACAGTGGTGCTGCATCTCTGCAGGGGGTTCCTCATGATGAAACTGGTTTTTACTGGTAATGAGCCAGCACCTAAAAGCAGTGGTCGAAGTGGGCGGGCGCAGTGCTCTTCTACTTCTTTTAATTAAGTGTTACCGTTTCTATACTTTTATTTTAAAAAGAAACCGTTCCGGAACGGTTTCGTTTTAGAATAAAAGTGTAGGAAGAAGTTGAAACTTGCACTTTCAGTGCACTGCACAGGACGTTTCCTTAAAGAGCAGGCACGTGTTTTTTGGGGTTTTTAATTGTGCATGGGAGGGGGTGCGGTGATGGGGTCGTGGGGAGCGGTGCAGGCCAGTAGGGAACATAGTTCCACTACTTCTTTTCGTACACTTCGACCACTGCCTAAAAGTGATGTATACCACTATTCCTATGATTAATACTGACATTTCTACTTGTAGTCGCGCTGCTACTACTGGTAGTAATGGTACAACTGATTGTAATAATGTTAATAAAGTCCTACCACTTGTAGTAGTGATACCGCGACTGGTAGTGCGCTATTCACAATAGTAGTTGAAGTACTGTTGGTAGTAGTACAATTACTACTACTTCTAGTAGTGCTACTACTGGTGGGTCAGGATTAGTAGGAAAGAACACGTGTTGGTGTAAAGTAAAGGAGGTTACTCCCTTTTTACCTTCCCCTCCAGCCGCATCTGCAGAGTGTCCTTCTTTCAGAGCTTGCGAGCATCTCGTAGAACTAAAACACAAAAGGCCAGCAAAATGGCGAACATGAGATGTGGTGAATGGATTTTTTTGGGGGCTGGCCCTTTGGCGGCAGATAAAACCTTAGCCATTAGGAACAAATAAAAAACCGTATGCGCCCTCTAACGTTGGCCCTATTCCTGTCGTCGGTGGTGGCTGGTGAATTTTCTTATTTGGAGGGCTGTAAACATTTCCCATGGAGTGCTTGAGTGACTGGCGAAGCAACTGGGGGAGGGGGATCCTTTCTCTCACTGAGAAATCTTTTTTAAAAATGGGTTAGATTGGTGCATATTACATCACACTTTCTGTGCACAATTGTGCAAAAAGCCATGCAGTTTATAAGAGGCTAGGGGATGAGCTAGGCGTGAGATCTAAACCGCGATAAGGGTTGTTGGAGGGCCACGCTGGGGAGGGGGTGATGGAGGTGTCGCAGGTGTGTTGGAATGAAGATACGATAAGCTGGTATAGTAGGGGACAGACTGGGATGGATAGAGGTAGGAGGTGGTGCCTGTCTTTCTACCGCCCCCACCCCAGATTCATAAGAATATCCAACTCTGCACTAAATTGTTGAGATGGTGTACTGCAGCCCAGAGCGCGTGACATCACAGCTGCTTCTCTAGAAGAGTGGTCAGCGACTGTGCTTTTGTGGGGGCGAGGGAGGGCGGGGGTAGCTGATCTTATCTCGGATACCTTCATAGGGGGCAGGCATGCAAATGTGCAGACTAAAATACCACATACGCTGTGCTCTTTCACCCCTCTCCTAAAGTCATGATTGTAGGCCTCTGTAAATAGTGCTGCATGGTTATGTCTTGACCTCCTTCTGCCAATCTCCACCTCCATAACCTGTCCTCTCTGTTCTTATCTTTCTCTTTTTTCTTGCAGGCAACATCAGCCCAAAATCCACCCGAAGCCTCAAGCCCAAATCATCAGATAAGTGTGTTGTGTCTTGAGAATGGAAGTCTTCCAGACACTGGAACACTCCGCTCCCCGGAAGGAAGGGCTCTCCTCTACCTCAAATGGGACCACATTAAAGCATGGCTTCCCACCAATGCAAGAAGGGCTTCAACTCTATGCTGCTTTATGAGAACACACTCCTCGACTCTGGGTGGCGTGTGAACTCAGCTCTGGAAACTCACGAGAGGGTGGGACTCTTTCCAAGTGTTGGGGGGCCTTCAGACCGTTTCCTCAGGTGATGCTGGCATTCCTTTACAGCTTCCCGGCCCTTGGTCAGCCTGCTTTGTGCCAAGGTCACAACCTCAACTCTCACCAACGATGTGGGAGCCGCCTTTATCCTTTGTGTGATATGCATTCGAGAGTGCCATGCACAGGTTGGTCTACAGCATGTAAAAGGCTCACCAGAAGCACAAACTAAGTACAATCCTCCAACTGGAACTCCAAAGTAAAACAACTGCAGGCTATTGCCACCTCTTCGATGGAAAATTGACAGGTTAAGAGGTTCAAAGGGTCCTATCCAGCCAGCTCAGGATGTAGAGCTGAACAATTGGGCCCCCGCCTCTCCCAGCCTGTGCACAGGGCCCTGGTCTACAGAGTAGCAATTGGGTTCAGCGCCTGGTCTCTGAAGGACGCAACTGAAGTCTGACGCTCCAGTGAGGCTCAGGATCAGGTTTTGCTGCTGGCAGGACTGAGAGACTGAGGCAGGAGGCGATTGGCTCAGATTCTGGTGGGTTGCTGCTGTTCTTCGTAGTTTCCTCAGGCCTGTCTGCAGGGGGGGAAAAAGCAAGTATATAAATACAAGTCCATTTCCATTGAACAATTCAGCTGACTCTACCTTGGGATCAAACCATGTCAATAACTCCCAATTCTAGATTGAACCATGCCACCAACTCCCCCGCTTGAGCAAACACACCATTATCACACTTCCTGCATAGAGTCGTTCCCCAATGCCCTCTATATGTTCTTTCTTCCTGCCTCTGTTCCATTTGGCTAAGAAGTGACTGGAAAAGAAATTCCAAAAGGCCTCTCCATCTAAGATTTGTCATGAAGACCCATGAATGCCAGTGGTATTCAAACCAAATCCCGCCTTGAGTAAAAATATTGTTTCTGGGCCCTCTGACCTAGTGCTGCCCTCTGAGGGGGTCCCAAAGATGTCCAGGGGTACCCCAGGTTCTATAAAATATGAGCAGATTGCCCACTGCTTATATTCTCTAGTAAAAGCAGTCCCATTCATCTTTTTTTTATATTGGAAACAGTGACCTTAATCCCTTTTTGAAGAGTCTGCCTCCCACCTCCCCTTAACATCCTTTTGGGCCTCCAGTGTGAAGACCACTGCCCTACACTCTCATCCCTTCATGCACTGTGCCAGTTTGGCCACCAGTGAGTCAACTGTCACACCAAGATCATTCTCTTTTGTGCCCATTGGTACGGTCAGGAATGGTGTTCCCCGGGGCACTTTCTCTTTTGCCCCTTATGCCTTCTTTCTTTTCATTCCTCGTTCCCAATATAATTTGTTTCCATTTTGATTGGGTGAAAAAATGAACATTTTCTTGAACTCCCCACCCTCTGCTGCAGGCTTACTATGAATTGCTTCAAACACAGCAGCAGTGGCAGCCAATAGTTGTTTGTGGCGGATTCTGGCCAAGCGAGCATATCTTGCCTGGTAGACTTCTATGCAGCAGATGCTTGCATGGCACGTGTTGGAATCACTCAAAGGTCCCTGAAGTGCCAGCTGCAATTCATGCCCAAGAAGGTGCCAGTCCAGCTACACGCCAAAGTCATCTCGCAATGCAGGATGTTGCACCTTCTGGAAGAGCTTTAGCATGGTGTCCCAATGGGCAGTTCCTTTCGGCACTGAGACCCCGGCAGTGTACCTTCATCTGATGATCCCGTGAGAGGCCTTCCTGCTTGCACACATGAAAGTGCTTCCAAGAAGGGAAGCCCCTGGTTGAATGTATGGGCGCAAATGTGAGTCCCTCCGCTGGGAACAATTAACGTCAAATAACATGTTCTAGGGGATGGTACCCACTCATGAGGGTCTACAATCGGGTTTTAGATCACCGCGCCTTACCAAAGGAGAAACATTCATTTTCCTATCATCTGCTCCCACCTACGAGGACTGTCCAGTCCACCACCAAAATGCAGGAAAATTCTCTTCTGAACAATGTACCAATTGGAACACCAGGCGCTTGTGTCTGCCTTGTTGTGCATCATCAGTGAGGTGCGAATGACCTGCAGAGCCCCTATAGCCACAGAGAGGAAGGGTGTGGATTACCCTCACTAACTTGGGCGGTGGACCCCAAGTATTTTAACGTTTGCCAAAAGTGTAAGAGACCCTTTTCTGGGAATGAGGAGGTCCCAATAGATGGTACCCACTCACGAAGGACTACAATAGGATTACACTCTTCTCTGCCTGTGCCATGGCAGAGGAGAAGAAAAATGTGTTTGCTTGTTGTTGCAAGTCTGACTGCTATACCACCAGACAATTTTTTCTTCCCACGTAAGATTATTTCAGCATTGTGGAGGTCCTGTTGCATATGGCAGGCCCTGTCCTACAGTGTGTTGGGCTTCAGCCCAACACTCTGAAATAGACCAGGCACCTCCAACTAGACACTCCAGGGCTCCGTTCTCACATGATGGCTAATGGCAAATCAATCAGCGATGAAGAAAAGTACAGGACGGGCCTTCATTTAAACGCAGGAGGGATCTGCTACTCCCATCGGACCAAGCCAGTACAGTCAATATGGATGGATCATGGGAGTTGGTGGAAGACCCCTGCAATGGTGTGTGAACCTATTGTACAGTCAGTGCTAAGGCAATAGGCACAGCTGTGTGCCCCAGTGATCAGTCTGCCAATGTTGGGGATGGACCAATGCATCATCTAATTTTACCTAGTTCTTCCACCTAATAAAAAAGAAAATCACTATTTCATGAAGAACGAACTGATTCTGTGTATTCCTACTTCTTATTGAGGGTAAGCGCAAACTACCAACTCAAATTCGGGTTCTGGGCGATGGGTCAGTCCAGTCCAGTCTAGTCTTTGTCAAGTTCCGCTTGATACGGTTTTCCAGCCAAAGCAAAAAAGGTAGGCTTTTTGGCTGGGCTCAGTTATTCTAATCGGTTCTATGTTCACTTTTCGCCAGTCATTTTTTCGATGGGTTATTTGCCGAAATATCTTTTTCGGTTTATACCACCCAGGGAAAATTATTTATTTTTCAGGGGCTCCTACTCCCCTTCCCCAAGACATCAATCCCCTTTTAATGTAACTCTATTCCCTACCCCACCATTCATATAGCCTTCCCCACAGCCCCTATGTTTTTCGATGGTTTTTTTTTTCCCAAGAGAGAAGAAACAAGCAAAAACCACATCGAAAAAATGAACGTTGTATCATTCTAATCCTTCTTGGAGGCGTGGAGACCTCTATGTTCTTGACCAGTCTCAATTCCACTTGTCATTCTGAACCTACAATATTAAAACACTTTCCGACAGATTCTCAAAAACAAGCGAAAATAAAGTGCAGAGGATGTGCTTGTTTTTTTATTATGGCTAGTTTTGGAAATGCACGATTCACCTTATTCTCATAGGTGCCCTGCCTATTTCGGGGGACTGGCCTGCAATGCAAAGTGTGTGCTGGTCCGCCCTCTTGCAAGCATTAGTGTCGCAAGCGTGCTCCTGCACTAAAGTACGATGGGCAACCAGCACTTGTGTGGGTGCTGGGAGCACTGCTCACAGTGATGGGCCCATCGCTCACTGGCAGTGTTGTCTGTTTTCAGCTAGTTGGGAAGGAGAGAGAATTGGAAGCAGGAGGAAGGAAGGAAAAACGACCCCAGTGATCGTGTTAGTGTTAGTAATTCTGCATGTCGCTCTTCACAAGGCACGTGTTCATCCTTAATGTGCATGTGCTGTGCTCCCACCTTATATACACAAGAACAACACATTGGGCCTCATTACGACCCTGGCGGAAGACCATGGTGCTATTAACACCATGGTCCATGCCGGTAAGTTACCAACTCCGCCATGGAGAAAGGGAGAATTACCACCCCATTACAAGGTTGGCAGGGCGGTAATTCCCCCTTCCTCCATGGCCCTTCCCCATTCCCATTTTTGCCCCGTAGGGCTCAATGGGAATGGGGAAGGCGCTAAGTACGGTGCCGCAAAAACAGCCGTTAAGGTCGGGTCCCGCAAAGGGACCTCGTAATTAGGTGCTAATAGGTTAACGGCGCCACAGCCTTTTACGGCGCCATTAGCTCATTAGCGCCTGGGTCGTAATGAGGCCCATTGAAAACTAGTGTAGCAATTGCAGACGCAAGGTTAGGGAAACAGGTCTACCATGCAGAGCGGCCCAAAAGTGTGGAATCAGCCTGACGAGTCTTAATGTGCCCACATTCTGGAAGTGCACCACATTCTGGAAGTACTTTTCAGATTGTATCCATCTACAGGCACTTAATGATGTGGCAATAGAGCTAATCCACAGGGTGGCAATTTTGCCCCAATGATTTGTGTCACCAACTTCCACCCTAGATCCTACCATGCCACCAACATCAAAAAGGGATCAAACGATCTCACCAATTTCCCCAATTGACCAATCCAAGCCAGCATCTCCCGAACTGCAGAGAATGATGCCCCAACTTCTCTCATGCAATACATCATGCTGCCAACTCCCCCGCTGGATTCATGCTCTCCTTACGGATCGAACCAGGCCGCCAACTCCCCCTTATGAGTCAGCCATATCTCCAACTAACCACCGAAGACTGGACCAGGCCGCCCACTCCCCCTTATGAGTCAGCCATATCTCCAACTAACCGCCGAAGACTGGACCAGACCACCAACTTCCTTTTTGGATTGAATTGAGACACCAACCCCCCTTTGAGCCAACCTATTCCACCAACCGCGCTGCTTTATTGCACCATACATCAACGCTCTTATTAAAATAAACAATTCCACCATCTGTCATTGGACTAAAACATTCTCCCAACTCCACTGTTGAGTTAAACCATTTCACCGCCTCTGCCCACTGCTGGCCGGAAGCAGTCTCTCCGCCCCCTCTTTGAATTGAACCACGTTAACAACTTCCCTATACTGGTTCAACCATCTTCTCAACTCCCTCTTATGGATCGACCCATGACTCGAGCTCCCCAATTGAATGAACTAACATCATAATCTCCCTTTTGGGCTGAAACTATGGCACTGCCACCACATATGGATCGAACTTACCACCAACTCCATCGCTGGACCGGAGCATGAGGCCCCTTGGGGACGAGTGCAGGTTGATGAAACCTTTGCAAGAGGGATCAGGGTGTAGAATCTATTGCCTGTGTTGCAGAGGCGCAGGCCCCTTCCCGATTTTAGGCCTGGGATTTCCATTCACAGATCCGGTCGTTACAGTGGGGGGGTGGGGGCTAAGTGGGTTGCTGGAGAATACCCTGCACCAGATCTCGTTTTGTTTGCCACCAAGATCTTGCATGTTCTAAACTATTGCCCATTCTCACAACTTACTATCATTCCCCTGCATCTGCCAGGGACCGTTAATTATTTGCGTCCACCGCTTTCCCAAAAGGCTGCTCCCTACACTTTATCATAAAATATGGTTTATTCTACTCATGGGCCTTTCAGAGGCAGAGCCTGAGGTGAAGGGGTGCAGGGGGAGTGGCCACCTCCCCTGGCTCCCCCCTGGTGCCCAGTGCGCCCTCCAGCCTCCAGCAGGGGCCCTATAACTCCCTCACCCCCAAAGCTGCCTCTGCTACTGGGCCTTTTCCTTCTCCAGTCACAAACTATGAGCTCCAGTTTCAGCTGTGCTTCCCACTGAAGGATTGTAGCCCATGTACTGTATTTCCTCGAGGAACCGAAATGGCGCTGGCCTCTGCCTTCTTGCATTCCGTACTTAAGTGTTTCCATTCTTGATGCCTCGTGGGACATGTGGGCTGAGCAACGCAACACTTTGTCACTGATCTCTGAACTCCAGTCACTCGATATCCGTGTGAAGACGTGACCCTGAATTGCGCGCGCACACAGCTGCTCCCAAGAAGAGTTCTAGATCCGGGCGCAGTCCGCCAGGTGTGGCTTCCTTCCATGGCTATGCGCCTTTAGAGTGGGACCATAGACTTGCAGAAATGGACTGCATGATCCAGATGTTGACTCTGGAAAGAGGACTGAAGTGTGGTCTCTACAGCTAGACGAGGTACACCAGATGAGTCCCTCTGAATTCTTACCCGTACTTAGCACGTGTCCGCCAGAACTGCACTCCACTTCACAGATGTGGTCGCTAGAACTGGCCATGATTCATCAGATGAGATCTCCAGAAGTGAACCCAATACCACAGATGAGCCCTTTAATACTCCAGATGAGGCCTCAACAATGATTGTCGCGGTTGTAACCCATACATTGTCCTGCTCGGCACTCCCGTGTGCACCCCCACGTCCCAACGGGTCTCAGCGTGGACTTGTCAGACTTCTTATCCAATTGCATTACAGAATGGCAGGAACCCTAACACATGCTCTTCAAAGCTGTCAAAAAAGCCACATCTCTTGAGGGTTCAGAGGTCAAACCCCATGCTTATTCCAAGTGCAAGTGTTTATGGGCAGGCATCCTTCTGACACTAACATTATTTAATAACACACGACTGCCATTTTGGAAACCATGGGCTTTGGTGCAGACCAATGACATCGGAATACAAAAGCGTGCGGTCTGCTTTTCACAGACCGCACGCTCGAGTGCCCCATTATGCCCCATTACAGAATAAAATTCCCAGAATGCAGCCTTTCCATAAATGTTAGCTCCCTCACATCAAGTACCTTCTTGTTTTATAAGCCAGCGCTTCGCCGTGATGAGAACAACAACCAGTCTCTCCCTTAAGGACCGGCATTAATCACAACCAAGTTCCGGTTAAGAGCTGATGTTCCCAGTGCCTCCCTCTTCCCAAGCACTAGTTTTTTGGTTGGACTCCTTCAAAAAAAAAAAAAACACGATAATCATAATTAAGCGCATTATTAACTGTTTGGCCCCAAGTCTCAATGATATTAATACGGTTTCAGATCAGAGACAGATGTCATTTTATGAGATCCGAGCACATGTCTTTGAAAATACTCCACACACACAAAAAGGGGCGGGGAGTGGCGGGAGAACCAACTATAACCGATAGAGAGCATTACAACCAGATTTTGGTTTATATAAGAAACTCAGTGAAAGATTCACAAACTGCACATCCTGTGGTACTCCGGCTTTAAAGTGGGGGGTCAGCCCAAATTGTGCGCATACAAATCTAACAATTATCCCACAGTCCCACTAGTAGTTAAACGTCACAGTGATGTAAATTCAAAACTTGGAGGGGTGGAGGGGATAACCGTATGCTGCTTGATCGCCAGCTCTGCCCTCGCAGTGTCGTTTCCCACTGATTTGGAAAGGGGGAGTGGTGTCTGTGAGATTCCTAGCTTGTAAGTAATAAAAGAAGCGCTGGCCCCGTTAAGTGAAGTGCCTTGGCACGTCACAGCTTGGGTGGCCAGGCCCCTGACGCTTGAACATCACTGCCCAGGCGTGGGCTTTTCACAGACCGCACGCTCGAGTGCCCCATTATGCCCCATTACAGAATAAAATTCCCAGAATGCAGCCTTTCCATAAATGTTAGCTCGCGAAATTAATACCGTGTCTAAGAAGTCTTAAAACGATGTTCAGGACATCCAACATATCCCAAATATAAATCATCAACTGTACAGTACCCACATGGAAACCGCGCACATTCTAAAAAGTAAAATGTCAATAAACAGGCAGCGAGCGTGCACCCTGTACCGAACGGTTAGAGGGCAGTGCAAGGTCTGGAAGTTTCCCCCTCGCCATAATCAGCTCCTTACCGGACTCCTATTCCGCGCGGTTGCTGGAAACCCGGCACCAGCTGGAAAACCTTCTTCCACTCGATCGGGAACCCGGACAGCCAAAACTGGAACCCTCCTTTCACCATTTCTGGAACTGCATAAATCGGCATCCTCTTCTCCATGCCGGCGAGCGGGCGTCCTTCTGTTGCGGCAAAACGAATTCCTCTCCTGGCAAAACGAATTCCTCTCCTGGTTGACGGGCGCCCGGCTGCTGGAAAAGCTGCAAGTGCCTAGGCACCCCAGATGGGACCCGAACCCACAATCCCTGGCTTAGGAGGCCAGTGCCTTATCCATCAGGCAACTGGGGCAGGGAAAACGAATTCCTCTCCTGGTTGACGGGCGCCCGGCTGCTGGAAAAGCTGCAAGTGCTCCTGTGCCGGGCGCCCGCCGCATATGAAGCCCTTGCTCCTCCCCTTTCCATTGTTGCACTTCGCGGGCTTACTGCTGAGTTTGGCGCTCTTTTGCACTCTTGCCGCCCTCTCCCCTGCCCCCGAGGGGGGGAGGGGGGACGAGAGAGCGGAAGGAGGAAGGCCCCTGCCCCGGTTATCGGGGTGCCTCCTCCATTTTCTTTTAGTATTTCCGTCGTCACCTTCAAAAAGGCAAGTCACCGTTTACAGAAAACACTGCAAACATTTTAAATAATGGCTGATGTAAACGAATAAACATCAACATGATTTTTTTACTGTTTTATTTTAGAACCGACGTTCCAGATAACATGGCATGGTTGGTGTTACACAGGACAAAAGGGTCTATGATTGTCAGATTAAAGGCAGGTCTGAAGAAAGCTGTGTTCAGTTGGACAACGGTTCCCATAGGGTGGCCTATTCAGATAGGTTGCCCAGCCAAAATCTATCACCAAGGGCATGATCGTGAAAGACTGGCACGGCAGCGGATCCCGAGTTGCCCATGAACATCTCAGACCAGCACTGGGTACTTTATACTGGAGTCACACATCCTAAAACTTCAGCTAATCTGGAGATGCCTGGAGCATCACTGAGATGCCCTTGAGCAAATCGCTGGGAATCGCATTTGCACCTGTGCATCTCAAAGATGCTCCGGTGGGCATCTACAGGTTTGCTTCCAGGGCTTTGGGAATCTCCCCACCACCCAATAATACAATATGGCCACATTTACCATGCGCTGAAACTGCAGTTCTCCTTTTGGCCACTAGATGGCAGCCAAACGCCGCTTTGTTTGTGTAATCCAAAGAGAGGTTGTTTTCCAAAAGCAGCAAACCAGCATTAAGCAAGCTGAAAAGGATTAGCGTCTCTGCTACGTTTTATATAGTGGCATTCTATGTTTGCTTGGATGCTGGGTAATGTTCACCGCTGATTGCTAGATGCACACGTGAATGACAGTTGGGGTCACTTAATGTGAAGCTGCGTAGATGAGTTGTAGGTGGCTTGATCGTACCTACTTCTGACTTACCGGCAACTGAAGAAATGAATAAAGATTATATTTGCACTGGCCTCCCAATGTGTTATCATTGATGAGAAGGTTTTTGTCCACGCGCCCCTTCGATGTCTACATATACCATTTTTTGGCACGTGCATGTTTTGTTTCAAAGCTTTCAGTACAACACAGGCGCCTTCCCTCCTTCGACAAACTCGCACATGGAGAAACAGCGTTGTCGGTGAATACAATGACTAATCTCCCTCACTAATGGAGAAGGGGGTTTAGATTCTATTATAGACAAGGAGGTGAGTATTATGCATTATAATCTTTTACTCTGAAACCACAGCAGCAAAGAAAAAACTTTTACAAACAAAAAAGTTTGAAAAACATAACTAAATAGAGTTCAATGTCAATGTCAATGTATGGGGGGACTCCCCAATCCATCATGGAGGACAGGTCATGCCCTGCAGGAGACCAATGAGCAGGGACCCTCCTCTATATAAGTCCTTTACTCCAATCCCAACTCCTCTTTCTGTAGCTGTCTTGAACCAGACATCCACTGCCCAGATCAGATGATAAATTATGAAGACAAAATCCAGCAAAGCTCCCGGATCATGAACCCTCTACATCTTGTAAAACTGTGAGCAATGTTCCTGAACAGAACATCTCAGCCCGAAGCTGTAAGAACAACAAACAAAGCAGGGTGGGTGGATGGGGAGAACAACAAACCAAAACATTTTCTCTCTTGAAACACTTGTGTATAGGCGCGCTATAAATGCCATATCATAACATATCAAGGGTGGGTGGGTGGTATAATAAGTGCCTCCTGTCTTTAATAGAATCTAACCCCCCTTCTCACGTTAGTGAGGGGGATTAGTCATTCTATGGCAAGACAGGAGGCTCATATCATGCAAGTTTGAAGCCCTTGCATCATATTAATTACAACATGATCAATACAATAGTGACAATACAAAAATAATAGGAGAATAAGTGTTTTAAATTTTTCTATTTTGACCAATCAACTGATTGCAAAATGTATTCCCCCCAAGCTAAGCTGCCCCAATAACTGTCATATAAGGCATAGCAGTCTTAACTGCAAAGAACTAGGAAGATGTGCCAATTCCAGCGTTCATCACAGGCCACCAAAGCCAACTGGTTAAAAAGAAGGGGGGGGGGGGGACACCAGACAAAAGTCTTCCTATAGTAATAAGCAGGAAAAAAGCATAGGCGTAACAAGCTCCTCTGTCTTCAACAGCAAAGATTTAAAACACTTAAAGTCATACCATTTTATGGTAACCCAGAAACGTAAGAAGTTAAACTCTTAGTTCTCCTGGAGATAAAGAAAATTACCCGCTCCCCCCCCCCACCCCTCCGAGGGGTGAAAGCTTTGTTGGCTCCATCCCATGTGTTGATGAAAGAAATCATATTAGAAACAAGACATATCACATGACTACCATGGAGAAACAGAGTTGGAAAGGCAAACCTTCATTAGAAGGCCCAAACGGGAGTCAAAGGAACACCTTATTAACATGTTATAGGACAACCTAGCTTAGGTGGAGCTAAAATGCAATAGACTTCAGGGCCTTGTGCACCCAGAAGAGTGTACCCCAAGTCCTGTTCTTAAGTACACATTGTCTCCAGTCATATGTAACCCCTGTGTACCAGTATACCTTTCTAAACCCAGAAAAATATGACGTCTTCTGGGGGCAGAAGCAGGATGGAAGAGTGGAGCCGCACCTGAAACCCAGCAGATAGGTGCTAAATAACAACTTAACTAAAAAGAGCCCAACCGGGGGACACTGATGACAAAGAGATATTCTGCAAAATCCTTGAAAAACCCCAGGAAGAGTTAAACTCGTAAAGACGGAGATCCTCAGACCTCCCGAACCCTTGAAAAAAAAGGACTCTGCTATCATGACCATAGGGAGATACTTACATAAACCTGACCCTTAAGAGAGAAACTTGGCAAAGAGAAACTTATCTTACATCCAATCGCTCCCATCATAGCGATGCCTGAACTCCCGGCTAGAACGCCAGGTGCTTCGACCTATCCCCTCCTCCATGGTTGATAAATCCCCTAGGGGAACATTAACTAACGAAGGCGGACCCACTACATTCCATAGTCTTGAGAAAGACTCTAGACTGCTAAGAAAACAGATCACTAAACAGTTAATGTGAAGCTGCTTAACGGAGGACGACTAACCTTTGTCTTAGTAAATCTGAACTATCTAGACACCCCCAGCACACTGTGCCGGCACTTTATTGCAGAACAATCTCCAGAGGGAACCAAAATGTCTACCTGCCCTGCAGATGGCTAAGTGAACCCATTCACTAACGAAGTGTCTCCCTGCACTTGAGCAATCATACTGACGGACTCTTGCGGGGATGGCTAATGCTGAGTCGCTGAAACATCCTGTAATAGAGAGGCCATAATAACTTGGATGGAAGATGTGCACCACGTCCAGCCCCCTCTATCCCACTGAGGGATATTGTCCCTTCCTATAGGAGGAGATAAACCTCCACCACCTATTGAAGGAAAAAAACCTGCAACTCAGAAGGAGGAGGATGCAAACCCTGATGTCCACACTGAAGCCCAGAAGTTGATCCTCTTACACCTCTTCAGCCTATATACTCTTGCACTTAAAACCCCATCCCCCAAGACCGTAGAAGGGGGGCCCGCTAACTCCACTGTACTGGAAACATGAAAACTTAACCAAAACAAGAAACAAGTATATATCATCCAAACCCCTTATGACTGAAGTGAATCCGTAGCGGCTCCGCTTAACTTAGTGAAATACCAGGAAAAATGGTGAAGAGGAAAACAAACAGACGGGAGCCAAATGGCCAGTGCAAGCTCTGCACTGGTCAAGAGTAAAAACTCCTGTTAAAGGAAAACACAAGAAACCTCAGGTGTTCCTCCCGGAGGTGTAACCTTATGGTGCAAAACGGTGTTGGGGGAGGGAAAACGGGGGGAGGAGCTTGAGGGGGAGGGGTAATGACCATGGCATAATCATTGTGCCCAGTAATGGAAAAGGCTGTGAAGGAATACTGGGACCACCGTCCCTTCAACATTGAGGCTTGGACCTCTGTATGCATGCCAGGCTGACTGGCCTCTCCAGAGATCAGGGGAAAGGAAAAAAGAAGCACATTGCACATAATAAAATAAAATGAAATAGCACTTATATAGTGCTACAAACCCTCAGGCATCTGAGCACTGCTTATTATTACTATCCACGGTGTGTGGTGTGTGGTGTTCATTTATTGACCTCGGAAGGATGAAACGTTTATTTTGACACTTCCTGGATTCGACACATGCGTCAGCAAGCACTGCACAGATGTCAAAGCAAGCACTATATTCGCTGCGCTACAGGGTAAAAAAGAATGAAAATAAACAGCCACTGGAGGGCAAAACTGGGCATGTACTCCTCGAGCAGAGGAGGAATTGTATACACTGCTAGATGTATTAGCGGGAACAGACAAAGCCTTGGGAAGAAAGGTATGGGGGCGTGCTCCAAAATGTTATTATCTGGTAACCTTTCCCTCTGATACCAGCAAGTGTTTCCTAAACGCTGCAACAGAGTCAGAACCTGGGAGCTCAACGTTTTCTTGCTAACAAGACAAAACAGTTACCTTTGAGCAAACCTTGTCCGCGCCAATAGATAAAACTGTATTGATCAATACAATATTGGGACAATAGTAAAAGAAATCACACCACCCTTTAAGGAGTGGAATTGGTGTTGCGGAGCAGGAAAACCCATCTGCACATCAAGCTCCGCAGCTCTTGCACGTCAATATGGATATTACGGGTTATTTCCCTCTTCAGCGAGTAGATTATAGATCTCCAATTATTTGTATAAGAAAAAAGGGGACTGGACTGCCTACGGAAGCGAAAGGACTGAGTTGTCCTGTAACTAACTAATGTATGGGGCTGACAGAATTACTAAAAGACTAAGGTTAGTGCCTGAGTGATGGCTAGAAAGGAAAGTAGGGCCCCCCTAAGGTCTGTTAACGCCCTCCTCCAAACACTCTTTTCTTTGAAGTACTAAATAAATAATTAATAAATACAAAGTAATCCTTGCCTAGGAAGTGGGGTTATGCCCGAACAGGGGCCCCAAACCCTGGGCCCTTATATAAAAGCTGATGCTTACAGAGCCATCCGGGCTAGTGCCAACAGGATACGCCAATGTGCTGTACACATAGCTTAAAATATTGTTTAAGAGAGGAATACACTGAGCAAGTGCACCTCAACTGCTCACCCTAGCTGGGTGTGAAAGCAGCAGTACAGTAGGGGCAACCTTGCATTAGATCGCAGGCAAAGCCTGCCACCGAGCAAGTTATGGCACGCCTGCAGAGAAGGCAATCACCTAAGCCATATGCGGCGCTTAAACAAAGCTGCAGATTGGCAGCGCATCAGGCTCTTGAGCGGGCGGGAATCGGCATAATATATTTTGCAAAATATCATTATTTAAATAACAAAAATAAAAAATATCAAATAAAAAAAAATATATAAACATACATGTTGTGGACCAGGCGGGAAACAAACCCAGATCCCCCTGCATGGTGAACATGCAGCTCTATCATTGAGCTATCCGGCTTCAAGACTGAAGCAGAAGCATTTGCTGTATTGAAGCAGAAGCATTTCACCCAAGTATATATAAATACCACAGACATAAGGGAAACATTGTAGATATTTGAACTAACGCTTTCCTGGACTCATGTCCGTATCTTGGAGATGCGCATTTGACAGAGAGGGGCTAAGCAACCATGCTGGGCAAAACGCGCAGTTAGAGGGCGGGTGTGAGTGAAAGTGCACTGACATGCTGTGAATCTCTGTCAGTGACTCCAGCCCGTCACGTGCTGCAGAGGGGCATCCCGAGCGGGTCAAGTCCCAGGGTCACTACAATGAAGGAACAGACACCCTGTGGAAACCCTTGTCCACAGCGCTCAGTGCTTTCATAACGAAACCTGAGAACGCCAAATGATGCTTTCTAACAAAGCAAACCTTGCCCTGACAGAACGAAAATGCACTCTGAGTCATGACAAAGGAATGCTTAAGCAAAGAGGCACGCGCGTGCCGGGTCTGTAGCAGAAGCTTCCGTTGACTTGACCGGCGCACGACGGGTTTAAATCATTTCTAAAGAAATTAACTGTTACTTACAATGCGCTTAATACCCAGAGGTTTGCAAGCGTGAGCGCCAACATTCTAGCAAAAACAATATATTAATAAAAGCAATGGCCGCATGCAGCCTCCCAGATAACCAAAGCAGTAAAACTTTCCCTTTATAAAAAAGGTACTCTAATATATATTTGACATTTATATTTATACAATTTACACAATCTAAGGCCTGAATGTACTATTAAGGCCTACTACTGACTAACATGCAAGACACAACTAAAATTAGTGACTTAGCTGTGGTGTCAGCAGCAAAGAAAGAGGAGTTGGGATTGGAGTAAAGGACTTATATAGAGGAGGGTCCCTGCTCATTGGTCTCCTGCAGGGCATGACCTGTCCTCCATGATGGATTGGGGAGTCCCCCCTTACACTGACATTGAACTCTATTTAGTTATGTTTTTCAAACTTTTTTGTTTGTGAAAGTTTTTTCTTTGCTGCTGTGGTTTCAGAGTAAAGATTGTAATGCATAATATGAGCCTCCTGTCTTGCCACAGAATCATGCTGCATGGAAACGGCATACATCATATGCACGTATCTGAAGCCCCTTCTAGAGGCTGCGCCACAGGAAAGTGGGAGTAGGATAAAGACGGCCGAGACTTACTAGATGGGCACGGGTCAATGTTGCATGAATAAAGGGCTGGCAGTTGACAATATCGACTCTCCATCTTGGATAAGGTGAGTTAAGTGTACCGTTGCTGCATTCCTCTCAACCCTTTGAGTGGCTAAGGTGTGGGAAATCTGAGGATTTTGTTTTTGGCAGTTGGAAGCACATTGGAATCTATGGACGTGTATGGGGCCTGCCCTGTCTGTGAACTGACTCAGCAGTGGGTGACATCCTCTAAACTCACATATGTGAGAACCAAAAAATATGATTATTTGAAGTTGATAACTCTGTTGGGTCTGGCGTTATGAGTACGGTGTCCATACCCCAGAAGAGCCCTTTTCAGACCGGAATTGTGGGAAGGAATTGTCAATTCCCAGTGAAACACACTTTTGAAGTAATACATTCATTCATTTTGTTTTCATTGGAGATTTGTATGGCACCTATACACAAGTGTTTCCAGGAACCACAAGACAAGATGTGGGGGAGGGCAGCGGAGGGATGGGGAGAAATGGTAACCACAAAAGTGGAACAACAAAAATGGTTATATTGGCCTTGTGACAATCTTACCGTGCAAGTGAATGACAAGGTGGTAAGTGTATGGGGGAGGGGGTTCAGGGAGAAGTGCAGGAGTGGGGTGCCACAAGGGTGGGGGTGGGCAAGTGCTGGGCTGGCAGGTGGCAAGTGCCAGGGGAAGGGAGGACGAGTGTGGTGGACAGGGAGGACCAGGTTGGGCTAGTCCAGGAAAGGGACCTCAAAGGCAAGTGCTGGCAAGGGATGCTGGGGGGACTGGTAGGGGGTGGCCTGGCCCCTATATGACTATGAAGAGACCAGGCCCACTCGCAGCGGCAGAAGAAGAGTTAGCACAGGAAGGGGAGAGGGAAGGAAGAGAAGTTTTGAGAAGTGTCCGGAACTTAAGAAGGTCCGGCTCAAGTCTGAGGGGGGCAGGCAGACCGTTCCAGAGGGTGGAACCAGCCAAGGAAAGGGACCTACCTCCCACTCTCTTCTTGCTGAAACATTTGATCTGCAGAGAGTTGGAGCCAGAGGACCCAAGGACTCTGGCTGGGAGTTATTTAGGGAGGGAAAGCTGGATGTAGAGAGGTCTCAGGCCCCAGACAGCCTTGTGGATGATGCACAGGGTCTTCAATTGATCCTTGTGGTCACTGGGAGCCAGTGGAGAGTTTTAGGGCTGGAGCGATGCAGTCCCTGGGCTTGAGGCCAAGTATAAGTCTTGCAGTCCTATTCTGTATTAGTTGAAGGGGGCAAAGAGAGCATAGAGACATATTGAAGAAGAGGCTGTTGCAATTGTCCAGCCTAGAGATAACCAGGGCTCTGGAGACGTTGAGCTTCTGGGGGAAGGTGAGACAAGTTAGAATGCCCCTGAGGAGGTGCAGCTGAAAGTTGGACTTCTTGGCAAGGTCCATGATTTGTGGAGAGAGAGGAGTCAAAGATGATCCCAAGGTTTTTTGCTAAACAGGGGGGACGCAAGGAGTCTGGCCAGTGAGTGGGGAGGAAACCAGGAGCAGGCATCCCAATGAGAAGGATCTTCATCTTACTGGCATTAAGGCCGAGATCATTGGCAGAGTGCCATGCCTGAATAGCAGTCAGGCAGTTGGGTATGAGGGAGGAGGTAGAGGATGGCAGCTTAAAAGAAATGAGAGAAGTTAGAGATCAGAGGGTATGAGGATGGAGTGGTTGACTGTGTGAAGGCAGAATAAAGATCAAAGAGTATCAGAACAGAGGGAGTGTTTGAGTCCAGATTAGAGAGTAAGTCCTCACGGGTGTTCAGGGGAGCAGTTTCCATACCTCTGGATGCTCTCAAACCGGATTGGTGGTCATGGAGGCCTCCAGCCACTTCGGTGTGTAGGGTCAGTTGAGGGATGACCAGCTTCTCCATGCATTTGCCCAAAAAGTGGGTGATAGAGATACGGCGATAGTTAGCTAGACAAGAAGGGTCAGCAGATTGCTTTTTTACGAGACAGTGCACAAGAGAGTCCTTAAAGGGTTGTGGGAAGGTGAAGTGGCAAATTGGAGTTTGCAGAGTTCAGCCAAGGCTGGGGCGAGAGATGCAATGTTGTTCTTGATGGTTCTGGAGGAGCAGGGGAGCACCTGTTTAGAGGAGACTTTCATAGAGCAGACACATCTAGAGATCTCATCTGGTACAATGGGAGGAGAGTATGGGGGTGTGAAGAGGTGGGCCAAGGGAGGCAAGAGAACAGGGGGCTTGGGAGGGAGCAGATGAGAGGACAGGATGGTCAGACTTTTGGATGAGAAGTGGGCTGCCAGTGCAGAGCCGAGGGCCTGGGAGGGAGGAGGAGAGGAGGAGACTGGTAGGATTGGCAAGTTCCTTGCAGATTTTAAAGAGTTCATCTGTGTTATTGGTGGCACTAGAGATGCAGGCTTGGACATGAGCCTTCTTCTTGGAGCAGATGGTGAGACGATATTGCCTTTGAAGTAGGCAGCAGGCCAGTTTTTCAGAGGATGAGATAGATCCTGCCATTTACGCTCTGCAGCTTTGCACTTGCGTTTCAAAGCTGCCAAGTCGGAGTCATCCCAAGAGTTGCATTTGGAGGCACGCTTCATGCGGATTCTCATGACTTGGGCAAGAATGTCCAGGGTGTTAGAGCTAGAGAGATGAAGGTTAGCTAGAACAGAGTTAGGAGAGTCAAATGATGCGGGCGGAGGAGGGATGAAGAAAGAGGCAAATGCAGCGACTGACACGTGCTTCATCAGTTGAATGACGAAGGAGACTGGCAGTGCGGGCGCAGGCATCATCAAGTGGCAGGGGAGGTTAAGATGGAAGGGAGGAGAGAGTGGTCAGACCAAGAGAGAGGAGTAGTAAGAGGGTTGGAGAGAGGGATATCTGTTGAGATGAGAGCATCCAAGGTGTGTCATCAGAGTAGGTTGGGGCAGAGGGAAGGATAGTGAGGGAAAGAGTGTTGCAGAGGTCTTGAAAGAGAACAGCAGCCACATCTGGAGAGTCAAGATGGATGTTAAAGTCCCAAGGAAGATAGGTTTGGGGAGCAGGCAAGAGGAGATGTCAGTGGAGTGTTTGATAGCAGAGCGAGAATTGAGAGTAGCTAAGAGAAGCTGGTTGCCCCCTTTAAAAGATTTGCGAAGGGGGCGCAGGGGTGGGTTATTCTGAACGTTTATCATGCTCATGCAGAAAAATCCAATTCAGGTCACGCAATCTCCTGGGAGAGGCTAAAGGGGAGAACTAGGTAAGTCTTAGACTGGCCCAAAGGCAATAGTGCAGTGTTCAAAGCACGAGCCCAGTGGGAAATTATCGGATTGCTGAATGTGGAAGGGGGTCTTGAACCTGGGGAGTTGGGAGGATGCAGAGAGGGATTATGGTATATTGGGTTATATTGGAGACTTAACAACGGGGGTGGGATGTGCGGGGGAACCTATCAATGTAAATTGGCATGTCGATTTTCTGTGCAGTTCTGTTACATGTTTTGTACCTTTTTGTTTAAAACAAATCTCATAAAATGGTTTATATAAAGAAAAAAGCACAAGCCAACAGACCATTATGGCCAGGACTTGTGGGCCATTGTGGGATTATGTAATTATGAGGTGCATTGTGTGGCTGGACGTTTTAACAGGCATTACCAATATCACTGGCTCAATCTGCCTTCCAATATATAATTTCCCACACATTTCTCCAAAAATGCCACACTGGGAACTACTGAAACAATTTATCAAAAAAGCCACAAATTACAATTGGTGAATGGGGGGGCGTGTTACTTTTGATGTCTGGAACATGTTTTTTTGGTCCAACTTCCCACACTGGCCAAGAGGCTGCCGACACAAGGGGCCGCCATGATGTTTTGAAGGTAGGACTGAAGAAATACTGTCGTGGAAAAGAAGGTGGCCTTGATCCTGTGTAGCTGGGTTCCAGAGGATCGGGACTAGTAGAAGAGATCCTTGGCCTCCAAGACATTGCTTTGTGTATCCTGGAAGCGAGAGAAACTCTATTTGTAGATCTTAATTGCCTGATAGAAAACTGTCTGTGAAACAGCGATGGTGGACAGTCATTTGTGCGAAGGGCTTTGAATTTGACACAATATTCCAGTGGTGTCTGGCATACATCATTCATGGCAGCTTTGGAGGGTTGAAATGACTGGAGATTAAATACATCCTAGTTGCCTTGTTTTCTATGTGGCCAGTCAGTGTAGAGCAATCCGAGCAGGGACGAATAGTGTAGGTCCCACGCCAAATTAGATTTGACAAGCTAATTGACCTGCTTCATTATGATGCACTTTGCATCACACCAGGCTCCCAGACTGCAAAGACAATTGAAGGGTGAGCGTGGGCAACTCCTTGTGTCGGGTGTTGGAATGGTATTGTAGCTTGGAGGGTGAAATAATTACCGAGGCATAGCAAGTTGCCAATCACCACGTTTTTTTGTTTTTTGGTGCTGTTAAAGCCAAGTCTGTCGCTAGTCATCCACCCCCGAGCGGCTCAGAGGCAAGCTGGCATTGCACGGAAAAACTCAGCCGTGTGTTCATTGGTTCATGCCACTAGCTGAGCGTCTGTGCTCAACTGAAACAGCCTCAGCCAAAGGACGACCTAGGCAACAGCGAGGAACCTGAACAGTCGAGAGTATGGCTGGGGGAGGGGAAATGTACGATCTTTACTGGTTGCGTGTGGTTTTAAGTAATTGTTTTATCCGGGTAACAGAAGTCTTGTTCACGAATGGTTAGTTTCTCAAGTGGACATGTGGGGCCTTATGATCAAATGTGTCAATGTCTGGAAAAGCTACAGGAGAAGGGGGCGGCTAGCCGGATGGCCTCCGTCTGGTTTCTCCAGGATGACCAGGCTAACCTGACGGCCTCGGTCGGGGTTTCTCCAAGATACGCTGCCTCACATCAGCGTTGCCGATTCCATTCTGTGCATTGTGTCGCAAACCGATGTCCTGCCTGGGGCTTGGAGCGGTTTCCCGTCCAGTCTTTCCAGCAGGGATTTAACAATTGCATCCTTTGCGCCATGTGTAACTTGGCCTTCTTGGAGTTCACCGTTGATGGGGGTGGATGCAAAGTTAAGTAGGAAGACTCGCGGCCGATCTCTGAAAATCTTGCCTCCAGGTTTGCTTTATACCGTTCATTAATTTTGGTGAAATTGCAGTGTTTAGATGCAAGGTTTTGCACATGGTTATGCCATTGCAGTCACTGAAAAAGTGGTGTTACTGGGACGTTCATTGATGCACAGATTGTAAGGGTCGTCTAGTGCACATAAAGCAGGGGAATGGTAAGGACTATATTGCTTCACTTCCGGAACTGAAAGAGGGGGCACAGATTCACCTTTCTCCCAACCCTTCCTGAGCTACCGACAGCCCTTTTGCACCCCAGACCATCAAGGAACTGGTCCCTCCTATCTGACTCCCACCTATCATCACTCTCTAATCTATCACACACCATCAGGGTTTTCCTAGCCTGCTTCAAGGTGACTACTTTTCAATCCATCCTGAAAAATCCTACACCTGACCCGACAACCGAGCAAACGATTGACCTGTCGCACTCCTTCAAAAGTATTCTGACCTACTTGGAGATTAACAAACTCTGTGACCCCCTCTAATCCGCATTCTGAAGTAAGTACTCGACGAAAAGGGCACTTGCCCACATCTCAAACTTCCTCTGTACAGCTCACCACTCCCACCTCTCATCCATTCGCAACCTCCTTTCCCTCTCTGCTGCCTTTCACACGTTCGATTATCCTTCTCTCTTCCTGACCCTCTCAAACCTTGGCTCGTAGAACCCCAGCCTTGTTTGATTCCCCCTTCTCTAGCTACGATGGCAGTCGCTCTGCCACTCCCTATTAGTGGGAGTGCCTCAAGGGTCTATTCATGAGCCTTTTCCCCATCTCACAATACACCTCCTGTTTCAGTAACCTCGTCCCCTCCTTTGGCTTGTTTTTTCATTCCATCTTGTTCCATCCCAGTAGTGCTTCATCGTATGTAATGACCTACTTGGAACAGAATCTGGAGGAGAGGAGGTAGAGGAAATGGCCCTGTCTCCTTCTGGTGGATAAACATGATTCTGTTCCCTTGACGATCATCTGGCTTCCTCATGAGATGTGGGGACTAAATTGAACTTTACAAACTATACCCTCTGCAAACTCCCAAAATACACATGCACCTCTGCACGCCACCTACATGTGGTGTGGGTTGCTATGAAAAAACACTCCATCTTTAAATTCCTTCCCTTCAAATCAATCCTCATGGGTCCCCAGTGGTTTATTTTCCTTGTAAGGGGATTAGCCCTTGGATTTACCTGCCTTCATTTGCCCCCATCTTGTTTTCCTTGAAACCTCATTGAAGTAGGTTAGCCTTTACCAGGACAATTCTTCCCTTATTTCTACTTACATTTCTACTTACATTGTATACCTACTGTAGGATGGCTGGTAACTCAAGCAGTCTGCAGTGATTGGTCGAGCCAACCACCTGACTCTGGTGACTGACGACGTGCATCACTGCACCTCACCCACGCAATGACCGAGGGCAGCAGGCATGCCAGAGGTACAGCAGAGGCAATTACAGTTGTTTTCCCCAAAGGGTCATTCTGAATTGACTGATTTAATGTATTATCTGCCTCTCAAAGAGCTATATTCACCACATTTCAATTTATTCTATCCACTCTATTTAGGGGAGACAAATTAGCATTTCATAGTCCAACCACTGGTTGTATACGAATTGTTCGTTTTACAACTGTTCGAATTACAATTGACCTTTTCACAATTGACCGAATTGTGAAGGTCAATTGTAACATATATGTGGGGGGAAACCCCCCACAACCCCCCACCTAACGCCAAACCCCCCAAAACCCCTATATATATAAATAAATATATATTAGCAAACAGATGTATATATATATATTTATATATATATATACGGTCAATTGTGAAAAGGTCAATTGTGACCCTTTAAATTCGGTCAATTGTTCATTCGAACAATTGTAAACGAACAATTTGGGTAATACCCAACCACTTGAAGTGAAGGTTTGATATGGGGTCAAGGCATCAGATGCAGGAATTCCTTTGTGGAGCCGGTCTGTGTTGTGACCATCATCTTGGCAGGTTCAAGAAGACCATATTTGAGCGCAGGTTTTTTGAGCTACGTTGTGAGATCAAGAAATCCTTTTCATTTAGCTAAAGTAAATTTGGAGAAACCAGGGGAGAATTAGATTTTATGCCCAGCAAACATAATGGGGGATTGCTGCTGTGCCGCTGTCAGGATTTGGCGAGTCTGCTGATGAAAGATAATTAAAACACTCAAAGGTAAAGAATTATAGGAAGGCGCATGCGGCCTAGCTCATTGAGCGTGATGAAACTCGAGCGGGCCAATGGAAGAAAAGGAGGATTTCAGGAATCCATTTCTCCATAAACAGAACATGATTATCTCCTTCCATTTTCTCAGGAAACCCGAAAAACCGAATCTTGGCTCTTCAGTGTCTGTCCTCCAAATCATTGTTTGGAATTTCAAGTTGCTGTATTTGCTCAAATCCCTTTTTTCCGCCCTTCAACAGTTGATATTTTATCCTCTGCTTCTACTAACCGTCCATAAAAATATTTCATATCCTCTTTGGATCAAGGTACGCAATCTGTTCAGGTATATATTTGCTAAATCCTAGTCAAAATGGAAGAGTGCATATTGGCCCCTTCAGACAGAATTTTGCCCATGCTCCGTTGAGCAGGATCAACTCATTTGAGGGTAGAGCTGCACATGCAGGAATTTCCTCAGTGGGGTGGATGCCATCCTGATTTATAATCTTAAAAGCAGAGCAGTCCTTGTGTTCTACCACCTTCTACAGGATCGAGGAGTGGTTGTGAGATGTCTGAAATGTAAACCCTGGGCTGAGGGCAAAGACATCAAAAATGGATCTGTCAGCTTAGCGAGTCAATGACATTTCTCACTTGCAGGATCTGCAAATGCCGGAAAACAAATGGTACAGCTGCACCTCAATTCCCAAAGAAGATACCGCAGTCAGGACAAGCCTTCCCATAGAAACATAGGGAAAGTGCGTTCTCCTCAAATGGGAAGGCCTGCCATTTTAAAGAAGTGCCCCAGCATATCTTTAGAAAATGATTCTTTCCAGCAGCAGTAACAAAAGAGACACTAATGACATGCTTTGACGGATGCTGACAATATAAAATGTTAACACATTATTTGAGGCTCTGGAAACAACATTTAAGGTAAAATTAATATTTTGCTTTCGATCGGTTGAGAGGGGTAAAGAGATTAAACAGCCATCTAATGGGCTATTTGCCTATCCCTCAGCAACTGTCCTTTCTATTCTCAAAAGCCCTTTTTTGACCTAGAAATTGCACACAACTATCAGACTGACCGTCATTCTCCACCATTCCATAGACATACATGTTTGTGGTCAATAGAATCACTAACTGGAGACCAATACCTTATGCAGACTCCTCCAATCTAGATTTGGCTGCAGTCACTCCATGGAAATAACAATGGCTCATTTCTCCAACTTCTTCAAGTCTGACCACTAGTTAAGACTCCAGTATTCGCACCCTCCTTCATCCGTCTGCGTCCTTTGATACTGTATAGCACTCCCCAATCAAGCTCACCCACCTTGACATAGGAATCCAAGACTGGGTGCAGATCTGCCTTTTTGATCTTTCTGTGTCTCGTGGGACTCTAACTCCTCTTCCAGCCCCCTGTGGGTTGGATTTTGCCAAGGTTCTGTCTTTTAACTGCTCCTTTCACCCTGTATACTTTCTCTGCAAATTTACCTCGTACATTGATTTGGGTGATCACCTTTGTCCTGATGACACCCACATTTTCATCACCTTTTTCCTCCACTGAACTATAATCCCACATTTCCAACTGTTTCATTGACTTCGGACAGTGGATGGCACTTCAGTCAGACATCCCTTATTAATATCTACCTGATTGCTTCACCTGCCGATCCTCTCCTCCTGTCCACCAGATCCTTTCGTCCAGGCCGCTCCATGCCATTCACCAAGACTTGCAACTCCAAGGTCACCTTTGACCTCCAGCTCCATTACTTAATCTCCTAACCTGCCATGGCAGCTAAGAGAACCCTTCTAAACACCCAAACAATCCACCCGCACCATACGTATTCCTTGACTAAATCTTCTCTCTTTTGTTTTTAGTCAACCCGAGCACTGCTCTAGCCTTCTCCTGGGTCTTCCCTTCTACTCCATTACTCGGCTTAACAAAGTACTGAACTTTACTACTTGCAGAACCCGATGCTCTTGAACCGCCTCCCATCATCTCCAATGTGGATGGCTGGACATGTAAAATCCAATCCACTTCAATGTCCTTCTGATCTTGAATCAATTCATATGCTGCCCCCGTTGGACTACCTTCATCTACTGCTTCTCCCCACCCCCCAACCCAAGTGTTCCTAACTCTCACATACTTTTCAACTAATCTGTGCCCTATCCTCCCCGTGCTGCCTCTGGCTCCTTTTCACCCATACCGCCCTTCCACTGGAACGCTCTACTCCCAGAAATGAAAAATATCACCACTGATCAGAGATTAGCTCTAAAGAGTTCCCTACCTTGATTTGTAAGGTACTCCACTGCGGTCAACATCATTGCTTCCTCTGGCTCCCTCTGCTTGAAACTGTAAAATGGTGTATGTTACTGCACATTTTTTCTCTGTAATGTATTGCGGCACAGGATCAATGGAATACATACAAGTCGGAAAGGAAGGTTCAGCATCTTCATTAAACTTGTCGGGAAGGGTTTGAATAATGCTGGTTTCTGCTATGGCGATCAGCTAGAAATAATAATGATTGCCCCGATGAAGGTATAGGGAGGGAATCCATGCGGGATCACGCAGAAGGGACTGGTTATGTTTGTACCTTGACAAACAAGGGCCTCCTCTGTGTAATCCTCCACATTTGCATGGTGGAGTCCAAAAGTGCAGTGTAAAAAGGTGGCATCCTTGCGTGTACGCCACTATTTTGCACTCCGTCGTGCAAAATGAGTAAATGCCTCCTGCCATTTGCACATGCCAGGCAGCATTTACACTTGATTCCTATGGAATCAGCCTGTTTTTTGCTGGTGTAAAAAACAGGCAGACTCCATAGGAATCCATATAATTTGTGCCAGCATGAAAAGGCGCAAATGCTGGAGTATTTGCATAGTGGAGTGGAAGAGCAAGGCTGAATTTTAACTTGTGATGCGCCCCTCCTCTCTGCAATGCAAATGGTTGGAAATTAGCCGTAACGTAAATGAAATGTGTAAGTCCTAGACTTTTACACATTTTATATACGCTACGGTTCCATGAAAATGAACCCTAGGGTGTTTTAAAAGGTGGAATGCTATACTTTCTGTGGTCCTCTAAATAAGCAGTTTCAGACCCAGGATATAATGCCCTAATCACTTCCTGGCAGTGTTCATCCAAGGGATATAGTGCCCTTGTTTGCTTCTTGCCAATCTCAGTACTAGCGATATACTACATGCCTGCTTAATGACCTTACTAACAGCAAGAATGTATCCTCCTGTTGCATAGGGACTTTGTCAGGTTTAGATATGCTCACCCTTTATCCATGGGTCACCCTTCTGGGCAGCCAGAAATAGAACACACTATTACCAGCAAGTGTTTCTTCACCTCCTTAGGGGTTTTGTCATGCTGTTATAATGTCACACTACAGCCACAGGTTTCCCCCCTGGGCTCGTGGCAGAGAAATGTCTTAATGTTCCTCCAAAATTGGGGAAAAGATCTGGTCTACGTTTTCCTGGGAGCAACCCTCCAGGTCAGTTACACCTCCTGTCAGGAGGGATTTTCAAAGTCACTACCTGGGGTAGAACTTAGAAAGGCCAACCTATGGTTAGAAAGGTTATTCAGAATCCCACTTGAGCAAAGCAACTTTCTTAAGACGTGGTGACTAATCAACAAGGCTGAACTAAGGAGGAAGGGGCACTGTTGTGTGGTACAGCTAACACTTAACAGAACTGATAAGGACAAGACCCACATAGGTACGTTATGCAAATAAACATGTATTACAGTGCTACACTAAGGAAAACGTTTAGTATTTGAAATCAAGCAAAAATACTTAAGTACATACTTACAACTCAGATAGCCCACTATAGGCTACACACTTCTTTAGAATTGCAAGGAGCACCAAATACTATAACTTCAGACATCCAACCCTAGCCCGAAACAAAAGGGTTCCTGAGGAAAGAGGCAAGTAGTCCGGGTTTGTGCATATTCAGTACTGGTCATCTTTTAATTCCTCTGGGACAGACTGTAGGCGGGATACCCAGGTTGGGGTCCGCGATGAAGGAGAGGCCCTCAAAGAGATCTTTACAGATGCAGGGCTTGCATTGACCACGGACAGAGTTAGAAGGCACTCTGCAACTCGACAGCAGTACTTCGGTCTTCCAGCAGGCTTGTTTCCTGGTGGAGAGTAGCACAGCAGATTTCCAGTGTCCCAGCAGAGCCTGGAGGACACCCCAGAAGAGCTCCAGTCAAAGAGAGTAAGTGCCAACATTGCATGTTGCCAGAGGCAGTATAAACCCTTACATTGGCCCTGGACTCTGAAGAATCGGGACTTTTAATAGATCCCGTCCTTCCAATGATGAACAACTGGATCTGGGCCTTGCAGAGCAAAGATGCACCATCTGACAACTGAAAACAGGTGATGTACCTCAAGCAGGACAGGTGACTGGTCCCACCAATCTTAAAGGGGAATGAACCTCAGAGGTTTTGCCTTTTGATTAGAAGCTCGAGGATTTTGATGCAGTGTTATTCGCTGAGTCAATAATGGTTTCTGCAGCAGTCCTCCAGCATCCCTCAGTCAGTCTTCTTCGGATCTTCCTCAGCTCCAGTGGTAAACTCATTTCCAGAATGTGGGCTGGGGGCGACTACAGCCCCCAGTAAGAAAACTTAGAGGTGACTGACCAATCGTGAACAGCCAGCCTCCCAGGCCCGCAACATCCAAGCCTCTCTGGAATGTGGATTTGGGGCGGACCTCCCTCCTACCCGCTTCCTGCTAGTATACACACAAAGGAGAACCTTTGCAGCCTTCTTGCAAGAAGCCCAGCATGGTGCAGGAAGAAAGGAGGACAGCCAACAAAGGACAGGCCATCTTGAACAGCACTGAACAGAGGAGAGGTCTCCCCACACTGGAACGTCCCCAGAACAAATGTAAATGCAGGATGAGTGAGATAAAGTCTCACTCCCCCTTCAAATGCAATGAAAGAAATCCCAGTGAGCTCAGCAGTAGTGCTGAGAGAGTCAGACAGAAGATTTGCAAAAAAGAAAATCTCCCTAACAATGCCTGAATCCTATTCTCCAAGCAATGCTCTGCCTGGCCTGTGCCTCCTACTGCACATCACTGAGCTATTTTATAGTGTTCTTGATCAGATTTCTTATTTATTAAGGATTGTGATTTTTATTTTCCTCAGTTTCTCTTTTCTTGGTTCTTCCCTCTCAGGGGCATAGCTGGCGTACGGCATGAGGGGCAAGGTTCCCCTCTTATTGCCCCATGGCCCAAGCTGCCATTCTGGCAACAGATGTGTTCCGAGCAGTTCCTGACTCCTGAAAAGGCTTTTTTTAAAAACCTGTTTTAGGCACAAGACAATGTTAAACCTTTTGGCGGGGCAGTAAATGCTATTCAGAAATGGAAGCTGGATGCCGGTGTCAGAAATTGCTAGTAAGCATGCGCAGCAACTTTGTTATGTTACTGGGCTGTGTACCCCACACTGCGGCCATTTGCATGGTATCCAGGCGCACTGGTGTATCTGAAGGAGAAAAGTGTGGGTCAAGTTAGTGGGGCGAGTGGAAAAATGCAAGCTAGCTTTGCTGTTGGGTTGATGGGTGCAGATGGGAAGTACTCAGAAACAAACCTGCAAGCCGGCTACAATGTTTTCATTGTCAAAAGCAAGGAAGCATTTGTGTCCAGGAGGATGCCTTCTGTGCCTTTGGTGCTAGGACACACTGGCAGGGCTGTGGTTTGTACGTTGGCTGTATTGTTGCTTGGGATTCTTCAGTAGGCATACATGGACGGCTTAGGTGCTCATTATAGTGTGTGCTGGATATCATTTGAACGTGTTGGAGCAAGGAGAAGTCAATGGTGATCTTTTTGAGCAGTTTCATGACGGTCACAGATAATCTTAAAGCCACTTTTAGCAAAGCATAGCCTGGCACAGCAAGGCATCACAGAAGTATCTGCAACCTGCTCCCATTTTACTTTCTTGCTTTCCACTGTCAAACCGTGTGTGTGTTTCTTTCTCTTGACATGTACATTTTAAACATGTATAGAACGCCCTAGGCTCGCAGACAAATGGGCCCTTACGCAAAATACACAAAGGAGTACAAAAACAATACCGACAGGTAAAAACAGAACTAAAATACAAGATACAACGACAAAAAAGGAAAAATCCATAAAACAGAACCACAAGTTTCAATTAATAAAATGCAATATAAAATGTAACATAGAGCTTATTTATTTATTGTGCATTTGTAAGGCGCTTATGCATCAAGTACATGGAGAATCCATAAAACCAGAGTCACAATTATCACACAGGAATAGTTAAAATCCAAAGGAAGTAAAATTACAAAGCCAACCAGTAGAAAGTATAAAACACCCAAAATATTGAAAGTTGCAGAACCTAAGTAAAAAAAAAAGTTTTCAAAGCCTTCCTAAACACAACAAGAGGTTACTCAAATAGTAGGAGACATGATAGTTGATTCCAAAGATTGGGCGCAAGTAAGTTAAAAGCTAGTTTGCCTGCTCTCTCCAATTTGTAACGTGGCACCAGCAGAGAGTTCGAGTGGCTAGACCTAAGATTCCTCACATATTGCTTTCTTGACAATCTCTGCTTTAAATAGGTGAGACTCTTTCTGAACAAGCAATTGTGAGTGATAGTGAGGAGCCTACACTTAATCCCCTCTCTCACTGGTAGCCAATGTCAGGCACGCCTGGCCTATGTGACATGATCACAGCGCTTTAGACAGGCTACCATTCTCACTGCATTGTTCTGAATTACTTGCAATCTAGAGAGGTTTTTCTGACTTGAGCCCCCCAATAAACTAGCATGGTAATCAAGACGTGTTCTGATAATGGCCCGAGTCAATTTGGCAGCGTTACTCCCATATATATATATGAACAATCTTGGCCCGTAATCTGAGATAGTACGCTGTAGTAATATAATATGACGTGGTCTTTCATAGATGATGTAGCATCCAGGCAACCCCCGAATGTTTTAACCTTGGGCAGCACCTGTACTTGGCAGCCAGCTATGGTAAAACCTGTATATGTAGCTGGCAATTTATTTTTCAAGGCTTTGGCGTGTACCTACAACAAGCAGCTCAGTTTTTGATTCATTGGGCGCCAGACCATTCTGTGCCTTCAAAGGGTGTATCAGATCAAAAAATCTTATTAATCATTGCAGCATTGGCAGTATAGTCTCCTGAGAGTTTTAGAATAATCTGAGAGTCAGCATAGTCGCAGTAAAAAGACCCGCGCAGCATCCAACATAGAAAATAAAGGCTTCATATACGTATTAAAAAGAGTTGAGGCAAGGCAGGCTCCCTGTGGAACACCATATACCAACTCCACGGGGTCAGCAGCCACATCGCGATTAAAAACTCTTACACTTCTGTCAGTTAAAAATTATCAAATCCATTCAGCTGCTTGTTTTGAAAAAAAAGCCTCATATTGCATCCTCTGAAACAACATTTTAAAATCCATCAAATCGAAGGCTGCCGACAAATCCAATAAAAGCAGCATAGAGATCTGTCCCTGATTCATGTTTAGAGAAAGCTAGACTTTAAATCTAAAAGCACTTATTCTGTGCTGTGGTGGGCACGAGACCCAGACTACTAGAGCCTAAAGGGGTCATATTCTTCAAGGTGGGCTTGGTTTTGGAAATATACCATTTTATCCAAAATGTTCAAAACAGAACATTGGTGATCAGTCGATAGTTTGTCTCTGCACCTGGGTCCAAAGACGCTTTCTCTCAGATGGATGCGTTGTACCCTATGTGCTGCAGCAAGGAGCTGGTCATTGGCAGATGAGTGGAGGGGGCAGTCTGGAGAGTCCACTGGTTGCCACAAACAAAGTGCTAAGGGGTTATGCGAGGCATGAAGCTTTGGTTAAGAGAATGGGTTTGTATTTTATTTATTGTATTTTATTTAGATTTATATAGCGCCTTAACCCAAAGCACTGAACGTAGGAGTAAAAACAGTACGAAAAATGCTTAAAACAGAAATAGTACAACAATTGCAACAACCTTTGTGGATCAGATGACAAAATATGGGATCTTGGGGCAACCCAGAAAGATAAATAAACAGAAATAGAGCGAAGAGGAGATGGGAGCAAGTTCCAGTTTAGAGGTGCTAAAAGAGAAAAAGAACGGAAACGAGATTGAGCACAAGGAGGGCGTGGGACTATGATAAGGTAATGAGAAGCCGAACGAAGTGAACGAGAGAAGGAAGATAAAAAAAGAAACAAGCGAAGAGAGGTAGGGAGGAGCAAGACCATGAAGAGCTTTAATAACTAAACATAAGAAATAAAATTTTAGACGGTGATGAAAGGAAAGCCACCCAAGTTTAACGAGAGAAATTTAAATAGAATCACGTGGAGCATTCAGACAGAAAGTACGAATAGAAGCATTGAAAAATGATTTTAGTGGAGCCAAATGAGAAATAGGAAGTCCAAAGAGTGCAGAAGAACAATAAAAACGCTGTGAAAAATTAGAACAGACACCTGTAGCTTTGTGGCATTGAATGTCATAAAAGAACAAGCTTTGCGAATATTATAAAGATGAAATCTACAAGAATGGTCAGATAATGAAATATGATGTACAAAGGAAAGATCAGAATCAAGGAAAATACCTAAGTTACGAGCCACTGATGAGATGTGTAACTGAGCTGGAGGAAAGGCTATACAAAAGGGTGAGATAGAAGATGAAATATTAGAGGCGGGAAAGAAGATGACCTCAGCTTTGCAGCATTAAAAACTAAAAAGTGATGAGACATCCATGATTGGATAGCCGACAAGTGCTAAATTTAAGGTGAATATCATCTGTAAAGAGAGGAAATGAAAGAAAGAGCTGTGTATCATCGGCGTAAAAGTGAGGCGAGAACCCAAAAGAAGAAATAACCCCTGCTAGTGAAGAAGTATAGAGAGAAAAATAAACGGGCCAAGAACCGATCCTTGGGGAACACCACAAGTGAGTGAATGTATTTCAGAAGAAACCCCGCCCAGGAAACCAAGAAGGTTCTCTGGCATAGATAAGATTCAAGCCAAGCTAAGGCAGAACCAGAGAACCCAAAAGAAGAAAGAGCAGACAATAGAAGAGTGTGATCAACAGTATCAAACACAGCAGAAAGATTCAAAAGTATGAGAAGAGAAGACTGTTTAGTGGGACGTGCAGAGTGCAAAGAATCCAGGACAGACAGAAGAGCTGTCTAAGTAGAGTATCCTGGATGAAACCCAGATTGGAAACGAGGAAGAATAGAATTGCGAGAAATGAAAGGAGAAACCTGAGTGTAGACCATGTGTTCGAGAATTTTTGAAAGATAAGGCAAAAGAGATATAGGACAAAAGTTAGAAGCAGAAGATATGTTAGCAGAAGGTTTTTTCGAAACTGGTACAATAGTAGCATGATTAAATAATAATGGAAAAACAGAGGAGGAAAGAGAATAATTAAATAAGATAGTAAGATAAATTATAAAAGATAGATTTTAGATAAAAGCGCAGTTGGTAGCGGATCAGAAGGAGATGTAGGATGAGCACGAGAAAGAAGAAAAAGGGTGTCTTCGTTCGAAATGAAATAAATCCACAGAATATTTTGTTGGGAGGCAACAAAGGTGAAACAGGAGGCAAAGAACAGGCCAGACTACATAAGGATTCAATAGCTGAATGAAAAGAATAAACTTTAGAAGTAAAATACAGAGCAAGATTTGTAGCAGTTAGAGTAGAATTAGTTGAAGGATCGGGAATAGGAGATGAAAGTAATCAAGACAAAGTTTGAAAGAGCCGCTTTGGATGAGAAGAGTGTGATTGAAGTAAACCAGAGAAATAAGACTGTTTAGCTCAGAAGGCAGTTATCATAAGGATCATGATAAGATACATAAAAGGAGTAATTCCCAGATGTTTTCAATTTTAGCCAGCTCCTTCATAGGCGCAGAAGGATGCGTCACATTGAGCCAAGATGGGAGGATAGCCACGGCTGGGGAGGTTTACGAGGCGGGTAAAACGGAGAAGAAGGATAAAGTGAATCAAGAGATGTAGAAAGGGAAGAAGAAAGAGTAGTAGCAGCATTGTCAGCTGTTAAATTGGAGAACGATGCTTGAGACACCAACTTAGAGGCACTAGTAGAAATAAAAAGTGTGGTGTTCAATTTCCATAAATCACGATGCGTGTAAGAAGGAGAGGTTGCATAACTAAGAATACTAGATGGTGGAACAGGAAGAATTGAAAATAGAAGAACGTGATTGTCAGATAAATAGACTGGAAGAGAGGACACAGAAGATTAGAAATAGAAGAAGTAAATATAAGATCTAAGCTAGAACTAGAGATATGAAAAGGAGGAATGCAGAGAGGCTTATGATAGTGAGAGTCTAGAATAGAAAGAAATGGAAGAGTAGAATGAGTAGTCAAAAGATGAAGATTAAAATCACCAAGAACTATAAGAGGAAAAGTGATGGGAAGCACTAAAAGACAACAATACATCAAGGTCTTCACAAAATGAGGTTACAGGACCTGGAGGATGATAAACCAATAAAAGTGAGATTGAGGATAGAGAAGAAACTGCAGAAAAAATAAAGTAGGAGAATTCAAATGTAGAAAAAGAAAGGAGAACAAGATTATGACGAAAAAGAGAAAAGGATGAGTGATATAAAATTCCAGTACCACCACCTAGGGAAGAAATATGAGGGTGTGGTAAAAAGAAGTAACAGAAGTAGTGAGTGAAGCAAGTATAACAGTTTTGGTAGCTGTAATCCAAGTTTCAATAATACATAAGAAATGGAGGTTCAAGCTTAATAACATATCAAGTACTGTGGTTGATTTATTACATATAGATCTGGCATTCCATAACCCAAAATGCAGAGCAGTAGATTTAGGAGTATAAGCAGGATAAGTCAGGTTAGCAATGTTGCCCATCGTAAAAGTATGCCTAACATCTGCACTAAAAGGTGCCATAAATAACACAAAAGATGAGGTAACCAACAATATTAACAAAATGGAGTATGAAACCACGATCACAGATGGAACACCAATGTGGCCCTTAGATGGATGAAAAGGGCGTGCCGGTAACACAAAATCAGGTAAAGTAGAAAGTACTTGCAATGTCATAGGATGCATGGTATCCTGGTCTGAAGAGGACAGCCACATGAAGACAGAGGCGCTGCCCACAGCAGACAGCCGCAGACAGCAGGGACTTTGCCTGACTTTGCCTGGCCTTTGCCCAGGCAGGAAGTGATGTAATGGGTCCAGCAGTTGGATTGGACAACGCGGGGGCGGGGCCCACAACGTCACGCTGCCCTGGTCTTAGATATGAAGATGCCAAGTGCTGCTTTCACTTTTCTTAGTTTGTTGGTTGGTAGGTGGGCACTGCCTCAAACCTCACTCAACACGCTCAGGTGCCACACTCAGTAGGCCTGCTGGGACTTGACACATCAGCTCAATGCTGTCAAGGGCAACAACCAGTGTTTGTCAGGCAATCGGAGTAGGGGCCGGAATTACTGGTCATTTCTCCCAGAAGTGTACACCAGTGTCTCCCACAAGCCTTTACTTCCCTCTCACACAGAGCAAACAGCCACACACCAAAATGAATTCCCACTATGCCCCAATCTCACCTTGTGTTGAGGCACCCCTATAACGTTATTTTTAGAATAATACTGAAATTCTGCTGCGGGAGCAGGAAAAATAAAAAGGTGGTGTTTGAATTTCTCGACCTGCCCCATGAAGCTAGGTGCACCATCTCTGGGCCTACACAGGAGCGTTACGACTTCAGGAAGTTGAGGAGGCTGATCGCACAGGCTATGCTGTGTTTCCAACTCTGGAAAGCAGTACAACACATTGGGCAAGATCTGAAGTTGTTCCATGACAGGGGGGAAATAATCATCCATTCTTTGATTTTAGTCTCATAATATAGTATAGGAGTGCAAAATGGCACGTGCTAACAATGCCAGGACTTGCACAGTGTGATTTCACGCCTTTGTTATGGCATATATTTAAATAAGAGAGAAAATGAAGTCGTTGGTTGAGAAAAATGGAAAGTGTTTTTTTGGTCTATTGCTAAATTTAGAGTGCACAAAAAAGGTCTGTGAGCCCCTCTACCGAGAACGAATATGGCCAAATACACTGTTCTATGGGTAGGTGCACACTCAGGAGGGTCTACATCCACGTTTTAGCCCCCCACTCTGCTTTTCACAGAGGAGAAATACCCATTTGCATATCGATCTGGTCCCACCCACTTGGGCAGTCCAGCACCGAAATGCTAAGCGATTCTTCTCTGAACAAGAGTACCACCGACAAACCCAGACACATGTTTCGGCCTCATCGGGCCTCATCACTGAGGTGAAGCTGTGCCTCTCTAAGCACAGTGAGCAAGGGGTCCAGGTCCTCATTATGCTGGGTAACTTAGGACTGATGTTTCCCTTCCAAGACTTCGGTTTCCATGCAGCTACTGAGCTTTATAGTTCAGATTTCCCAAGACGTCTGTGACCACATATGGTCCATGCCACCAGGACAACCGTTTCTGTGGTGGGCAGGCGGACTGTCATTCAATTGCCTACCTGGAAGTTTTGGAATTTGCCTGTTCAGTAATAATGGGACTTCTGTTTGTCCTGGGCCTGGCTGACATGTTAAGTTACCAGTTCCCGTAAAATCGTCATGCTGTCCCAAGACTTTGGAACAAATTGAGAAGTTTTAACAACCTTTTGTTCCCTACCCTCCCACAGCATGCCATAAACTAGCTCAAAAGGTGTGATCCCAGAAGGGTACTTTTGGGTGGTCCTCACTGCAACAGAGCACACAGTAAAACCTCATCGTAACTTATCCCCTCTTCATCGGCCAACTTCCAAAAGAAGATGTTTAAGCATCTGTTTAAAGCGCCCCACTAATTCATCGGTGTGAGTATAATAGATGGAGATATGTAACATCTTGATTTGTACACACACCTGAAGACATGATGTCTTAGTATTTCCTACATGAAACCAAACCTAGTAAAAACAAGGCACCAGATGTTTCAGGATTTGCTGTGCTCCGTTGTCCCATGAGGAAGGGCCACAGGGTAATGGTAGGCATTATCAATTGCAACCCATGTATATGTATTCCCAACCAGTGGGCTCATCATGCCCCCCCCATGCCCTGGGCTATTTATGAAAAGAAACTTCTATGAAGGAAAGAGGTTGCAAGGGATCTTTGTCTATATTAGCAACTGGGAGTTTTTGTGCGTGGCACGCAAGGAGCAATGCTTCATTACCCCTTAATTGCTGTGGGTGGATGTACAAATCATCTAGATATCATAAAAATTGATAAAAAACAATTTCATACCAACAGTCATAGCCACATACAGAACTCATTCAAACATTCACACAATAAGAACACCCATGGTGTTACATACATCAATGGGTATTGGAAATATAATGTTTCTCTTCATTTAGTATATTGAACAGTGACCCAGTCCCTAATATTAGGTGTCGTGGTATATCCAATACCAAATTTAGGTCAGATATCTTTCACAGAAAAGCGTCGACACGTGTTTCGGTCGGAGACGTTCTTCAGGACGTGGAGCGAAGAGAGAATACTTCGCCCAGTTCTTAACAAGTGTGGGCCCGTAACCAATCTAAAAGCAATAGTAAAAACAAAGTGTCATCCCTATTTCTCCAAAAAAGTGACTAGTAATGTCACAATGTATTCAAGATCTCTCAACACACCAGTCCCTACTCACCCCCAGGTTCCAAATCAAGAATAGGTGAGCGGGATAATGGACATTAATCCTCCACTGGAATCAGTGCAAATACTGAACATGTGGAACCAACATAAACACACATTTCAGTGTCCATGAAAATATTTATATCCCTGCATTCTATACAGTGAAGATAAAAACACTAAAAAACCAAAAAAACAACACTTACAGATGCCCATGGCTCGGGAATCTTCACCGAAGTATCGTAACCGAACGGTCACTCACAGACCAGCGTAGAACTTGTACACTCGGTAGACCATTCACGATGCTCTATGGAAATCATAAAAATACCCATGCTAAAGACCGGATATATTGTTCTCATGTACCCCAAGTTAAACAAAGGGCAATCACCCTATAGTGTCAGTATAACTGCATTCTCCATAGCCCATCTTGCCTTGTGCACATATCCATATGAATATCCCCGTATGTGCACGTCCATGCGGAACGCAAGGTAAAACCTATTGTGAAAGATGCTCTGCAATGCAGGGCCCCCTTTCCAGTGCCCCTAACACATGTCAAGCAGTGCTCCCTCGTAATAAATGCTGCGTGCCGCATATCCTGTAATTAAAAGAACATCTTTTCAGTGCAGACGAGAACATAAACGAAACGCCGTGAAATCCACGGCGCTCGTTTCACTTCACCAGTGTCAGCACACCAAGTTACTCGTATAATAAGTCAAACAGAAAGCCAACCGAAAACACCGACAGCTAGCGGGGGGTATCTGGCACGCTATTGAGAGTAGGCTGACACCGACCCACAACAAGTGTTTACCTTTAGTACATTGGTGAATTCCTTCAAAAGGCCGCGATCACTCGCTCGGCTCCAACAGCTCCACAACCAAGTGAGCTAAACATAGGTAAAGGACTACCTCCTTTAAAGCGTACTCCCGACACTAAAAAAGGACCACCCCACCGTCTAGATTAACCCAGGAACTTGGTAGCCTCCATACCCATGTATCCCAGCATAACTTGTTACTATGCCAGAAGGCCAGAATTACACATGGTCGCGCCTCAAGGGAGTGACCTACGCAAACGATAGACCAACATTTTTTAGAACACATTTTTCTTGACTCCCTAATTTAAGGAACTGGGTCCATTTCTCAATATAGACGTGTGGGTAATTACACCAGACGATTTTTAATGCATATCATCCCGGACCACTCCATATCTAATATGCAGCACTTGATAAACGTGACCATGGGGATACGAAAAAAATATAGCTCATTGCATTCACATTACCATATTTTTGTAAACAGTTCTCAATGTAAACATGTTGGTAATTAAAGCCAATAGTTTTTTCATAAGGAGAAGATCTCTTTACAAATTACATACAGTGCTTAGACCCTATGAACCTTCGAGTACCTGTAGATTGGCTCATTACATTCACAATACCGTATCATTTCCTACCAGGCTGATATACTCCAAATTGCACCATATACTTGAAACTTCTTCTCATGTGCGTAATGGACATCGGTCAACAGGTTCAAAACAGACCGTCACATACAATAGATTCAGGGCCCACATTTTATGTTACATTCTTGGTATGTACAACTCACGGTAGTATTTGACTATATAGTACCCACATCTGTTGGTCATAATGACCCTTCATTTCGGTGTCAATTTCTTGTGATCAGATTATTCCACTCAACCGAAACGTTCAAACCCTTATGGACTGTATTCAGGGTATGGATCCATTTTTGTTCAATGCGATGCAATGTTATCCCAATGTCACCTCCTCTCATGTTAGTCTTGATGTGTTGTAATACAAACTATCTCATGTCTGTATCTTTGTGCTGCATTTTAACAAAGTGTTCAACTAACGGTTTATCTGCCACTCTATTTCGTATGCAGCTCCTGTGTTCAGATATACGCTGTCTAATTTCACATGTAGTCTTACCCACATATAGCAATTGGCATGGACAACTAATAATGTACACTACATTTTTAGTCAGGCAGTTGGTGTGAGAATTCATCTTCCAAATCCTCTGACCGTATCGGAACTCACGTTTCGTCTCATTCAGAGGGCATGCGACACACCCACCGCACTTAAAATGTCTGACAACGGGTGGCAGTCCCCATTGATCATTAATAGTGAGTTCTCTTATTGGCTCTCTGTACGTGTGGAGGAATTTTTGTCTAAGATTTTGGTTGCGTTTAAACACGAACATGGGTTTTTTCATCAATGTCCCAGGTTGTTTGACTAAATTCCAATGTTTACCAATAATTCTTTTGACATCCCCACTGACTGGATTAAATGTTGTGACACATACCAGACGTTCATTCTTGTTTCTTACTTGTTTCGTGAGACAGATTTCCTGATTAGTATTTTCAGCCCTTTTCATTTGATCTTTTATTAACCTTCTTGGGTATCCCCTAGTGGTCAATCTTTCCTTCAGTTGTTCTGCATGAATTTTAAACTCCTCTTTATCAGAACAGTTTCTCTTAATACATAGAAACTGCCCATAGGGTAAGTTTTGGCGTAAACTTGCAGGATGAAAACTGTTAAAATGTAACAGGCCCTCAGGCATCGGGAGGCCAACCCAGAGGGCACGAGGGGCCAAGACTGTATAGCACCTTGCCCCCTCAGGAGTCTTTATTCTGTGACGTTGGGTGTTCAGCTTCATACACTTGTGACCTCCTTTCACCCTCCACTTCCCTTGGATCGATTCTGGGCCACTGGACCGCTGGGTCGGGTCCAGGCCCTGCCCATCGTGCTCCGATGAGGGGCCCTCCCTACTGCCGACCAGGTCTTCTGTGATCCTTGGAATGTCTTCTTCTGCCGCCAGATGGTGTCTCTCCCCTTCCCATTCTAACACCAACGAGAATGGATAGCCCCAATGATACTTGACCTCCTTTTCCTGCAGCCACTTGGTGAGGGCCCCACATTTCTTTCATCTCAACAGCGTGTGGGCTAAGAAATCCTGGACGATGGCCACCTTCGAATCACCATATTGTATTTCCCATAGACGTTTAGCTTTCTCGAGGATCCTTGCTTTATCCCCGTAATAGTGCGTGCGTGCCAGGGTGGTACGAGGGCCACAGGCCCCCGCTCCCACCCAGTGCACTCTGTCAATCATGACCCTCTTTCCGTCCTTTGTTCCGAGGACCATTCTTAGTATGTCTTGCACCTTATGCTCCAGGCCTGCCGGGGTCTCACCGTCCACTTCCAGCAGCCCAAAGAAACAAAGATTATTCCTTCTTTCTCAATTTTCAATGTCGTCCACCTTTAGGCGTAGTTCCTCTTCTGGACGCTCCATTTCCATGACGCAAGCCTCCATTTGTGTTTCCAAGAGCCCTGTGGATGTCCGATTGGCCTGTACCCCATCCATCCTCTCTTCCTGGGTTGACACTTTAGCCGTGTGATAAGCGAGCCTCGCCCCCATATCCGTCCTCATCCTCGGATCTCAACTAGGATGGTCTGTATGTCTGTCTTTATGGTGCCCAACTCCGCTGATGGCTGGGGCGCACTCCGGCTTCCATTGTGGCTCCCCCCTTATGAAACTGATACTGTGCCAGGGCCTCCTTCCAACTCATGGACTGTCCACCCCGTAGTCCCTAGCAATCTAAAATATTGTTCTGCTACTCCACAATCACCTCTCTCCAGGTGGGCACCTGTGTCTGTGGGTACTGAGTCACTTAAAGAGGGGGGAGCGCCAGCCCGCCTGGGGGTGCCCCGTGATTCACAGGGCCTGTCTCCCTTCCTCACCTTTCCACAGATTCCTCGTTTCCTCATTAAGTTGCTGCAACCTCCTTGCTGATTTTGCAGGGGGGGGTCAGAGGGTATCTCTCCAGCAATGTAGGCATCACAATAAGTTCTCCCCACCCCACCTTCCGTGAACCCTACAGGGCACCGTCTGTTCTCTGTGTTTGGGTAGTGGCGTCTCCAGGGCCCGGTGTTACACATCGCTGCAAATGGTCTTTGTGGGCACATACTATTGTGCGACACTCTGCTTTCGAGCAGTTCCAAGATGGATGCCCGTTAGATTCCCCGTACTACCTGCAGCGGTCCAGTTTTTGCACGTCTCTTCGACGTACGGCCAACTGCTCACGTGATCCTTTATCCGGAATCGAAGCGGACGGTGCTTCGCGTCGCTTCTGCTTTTGACGCTCCGTGAGTTTGCTTCTGAATCTTCTACCTACCTCCACTAGTCAAAACTACTTGTACCTTCCATTTCTCCTAACTCTGTTCTCTCCCCTCATTCAGATTCTCCCTTCAGTCTTCACCTGCACACTGTTCATTCAGAACAATCCGGCAGACTTGTTTGTTTCCCGTCTCTCCTAGACTTCCGTTAGAGTAAGTTTAGTCCTTTTAGGCTTCCCCCCTATCTCCGATTAGCTTACTCACCTGTTCATTCCTTCCAGAGTCTCCCGCTACTCCACTATACTTCCGATCTCCAGTTCTGAACAGTCTTCCTCCAACTTCGTCCCTTCGTTGGTGAGAGGATTACTTTTTGCTTCCCCTTCACTGTTCTACTTTATTCCTCTTCTGACATTCTCCTAATTTCCCTCTCGTGTGCTCGTAGGAGAAGCCTCCCGTGTGAAATCCTTTTCTGCCATCCGTCAGTGAAGCTTCCACTTCAACTTCCTCCCGATCCAGACGAAGAGGGACTCGACCAGGGTTTTCTTTCCATTAGAGGGTTTCCCTGGCGGTCCTGCCCTTTCTCCTGGGTTACTTTATCCTGGGGAGGAGAGGTCAGGGCTGTCTCAGGGTAACTTTCACGGCTGCATTGGTCCTCCCATTTGGTTTCATCGATCTGTCAAGGTGAGCTTTGTAGACCTTTACAACAGCTTTATTACACTGCTTAATGCAAACATAACAGTAAGCGACGCCAAACATATTGACATTCGATATCCCAAATGGAACAACAAATGCAGCAACTAATGGCGGCAATGCAGGCCATGTCCCTTGAGATGCAATCCTTAAAACAAGACAATGCATAACTGCGACATCAAGTGGCCAGAGCCTTTTCTGACACTCCCCCGTCATCATTACATACAGTCATGTATGATGGTGACCCATATAAACTTAAGGAATTTCTCAACAGCTGCACAATCCAATTTACCTTTAAATCCCGGTTTTTTCCTACGGATAAAGATAAGGTAGGCTATGAGATTTCACATCTTTCTGGGTCTGCCTTAGCATGGGCAACCCCTCTAGTTACCTCCAACAATGCTATCCTTGATTCCTACTCCACTTTCAGCAACAGTCTCAAAACTATGTTTGGTAGGAAGGAAATTTCGGTAGCCACTCAGGAAAGGCTGCTTGATCTAAAACAAGACAGTAGAGATTTACTGTGGTACATTACGCAATTCAAACAACTATCATCCGAACTGGGCTGGCCCGATGAAGGTCTTCTTACTCTTTTTCGGAGAGGCCTTACAGATGAACTCAAGGATGAGGTTTCTAAGGTCCCTCGCCCAGCTAACTTGGCGGATATGATCACACTAACTATGCAGATCGATTACTGTATGCATGAACGGACATATGAGAAAAAAAAGAGCAAAGGAACTCGATCTCAGGCTGAGTATTCCCCAGCGATACAAAAGGCTAATTCGCAAACCGAAGAACCCATGCAGATCGGAACCGTCCGAGGACCGATATCTCCTACTGAAAGGGAGAGGAGAAGGTCCTTAAAGCTGTGTATGTATTGTGGGTCCTCCTCTCATGTTCTGAAAGATTGCCACTTAGTCCCTCCACGCCGTTCTCCGAACCAGAAGTCGGGAAACTTGAAAGCCTTACAGTTAGGGGAAGACCAGTAAGCGTACAGAAGCACTCTTCCCCATATCAGACAAGCATGTCACTCGACAATTCTCCTATTAACCAGTCCATGGTGGTAGTATCTTTGTCTCTGATATTATCTGAGAACATTATACCTGGAATCCCTGCTTTGATTGACTGCGGAGCGGCTGGAAACTTTGTGGATAATGATTGGGCAAAGAAACACGGAATTCCTCAGGTGCCTAAGACTGTTGTCACTCCCATTCAGGGAGTGGATGGTAGTCCTTTAAGCTCTGGGCCTATTAAAGAACAGACCGTTCCGCTTACGTGCATGCTGGCAAATTATAAGGAAACCTTAGTCTTCGATGTCATTAGGACTGCCCATTACCCTATCATCCTGGGGCTCCCTTGGTTAAGACTTCACAACCCGTTCATAAATTGGTCTGCTGGGACCCTCTTTCTGGGGTCAGAGCATTGCGTCCACCATTGTCTTTCTCAAGAGTCGGTGGGGACCCGCATTCCTTCTGAAGAGACACTGCATCCCGCGGTATCCTCCATAAATCAACTAGAGATTCCTGAATGTCATTTGCGATACCGATCGGTATTTGAAGACCCTGAATTCCCTACTCTGCCTCCTCATAGAAGGGATGATTGTCACATAGACTTACTTCCAGACCAACCCATTCCGTTTGGTCGGATGTATGTTCTTTCTCAACGTGAGAAGTCAGTTCTGAAAGAATATCTTCAAACCCATCTACGTAACGGTCTTATCACCGAATCAGTGTCACCGGCGGGAGCGTCACTTTTCTTTATTCCCAAGAAAGACTCTGATGAGCTCCGTCCTTGTATTGATTACCGAGGACTCAATAAAATAACCACTGCCGACAAGTATCCTATGCCACTCATTACAGACATTATTGAAGCGGTTCGAGGGGCTTCTCTGTATACAAAACTGGATCTCCGAGGTGCATACCATCTCATACGCATTGCTCCCGGAGACGAATGGAAAACCGCCTTTCGCACACCATTTGGACACTATGAATACCATGTCATGCCATTTGGCTTGGTAAATGCTCCAGCGGTCTTTCAGAGGTTCATGGATCATCTATTTGCTGACATATTATTCCGATTTGTTATCATCTATCTTGATGATGTTCTTGTTTATTCCACCAACCCGGGAGATCACATTCAACATGTAAACACTGTATTGGAACGCCTTCAAGCAAACCGCCTTTACTGTAAAGTGTCGAAGTGTGAATTCCACCAGGAACAAGTAACTTATCTGGGGCTCGTGTTATCATCTCAGGGAATTTCTATGTATCCTAGAAAGGTATAAAGGTATCAGCTGTATTGGACTGGCCCGTTCCTGTTGGGATAAAAGACATCCAGAGGATTTTGGGATTCGCAAATTTTTATCGGAAATTTATTCCATGCTTCTCAGAAATCATTCTTCCCATTACTCGACTTCTCAAGAAAGGTGTCTCATTTTCCTGGAATGAATCGGCTCAGAAAGAATTCGACATGTTGAAGAAAATGTTTACTTCCGAAACCATCTTGATCACCCCGGATCAATCCAAACAATTCATTGTTGAAACAGATGCTTCTCAGAATGCTTTAGGAGCTGTTGCCTTACAACTGTCAGAACAGGAGGATGAACGACCTGTAGCATATTTATTCAAGACTTTCAATCCGGCGGAACTGAACTACTCTGTTCTTGAGGAAGAACTGATGGCTATTAAGCGTGCTTTCGAAGAGTGGAGACATCTACTTTTGGGATCTCCTTATCCAGTAAGGGTTCGCACTGATCACCAAAATCTCAAAGTTCTTCAGAACGCTTATACCACTAACAGCAGACAGGCCCGATGGGCTTACTTCTTTCTGCCCTGGGAAAGATAATTTGAGGGCAGATGCCTTATCCCGTAAGGATTCTCCGACATCTACTTTCTGCTCCGAAAAGATGTTTCCCAATGCTCAATTCATTGCACTTCTGACTAATTTCCTTCAAGAATTACGAACAGCTACAAATCTTAATAAAGAGTTATGTGAAAGTATTGCTTCGACCCATCATCTTATTACTTTCATGGAACTCAAGTACTGATCCCCATCCCTTCCTTACAACTGGAAGTGTTGAAGACTTGCCATGACTCACGAGCTGCAGGGCATCATGGGTTCCTCTCGACCTTAGAACTAATTCAACGGCATTTTTGGTGGCCATCTATAAGATCTGACGTCCCGGACTATGTTGCCGCCTGTAAAATCTGCGCTCATGCTAAGACTCCTCGATCACCACCTTTGGGATTACTAGCTAGAATGCCTATTCCAGACCGGCCTTGGCAGATCATCTCAACTGATTTCGTGTCAGATCTACCCCTATCAGAAAATAAGACTGCAATCATGGTGACCATCGATTACTTCACCAAGTTGGCGCATTTTACACCTTTGCGAAAGTTACCAAGTGCACCTTTCATGGCAAAAATCTTCCTCTCTGATATTTTCTCTCGCCATGGTTTACCAGATACCATCGTGTCGGACCAAGGTCCCCAATACACTTCTCTCTTTTGGCAACACGTCTGTCGCATTTTGGGCATCAAATGTGCCCTCTCTTCCGGATACCATCCCCAAACTAATGGGCAAACGGAACGGTTGAACCAAACCCTCGAAAGTTATTTACAGTGCTTTATTTCGGCTGCTCAGGATAATTGGGTGGAGCTGCTTCCGTTTGTGGAATTTGCTTACAATAATTCCAGACATTCGGCAATCCAGACCAGTCCTTTTTTTTGTTCCTATGGCTACCATCCATCCTTTGTTCCGAATGTGTCTCCTTCTGATTCGGGTTGCCCAGGTGTGGATTCTTTGATTACTGACATTCGCGAGGGACAGAAACTGGCTAAGCAATCTTTACAGATGGCTCAAGATCGGGCCAAAAGGAATGCTGATCGCCACCGTCGTGACAATCCGGAACTTACCGTCGGAGACTCGGTGTGGTTGGCGTCCAAGTTTCTTCCTCGCCACCTGGTTCCGTCTAAACTGTCTCCCAGGTACTTTGGACCATTTCAGGTTCTATCTAGGATCGGCTCGGCTGCTGTCAAACTTTCTTTGCCGGCCTCTTGGTCTCGGATTCATCCGGTTTTTCGCCTGTCTCAGATCAAACCGGTTGTGCGAGATCGCTTTCTCCGGAATGAGGGTTCTCCACCGCCTCCGATTCCCACGGACGGTGGTCCCGAGTTTGAGGTGGCTGCTATTTGTGACTCACGCTTCCGTCATGGTCGATTGCAGTTCCTGATCGATTGGAAGGGTTATTTGCCTGCTGAAAGGACTTCGGAGCCGGCTTCTAGAGTTCATGCGCCTCGTCTTGTGCAGCGATTTTTTCTACTTCATCCGGGTAAACCCGGGGCGCCCCCCCGAAGGAGGGGGCATACTGTTACACATCACTGCAAATGGTCTTTGTGGGCACGTACCCGTTTGTGCTGCACTCGCTTTCGAGCAGTTCCAAGATGGATGCCTGTGAGATTCCCCGTACTACCTGCAGCGGTCCAGTTTTTGCACGTCTCTTCGACGTACGGCCACTGCTCACGTGATCCTTTAATCCGGAATCGAAGCGGACGGTGCTTTGCATCGCTTCTGCTTTTGAAGCTCCGTGAGTTCGCTTCTGAATCTTCTACCTACCTCCACTAGTCAAAACTACTTGTACCTTCCGTTTCTCCTAACTCTGTTCTCTCCCCTCATTCAGATTCTCCCTTCAGTCTTTGCCTGCACACTGTTCATTCAGACAAATCCGGCAGACTTGTTTGTTTCCCGTCTCTCCTAGACTTCCGTTAGAGTACGTTTAGTCCTTTTAGGGCTCCCCCCTCTCTCTGATTAGCTTACTCACCTGTTCATTCCTTCCAGGGTCTCCCGCCGCTCCACAATACTTCCGATCTCCAGTTCTGAACAGTCTTCCTCCAACTTCGTCCCTTCGTTGGTGAGAGGATTACTTTTTGCTTCCCCTTCACTGTTCTACTTTATTCCTCTTCTGACATTCTCCTAATTTCCCTCTCGTGTGCTCGTAGGAGAAGCCTCCCGTGTGAAATCCTTTTCTGCCATCCGTCAGGGAAGCTTCCACTTCAACTTCCTCCCGATCCAGACGAAGAGGGACTCGACCAGGGTTTTCTTCCCATTAGAGGGTTTCCCCGGTGGTCCTGCCCTTTCTCCTGGGTTACTTTATCCTGGGTAGGAGAGGTCAGGGCTGTCTCAGGGTAACTTTCACGGCTGCATTGGTCCTCCCATTTGGTTTCATCGATCTGTCAAGGTGAGCTTTGTAGACCTTTACAACAGCTTTATTACACTGCTTAATACAAACATAACACCCGGTGACCCCCAGCCACTTGGGGCCTTCTGCAGTCTTCTAGGGTATGACCCCGCAGTCAGCGCCTTGCGCCCTCAACCAAGTCATGATCTGTGGCAGAGTAGATCAACCGATTCCCTATTGGGGCCGCATCATAGGCCCTGTGTCCCCTGTCAGCTACTGTTCCTAGGGGTCACCACCCCACTGACCCGTCCACCTCCCCTGATGATGCATGAGGAGAGATGGTAGTACGAGGCCCAGGCCGATCCTCACGTGCTCCTTCGCAGCCTGGACACGTATGAGGTGTGGGGGAAGATGGTGGTCCCTGTTGCCTGTTAAAGGCCCCAAAGGAGGACACACACACACGGAGAGATATATCATGCATCTTTATTTTAACTGGAACACAACGTAACTGGTGCTTACCGCGCCTTACCCATAACTCCCTCTTCCCCGAACCACCACGTCACTGGCCCCGCCTATCCAATGGCAGGGGCCATCATTAACCCTGGAATAGCCAGTAACACCACCCCCGGACACTGGATCCGAACATCAACCTAACATTGTTCGTTGTTCGTTGCCTCGTGTGGCGTGTTCCGGTAGTCCCGCAGGAGTCGCATAATGCTTGGTGTGGATTGACTGCCTCGACTCTGGCCCTCTGTATTCTCTTTTTGATGGACACCATGAAGCGTTCAGCCATCCCATTGGCTTGCGGGTGGCAAGGAGTTATTTTCATATGGCTGAAACCCAGATGCTTTGCCAGCGTCCCGAAGTCGTGCCCACAGAACGGTCGTCCATTGTCAGATTTGATAATTTTGGAGATTCCTCATTCACTCAGCACTTCTTCCAATACCGCCGCTACTTGTGAGAAAGCTGTGGTAGCAACCTTTTTGACTATTGGAAATCTTGAATGTTCATCTATCAGGGGCAGGAGATAGTCACCCACTTCCGTGGGTCCGTAGAAATCTACGGCTACTCGCTCCCACGGGCGATCAGGAATTTGTTTGTGTTGTAACAGGGAAGGGGTTTCAGCTGGTGCCGTGCACTGACACACGTGACAGTTCTTCACCGAATGGGAACCACACATGGCGCCTCAACTGCTTTTTTATGTTTTCGGCCCCTCTCTGTCCTTCGTGGGCGGTGTGAACAACCTCACTCCTTAGGGTAGCTGGGATGACGATCCTGCACCCTCTGAGTAGGATGTTGTTGTCCTTTACAGCCAGTTAATTGTGCACTGTCGCTGGTCTCTCGATTTCCTGCTTGCTCACTCCCGGTTGGGCTAGCACTGCTCTCTGGTGGTCCCTCCATTTGCTGGTCAACGTGAGGCTGATTGCGAGAGCGGTTGTGGGGTCTGCAGCCGATGCTGCCCCAACTGTCTCCAATGACAGGACCAGTGGTAGCGAGTTTGCGGTTATGTACTGTACATAGGCAACATCCCCTTTCCGTGTTATCGGGGCTCCGACCGGGTGTCGTGATAAGGAGTCTGCGGGGTTAAGGTCACCCACCGGTCGGTGGATGATGTCGTATTTGTATTCTTGCAGACGAATGCCCCAGCGTTCGATCCTTGGAGGCATCTTGGTGTGCGGGTTCCCAAACAAGGAAAGAAGTGCCTGGTGGTCCATGATTTGAGTGAATTCTTTTCCAATCAGAAAGTTGTGAAAGTGCTCACATGCCCAGACTGCAGCCAGGCTCTCTTTTTCTGCCTGGGAGTAGGCCATTTCCGGGGTTGACAGGGCCCTGCTTGCATAGGCCACCACGTGCCTCGGGTTGACATCTGCGCTGCTGGTTTGGGCGAGGATGGCTCCTAGGCCAACTGAGCTTGCATCCACCACCACCTCCGTGTGCCCTTCCGGGTTGAAATAGGCGAGTCGATGGGCTTCAGTGAGGGCCAGCTTAATGTCATTGAAGGCCCTCTGACATGCAGGAGTCCATTCAAACACCGCCTCCTTTTGAAGCAGTCTGCTGAGCGGTTCGGTGAGGGATGCGTAATGGGGAATGTATCTAGCGCAGTATCCTGCCATGCCTAGAAAAGAGCGGGCTTTGCAACCTGCTGAGGTTCACTTAAGTTGGTGATCGTGTCAGCTTTGTCCGAGTCTGGCATCATCCCCTCGCTGGAAAAGATGTGTCCAAAGAATTTGAGCTTTGTTTTGCTGAAACGGCATTTGGTGATGTTGAGCGTGAGGCCGGGCGCTTGCAGCGCTTCCCATGTGGTGTACAGTGCTGTCATGGTTCTCCTTCGAGGATCCAAATACGAGGATATCGTCGCTATAGTTCAAGGCGCCCCGTATGGTTCGGATGATTTGATGTATGGCTTCCTGGAAGATCTCAGCTGCGGATGAGATTCCGAAGTTTAACCTCTGGTACCTGAACAGTCCATCATGAGTTGCGAAAGTCGTAATTGCCCTGGAGTCAGGATGTAACTCCAACTGATGGTAACCTTGGATCGGGTCGAGTTTGGAGAACAACTGGGCGTTATTTAGTTGTACAATCATGTCCTCAATGCACAGGGTGGGGTGTCTTTCGCGCTGGATGGCTGTGTTTGCTACCCTCATGTCTACACACAAACTTACCTTGCCCCCATCCTCATGTACAATCACGAGGGGGGACACCCATGGTGTTGGGCCAGATGCAGGTTCAATGATGCCGTCAGAGAGCAGTTGTTGGGGAGCTTTTGATATGGTCTCCTGGAGGTGGAAACCGACTCTTCTGAGATGCTGTGGCACCGGTCTCTCCGAGGGGTCGATGTGAAGTTTAATGGGAGGACCCTTGAGCTTCCCCAAACCCGAGCATAGTTTTGGGAAATTCCTTGTGATGTCTCCTTGTGTGATGAGGCCTTGGGCCTGATTGCATGCGATCATGCGGACGGAGTCTATCGTGTTCTGTCTGTTCGCTGTGGCGGTTATGGTGTCTCCCGCCTTTACGTGAATTTCAATCAGACCTAGGCGGGTTGCCATGTGATAACTGAGGAGGCACCGGCTCCTTGTGAGTGAGCGAATGACATGGATGGTAGTATCCACTTGACGGCCATTCAGGAGGAACCGGCATGAGAAGTGTCCAACGGTCTGTAATGGTGTGGTAGCTCCCCACTGGAAGATTCGTGAATGTGGCAGGTCGAGCGCTGGAGGGTTCGGAATCCTGGCATAGTCCTGTTCACCCATATTTACAGTTGCCCCAGAGTCTACCATGAATTGGAACTGGCAGTGTGCCCCTTTTACTCTTAGGCGGGTTATGAATTCGTCCACAGTTTCCTGTGGCATTTGCTTGCACTGGTTGAATAGGTATCTTTCGTAGTCTCTGTTCACTTCAATGATGAGGAGTTTGTCTAGTGCTTTGATCAGTTCTGCAAAGTTAGTCTTTTCAGCTGAGGGGATAGTTTTCACGATAGTGTTTATTTCTCCACCTACTAGGTTCAGGAAGATGTCTCTGATGTTGGGGGAGTCACTGTCTCCTAACCCCCTCACGAAGTGCTGAAAGTCTTCCATCCATTCAGTCCATCTAGGCCCTTTTGTAGCCTGGGGTGTCGTGTTAAATGGTGGAGGCATCTGCAGTTGAATGGATTTAGCTGCGCGAGCAGGCTGGGGGGATGCAGGGTTGCTCATGTTTCCGGTCGGACGGGGATTCTACACACCCCACCAGTGGGTGGGAGACGAGGATAGCGCCGCCGGTGGGTGACGAGGATAGCGCCGCCGGTGGGCGTTTGATGCAGGGTGTACTCCCGTAGGCTGATCAGATGCGGGTGCCCTGCTGTTGGGCCTGCCATGCTATGGTGAGGCGAGTGTGTCTGGGCCTCCAGGTGTTGTCAGGTTTTAAGATCTGTACGCCCCTGAACTTCGGCACTGTTTTATTGTTTTTTTTTCTCTTCTTTTGTATGTGGTTTTCATCTGTGGAATGGGATGTCTCTCATGTGAGGAGAAAATGCCGGTGATAGCAGGAGGAATGCTTAGGGAGCCCACTCACGTGCGTGTCTCCGTGTGGGCTGGCGGATTGTCAGGACCACGTGCTCTTTCCCTTGTTCGTGGCTAAATGCACGCAGGAGGATGAGGGCTTGGCGCACACTAGTAGCTGTATGCCGCGGCCCTCGTGTGTGGCGAAGGAGGAGGAGGAGACCTGGCGGCTTGCCCAGGTGGGCGCGCTCACGCTCCAAGCTTTGAAGGAGGATGAGGCTCAGCGAGGCATCAGCGCCCGTGCACATGCAGCCGGCGGCTGCAAGGAGGACTCTGGTGGTGCGGGAACGACCTTGTCGTCTGTGTTGCCTGTTAAAGGCCCCAAAGGAGGACGCACACACACGGAGAGATATATCATGCGTCTTTATTTTAACTGGAACACAACGTAACTGGCGCTTACCACGCTTACCCATAACTCCCTCTTCCCCGAACCACCACGTCACTGGCCCCGCCTATCCAACGGCGGGGGCCATCATTAACCCTGGAATAGCCAGTAACAGTCCCCAGCTTGGGCTGTCCCCCACGGGCTCCTTCACTATCTAGTATAGTTAGTTGGGCCGTTTTGGGTGCCTGGGGCACCCGTGGCACAGGCTCTCTTTTCTGGGCACACACATGATCCTGCTTTCTGGGTCCAAGGACTATTGTTGAGGGCAGGCTCCGCGGCCCACAGCCTGCGGCCCTCACCATGTGTGTGTAGTGACTGGTGGGGCGCTGCAGCCAGTTCTTTATGGGGCCTTCCCTGTATATTCTCCCACCATTACCAGTCTTAATGGGGAGCTGCCCCCTGTGTGTCTCCAACCCCGGGATAGCGTGTAGGGATGGGGGGACACTGCCCAGCAAGAGTGGTCTTCGGTGGGCTCACCAGCCCCTTATGTTTGTCTTCTGACCTCTCCTCTCGCCCGGCTGGGCTGTTACATGAATTCGGAGCTGCCCAGGGCGCCGACCGCCTCCTCCAGGCACCCACGGTCCCCTGCTGCCTGGGTAGGCCTCCCCCGCCGGATGCAGGGGCTGCGGCACCATGCCAGCGGTCCTCTCGGGGGACAAGGGGCCCAGCCAACCCCTCACCTGTTGTGTGCTGGGCGCGCTGATTGGCAGACGCTCTACCGCGTTGTCTTCAGTGGGGTGGAGAACAGCTCTCATACCTCACGGTCCAAGGCACACACAAAGGGCCGTCCCACCCGCAAATCGGGTCCCCTCCACAGTACCTTCCAGATTCGGCATCCAACTGGCTTCTCTACCCTTGGAGGAGGTGAGGTGCGCAACAAGGCAGACTTGTGCCCCAGCACACAGGACAGCATTTGGGGCATAGAGGCAGCCTCCAAGCTCCGTTCTTGATTGCCCCGGGCAACTTCAGGTTCCCAAACGTTGATGTCAGCAGGATGTTCACGTAGATGAACTACTTCTCACACTATCACCACATTACGCCTCAGGCTAGGGAAGCAGCATGGAAATCAAGCAGCCATCTTGCCCGCGCTCCCTGGTGGCCTACGCCTATATGATATTTTGATCTACAGTGAACGTTGGGAAGAACACCTACAACATCTTACTGCTGTCTGTAGACTGCTCCAAAAAGCCCATTTCACCACAAAGTTGCCCAATTGTCATCTAGCCCAATCTACTGTTAAGTATTTGGGCTTCCAGGTTGGTAATGGGAAAGTGTTACCCTAAAGAGCTAAGGGGGATGCTGTACAACTCTTATCACAACCTTTCAAGCCTTTTTAGGTTTGGTTGGATACTATTAGAAATTCTGAGTCCACTGACAGATCACTTAAACAAGGAATACCCCAACATATTGAAATCAGACAGTCCAGCACAAGTCGCTTTTGAACAGCTAAAAGGCACAGTATGCAAAAGTCCTTTACTGATAAAGGCTGATTTCGCTAAAGAATTCATACTGCAAATAGACACATCCACTATCGAGCTGGGAGTGGTATTATCGCAACTTGCCAACGGAGAAGAAAAACCTACCCTACATATTAGGCAGAAACTGCAGCACTGAGAAATGAACTACTCGATAGGGATTTAAAAGCACTTGCAATAAAGTGGGCCATGTGTAGTCTCCGGCAATGTTCCCTCTAAGCTGTGCGCATGTGCGCTTTCCCAGCTTCCTTCTGGGTGCCGCTCAGAAGAATTTTAGCAGCGCACACAGTAAATTCCCACCAATTAAAAAAAATGTAATAAGGCACAAGCCAGAACAGGTACTTAATATTTGCTTTCTCACAGAATAAAGCTAAATGGGAATAACTAGTGTTGATATTCTGGTCTAGCCTATTTTTGTTGCCCTACTATGCACGTTTAAAAATCTTAAAAACCAAAAAATCCTAAAAACAGAATACACCCACAAGAGGTTCAAAACTAAAATGAAAAGGTGGCTCCACAAACAGAAGATCTTGCTAAAATATGCCTGCACACATTAACCAAATAAGATACCCTCCCCACCCATGACTCCTGTGCTTGAATCTACCACACTTAAATCTTATGACTCTAACTTCGGCCCCAGGTCACATTCAGATATTAGCAGAGAACGGTCACTATGCCTACCGTGGCTCTGCAAACGTTTACCAGACCTGTACCTACATCTACTTGTTTTCTGTTTGTTATAATATGAACAACGTTCAAGCACAAGAATTTCTGTTACTCATGGTGCCTTAGCTAGTCACCCAGACTATGTAACCCAAATGTCAGCTCAAATATCGCATACTGACTGTAAGTAAGCTAACATTACATAATATGCATCCTTTCCATGTTTTCAGAGTTCCATGGGGCATAGACCTTAACATATTACATGGTAATACTGAGCACTTATACTACCCAACAATTTAAAGGTGGGGTATGTTGCAAACAATCTTGCATTCACTTCATAGTAATTGTGCACATGCAGATTCATAACATGTTCTTAAACTGCACATAATCTCATGGAGAGGCTTCAAATATGTTTTGCTTGCAAAGTATTGTGTGTTTGTAAATATCTGAGTTAGTGTTTTGCTACTACAATCCCTCACCTTTTACCAAGCCCTGTGAACTAGTATTGGAGGGCAGCACAGGAACCGGGGAGCAGTATGGGTAGAAGGGCACAGAGAATAGTCCTTCAGGGTGAAGAACAAATCAGCAACTTTCAAAAATCAAATCAGATGTTTTGGCAGTACAGTACAGTGAAAGAAATTAGTGGGTTTGTTTGCTAAAGGATACGAATCTCTAGTAACACTCTAGGAAACTGCACCTTCAGTTTCTTTCTTTTCTCTGCTGCTGAGGGCCTTTCAATATAATCACGTGTTTGAGTTTATTGCCAATAGCATCTCCATGCATCTTCTTTAAATTATATCTGTGAATTCCAGAAGAGGGGTCCCTAATCAAAGAAAACGGCACTCAATCTGTTGTACCCCTGAGCATTGCTGCTATTGACTTAAAAGGAAAATATATGTGATATTCTTCACTGGTGCTCCTGAAGAAACCTCAGTAAGGCTCTTTTTGAATTTTATCTCGGCTAAGGCGAGGAAAGGTGGGCAAAACTATCAGCTGCATTATGTGCCCTGTCATTTCACCTCCTATTTCAGGGTTAAATCCCGGCTCTGATACGAATTTACTCCCTACTTACAATCAAATAACTTTTGAGGAAGTAAGAAAATAATTAGCTTGGACAGTAGGGATATTGCATGTTTATTAAAATATGTTCTTTCCCCTTAAAATTGCTCTTGGCATCGGGCAGTAATGATATTAGAGCTCCTACCTATGCCACTGCTCTGCTGGTCACTGATTCAAATAGATATCAGCAGAACCTTTTGGATAGAAGCATGGAGAAGGCTCCTAGGTGTTCATGGTTTCCTGTTTTTGTTTAGCACATTTTCCTGTTTTTAGAGAGTAAAAATGTATGTTTATATGCCTTTTAGCCATAAGGCTGGTTTTGAGTAAATGTTGTCACAACTCACAGGACAACATAATGTGGATAGCAAGCAGAGACCCAGGAATTCTGGTCATATTCTGTGGTGCAATTATTGTCCTTATACAATCGGAGAAATGTTCCCCTGGCCCTTGAATTACTTCATTAAAGTGGCACATGAACTCCTATTGCATGTATTCTTACACACTCCTTTTAGTTGCCATTATTCCTTTTGCAAAAATTTGATCCTATCTGAATTCTTTGACAACCACATCCATGATAAGCAATATTTGTTGTTGTAATAAACAAGTGTTTTATTTCAATGGCATTAAACACTTTCTGCATTGTCAACAAATGAATAGCCACAACTAAACCTTCTAATTATCCTGAGGATACAAAGTTTTTTTCTGTGCTTATTGATATGATATATGTTATTTATAATGCGCTTAATACCCAGAGGTTTCTAAGCGCGACCCGGGGATCGAACCTGTGTTGTTCTGTGTCGACTTGCTTCCAAGGCGGCACGTTGCCGCTGAGCTATCCTCCCGAGACGAACATACACATGTTCTTCTCCACACAGGAGTACTTTTGGTAGGTACTATGGCATATCATGAAGTCTTGGACTGGTTGATAAGCTCTCCTTATAATCACATAAAATATTTTATTTTTTAGCCTATATATGTTTGGAAGAAATGTTGTAAGATGCACCTTTTACACTGATTTGTAAAGAATTGCAGTGGTTAGGAAGGGGACATACCCTTCCACACTCTTCAGAGATGGTAGCTCACCAAGTATGGATGATTACAAAGTGGCTTACCTCGTTATTAAGTTGCGCACATGCAAAGTAAAGTGCGCACACAAGCTAACCATTCCTGCACTTAGGGAAAAATATTAGAGGGAACATTGGTCTCCGGACGGACAAAGCTCCACCTGTGTGGATCACATGAAGACAAAAACCCAGAGACTTAAGTTTCTGGCCTTGAAACCTTTTGTGTTCACTGTCCAACACAGGGCAGGAACAAAGCAAGCTCATGTGGATCTCCCGATACCACAGCCACTAGAACCAGAAGAGGAAGGCCCAGAGGAAAGGGCGTGGGTGTGTGACAGGGACAGTAATCTGGCCATGTCTAAGGGGTGGTGGGGTGGGAATCCATCGTGGCTAGGGGTGGGAGACCTACCCGGAAGAAATCAAGAGCCAGTCTTACACCTGAGATGGACAGTGGCAGCAGAGAGGAAGCCAATTCCTGCCCCTCCACATCATGTATGTTTTCAGACCCTGATCTCCAGCTTAGCCTCTTGCTTTAGATACTGGCCAGTGTTTGTCTTTATTTTCCGGATGCCCAGAGTGATGCTATGAACCCCAGGGACCGCCAACCAAGATCAGCGGCCCAAGCTCTTAAAGAGGCATTGAAGAGAACCGCCACCAATCCACCGAGACCGGAGCGGAATGCACCTCCCCGGGAGAGGAACAGCTGCTGCAGGCGTGCACCAGAGCAGCAGAGAAACTCACACTGGTCAGCTCGCACCATCAGAAACTGGTCCCCTAGATCACCAGGGAAGTACAGAAGGAAACTGGCCCTCATTAGAACTTACCACAAGAATGGAGCCCAAAACACAAACTGGGACATTGAACATATTATGCCCGCATGTTTGCAGAGCTGCATGCCCATACAGAGAAAGTGAGCATGACTACGCCCCCAGCCACCTTTTAAAGACTTTTCCCTGCACATAGACACTCTGGGAAGGTTGGATGAAGAGCCATATTGGTTGGGAGACAGCAGTCAATCCTCACAAAGGGAGGGATACTTACAGGGGACGGAAGCATGTTTGTTTTTTATTTGAGGTCAGAGGTGGAGGACACGCAGAAAGAAGGAGGAACATCAGCTTGTGGAGGAGGATTGTGGAGCAGGTGAGGTATTGGCCTATGAGTTATAGTGGTGCTGCAATCTGAGTGAGCTAATGGGAGGTGAATAGGCCTGAGAAGAGGAGAGAAGTAGTAGTGGTGGTGGTGGTAAAAGGAGAGTAGTAGTAGGAGGGGAGTAGTAGAGTAGAGGAATGAATTAGTCGTGGAGAAGAGAAATGAAGAGGAATGGGAGGAGATATAACATCAAAGAGTGGAGGTAGGAACAGGAGGGGTGAAACAACTGAGAGAAGGATGACTGGTGGGAGGAGTAAGCAGAAGTGGATGGTAGCAAGAGTGGAAGAGGTAAGTGGGCGTGACTGAACCAGTTCAAAACTAACAGAGCAAGTGCAAGGCACTACCCAACTCCAATTAGAACACTTATCCTTGGTTAGAGTGGGAGGAGTGAGGAGGATTCTGAGGGAGGTTAGCTAGGCTGCCTTTAGGGGGCCACCAGTAGAAGAAGATAAGGTTTAGACCGTAGTGGTCAATATCCCGTCGTACTAACTGGGGGATTTGGATGCCTGGATTAGGAAGGTGGGTTGTGGCAAGACAAGAAAGAGGGACGAATCCCTGGCCTCACAAAGCATATGAAAACCTATGAAATGTCTCTAAGACTGAGGACGTGATCACAACTCTGGCAGTACCGCCAGCGCAAATAGCGTTACCACTACTCGGTCTGGCGCTGTTAGTGCCAGATCACGAGTAGCGGTTGGGTGGTATTGCCCTTTCCCTATTGGGTCCATAGAACCCAATGGGGTTGGGGTGTTATAACCGCGTGTGGTAATTCTGCTGGTAGTAATAGCGCTGGAAACTACCAAAAACAGGCAGTAAGTGGACATTTTTACCTCCAGCTTTTTGCTGGAGGTAAAACTCCAACTTACCGTCCAACCCATTATAGGGCCAGCCATTAAATGCAGCAGTAATAGCGTTACCACCGCATTTAAGGGCTACCACCCAACTCGTGATGTTACTGTGCCATCGTTGTACTTACAATGTCACTTTTGTTTTGTTACCTCGACCTCCGAATGAGCAGCAGCAACCAGCAGGAATTATTCTCTTGGCACACAATATTATTTGATTATAATTTCCACCCTGAAATATTCCCTTGTTTATGGCAAATACATGACATACCAAAAGATAAGACCATTTTATTTTTGCTTCTTCTGTCCTTTAGTTCATCGCCCCGCATTTGGGTGATTCCTTCTTCATTATCTGCCTGCTTCATAGTACATATTTACTGGAACTGTAAGAACACAAACTGTGAATCAAATGTTTTATATTTCTAGTCTTTTAAAAAAAATGTATTCACGTACATTAGCCCAAAGACGCTCCAGCCCTGTGTTAACGTGTTACATTTCTTTTACCAATTACAGTTAAATCTTGTGTATGATTTTGAGCACCATGAGAAAGGACACCTGGCCAGTGCTTCTCACTTAGCGCTTTGCAAGGCTTAACCGAAATTAAAGGCTTTCTTGGTATTCCGAATTTTGATCCTACTAAAGTCTTCTACAATCTTGATATATTGCCCCACCATGTTACTCAAATGTATGAATACTCTGCCACATGACACACATGTTACACATGTTTATTAACAACCAGAAAACGTTTTTAAGAAAACATTATCTCTCTATAATCATTGTTCCTACATAGTATTTATCGCATTTTTGGTTTGACTTGAAAAACAACAAGGGATGCAGGTCAATAACAATGAGATATTATTGCCTAAATGAGTGACGTGGACAAGAGGTCACGAGAGGGATACGGTGCAGCCCAACTTTCACGAGAGCGATACGGTGCAGCCCAACTTGTAGATGCAACTCAGTTTTCAAACATTTTTAAAACCTCTGGTTACCAGTGCAGGCATCACCCTTCTGCTCAAGAAGCATCTTGTAACTGCTGTGTTGCATTCAAAACCTGCCAAACATCTGACTTACTCATGACTTATACCTGGAGAGGGCCATTCTATTCACGAAATGTGTTACTATAAGTAAGTCCGGCTTACTTGTGACTTACTCTTAATAGCTGAAGTAAATCGGAGTTACTTATAGTAATTTATTTATCGGAATATATTAGTCCTCTCCAGGAGTAGGTGAATTTTAAGTCAGTTACTCTGTGAAGTGACCAAAAAAGGGGGTCATTTTTTTTAAAAAAAGTGTTAACTTCATGCAGGACATGCCTTCACTAGCACTTAGCTGCTGTCCAGGTCCCTGGCATGCAATGTTCAACTTTTACACAACTGAGTGCAAAAGTAAAGAGTACAAACTTGTTAATTCAGCTTTACTCTTTGCATTTACTCTCAATTGTGAAAAAACAGATGAGTGCCACCTGCAAATTATGCTTTGCAGGCGACATTTGCAATGGATTTCTATGGAATCAGTTTGCTTCCAGTGAGTGCTAAAGTGATAACTCGCGCAGGCGTAAAAGCATGTCCCCCTTGTAGTCGGGGGAGGACTGCACAATGCAAATGTCAATTACATTTCATACTCTGTCTATGCCTAGAAAAAGGCCTTGAAATGGCCTGGAGTGCAAAAGTAAAGCATAAATGGCTAACACCTTTCTTTTATATCTTAGAACTTTGGGCCTAATAGAATTAGCACCAAGGTGTGTTTGTATTTTTTTTACTTATTTGAGTTCTGAGTTGGTGCATTGACTAGAAACAGCTTACATAATACAAAATAACCGGCCTCAGCAGTAATTCCATTTCTGGTGCACATACAGATAATCAGTGAGCATGTGGGCATCTTTTTGGGCAGGGGAAGGGCTTGGGCACATGGAAAGAGGACAACTGAAAATTAAACTCCTCAATAGGCTGTGCTATTGGGTTCTGTGCAAGCAGTTCCAGAATTATACAGATACGTATTTACATTTGCAGGTGTACTCGGGTGTCCAATTGGAATAGCTCCAGCTTAGCTTTAAATTGCTCTATCGATTTGGTTGCCTTGAAGTCCGGCCAGAGAGCGTTGCAGTGGTAAGAGGAGGGTGGCAACTTGAAGGGGAAAAGGCAATGTACGGAGCGGTGTTTGCGGGCAAACAGAAGACGCGTACAAGCGTGGGTGTAGCGAGGAATTGATTCTACCGAGTATTGAGGGTTTACACAAGGAACAGAACCGTGAACGTTTTGTATTTTGTTGAGGGAAGCAAAGGAGTAGGGAGTCGTACCCTTGAATAGACTGGAGAAGTAGTTGCTTTTCTGAGAACTAGGGTGAAGATGAATGTTTTGGCAAGTGGTCGGTGAGGAGCAGGCAGACCTTCATGATGTTAAGAGTATACATCCTGGATGCAGTGGCCGTAATGAAGTGATGTTATTTTAGTTTGAGTTTGCAGTCAGAGGACCCCCAAGGTTGTGAACTTTCTGGGTGGGATGAGAAGATGACTTCAGTTTTGGAGGAATATTGCATAAGGCAATTCAGCGCCATTTTGCTACTTTGCCTCTGAGGCTCAGGGATGTTAGGAGTAAAATAGGGAAAGGGGAAGATGATTTGGGGATCATCGGGAAAGGGGAAGATGGAATTAGCCAAAGCATATCATGTGTTTGGCAAGGGAGGAGGTGCATTACCAATGTTCCCTCTCATTTATTTTTGGCTGTGTGTGCCAAAGAATAGTTGTGTGTAGGCTGTTTTTCAGTCTTGTGAATGAGTGCAAATGAGTGATGCAGTGGCAGTCGGAGCCGGCGGCTGCCCGCCACAGCACTTTGCAAACGAGTAATGAAACTTAGCGGCACATCAAGCTCGTTAGACCTTCATTTACATGTGCAGTAAGTCCCTGGCATGCAAAGAGTTTGCTCTCACAGTTAGCAGTGCACCATTCCATGCTCCATTTCAGATACTAACCTTCACACTCTATAGACTGAGGGCCGGCCGGGGTGTGTTGGAGAATGGGACAGAGGCAAATAAGGCCACTGCATGGGCTGTACAACACAGTGTGATGACAACTTCAAGTCAATTTCATAAAGTGGCAGGGGAGCCACGTGCATCAAGACCAACAGACACCAGCCTGCAGAAAGACTGCTGTAATTGTGCTTGGAGGCACTAGCTGAAATGGAGCTCCTGCACAACATACTGCCTCACAGTTCTTCGCCAAAGTGGCAGCAGCGCCAGTTGTGAAATCGGAGTGGAGGGCTCTGTCTGCATAACCGTGCCTGGCGATTGCCTGATAGTTTTAGACAAGCCAATGCTGCTGCTTTGCCAATGCTTGTTTAACAGTACTTCAGTGAAGGACACGCATAATGCTTATAAATTGAGTGGCGGAAGACAGATATTAAGACATTTTCATTTTTCGGTTCACTGCTCCAATTAAGTCATTAACTCTCAGAAGAATGCTTTGAATAAACACTGCCAGGCACTTTAAGTGCTCAGTTTGATGGGTGGGAATGGCCATAGGGATTAGCACAGCCATGGCCAGTCAATGGGTGGGCAAAATAACCAAACACCTACTGTGTGTCCCTCTTTATATGCAATTTCTCACTATTCTGTACTCTAATGTAATAATTGTGGATTATATGTGAGGCAAGCACCACCTAATAGCCCAAGCAAAAAAGTAATAACTCAGCAAAGTGGTGAGAAGAGTATCAACAAGTGACGGGTTGAAAAGTGTCCCACCCCTCTCGCCTCCAATGAAATATTTGTTTTTCTATGTCTTTAAGATAAAAAGTGGTGGAGTCTGGGGAAGGGAATGGGCATTACGTAGAAAAGTGGCATTTTAAAGTGGAGAGCACGTGATGTAGGTTGGACCTAGGGCAGCAACAAAAAGTTTAAATAGGCCAATGGGTGCACCTTTCCTGTTTCCACACGGGCTGAGGAATTTAATCAAACGTTTGTTAAGACCATAAACCGGCATCTATTAGGAAAGTCTCACTTCGCCTATTCTCAATGTGGCTCATTGGAAGCACTGTGCTCTGATCAATCTGGCACAGAGTCTTTGGGGGTCATTACGAGGTTGGAGGTAAGTACCGGTCATTACCGGCATGGAGCAAATACTGTGTCCGTGCTGGTGGTAGACCGCTAAAAGCGGCCTATTACGACTTTGCGGGCACGAGCTTTGCGCCATGCCGGTAACGACCATACCGCCCTACCGGTGAAGTGTGAAAAATTGCCCTTACCGGCATTGCGCGAAGCGTAGATAGCTCCACCGCCATCCAAGCCATCTGTATTAGCGGTGACCGGAAATAGCATCATCGCACAGGAACTGGAAACAGCACGGCGGCCATCTTTAAAAACACAATCCATTGCCATCCTCTGTAACCAGGACCCAAATCCCGACCACACCTCTACCACACCTGTACCAATACCTGCAGCATATAAGAATGCCAAAATCACTTTAAAAAGCGCAGACCGCCTGCGCAAGGAGCGCTTCTCACAGGAGGAGCTGAACATGCTCGCTGAGACGCTGCAGGAACATGCAGATGTTGTTTTTTCAACCAACATGTCCCGACCCGCATTGCTGCGCAAGAAGGCCATATGGGTGGAGGTGGCGCAGAAAGTGAGTGCCGTTGGCACCACGCTGCGCACACCAAAAGACTTCCGGAAGCGCTGGGAAGACCTGCGCTTGCGCGTGTGCAACATCCTCGCGGTCAACCGGAAACAGGGGATGGCTGCAGGTGGTGGTGCAGACTCCCCCATCAAGTTGTTTCCGTGGGAGGAGATCTGCGCAACACAATAGGGATGGAGGCCATAGAAGGAGTGGGGGACATGGAGCGAGAAGCCCCATCATCGGCAGATGCAGGTAGGTGTCACAAAATACAACACGATGATGTCCCCCTGAACTGACAGTGCAATGATGGAAGATCTTATCCCAAATGGTGGCAGCAATGCAGGCCATGGTTCCGGCACAGGTGGCCGAACAACCTGCCACATCGTCGAATGCCAGCTCCACGAGGTCCAGCCCCCTGCGTAGGTCTGGGCGGAACCTGCGCAGGTCAACCAAGGGTCCACCTGATGCCGGAAGAGGGGAAGGGGTGTAGGTACTGGCAGGCATCCTGAACTCATGTTGATTTACGGTGCATGCGAGTGCACACATGTGTGGGGAAGTTGAGGGGGAGGGAGGAGAGGGTGTGTGGGGGAGTTGACCGCTGAAACGTTCAGAGCTTGGCTGGAGACCAAGCCCCACGTAGGCAAAAAATTCTTTAACTTCAAAGACCCAGTTACAGGCTGCATTCAAGCCTCAGGACATTTGTTATCCTTTATTAAAAGTGGTACTCGCACCATAATGGAATAACTGGTGAGGAGAGACACAGGGACTTTCTTAGAACACCCTGATTGGGTGCATGAGTAGGGAACTGAATTTAAGTTTCCCCAATAATTTCTTTTCACTTATTTTCAATGCCATATTTCGAAACTTTAATTCTTGTTTTTATGTTGATCAATGCTTTTCTGTCATGATGTATCACGATTGAGTTTGTTTATCACTATGTGTAGATTTCTGAATATTTTTTTGTAATGATGCTCACTTTGAATTAGAACATATTTTTTGAATCATGCAAATTAAAAAAGACATGTTTTAAAAAAACATTTACTTCCCTCCTCAGTATGCTCAATTATTCCAAGACTCTCACAAATAATTGATTGGGATCAATTGAGGCACAACAAGTATCACCCATAGAGTAATTATTGAGTGATGACTTAAATTTTTGTTTTATACTTCTTCCTTACAGGGTGGGATACACTTTTACTTCCACATGTTTCTTTAATACACCTGTTGGAAAATCATAATTCACATGTGCGGACATTGCTTATTGTGTATGTGTGCTTTATTGGTGAACAGTCTACAGTGTCCGTGTCCCTGACACACCCAGTGCCCTGAGTCCCACCTCCATGTCACACCCCCCATCCATGTGTGCTAGAAACATTGGTTAATCAGAGTCAGACGAATGTCACGTCCCTCCTGTGCATCGCTGCCTCCCTGAAGTGTAGCCCCATCTCCACCCTCCTCATCCTCATCGTCAGGTGGTTGCAGTTCAGCGTCAGGGGGCAGAGGCACATTCCGTCTGATGCACATATTGTATAGCATGACACATGCCATGACGATCTTGCCCACCTTCTCATGGCCGTACAGGAGTGCCCCACCAGACCTGCTGAGGCAGCGAAACCGTGCCTTCAAGAGGCCAAATGTCTGCTCAATCACCGCACGGGTACGTGTATGAACACGATTGTAGTCCTCCTCGCGCCTTTTCTGCGGGTTCCGGACTGGGGTAAGGAGCCACCTCTTCAAGGGATAGCCTGCATCACCTGCATGTGGGAAACAATGTATATGTGTAAGTCATCACATCATATGGGACCTGTATCAATGAGACCATAGCATGCATTTATTTCCTGTTTGCAACCACATATCCATGCATGAATAGAGACACACAATGTGACTGCTATGTGTGTATTCCTCTTATGGACAGGTGTGCGTGCCATCGTCTAGTGGGTGCAGGGGGGGTCCTATTCCTTGTGAGTGCTCATGCAATGTGTTAGTCCACGCTGGTTGTTGCCATGATCTGGCTGATGTGCAGTCATTTGTATGCTTTCATCCTGTCACCGTTGATGGCAGCCTCATGATGATCTCACTGTGCACGAGAAATGTTGACATGCAGTTTTGGTGGACCTCTGTGTTAGTGTAGTGGTGTTTTAATGTATTTGGCTCTCATGTGACTCCTTTGTACGCAGTAATGGAGGACTGTCCTTTCTGTTGATGGTATTTGGTGCTGTGCATTGGCCATACTAATTGCTTGTAGCTGCATGTGTTGCGGGGGATACAGTCTCATTATGTACAGTGCACATGTTGATGGCTATGGAATGGTTGTAACACTACATCATTTTCATGGAAGGGCAGCTTACGTCTTGCATTTTGGGGTCAGGTGTCAGGTCCAGTCTGGCCTGCTTTTGGGTATGAGCATGGTCCATTCTCTCAGGCACTCTCAGCCAGGTGAGGTATGCACCCCCCCTCTCAGCCAGGTTAGGCATGCATCTCTTCCCCCCCTCCTCTCAGCCAGGTTAGGTATGCATCTCTCCCCCCCTCTCAGCTAGGTGAGGTATGCATCTCTCCCCCCCTCTCAGCCAGGTGAGATATGCATTCCCCCCCTCTCAGCCAGGTGAGGTATGTATCTCTCCCCCCTCTTAGCCAGGTTAGGTATGCATCTCTCCCCCCTCTCAGCCAGGTTAGGTATGCATCTCCCCCATTCTCAGCCAGGTTAGGTATGCATCTCTCCCCCCTCTCAGCCAGGTGAGGTATGCATCTCTCTCCCCCCTCTCAGCCAGGTGAGGTATGCATCTCCCCCCACCCTCTCAGCCAGGTTAGGTATGAATCTCCCCCCCCCTCTCAGCCAGGTGAGGTATGCATCTCCTCCCCTCTCAGCCAGGTGAGGTATGCATCCCCCCTCTCAGCCAGGTGAGGTATGCACCCCCCCCTCAGCCAGGTGAGGTATGCATCTCTCCCCCCCCTCTCAGCCAGGTGAGGTATGCATCTCTCCCCCCCCCTCAGCCAGGTGAGTTATGCATCTCTCCCCCAATCACCTACCCACAATGCATTTCCATGAGCCTAACATGCAACTCACTGAGAAGCCAGGATCTCTGCCCTGCATGTCGCTCCATGTAGCGTGGTATCGTGGAGTTCCGCATGACCATTGAATCATAGGTTGATCTGGGGAATCGGGCACAACAATGTGTGATGATCTTGTTTGAGTCACATACCATTTGCACGTTGATGGAGTGGTATAACTTACAGTTGCGGTATACTACCTCCATGGCATGTGGGACCACCAATTCCACATGGGTGCAGTCGATGGCGCCAATGCAACCAGGGATGCCGGCCAGTGAATGGAAACCAACTTTGGTGTTGGAGATCTCCTGGGCTGTCCGTGGTAGGAAAATGTGGTCACCTGTGTGCTTCAGGAGGGCATCAAGCACTTGGTTCAGCGTACGTGAGAATAATGGTTGTGATACGCCATGCATGTGCCCCACTGTGTGCTGGTAGGTGCCTGTGGCCAGGAAGTGGAGTACAGACACTACCTCCAGTAGGGGTGGGAAGGCGGTGTGCATTTCAATCAGGCTGACAATGTCGTCATGTATCATGTCCACAATGGTGGTGATGGTGTCCCGGTCCAGACGGTACAGGGTGTAGATCTGCTCACAGGTTAGGTTGAATGGACTGGCTCTGGTGCGAGGGATTGGGGGCTGCCTGTGTGGTACCACTGACTGCACCGGTGGGGCATGCTGGCCCTGCCTAACCCTCATTCTCCTCCTGCGTCTCCTGTGTGCTGCCTGTTGTTGTTGTTGTTGTTGTTGTTGTTGCTGGAGGTCCACTGCACTCATGTCCTTCAGCCCCAGCATTGCTAGTAGTATGGGAATCATTTTGGTGTGTGACTGGGTGTGGGAATGGAGCCAAGAAAAGTGGAGGCCATCATACAATGGTCTAACTCAAACAAAAGTGGCAAACGGCTCCTTTGGGTTTGAAAACCGTTATCAGCAGTTCATAGGGGTTTTTCAGAAATGTGTGACCCATATCACGAAACACCCTTTCAAATGTTTGAAGCACACAGTCACATCAGCCCCCGTGCCAAGGCCGGCGGCCACTTTCATGCCACAGCATGGGCCCAAGATAGCCATCGCCTCATTTAAGACCTCAGACCCCAGAACATGGGGCTTGAGTTGAACTGAATTATCCATAGAGACAGAATACCAGTTTACAAGAGGAATAAAAGGTACACAAACATGGGGAGAAGGCAGAAACGCTTATGGCATACACAAAATCAAACCAAGGTAACGTTCCCCTACGCACTTCTTGCAATTAATTCTGAATTTAAGGGCTTCATTCTCCTTTTTGCATGCACTAATTATATTGCACAGTGAGGCCATTAATAGAAGGAGACTCTCAGAACGACTCCCAAGCCAACCACCACAGGACCAGACACTTGTTTGATCGCTGCTATAATGGCACTCCGTGCAATGCATACCTGTGAACTAAGAGCAGGTCACTCTCACGCTGTCGCTGGGTGTAAAGGGCCTTCCCATGCCCACCACCAGAACGGCCCGTGTTAGGCAGAATCCTGTGCAGTGCCCTTAGGGACCACTACACACAATTAAGACCACAGGTGGCAATACAAGTTTACCTTTGGTACAAGCCTGTACTACTAAGTTATAGTGGTAGCAGTAGCAGAGCAGCCAGGCTTATCTCAAGAGTATATGAGCAGTAGTAGAGATTACACAAAGGGACCACAATTACTGTGACTCAAGCAGACACTGACTCAAGATTTCAGGTAAAAAAATATAAGTACATTTATTTTTAAACTGTCAGTTATAAACACAACACCTCTATTAAATTTTAAACAAAACCACACGTTAAATATACTACAACTAGCCAATTCACTTTGTACAGTATGTCTCAAGGTAAGTACCCTGTGTTTGAATGAACCGGTGTTGTGAACAAAACACGATACCGCGAATACGGTTGCGATCACTTTTTGACAGCTCGGTCTACTCAATAAACGCGTATCCGTGACATGAAATGCTATCGGGGCAAGAGCACACTTAGCACCTGAGATACCCAGAGGGAATTGGAGGCAAAAATCACAGGCAATATTTAGGTTAGGCAGACAGTATCGAGAAACACTCAGAAACAGGAGTCGAAAGTCAAAGGGTCGGAGCCAGGTTTAAGTGACACCGGAGACATGTGCCGAAGATCACACCGTTAGACAGTTCACGATTCAGCGCAGCCCAAAAGTACTTGGATGTTGTCAATGTTCGGAAACAAAAGTTATAAGAAGGAGGGAAGACAAGGACGAGCCTTAAAGATGAAGAAAAGGGATTCACCCAGTTTCCTCGAGTAGAACACAGTACCTTATTCCCACGATGCATCTGGTGCCCTGGCAGTTGTTCCTGTTGGTTTCCCGCAGACCCACGATTCCTGGAGCTTCGTTGTGAAGGAGGACGTCTGAACGGGGTCTGCACCACACAGGGATGAAGTCAGCAGTAGCGACAACGAAAAAGGTGTGCTCCTTAAAAACAGTGTGCAGCGATTTCGACCACGGCGGAGATCTCTGGCTGAAGAAGATGAGCTGGTTATCCCCACCAGGCTCAAGGGAAGAAGACTCCGGACTGGATCTCCTCTTATTGGTCGAAGGGTAGATAGCTCAGGACTGCAGCAGGGCTTCACCGGGACGGGGTAGTTGCAGCAGCCGTCGTTCTCTCCGCTTCTCTTCGGTTCCTTGTAGTTCCAGAGGTGACTCTGACTTCTAGCCCAAGAGACCTGCCTTTTATGCGCAAAACCCCCATTCACACAGCCTGGCTGTCAATCATGCAGCAGGGGGGTTGTCCAGCCGGGACAACCAGCTCAGCCAATCATGGCAAAGTGCGACTTGGGTTTTCTAGGATACCCTGTGCAGGGGGTGACTACACCCCTTCCCCACATTCAGTCTACCTAGACACCCAGGCGCCAAGAGGAGGGCTTCTCTGCAGAAGCCCGCCAAAAGACGGTGAACAAAGAAGGCAAAGCTAGTTTGCCACGCAAGAAATGGCAAATGGCAAATAAACCCAACCGGAGCTAAAAGAAAGACGATTTGGTCAAGCGGGTTTATGTTCGAGGCTAATATAATAGCCAAGAACAGTACCACGTTTATCTAATATAATCGCGGTAGAAAAGTTAGGGTAGATACCACTGCCACCAGCCAAGTCTAAATGTTAAAAGAGCAAAACAATGCTCAGGGACGTACAGACAGAAAAGGTGTACAGATTAGCCCTTTCCAGTACTCCATGTAAGATGGGGTGTACTGGGTCTGTGGTAAAAATGACTATGTAAAGTAAATGGCAACTTTACCTTTATCTGGGGGACAGTAGTCAGCCCCAGCGAAATGGAGTCAGAGGGAAGTCTTAAAGGCAACCCTGGGTTACTACACTAAAGGTGCTGGGTAACCCGTACAAGAACAGGGGCACCTGGAGTGGTGTGCTCCAGTGCCCAAGATCACACAATGAGTAATAACACATAGGCCAAAACACATGTAAGAGTGGAAAAAGAATGTACACTCTTACCAGGTGGAAAAAATAAACTCCACAAATCCAGCAAAGCTGCTGGGGGACTCACTAGGTGAGGGAAATTAGCCCTAAAAGGAGAATTCTCCCTAACACTCTCCCCCCCCAGACTAAGGGACAGGAGGATTTAATCCACTCCTGGATGGATCTCATGCCTCTAGTCGGTTACGAACATCCTAGAGAGACCATCAGCGTTTTGGTGGTGACTTCCTGCTCTGTGCTCAATGGAAAAATCAAATCCTTGCAGGCGGATTGACCATCTGAGTAATTTTGGGTTTTCCCCTTTCATTTGCATCAGCCATCTCAACGGTTGGTGGTCAGTCTGAATGATGAAGGTAGATCCATACAAGTATGGTCTAAACCTCTTCAGTGACCACACAATAGCAAAGCATTCTCTTTCTATTGTTGCCCACCTTGTCTCAGGATCCTTTAACTTCCGGCTGATGAAACAAATGAGGTGTTCCCTACCTTTCTCATCCAGTTGACTAAGGACTGCACCTATACCTACATTAGAAGCATCAGTTTGTACAATGAAGGGTTGGTGGTAGTCAGGAGCTCTTAGGACTGGAGCTTGACAAAGGGCTTTCTTTAGACCTTCAAAGGATTGATTTCACTCCTCATTCCACCTGACCTTTTTAGGAAATTTGGGAGAGGAGATGACATTCAAGGGAGAAGCTATGGTCCCATAGTTCTCTATGAAGTTCCTGTAATACCCAGTGAGACCTAAGAAGGCTCTCACTTGGGTTTGAGTAGTAGGGGTGGCCCAGTTTTGTACAGCTTGTACTTTGCTAGGCAATGGCCTTATTTCACCTCCTCCTACCTCATGCCCAAGGTAGACCACTGAGCTCTGACCAACTTGACATTTGCTTGCCTTTATGGTCAGATGGGCCTGTTCCAGAGCCTGCAATACATAACCTAGGTGTTCAATATGTTCTTTCCATGTAGGGCTGAACACTGCAATGTCATCCAAGTATGCCATGCAGCAGTCCTCCATCCCATTCAGAACTTGATTGACCATCCTCTGAAATGTAGCAGGTGCATTCTTTGATACAAAAGGCATCATCTTTAATTGGTAGAGGCCAGCTGGAATGGAGAATGCAGTTTTCTCCTTGGCATGGTCTATCAGGGCTATTTGCCAATAGCCTGACGTTAGGTCAAATGTGCTGAGGTACTTGGCTGCACCAAGTTTGTCCAGCTCATCTGTCCTAGGCAAAGGATGGGCATCAGTCGTGGTGACTACATTTAGAGCTCTATAGTCCACGCAGAATCTTAACTCCTTGGATCCTGCCTTTGGTACAAGCACAACTGGGCTAGACCATGGGCTAGTAGAGGGCTCTATAACCCCGAGTTCAAGCATCTTGTTGACCTCATTCCTTATGTGGGATCTGATATGGTCTGACATTCTGCACCCGCTGCTTTTGACAGGTAAACAGTCACCAGTGTTTATGTCATGCTGGCCCCAAGGGGTCAAGCCTCGTGAAAGTGAGAACAGGGAGGCAAACTGATTTACCAGTAACTTGCACTCATCCTGCTGGTCAGATGTGAGACTGGAAGAGAGGTTAACTCCTTCCACCTGCTCATCTAAAGGTAAGCCTCTGAGAGAGGTCAGGCAGAGGTTCACTCTCCTCCTCCTCCTGAGCTGAAGCTAGAAGCAGAGCGCCTATGTCAGGTCTAGAGACATAAGCCTTTAAAGGGTTGGTGTGAAAGACTCTGGGAGCCTCCTTAGGGTTGCCTAAATCCACCAGATAGTTCACCTCTCCAAGTTTACCCACATCCTTGAAGGGTCGTACCCATTTGTCCTGCAAGGCCCTCTGCCTTGTGGGGACCATAACAAGAACAAGCTGGTCTTGAGTAAACTCAACCATGTTAGCCTGCTGGCCATGCCAATGCTTGACCAGAGCTTGACCAGCCCTCAATTTATCACTTGCCTCTGCCATCATGTGTGACATTCTCCTCCGGAGACCTATCACATAGTCAGTCACTCTGACTGGCTTGGGGGAAGGAGCTCTCTCCAACCCCTCCTTAATTAGGGCCAATGGACCTCTGACTGGATGGCCATAGAGAAGTTCAAAGGGACTAAATCCTACTCCCTCCTGAGGGACTTCCCTATAAGCAAAGAGAAGACATGGCAGTAGAAGGTCCCACTTTCTTCTAAGGGGTACTTCTAAAGCACCTATCATGCTCTTCATAGTTCTGTTAAACCTCTCTATCAGTCCATTGGTTTGGGGGTGGTAGGCAGTTGAGAACTTGTAGGTAACTCCACAGGTTTTCCACATGGTTTGCATGTAGTGGGACATTAAATTTGATCCCCTGTCAGATATAACCTCCTTAGGAAAACCTACTCTGGTAAAAATACCAAGTAGGGCCTTAGCCACAGCCAGAGCCGTTACAGTCCTCATAGGTATGACTTCAGGAAATCTAGTAGCATGGTCCACTACAACCAGGATAAAACTGTTGCCTGAAGATGTGGGAGGGTCAAGAGGACCAACAATGTCAATCCCCACCCTCTCAAAAGGGATTCCCACCACTGGGAGAGGCACTAAGGGTGCCACATTCTTGGACCCACTGTCGCCAAAGGTTTGGCAACTGTGGCAGCTTCTGCAGAATTTGTCTACTTCTGTACCCATTTTAGGCCAGTAGAAGTGCAGAGATAGCCTTTCCTTGGTCTTCTTAAAACTTAAGTGACCAGCCAAAGGTACCTCATGGGCTAACTGCAGAAACTGGAGTCTGTTCACTAGAGGTACTACCAGTCTTTTGTAGTCTCCAGGGGTTGACTCAGTTGGTTCACTGTAGAAGAGGCCATCTTCCTAGTGCAACCTATACTTCCCAGGCTCAGTCCCATTCAGCTGAGAAGTGGCCTGTTGGCGAGGACCTTCCAAGGTAGGACACTCTCTTTGTCCCTTGCTGAAATCCTCCCTGTTGGGTCCACCTTCTGCCAGTAAAGACTGCAGCTCAGGATGGTCAACAGGGTCAAGATCTCCTACCAAGGTAAGATCATCTTCTAGATATGATTCCTCAGTATCTAGTTTGACCATAGAGGGTTGAACCTCACACTCAGCCTCAGCTAGTGTGGGAGTCACAGGTGTGACTTTGGACAGTCTTGGAGATGTCCTCCTGGGCACAGGAGTGCTTGCTGGTTTCTTGCTGGCAGACTTAGGTTTCCCTGTTGTCTTTTCTGGCCCTGCAATGGCAGTAAGTAATTCCCGTGGACTTGGGGTGATAGCTTCCTCTATCATGTCCCCAGGAGAGCCTTTTAAGGTTCTCTCCCTTGCAGACCTTGTGAGCTCCCGCTTCCTTCTGCTGGGGGGCTAGAGGTACTAGACACAACTCCAAGAGTTTTAAGGTCATTACCCAACAGGACCCTCCCAGGTATGTTATTTTGCACACTTACAGGTATCCTGACAGTCATGTCATTACACTGGATGAGAGCTGGTAACTGGGGAACAATTTGCACAGGGCCTCCAGCTAACTTGGTTAGGTGTTTGGGTGCCTTAGCAATATCCTCTACCTTGAAAAAACATTCATCAACCGCAGTTATGCTGGCTTCAGTGTCTCTAATGGCAGGGGTCTCCTGACCATTCACAAGAACACTATCTTTGTAATACTCTTTAGTATTATCTGGGATTGAGTTGTAGACATATAAGTTCTGTTCTTCCCAAAGACCCAAGGACACTAAAGAAACACTAGCTGAGACTCTCATGGGCTCATCAGCTAGTAGCTGAAATTTTCCACTTGTCATAGGTACTTCATCCACCTGGAAGAAGGCTCAGGAGACAGTGTTGATCCCTGAAGGTTTACCCTTACACATGGGATCTCCTTTCACATGGCCAGGCAATCCACAAACAAAGCATTTCCCAAATGCTCTCTGGAATGGGGGCTTGATCTGACCTCCATCTGGTGTGGAACCAGATGGGACACTAGCCTGATTTGGTTTACCTTGTGGCTTACCCCGGTTGTGTTTGGGGCGCTCTTTTGGATGGGAATGATTGGAATTCTGCTTGTTGTCTTTCTTGGACTGCTTTCCCTCTTCCTTCTTCTGAGTTGCCCCAGAATCCTTGTGAGTAGCCCTCTTGGCAACCCATAAATCAGCAGCCTTAGCTAACTTCTGAGGATCTATCTCCTTTGAATCAGCCAAGTGCTGTCTAAGTTCAGGAGAGCGAGCATCAAAAATAGACTCCAACATTACAAGATTCCTCAAACCTTCATAAGTGTTCACTTTGTAACCCTTAACCCACCCATCTCAGTTTTTCAAACAGTCACACACCCAGGTAGCCCAAGGGGTACCATCATGCTTTTTGAGGGTTCTAAACCTCCTAAGATACTGGGAAGGGGTCTTCTCAAACCTAGCTATTAATGCTAGTTTCGCACACTCATAATCCTGCTTATCCTCCTCCCCCAACTCCATTCTATCATCACTTACAACAGGGGGAAGCCTAGAGAAAAGCCAAGGAATCAACTGATTCCCTGAGATACCTTGAATCCCATGATTGTACTCAAACAGTGCTAAACAATCCAAAACATCAAGTTTAGTCTCATACATACCAATCACTTCCTTTGGCATACAGGGTTTCTTAGGGCTGGAAGACCTAGAAGACTCTGGGAGAGAAGCATTTTCTAGAGACAGTTTCTTCATTTCTAGTTCATGATTCAGCTCCATTTCTCTGAGCCTTAACTCTTGATGTTTCATGGCAGTTTGTGCATCAATACATTTCACTTCTAATTCAAGTCTCATTTTCTCAAGTGCAATACATTCAGGAGTAAGTGTAGAACCTGTGGGGGTCCCTGTGGACAGAGGTTGTGCATTCTGAGCAGGCAAAGGAGTTGTAGGGTTTCCTAGCAAGGACTCATCTACTTCTTCTAAATTAACACTCTCAGAATCAGAAACATCAAAATCCAAATTGGCTAGAGTGGTAGGCCCTTCTGACCCACTCTCCAGACTTTTTCCCATTAACTTTGCAACCAGTTCAGATTTCTTTCCTTTACCAGAGAGATTCTTATCCCTGCACATGGTTCTAAGAACCTCAGCAGTATAGAGTAAAAGACTCTCTTCAGTGTAGTTTTCCATACATGACATGATTTCTCAGTTAAATAAATTTAGTGGTGTTAGCCTTGTGGTTAGTTGAACCCAAGCAGTTGCAGCAATCTAAGTGTAATCACTCTACTTCCAAATCCTAACCGCTGTACACCAGTGTTAGGCAGAATCCTGTGCAGTGCCCTTTGGGACCACTACACACAATTAAGACCACAGGTGGCAATACAAGTTTACCTTTGGTACACGCCTGTACTACTAAGTTATAGTGGTAGCCGTAGCAGAGCAGCCAGGCTTATCTCAAGAGTATATGAGCAGTAGTAGAGATTACACAAAGCGACCACAATTACTGTGACTCAAGCAAACACTGACTCAAGGTTTCAGGTAAAAAAATATAAGTACATTTATTTTTAAACCGTCAGTTATAAACACAACACCTCTATTAAACTTTAAACAAAACCACACGTTAAATATACTGCAACTAACCAATTCACTTTGTACAGTATGTCTCAAGGTAAGTACCCTGTGTTTGAATGAATCGGTGTTATGAACAAAACACGATACCGCGGATACGGTTGCAATCACTTTTTGACAGCTCGGTCTACTCAATAAACGCGTATCCATGACATGAAATGCTACCGGGGCAAAAGCACACTTAGCACCTGAGATACCCAGAGGGAGTTGGAGGCAAAAATCACAGGCAATATTTAGGTTAGGCAGACAGTATCGAGAAACACTCAGAAACAGGAGTCGAAAGTCAAAGGGTCAGAGCCAGGTTTAAGTGACACCGGAGACCTGTGCCGAAGATCACACCGTTAGACAGTTCAAGATTCAGCATAGCCCAAAAGTACTTCGATATTGTCAATGTTCGGAAGCAAAAGTTATAAGAAGGAGGGAAGACAAGGACGAGCCTTGAGGATGAAGAAAAGGGATTCACCCTGTTTCCTCGAGTAGAACACAGTACCTTATTCCCACGATGCAGCTGGTGCCCTGGCAGTTGTTCCTGTTGGTTTCCCGCAGACCGACGATTCCTGGAGCTTCGTTGTGAAGGAGGACATCTGAAGGGGCTCTGCACCACACAGGGAAGAAGCCGGCAGTAGCAACAATGAAAAAGGTGTGCTCCATAAAAACAGGAGAGGCTCAGCAGGTGGCTATCCGGACCACTACAGCAGTGTGCAGCGATTTCGACCACGGCGGAGATCTCTGGCTGAAGAAGATGAGCTGGTTATCCCCACCAGACTCAAGGGAAGAAGACTCCGGACTGGATCTCCTCTTAGTCGTCGAAGGGTAGATAGCTCAGGACTGCAGCAGGGCTTCACCAGGACGGGGTAGTTGCAGCAGCCGTCGTTCTCTCCACTTCTCTTCGGTTCCTTGTAGTTCAAGAGGCGACTCTGTCTTCGAGCCCAAAAGACCTGCCTTTTATGCACAAAACCCCCATTCACGCATCCTGGCTGTCAATCACGCAGCAGGGGGGTTGTCCAGCCGGGACAACCACCTCAGCCAATCATGGCAAAGTGCGACTTGGGTTTCCTAGGATACCCTGTGCAGGGGGTGACTACACCCCTTCCCCACATTCAGTCTACCTAGAGACCCAGGCGCCAAGAGTAGGGCTTCTCTGCAGAAGCCCGCCAAAAGACGGTGAACAAAGAAGGCGAACCTAGTTTGCAGCGCAAAGTAAAACACAAGAAGGAATTTAACAAAACGAAATGGCAAATAAACCCAACCGGAGCGAAAAGAAAGACGATTTGGTCAAGCGGGTTTATGTTCGAGGCTAATATAATAGCCTACCACGTTTATCTAATATAATCGCTGTAGAAAAGTTAGGGTAGATACCACTGCCACCAGCCAAGTCTAAATGTTAAAAGAGCGAAACAATGCTCAGGGAGGTGCAAACAGAAAAGGGGTACAGATTAGCCCTCTCCAGTACTCCATGTAAGATGGGGTGTACTGGGTCTGTGGTAAAAATGACTATGTAAAGTAAATGGCAACTTTACCTTTCTCTGGGGGACAGTAGTCAGCCCCAGCGAAATGGAGTCAGAGGGAAGTCTTAAAGACAACCCTGGGTTACTACACTAAAGGTGCTGGGTAACCCGTACAAGAACAGGGGCACCTGGAGTGGTGTGGTCCAGTGCCCAAGATCACACAATGAGTAAAAACACATAGGCCAAAACACATGTAAGAGTGGAAAAAGGATGTACACTCTTACCAGGTGGAAAAAATAAACTCCAGAAATCCAGCAAAGCTGCTGGGGGACTCACTAGGTGAGAGAAATTAGCCCTAGAAGGAGAATTCTCCCCAACAGCCCGAAAAAAGGCTGGGCCTGGACTGGAGCACGAGCGATCACACAGCCAAACCGCGGAAAGCTCCAACCATGTGTCATGCCTTACGCACAAGGTTGGGACGTCTGAGTGGGAGCAACAGTGTTTCAGTGGCTGTAGCAGCCTGCAGCACGTGCAGCCAATCGCTGCTACAGCCAATCATATTGAAAGCATATTGAAAGCATGATGTGCAGCAGAGGTCCGTGACGTGATTGGATGAAGCATCTCATGAATCATACTGATGAATGATAATGAAGGGAGGGCGGGAAAATGAACATGCGCAGTAAATAAAAGGATATGCGCTGCTTCAGAGTCAAAGGTGCGCAGCTGCACACCTTACAGGGAACATTAGGCACTACTAATGGTTGTGGGACAACCACTGGAAGCAGCTCTAGGCAGTGGTGGTAGATTTGGAAGTGACGGAGAAGGAACAGTTAGAGAGATAAGAGGCCATCCAATTGAGTACAGTCTCTTTCATTCCAAGGAGGGAGGATTGATCCAAAGTCCACCAGTAGGTTTCATCATGATGTTCATGGGCACCTTGTAGCAGGCTGGGACTATGCCACATGAAAGTGAGAGGCCGCCGAAAGAGGAGACATTAGGTAATGGGTACAAGCTCTGTGATCACTTGGGATGAAAAGAAATGATAGGATTGCAAGATGGGTTAGCCGAGCACAGGGTGGGAGTAAGCCTAGCAGAGGTGGTAGGGGGACCCATGATAGTAAAGAGAGAGGATGGGTTGGAGAAAATGGGAGGTATGGAGAGAGAGAAGTATGGACAGTGTGCCTTAATTTTTTGTTACTTCAAAGACATAGCAGAAAAATCATCAACATAGTAGGTCCAGGTTTAGGGGTACAAGCATGGGCTGGAGGTAGAATTTGAGATGAATGAAGTACGAGGATTTCGCAAAGTGAAGCCCTGTGGTGAGGTCAAGTACATAATCTTAAAGGGAGAAGAGAGCATAGGGCAGGCTTTGCTCCAGCAGAATAGGTGGACATGCATGGTTGTCCTTGATCATTGGATGGATAGTAAGATCCAAGAATTGGAGTCGGGTAAGAGAGAGGCTGGATAGCCAGTCCGATAGCACAGCGAGTAGAGCCCTCTGTGCAGAGCCTGCTGACGCAGGTTCCAATCCGAGCAGGGCCAAACTCAGCCTTTCATCCTTCCAAGGTTGATAAATGAGCACCACACACCGTAAGCAGCACTCAGATACCGGGGGCGGGGGAGCTTCATAGTGTCATGAACCACCGTACGTGTCCCTTCTGGACTTTGGGGTCCCTGACCCCTAGGGGACTGAATTTAGCAGTGCTCCCAACATGGCCGCTGAACGCGGAACGCTGTTTGCCAGCAAGTCTCTGTGTCGTATGCTCTACGTTCTACAAAGCAGACACGCCCCCGCGGCCCTGCGTGTCTCAACGCTACCGCTTGCAGTAGTCAGACGTGTGCTGCTGGAGTTCGTACAGCGATTACTTCTGATTCCTGGTTCCCGGCCCCCTGAATCTCCTCTTCTTTCATCCTTTCCCTTTTGCCTCACCTTACATTTCCCGGATTGCCAGCGCATTCGTATCTCCAAGTGCGCTCCTCGCCATTTCCTGGACTTTTTCCCGGACATCTGAACGCTTCCTGGAGTCGGGTCACGAAACGCACGCTGGAACCCGAGGATCCACGTACAGGGTTATACAGTGTGAAAGAAGACATCTTCGAAGATCACGAACAAACAATACAGACAGGTGAGAAGGGGGGAAACCTGTGACAGAATCATCCAGGTTCCCAGGGCCTATCAGGATTACACTGATGTGTTTTCGACCGCCATAGTTCAAGCCCTTCCCCCTCACAGACCTGAAGACTGCGCTATTGATACTGAACCCTCAGCAGTGATTCCTTTTAGAAGGATGTTCATTCTATCAGAACCTGAGAAAAGAGCCCTCCGAGAATACCTGGATACCAACTTGGAAAATGGCACTATACGACCATCCAAATTCACGGCGGGAGCTTCGTTATTTTTGTTCCCAAGAAAGATACCAAGGAGCTTAGGCCTTGCCTAGATTATCGTGGTCTTAATCAATGCACCCTCAAGGACCGCTACCCATTGCCCCAAATCTCGGATATCCTGGAAGCGGCAAGAGGAGCTGTAATGTTCACGAAATTAGATCTCAGAGGTGCCTACCATCTGATCCATATAAAGGAAGGTGACGAATGGAAAACAGCCTTTAGAACACCCTTTGGTCATTTTGAATACTTGGTTATGCCCTTCGGACTTGCCAATGGCCCAGCGGTCTTCCAACGTTTTATGGACCGGGTGTTCTCCAATATGCTGTTCCTCTTCGTCATAGTATACCGGGACGACATATGATATACTCCAAGGACCCTCTGAAGCATGAAGAACATGTTAAAGCAGTTTTACAACGTCTACGTGAACATAAGCTTCTGGCTAAACCCGAGAAATGCCTTTTCCATGTGTCTACTGTTCACTATCTCGGATTCGTCCTCAGCCCAGAGGGAATTGGAATGGACTGCTCGAAAGTAGACTCTATTCTATCCTGGCCTGTTCCAACTACTGTCAAACAAATTCAATCCTTCCTGGGGCTTGCTAACTTCTACCTTCATACCTTCTTTTTCGGAGATTGTACATCCGATCATTACATTGTTGAAGAAGGATACACCCTTTCACTGGACAGCAGTCCAAGATGAGGTGTTTCAACGGTTAAAGACAGAGTTTACACAAGCCCCATCCTGGCCCAACCTGACATTGATCGACCCTTCTTAGTGGAAACTGATGCCTCTAACTATGCCATCGGGGCAGTCCTGAAACAGGAATTTGATGACAAGTTAGACACCCCATCGCCTACCTTTCTCGCACCTTGACCCCTAGCGAAACCCACTATTCTGTTTTAAAAAAGGAACTACTAGCCATCCGTCAAGCCTTCACAGACTGGCGTCATCTACTCCTGGGAGCGAAACATCCTGTTCAGGTCCGCATGGACCATCGGAATCTTCAAGTCCTGCAATCCCTGGAATGTAGGAACAGTCGTCAAGCCCGTTGGGCCTTCTTCTTTGCCCAGTACCAGTTTCAAATCCATCATGTTCCTGGAACACACAATATAATAGCCGACGCCTTATCCCAATGTCCTGACTACGAAATTCTTGAAGACCGATCCTTCCCAAAGATGTTTCCCCACACAATATTTGTTGCCCAAGCAATCAGTCTCCTAGAAGACATTTGGATTCAAACTCAGTCCTCTGAAATCTGGAAGGAGTTTAATGGAAAGAATCGATGGTACCTCAAGATGAAAGCCGGATATTTATACTAGGACAATTGCCTGGTCATCCCCACTCAGAGACTACGACAAAAGATCACAAGCCTATGTCATGATACCCTTCATTCAGGACACCGTGGCATCACCAACACCCTCCGTCTAATACAAAGACAGTTTTGGTGGCCGAAGATGAAGGATGATGTCCAGCATTACATCCAAACCTGTGCAGTCTGCACTCAAAACAAGCATGACGATTCCAAGATGGCCGCCGGCACTGTGTAGACGTGCCGACGGCGCTCCCTGGACCCGACTGCAGACGGTGCCCACCACCCCTTCAGCGGTCTCCCTTGAAATAGCGAGGAACTCCCCGTGGGGTTGTGGAGAGGAGCGGATACTCGGGGGTAACCGTCCGGGTCCTTTCTGGCGGCTGGTGGACCTCGGACCTAGAGGAGGTGGTAGTCTGTGGCTCGCAACTTGAGCGGAGTGGCTGCGCCGGTGAGCAACGGCCCTGCTGGTGGTACCGCAGAGCTTGAGGGTGCGGGGAGCGGCTGTCTCCCCGAAGCTGGAAGTGCGGCCAGGAAATCGCCCGGCGAGTGATCCTCTGCAACGAGCCCGCCCCGCCTGTGCAGCTGCGGCACCTGGATTTCCACCCTGCTGGTAGGCCCTTGGAGCTTGGGCCGGCGTGGAGAAGCAGTCCCCCCGAGGCACAGGGGGCAGTCGGAAGGCCACCCGGCGTGGGTGCGCTGTCACGGGGTACCCGCGGGGAGAAGCGGGTGCCCCAGCATTGGAGCGAGAGTGGGGCGGGAGCGGCCTGGCGAGCGGCCCGCCCCCATCTGTGTGCCAGTGACACCCGAATGAGGACGACATTTCGGAGGCGGCTGGGAGGCCATGTGCTGCGGGGAATCCCGCTCTGTGCTGGGACTGTCTGAGGAGAGGAGGCAGAGACGAGCAGCTTGGGACCTCCCTGGACTCGCCGGAGTGGGAGGTAGGAAATGCAAATAGAGACAAGGGGGCTCCCCCGATCCATCCCAGTTCTGGGTGGCCTACCCCCTTGGGGGGGCTCAGGGCGGACCGAGGGCTGTGCCCCTGCCCCCCATTGTGGCGAGATTGCACGGGCGGCGGGGGGTCCGGGGAAGGGGGCGCAGAGTAGGACTGAACTACAGTAATAACTTCAACCAGGCCACAAAGGGAACCCTGTCAATTTTGTAGCCTGGCGGGGCCTAGTTGACGGCATAGGGCAGTTGGCTGCTTGGAGGGGGGGAGACCCTCACTACTTGCTGGCAGTCCACCCCGGGGGGCAGCTGAGGGGTGAAGTCTTGGAGTGAGCATAGAAGCCTGCTCACGGTAGATCAGTTCAGCCTCAAGGAAGAGATACGCCAGCGACATGTCTTCCAAACTCAAAGGGAAAGGGGGGAAAGGGCTGCAAGCTGCAGAGGATACTGAGAGCACCCTCCACGCAATGTGGCCGGCACGAAATCCAAAGGAAGGACCCGGAGCTCCCGGAGGGTCGGCGGGAGAAGCGAGTGCTCAAAGCGAGGCAGAGGACGTGGCGATTATGCCCAGACGGGAATTCCTAGGAGAGCTACAGGCCCTACAAGTGAATTTAGCAAAGACATTTCAGGAGCAGTTCCAGCTGATGCAGTCCGACCTCAATGAGGCAATAGGTGAGATGAAACAAGAAATTAGACAATTAGGAGAAAGAACAGACACTCTGGAGAAGGGTCTCCAAGAAATAGACAAAGACACAACTGCGAATGGCGAAGCAATTGAGAGGTTGGATACAGCTACTAGAAATCTTGAAATACAGCTGGAGGATTTAGAAAATAGATCACGTAGGATCAATATCAGGGTGAAAATTTTGCCAAAGACTTGAAAGTGGTGCTCAAGGGCATTTTCACGGGCATTCTAGAAGAGAGCAGCCCTGAGGCGATAGAGCTGGATCGTGTTCACAGAGTAGGCCGGACAGCCAAGGGACGGACGGCGAGGCCAAGAGATGTCCTAGCAGCATTTGCTAGGTACGCTCAGAAGGAGGCGGTCCTCAGGGCGGCGAGACAGCGTGAACCCATCATGTTTCAGGGGCAACAGATTGCGCTATTTCAAGACCTGGCGAGTAGCACACTTGTGAAGAGAAGATAAATGAGCCCACTGCTAAAGGTCCTTAATGGGAAAGCAATACGATACAAATGGACCTTTCTGTTCGGGCTGCTGTTTGAATGGGAGGGCTCCCAGAGGCGGATCACTTCTCTACAAGAAGGGGCTGAACTTTTGCGCATGGACCTGGAGAACTCCCCTTCGGTGTCGGGGCCGGGGGAACCGAGCGGCCGACCAAGACCGAGACCATGGGAATGGTCAACGGCTGGAGATAAAAGGAGAAGAGGAACAAGAAACGGCGGCCCACGGAAAGTAGGAATACTGGGGGACGCAGGAAGTGGTTCTCCGGTGAAGTCTTGAGTTGCTAGGGCGGCTTTAGGGGTGGTGGGCCTCTTTAGGGATATGGGAAGCTAGAGGTTCCCATGCGGAGCAACCATGTTGGAATCGGTAAGGGCGAAGATGCCCGAGTTAGGAGTGGAGAGCAGGCAGGAAGGTATCATCCTTCAGGAGGAGGGAGGGAGGGGGGCAGGAGGGAATGGGAAGGAGGGGGTTGGCAACGAGCAGCTGCCGCAAAAATGGTGCTTTCAATCCAATGACATGGATTGAAAGCACTATTAAGCACCATTTTTGCATCGGCGGCTTCTGTTTGCTTACTATAGCACTGAAAATAATTCATTCAATGCTATAGTAAGCAAACTGAAGGCGCCGCCGCCGCCGAAATAATGCTGCTTTCAATCCATGTCACTGGATTGAAAGCCGCATTATTACTGCTGCGTCGCCGCCTTCATTTTGCTTACTATAGCATTGAATGAATGATTTTGGTAAGCAAAATGAACGTGGCAACGCCGCCGTAATAATACTGCTTTAAATCCAATTATATGGATTGAAAGCACTATTACAGGGGTCGGGGGTCGCATTGAGCGCCATTTCCGGGTCCCGGCCACTTCTCCACCAGATTGGCTACCGGCGGCAGCCAATCAGGTGGAATATGACGAGACCCGGAAAGAATCTCAAAATTCTTGAGATTCACGGGACTTTTCCGGAGACCCGGAGAAAGAAATTCCGGAGGTTAGGCAGGTATGGGCGCGCGGGGAGGGGGGCGGGGGGATGATGTATCGCAAATATTAAAGGCTGCACAAAATTGGCCCAAACAAATCTGTCTTTCGTTTGTGCAGCCTTTACTATTCGAGATAATCACATAGAACCCACAGAATTTAGCGTCAACAGAGACGAAATGGTCAGTCTGAAAAGAAGTTTTATTGCAGAAAGATAGGGCATTCCAAAGACCCAGCAGGACCTCACTGGGGGAGGGAGAGGATGTGCAGAAAGTGAGGAGATTCTCAAAGGAAGTGGACTAATCGGGTTGGAATGGAAGGGTGAAAATTAGGAGGGACGCCAGAGTATTGTTAAAGAGATTTATTATAGATGGTGACAGGAAGAGAGTTAAGGGGAGAGAATACCTTTTTTATTTTATTTATTGTGACATCGGTTGCCAAATACTCAACCTTACAGAAATCAATGCATCATCTACACACATAAATAGATCATTCCTTTAAAAAATGCATAAATACAACACAATAAAAAACAAAAGACATGAACTAGTACCACTATCATTAAGCACCCGTATTACCAATTAAACTTAATCAGACCTGACTCTTTCAAAAAATGTATTACACCAATTTGTGCCGCAGTATCCTCCCCACTCAAAATTATTGAGAAAAATGGTTCAGGAACCACTAAGGAAAAATCGTGTGCAAAATGCCACAACAACTGGGTTCTTACTAACTGAAGAGCTGGACAGTGCACAACTGTATTCACGATTTTGAGCTACGTCTTCATTGTTACACAGTGAGCAGCCCATTCTCTCTGTCACCCCACACATTCTAATATTACATATTTCACCCGAGCGGAGCAGATTTAATCTAAATCTAAGTAACTGTCCATCCCAGAAACGATTTGGAAACTGTGTAAAATACTTAGGTAAGGATCCCAATGGTGTATCAACTATGGAGGGACTAGAGTACAATTTGTATTCCCTCATCTTCTCAATTGTACTTATCCAATCCCATCTCAATAAACATTTCTTCACCTCATTGGGATTTCCCATTAACGCACACATTGAAGACCCCACGTCCCTCAGCACATGATCCGCCCTGGCCCTGAAAATCTCCATTGACTTCATGGCCAGCGGAGGGACTACCCCTGCCAATTCTTCATAAAGCATGCCCTTCACTGGCACCAGTAATCGTCCATACAGAAGTAGAATCTGCCAGTCCAGAAGGCTACTTAACAAACTCAATCCTAATTGTAAATCTTAGTGCCGCAATGGGGACGCAATTCCGCAGGCCTAGCGCATGATTCCAAACCCTAGATTCAACATTTCCATAGGACACTGAACGTAAACTTTGACTTATCTCTGTGCCATATAAGAGAAAAGACACAACCTTCATCCTATGAAAGGACAGCAGTGGGCTCAGAGAGAATCTACAATACTGATTCCTAATCTTTTTCATCTTTTCCTGGTGCCAAAAGATCGTGTAGCATCTCTGCCCGGGGAAACGGAATAATAAGCAAGTGGCTGCCCCTACCACTCGCAGCGCCCGACTACCAGCGTCTCCCGGTCACGAGTATCCCACTACCATGGGTGCGCGCTCCTGCCTGGAGAAGAGAAGGTGAAGGGAAAGGACTCTGCGCACAGGAGGCAGCAACTTGGTAACAAAGTGTGGCAGTGAACCAGCACCAACAATGGCCATGCCAAGTTAAACATGGGACCTCCACCCTCATGCTCATTGGAACTCTACACCAATGGTGTGAGCATCCCGTGCATTGGGCTCTTGGTGCCCCCCCCTAACTGGGCCGTGCTTGAGATGCTGCACGTAAATGACCGGGCATGAGGGAGACTGTCAGGCACCGAGAAGGGGGCGTTAGGCAGGGCCAGGTGGTTCGCTTCGGGGATTCCACTCCAGTCCCGCGATGCTAGCTGGACAAGAACCCGTGCACAGTACCAGCAGTCGAAAGGCAAGGCCAAGAAGACTGTACGCAATCATCTCCCGGCACAGTGCTATCAGGAAAACAGGACACCCGGCCATGGAAGTCACCCTGCCACCGAAGCCACCATGCCTGCCCTACCAGTAGCCTCGACACCATGCCACTCACGTCCCCTACGGTACCGTCTGAGGACCAGGGAGCTAGTGGCCCTGCTTACCTGCCACTGATTACACCCTGTGTCATGATGCCTACCCCCGGGCATCCAGACCAAGTCCATCAACCCCAGAAGCAGGCATCATGTTACCTGGAGCAAACCCAGCAACCCCTGTTAGGGGCTATCTGGGTACAGTCCTGGCGCCTATGGTGCCAGGCTCATATGGGACATCAGTCCTGGCGCCATAGGCGGCAGGCTCATATGTTAAAACTTACCTGATGCAGACCATGCTGCAAGGGATCCAAGCCCATGTGAGGCTTGAAGGGACTATTTTATCTTAGGGACTATTTTGTTACTCGGGTGTGGCTGTGGAGGAATACTTACCTGGGACTACTTTGAAGGCTATTTAAACCACACCCGAAGAGCAGCACATGCTTTGCGTTATTCTGCATCCAGCAGCGTAACGGTCACCGTGTCTGTAGTCAGCATCCAGCATCCTGCCACGCCTGCCTCGAGCCCAGAGCGCCTAGAAAGAAGGGAAAGAAGAAGAAAGGTTAGAACAAGAACTTTACTGAATTTCTTAACTGATTTCGAATTCAGCGCATCTTCGAAACAGAAACAGACTTCATTTTAAATGCGTCGCATCGCCAGCAGCAGCGCCGCGCCATACTCACCGTTCCTCGCAGCATCTCTACAATCCGGTGCTGTCTCCATCACCTGGTTGCCGCATTCCAGCACCTAAGGGGGACAAGAAAACAACAAGGTGAGCCAAGGGAACAAACAAGGACAATCTCTTGCCACCATATGATTACCTGATTTTACCGCAGGAGGTATTATCCACCAGCACGCCAAATCTTCCTACGCTGCACCTGCAAGAAAAGAGAAAGCAGCGAGTTAAACTTTGGCATCATTTACCGGACAGTGTTACCTGAACGCTTTCAGCGGCCACAAGACGATCATTTTTTGGGTCTAAGCTGCAAAAGAAACAAGGAATTGGACAAGAGTGATCGGACATTTTGAACTCATTAGAACTATATACTTACGGCCTTTTGCCGGAGGTTTGGAGCCAAGATTTGTCCAGAACTCTTCCAATATCCTCAAGCCAGTGAAGTAACTGGCCATCAACGCGCCCCTGTATTCCTCGCAGGATGGAGAGCTCATCATACAAAACTATAAGGTGAGCTTTGTGAAAGGGAATGTCAGAAGTGATAAGTGGGGACACAGTGAGGTGTTAATACTCAAATCCACGGGTGGCTAATTCCCTTTACCCGTCTTTAGGAGACTACTTCTACGGGTCAAGCAGACGAAGCTAGGTGGGCCAGTCCAGTCAGTCATCTCTGCACTACGCATCAAGTTGGTGGAGACCGTGGCTGTCCAGTTCCGCTCGACACCCCTGTGGGAGCCAGGTGAGCGTAACAGAACGCTAAGCCTTTGTGACAGTATGGTCTATGCTCTTGCCTCTACATTACGTTATGTACAGTGGACAGCCTATTAGCCAGCCCTATTAAAGTATGTCTAGGGAAGCAGGAAGTAAGGCCTGTATGGACTTTCCTCTAACCTAGTTTTGTGTCTCTGGTATCCTAGGAAACCGTGGGTGATGAGGAGGAGGTGGATCCCAACGGTCTCAACTGGGCGTACTGAGAACAACTGTTGTTGGGGAGAAATTGTTACAGCGCCGTTGCGCAGATATCAGTTATCGTTCCTGTAAAGTTATGTTTCTCGAAGGGGAGAAAGCTCCGTGCGGAGTTGGTTAAGCTGAAACCAGTTTAGCAGCGCTGTTGCGCTACGTTATTGAGCAGCACCATCGCACTATGTGATGTTTGGCTGACGGCTGAGGCAGCGACCGTTGTCGCCAACACGGAGAGGAGAAGGAGGGGAAGCTCCGTGCCGTTTCGCCTGGTGAGCGAAGTGTCCTGACAACGGGGATCAAGGACGGCCTCCGTGGTGGGAAAGAGAAGGTACCGAAGGAAGAAGGAACACAAAGGAGCGGAGCCAAGTTACTGTCCGCTGCGTAAGCCGAGTTGTGAAGCGGCATGAGAGACGCCGTTGCAGACCTCCAGGTAACAGTGCGTAGGGGGATAAGAAGTGCGGACACTGGGGCACCGCAATAACGCGTGAGAGAGAAAGCGGCTGAACGAAAATAAAAGGGGCGGAGCCAGCGATGGAAGCGGCGAAGCCGAGAGAGTCGGAGAGACAAGCTCCTCTTGACCAAGAAGGGACAGTTGGACTAGAGAGAGAGAGAGAGAGAGAGAGGTCCGTTAAAGCTGGCAAACAACGTAGACCCCTGTGTTTTTAGAGACAGGCAGTGATAAGGGTTCTTGCCGGAAGGGACGTTCCCAACCCTCTGCGTATACAAAGAACTATTTTGGTCACACGAACTGAAATCGTGGCCACCCAGAGGAACAAACGAAGCTCTTCTCAAAGAAATTGAGTCAGACAAGGAAGAAAACGGCTGAAGGGGGCTGAAGACAAAGAGGGGGAACCAAAAGGCCTGACAGTAGTTGAGTCAAGGAAGCACAAGTACAAAACAAACACAAGAACAATAAAGCAAAGAAGGTTAAGAACTGATCTCCTAAATGAACTTACCTGAGGGGTATACCTCCAGAGGTTACTGCTTCTCCTTGGGGAATGGAAGAGCTGCAGACAAAGTATCCTTTTCTTGGTTGATCTAAAAGAAAAAAAAAGAGTTGTTAATAAAATAATTGGGCTCTCTTTTAGTCCAAGCAAACTACTTGTTGGCTGAAGACTCATTTGTTTAGAACCAGACACCTGAATTCTCGCAAGTGGTGTCAGAAGTGGGATCCTGAGAACGTCATGGAGGAGCTTATTAAGACACTAAGCGAAGGTCAACAACTGTTACAACAAGCCTTGCAAATGCAGACCCAACAAGCTCAAGCCGATAGATTAGCATTCCAACAAGCCCTGCAAATGCAGCAGGCTCAATTACTCGAAATGACAAATACCAGGAACAGTCCCCAGGTCCCTACCTCGGTGATGCAAAAGTATTCGGCAGGTGAGGATCCAGGACATTTTTTCGTGAATTTTGAAAGGGTGGCTCAAAATGTACAGTGGCCCGCCGAGAGATGGTGTCATTACATTGCACCATTAATGACCGGTGAAATGCAATGTGCATACCAGGCTGCAAACCCTGCTGGTGACACCACCCATGGGGACATGAAGAAGGTGGTGTTAGAGCGAATGGGACACGATGAGGAAACATATCGAGTCAAGTTCAGAGAAGTCAAACTGAAGGCGGAAGAAACACAGCGACAGTTATTCTACAGAGTAAATGAGTTAGCGGAGAAGTGGTTACAGCCTGGTACATCCCCTCCTGTGGAAATAACAGAAAAAGACGTATTGGAACAGTTAATTGAAGCTCTTCCCGGCCCGGTGCAGAGATGGGTCAAACAACATCCCAGACTGTCACTGACCGAGGCTGTAGAAGCAGCATCAGCTTACCAGAAAGCTGGACAAGGAAAGGTGATGACCTATACGACGAATTATAAATCTCCTCTTTTGTTGAATAAGCCGACGACTCAACCTCGATGGCCACACTCAATGCTACGAAGATCAGAAGGAGAAACTGTGCGCTCCAGACCCAACAGTGAGGGTCCTATAAATTATCGTCAATCTCCAACTACGCTTAGGGGTCCACAATGTTTTGACTGTGGGGACTGGGGGCACCTCGCAAGGTTTTGTCCTAAGAAACCTAAGGCTGAGCCAATGGATGTTGGAGTTTTCGGATCCCCAAAGGGAAATGAGGTCCCGGAACAAATAAGTGGGAGACAGTCACAATATCGCTGTCACACATCGAGGTCTGAATGACCCGCGCGCCTCCTCATCACGCCAGGTGAAACAGACCGCTTTCAAGGTACCTACCAAAGTCGTGACGCTTCGCCACAGTATCCAATGTTTCTCAGCCCCTTACTTCTCTCGGTGGCGGTTACCCTGGAGATTGGGCTCGACAACATCAAAGGTATCGACAACCCAGCCTTTGCCTACAACTCCCAGGAAACCTACTTTTTGCGTGTAGTTCCGACTATTCGGAACGTGAGCTCCGCCTCCTGGGTATATTAGGCACTGCAGCGGGAAGGACGCTGCTTCTGATTAAAGTTGCAACCGGCATCCGAAGTTTCGTCTTCTGTGCCTTCCAAATCATTGCCTTCCCATGTACCAATTCCTGTTTTTCCAATTACGGACTGCCTTGGACTGCTGAATTCTTCTGACTTCCTGTGTACCGGACCTTTGCCTGTCCTACGGTTTGCTTGCTTCCTGATTCTGTACTGTCTTCTGCCTACCTGTGTACCGGTCTGTTGCCTGTCCTACGGATTGCTTACTTCCTGATTCTGTACCGTCCTGAGCCCGCCTGTGTATCAGATTCTCGCTGCCTGTTTACTGGATTGCCTTCCTTCTGTCCTGATTTACTACCACCGCCTTCAACTGGTTTTCCTCACCTTCCCAGCTGACTCCAAGTACTGGGTACTGTTTCCTTCTTCAATTCCAGTGTTCTTTTGCGGATTCCGACTCCATCCCGTTGTTTTGGATTTGTTCCCTCAAGTGTACGCAAGGACGCTTTGCTGATTATACACAAAGACTCATTTCTGAAAGTGCACACAAGGACGCCCTGCTGAGAAGTGTGCACCTACCCGTATCTAGTGTGCCCCTCGTGTCGCCCGGGTATAGCATCCCTACTAACCTTCCTGTTTATTGTTTTGTACCTCCGTTGTTCTAACCTGGATTGTTTAGGTTATTTAAATTCCTGTTCTGGTAAGACTTCCTTAACTTTCTTTATTAATTCCTATCTGAATCTATTAATTTCTATCTGAATCCTCAAAATAGAAGTTAATCTCTTTTCTGTACTTACAGGGGAAATTTCATTTCTGTTCCTTTTCGATGATAAGGGGAGAGGGTGACCCAGGTACTTTCTGCTTTTGAGAGGCTTTTTTCTTGTGGTGATCTTTGCTTTTCCCAAATATTCACCAATTGTCTTTTTCTTTTAGCTGGGTCCGTGGCGGTGTGTTCTCCCCGCTCTTTTGGGTGATCGGTCCCTCAGTCTGTAATTTAGTGCAGCTGAGAGTCATATCATCAAAAAGAGCTTATTCCCTCAACAGAGAGGAGGCTCAGGTGGAGGCTCCATCTCGAGCTCTTCAATCAACATCCAGTACAACCTTCCTGGTCGCTTGCCCGAACCACTCGCCGGCCGGTGAGTAACAATCTGTATACTTGTGATGCAGAGGTGGAGGGAAAGCCCACCACTGCATTAATAGATTCAGGAAGCCTGCAGACAGCGGTGACATCAGAGCTGGTAGGTGAAGGGTTTTATTCTCCGGGGAAAATTCCTATCCGATGTGTCCATGGGGATGTAAGGGTTTATCCCTCAAAGGAGGTACAAATCAAGTTGGTCGGGGAAACGATGGGGTTGCCAGCAGCAGTATTACCCTGTTTACCTAAATCATTTCTAATTGGATCAGATATACCAAACTTCTCGGAAGTAGTTCATTAAATTGAGAAGAGCTGGTTAGAAACGGCCCCTTTTCATCAAGAGGAAATACCTAGTCCGACTGCTAAGACACAAAAGAGTAGAAACTTCAAGCGATTACTGAAACAAGACTGGAGATCTAAAAATGTTTTCCCTGTGGCAGTCGATTGCAGGATAGAGGAAGATGGGGACAGCTTTAGATCTGCACAAGTACTAGATACGGTGCTACAGTATGCCCGAGAGCGTACACGAGAAGAACCAGCAGGACTGGCACCACGCTTCATAAAGGAGCACGGGTTGTATTATAGATTAAGCAGGTCCAGGAGTGGAGAAGACCTGAAACAATTACTCATACCTCAGAAGTACTATAAGACTGTTCTAGAGGTCGCTCACCTTCAAATTGGTGAAGGACACCTAGGAACGGAGAAGACAACAAAAAAAGTGTTAGATAGGTTCTATTGGCCAGGATTGTATCAACAAGTGGTTCGGTTCTGTCAGTCATGTGAGGAGTGTCAGCTGAAGAACAGGGCCAATGTGAAGAAAGCACCACTTCAGCCTATGCCCTTAGTCTTGGAGCCATTCAGCAGAATAGGAATCGATATGGTGGGTCCCTTAGAACCAACACGAAGGGGTCACAAATACCTCCTGGTGGTGGTCGACTATGCAACCAGATACCCCGAGGCGTTCCCGTTAAAAGCAACAAATACCCAACAAATCTGTGACGCACTAATACCTTTTATTGGTCGAGTTGGGATTCCCAGGGAGATTGTCACCGATCGGGGGTCAAATTTCATGTCGAAGGTTCTCCAACAGGTCTGCGAGATGCTAAAAATAGAACATCTAAAGACAGCGGTGCACCATCCACAAACTGATGGGTTAGTGGAACGTTACAACCAAACCATTAAACAAATGTTAAAGAAAACGACTTCCTCAGAGAACAAAGACTGGGATAGAGTTATTCCATGGATTTTAATGACACTGAGGAACACTCCTTAATCATCAACCGGCTTTTCGCCCTTTGAGTTACTCTTCGGGAGACCTGTCCGTACTCTGTTAGACTTATTAAAAGAAAGTTGGGAAGAGCAACCAGATCATGAGATACCGTTAACAGAGTATGCTTCGCAGCTCCAGGAAAGAGTTGAAAAACTACAAAGTATTGCTAGAGATAAACTCCTTCAGGCGCAAATGAGACAAGAGAGATATTATAATCAGAATGCACAGCTACGTACTTTCAAGAAGGGAGATCAGGTGCTAGTATTGATGCCCACATCAGAAAACAAAATGTTGGCTACCTGGAAGGGTCCTTATGAGATTCAAGAAGTGCTGGGCCCGTTAACATACAGGGTGAAACAGACAGATAGTAGAATTCAATATCAAACCTATCATGTCAATTTACTTAAGAAATGGATACCTCCAGTCCAGCCAATGGCCATGATATCTTTGGACATAAGAACAGAAGAGTATTTTCCACAGTTGAAAGAGAAAACAGGTTTAGAGGCTCTGAACATTAACCCAAACTTAACGCCTCTCCAAAAAAATGAGTTGTCTAACTTGTTACAAAAGTTCTCACACATATTCTCCTCATTACCGGGGAAGACTAATATAACAAATCATCGGATAGTCACCAAACCTGGAGCCTTAGTAAGACTCAGACCTTACCGGATACCGGAGACAAAGATCAAAACCTTCAACCAAGAGGTACAGGAAATGCTGGATCTAGGAATCATCGGGCCGTCACACAGTGACTGGTGTTCTCCGGTAGTCTTAGTGCCGAAACCTGATGGGAGTGTGAGATTCTGCATGGACTGGTGTTCTCCGGTAGTCTTAGTGCCGAAACCTGATGGGAGTGTGAGATTCTGCATGAAGTTAAACGAAATTTCCAAATTTGACGCATATCCGATGCCTAGAATAGAAGATCTACTCAATAACTTAGGAAAGGCGAGGTTTTTGACCACAATTGATTTAACCAAGGGATACTGGCAAATTCCATTACTAACTTCAGACAAGGAGAAGACAGCGTTTGCCACGCCTACTGGTTTATATCAGTTTACAGTGTTACCCTTTGGGTTACATGGGGCCCCTGCGACCTTTTAGCGACTGATGAACCATGTTATAAAGGGGCATGAGCAGTATGTCGGTACCTATCTAGATGATATCATAATTTACAGCAACACCTGGACAGAACATCTGCAACATCTGGGTAAAATACTGGAAACACTGAAACAGGCAGGGTTACACATAAATCCCAAGAAAACCCATGTCGCCACATTTCATACGAAGTACTTGGGATACTATCTGGGCCAGGGAATCATCAGACCCCAGGAAGAGAAAACTAAAGCTATCAACCAGTTAAAGTTCCCAGAGACACCGAAACAAGTACGGGCGTTTCTAGGGTTTGTGGGATATTATAGAAGGTTTATCCCACATTTCTCTACCTTGGCCACTCCACTAACAGATCTCTTAAAGAAGAACTCATCGACAAAGAAGGTTTGGAAGACTGTGGAAACAATACAGGCCTTCAGTGCCTTAAAGGAGGCCCTCACTGAAAGAGCGGTTTTACACTGCCCAGACTTTAGAGCTCCATTTTACCTCCACACGGATGCCTCAGGTACGGGGCTCGGGGCTGTCCTATTTCAGAATGAGGGAGAGAAGGAAAGGCCAATACTGTTCATCAGTCCAAAATTGTTACCTCACGAGCTGAGTTACCCAAACATTGAGAAGGAGTGTTTGGCCGTAAAGTGGGCTATTGATGCCCTGAGATATTATTTACTGGGCCGAGAGTTCACCTTAATAACCGACCATGCTCCATTAGTCTGGCTTGCTCATAACAAAGATTCCAATCAGAGAATACTCTGGTGGTTTCTTTCTCTCCAGCCCTTCTCTTTTAAAACTGTTCATAAACCTGGAAAGTTATTGACCCAAGCAGACTACTTGCCTAGAGCAGAAACCCTTCCCGATCGTAAGGGCTTAGTAGGGGGGGTGTGACAGTGTGGTCTATCCTCTTGCCTCTACATTACGTTATGTACAGTGGACAGCCTATTAGCCAGCCCTATTAAAGTATGTCTAGGGAAGCAGGAAGTAAGGCCTGTATGGACTTTCCTCTAACCTAGTTTTGTGTCTCTGGTATCCTAGGAAACCGTGGGTGACGAGGAGGAGGTGGATCCCAACGGTCTCAGCTGGGTGTACTGGAACAGCTGTTGTTGGGGAGAAATTGTTACAGCGCTGTTGCAGAGATATCAGTTATTGTTCCTGTAAAGTTATGTTTCTCGAAGGGGAGAAAGCTCCGTGCAGAGTTTGTTAAGCTGACACCAGTTGAGCAGCGCCATTGCTCTACGTTATTGAGCAGCACCGTCGCACTATGTGATGTTTGGCTGACGGCTGAGGCAGCGACCGTTGTCGCCAACGCGGAGAGGAGAAGGAGGGGAAGCTCTGTGCCGGTTCGCCTGGTGAGCGAAGTGTCCTGACAACGGGGATCAAGGTCGGCCTCCTGTGGTGGGAAAGAGAAGGTACCGAAGGAAGAAGGAAGACAAGGGGCGGAGCCAAGTTACTGTCCGCCGCCTAAGTCGAGTTGTGAAGCGGCATGAGAGATGGCGTTGCAGACCTCCAGGTAACAGTGCGTAGGGGGATAAGAAGTGCGGACACTGGGGCACTGCAATAACGCGTGAGAGAGAAAGCGGCTGAACGAAAATAAAAGGGGCGGAGCCAGCGATCGAAGCGGCGAAGCCGAGAGAGTCGTGGAGACGAGCTCCTCTTGACCAAGAAGGGACAGTTGGACTAGAGAGAGAGAGAGAGGTCCGTTAAAGCTGGCAAACAACGTACACCCCTGTGTTTTTAGAGACAGGCAGTGATAAGGGTTCTTGCCGGAAGGGACGTTCCCAACCCTCCGTGTATGCAAAGAACTATTTTGGTCACACGAACTGAAATCGTGGCCACCCAGAGGAACAAACGAAGCTCTTCTCAAAGAAATTGAGTCAGACAAGGAAGAAAACGCTGGTGGGGGCTGAAGACAAAGAGTGGGAACCAAAAGGCCTGACAGTAGTTGAGTCAAGGAAGCACAAGTACAAAACAAACACAAGAACAATAAAGCAAAGAAGGTTAAGAACTGATCTCCTAACTGAACTTACCTGAGGGGTATACCTCCAGAGTTACTGCTTCTCCTTGGGGAGTGGAAGAGCTGCAGACAAAGTATCCTTTTCTTGGTTGATCTAAAAGAAAAAAAAAGAGTTGTTAATAAAATAATTGGGCTCTCTTTTAGTCCAAGCAAACTACTTATTGGCTGAAGACTCATTTGTTTAGAACCAGACCCCTGAATTCTCACAGCCTTCCTACAAATTCTCACCCGGGTGTCATGGAGACCCCAGAAACTGACCAACTGGCCCAATTATTAGGGGAATTTAGGGCTGATGTACATGCCGCTCGCCAAGAAACTAATACACTCAGGAGACAGCTGATTGTTTCGAAGGAACGCACTGATGATCTTGCTAGACAATTACTGCAAAACCAAGCGGGGCAAACACCCCTACCGGGACTCGGGGGGATTCCAAACCCTGTTTCACCAAGCAATCCTGTGCAAGTGATTTTCGCAGGCAATATCCCTTTAGCCCCACCAGAACGCTTTGCGGGGGACCCGAAAAGATTCGCTGTGTTCATGAACCAATGCCGTTTGCACTTTTTATGCAGACCTGGAGCCTTTCCAAACGATCAAGCCAAAGTAGCCTTCGTATTATCATATCTCAGCGGCAGTGCAGCGGATTGGTCAATCCCACTAGTCAATCAGGATGACCCTATTCTTCGGGATTTTCAGGGTTTTCAAATGAGCATAGAAAGACTATTTGCCCGGCACTCTCAAGGACAGGCCCTGGATAACAAACTTTTGTCCCTACGACAGGGTAACCAAGACCTTCTAAACTACATAGCAACCTTTAATAGGTTGGTGGTGGAAACTGGATGGCCCGAGGAAAAACGGATTACGTTGTTTCATCGGGGACTTCGGGAGAACTCAAAGATATTTTGGCTCAAGTTGTGAACCCACCTCAAGACTGTGCTGAATATATAGACTTAGTGGTCCAGTTAGATCACAGACTTCAGAATCGAAAGGCTGATCGAGCCAAGTTCGAGAACTGGGTGTTGGTTAAACCCAAACACTTGAAATTGTCACCTCTAAATGATTGCGCAGCCCTGAGCAAATGGTAAATGTCCTATTCAAATTGAGTGTGTAACTGGACAACAGATACGGTGAAACAAAGAGTCCAAAGCAAGTAGATTCTTCAGTCAAAATACGCTGTTGAAACAGATTTTATGAAATGATGAAAAAACAAGACTGCCGACACGTGTTTCGACCCAGAACAACGGGTCCTTTTCAAGGCAAGACTGTGGTGTTAGTATGATTCATATGCATTCAAATACAGCAATATATTATGTAATCATGCCATAAAGATAAGAACATTTGAAATTTAAACAAAATTAACCAGCAGAGGAAGAAGAGGAGGCCAGGGTTAAAGAAGAGAAATGCAAACAAGAAAGAAAAAAGCCCATATGTACATTACATCATGTCAAAGAGCAAAGCAACCATTTCAATGTGAAACATATTCCAAGTAAATAAGGAGTAAATAAAAAACATTTGATTTATTACCATGTATTGTCGAACCAAAAATCGCGGTCGAAGTGCCAATATGTGAATGTCCATATGATGAAAACAAAATAATATGTAAAAAAGAGAGAGAAAAAAAAAAAACCATAAGCCTGAATCCTAAATAAATAAACAACTGGTACATTTTTACAATTAGTTAATCCCATGTACACGCATAGTGCAAAGGTAACAAACTATTGTGCCACGGATCAAAATGCTCATCCCTCATGCGCCTCATGGTGGTAAAATGTATTGTTACATTGTCACCCGTGTGTGATATAAATGTTAGAATGAATAAATGTTTTACCGTATGTTATTCAAACTGCGTTGGAAAACCCAAAGCCCTCCTGGGGGGGCAGATATATGGGCCAATTCTAAAGTAGTTGATTCTCCTCAAGAAAATAAGCAGCAAATAACTGAAAAATACATAAACAAAGAAGCCCAAGGCATGAGTTGCCTTGACAAGAGATCGACTTATGACTTGAATGGGTTGTCAAAAAAATCCAAATGCGTAAAAATAATGGACAGCAATACCTGAAGCAGTCTCTGTTACTGATACAGTGTGGTACATTCCCAGAACATGGGAGTTTGGTTAAACCCAACGCTACCCCCAAAGGAACAGATGCCTCAGAACCCATGCAAATCGGAGGAGTTAAAGGACCCTTGACACAGAAGGAAAGAGAAAAAAGGCAGCAAATGCAATTATGTCTATACTGTGGAACTTCAGGACATTTTCTGTAAAACCACCCAAGAAGGTGGTAGGAGCTGCTGATAAAAGCCATATGGAGCCTGACTCGGGAAACAACCACGCCCGACAAGCGTAGAGGTCCGCTTGCCGAGCTTGAAGAAGGATACTCAGACCTCGCATTTCATCACACCAATGGTCCTTATAGATCCAAGGCAGCCATCACGTTTGCACGCAGTTAGGGCATACATTGATAGCGGGGCCATAGGAAACTATGTGGACCACAAAATGGCTTCTAGGATGAATCTACCCCTCTGCATAAAACCACTTCGGATGTCATCACCACAGTCGATGGAACTGAAATTGCCTCTGGGCCTGTAACTCATTCCACCGCAGAGATGACATTATTGGGTCAGGATGGGCATCGAGAGACTATTGTGTTTGATTTAATCAAAGCCCTGCAATTCCAAATAATACTGGGGATACCTTGGTTGGAAACACATAATTCTTGTATTGATTGGCGAGAGAAGAGAATAACCTTCCCGGATTGTGCACATACTTGTTACCCAATAAAAACCTTGAACGAGGACCTGGCCACAGTCGCTACTCCAGCTGTGCAGTTACCGCAAGAATATCAAGAATTCCAGGATGTTTTCCAAAAAGAACAGGCAAACACCTTACCACCTCACAGATCATACGATTGTCCAATTGATCTCATACCTGGTGCACAACCTCCATGTAGTAGGATCTACGCACTTACGGAACCCGAGAACCTTCACCTACTACAATACTTGGACCAATACCTTGCCAATGGCTTCATTTGTCCATCCAAGTCCCCTGCATCTTCAGCTTTGTTCTTCGTGCCAAAAAAGGAAGGTGACCTCAGAACGTGCATAGACTACCGCGCCTTAAATCAGATCACGGTTAAGAAACGATACCCATTGCCTCTGATCCCAGAATTACTAGACCAAGTAAAGGATGCTTGCATCTACACTAAACTAGATCTCCGAGGGGTATACCATCTGGTACGTGTAAAGAAAGGCGACGAATGGAAGACTGCTTTTCGCACTAAGTACGGGTTATTCGAATTCCAGGTGATGCCCTTCGGGTTGTGCAATGCACCAGCAGCCTTCCAGTATTTTATGAACGATGTCCTGCGTGAACTCATTGACGTCTGTGTTGTCGTATACATAGACGATATTCTAGTGTACTCCTCTTCAGAATCTGACCATGTGAAGCACGTTCGTGCAGTCCTTGAGAAACTACGCCAGCACAAGTTATATGCAAAATTGGAAAAATGCGTTTTCCATACTACAGAAGTTGAATTTCTTGGATTTATCCTGACTCCAAAAGGAGTTCGAATGGACTCTCGAAAGGTGGACGCAATTCTCAAATGGCCACCACCCAGTTCAGTTAAAGGAGTACAAAGCATGCTCGGATTTGCTAATTTCTATCACAGATTCATTCCGGATTTCTCGCACGTTGCACTCCCTATCACAGCGCTCTTGCAAAAAAACAAACGCTTACTGTGGACTGAAGAAGCTGAGAATGCCTTCCAAGAACTGAAAGCGAAATTCACGTCTGCACCTGTATTAAAGCATCCTCGTCCTGAACTCCCATACATAGTTGAAACCGACACATCCAGTTTAGCCATGGGAGCTGTCCTGTCCCAGAAGGATCCTGAAACCGGTCAACTTCACCCAGTAGCATTTTGGTCCAGAAAGTTCCCGGCACCCGAGTTAAACTATGCGATTACCGATAAGGAGCTATTAGCTATCAAATCCGCCTTCAAGGCTTGGCGGCATTATCTTCTCGGTACCAGGCATACCATTACTGTAATCACTGATCACCGGAACTTGCAGTATTTAAAGACAGCCAAAGCCCAATCAGCACGGCAACTTCGATGGGCATTGTTCTTTGCCGAGTTCGATTTCGTGATCACTTATCGACCAGGCTGTAAAAATGGCAAGGCAGATGCCTTTTCCCGAATAGGAATGGAAGAAGCATATGCGAACCCAGAGCCGGTGCCTATAATTTTAGAACAAATAATTCTTGGCATAACTACTTTACAAACCCTAGAAGATATTCAGGTAAAGATCCAACAACTCTTCAATCCAACAGCCCTGCAGGACTGGGTAAAGAAAGGCTCAGACTACTCTGTCATCAATGACCTACCTTATTATCAAGGGCGTCTATTTCTACCACATAAGGAACTACAAGAACTAGTCATCTCCAATTATCATGACACCCTGATGGAAGGGCACCCAGGTATCGCAAAAACTGAAGCTAAAATTAAGAGACAATTCTGGTGGCCCACCTGGCGAAAAGACGCAAAGTCATTTGTAATGTCCTGTGGCATTTGCGCCCAAAACAAAAGTCAGAAGAAAAAACCGGCTGGACTTTTACAACCCTTGGATATTCCACCTACACCATGGCACACCTTATCGTTAGACTTTATTACAGACCTACCTCCATGTAATGGATTTAACACCATTCTCGTTATTGTGGATCTTTTTTCCAAAATGGCCCACTTTATTCCTTTAAAGGGATTACCTTCTGCTTCAATTCTGGCCAAGGAGTTTCTCGAAAACATTGTTCGAATACACGGATTTCCCTCCGTATTGGTCTCTGACCGAGGCAGTCAATTCATTTCACATTTTTGGAAGAAATGTTGTCAATTGGCGCAAATCGACGTGAGGTTATCGACCAGTCACCATCCCCAGACCGATGGTCAAACGGAGAGGACCAACCAGACTCTTGAACAGTAGCTGCGTTGTATGTTACACCAGACTGAAAGTAATTGGAAGGACATTCTATGGATCTCCGAATATGCATACAATAACTCTGTACATTCTGGAACTGGACAAAGCCCCTTTTATACCACATACGGGCACCACCCTCGAACCTCAGAACTTGACTCGCCTCAACACTTAGAAATGCCCGCAGTGAACCATCTGCACACTACTATTACAGAGTCTTTAAGGAAGCAACTGAACATTTGAAACATGCGAAAGAAAAATACAAGAAAAACGCTGATCAGCATCGAAGTGATGCTCCACAATATCAAATTGGGGATCAAGTTTGGTTGGCCACAAAACACATACCTCTAAAAGGAAAGCGGACCTTTAACCCTAGATATTTGGGACCTTACCTTATTAAGGCCATTATCAACCCGGTGGCCGTCAACTTGGAATTACCTGCTAGTATGCAAATTCACCCGTCTTCCATGTGTCACTTCTGAAGCCAGTACAACCTGGGACAAGACTAACCAAGCCACCTGACCCCGTCCTTATAGACGGGGAACCCGAATTTGAAGTGAAAAGTATCCTGGACTCCAAAATGGTTAAGTCAAGACTTTTTTATTTAATCGACTGGAAAGGTTACGGACCACAAGAACAGTCATGGGAACCTAGTGACCACGTTCATGCACCTAGGTTGGTGAGAAGATTCCACCGGAAATTCCCAGACAAACCAAGGCCAAGGGGAGGAACGACTTTAGGAGGGGCCTTGGGGGGGAGTGCTGTCATGATGCCTACCCCCGGGCATCCAGAACAAGTCCATCCACCCCGGAAGCAGGCATCATGTTACCTGGAGCAAACCCAGCAACCCCTGTTAGGGGCTATCTGGGTACAGTCCTGGTGCCTATGGTGCCAGGCTCATATGGGACATCAGTCCTGGTGCCATAGGCACCAGGCTCATATGTTAAAACTTACCTGATGCAGACCATGCTGCAAGGGATCCAAGCATCCAAGCCCATGTGAGGCTTGAAGGGACTATTTTATCTTAGGGACTATTTTGTTACTCGGGTGTGGCTGTGGAGGAATACTTACCTGGGACTACTTTGAAGGCTATTTAAACCACGCCTGAAGAGCAGCACATGCTTTGCGTTATTCTGCATCCAGCAGCGTAACGCTCACCGTGTCTGCAGTCAGCATCCAGCATCGTGCCAGGCCCGCCTCGAGTCCAGAGCGCCTAGAAAGAAGGGAAAGAAGAAGAAAGGTTAGAACAAGAACTTTACTGGATTTCTTATCTGATTTCGGATTCAGCGCATCTTCGACCCAGAAACAGACTTCATTTTAAATGCGTTGCATCGCCAGCAGCAGCGCCGCGCCATACTCACCATTCCTCGCAGCATCTCTACAATGCGGTGCTGTCTCCATCAGCTGGTTGCCGCATTCCAGCACCTAAGGGGGACAAGAAAACAACAAGGTGAGCCAAGGGAACAAACAAGGACAATCTCTTGCCACCATATGCTTATCTGATTTTACTGCAGGAGGTATTATCCACCAGCATGCCAAATCTTCCTACGCTGTACCTGCAAGAAAAGAGAAAGCAGCGAGTTAAACCTTGGCATCATTTAAACGGACAGTGTTACAAAACACAGGCTCTTACCTGAACGCTTTCAGCTGCCACAAGACGATCATCTTTTGGGTCTAAGCTGCAAAAGAAACAAGGAATTGGACAAGAGTGATTAATCGGGCATTTTGAACTCATTAGAACTATATACTTACGGCCTTTCGCCCGGAGGTTTGGAGCCAAGATTTGTCCAGAACTCTTCCAATATCCTCAAGCCAGTGAAGTAACTGGCCATCAACGCGCCCCTGCATTCTTCGCAGGATGGAGAGCTCATCATACAAAACTATAAGGAGAGCTTTGTGAAAGGGAATGTCAGAAGTGATAAGTGGGGACGCAGTGAGGTGTTAATACTCAAATCCACGGGTGGCTAATTCCCTTTCCCCGTCTTTAGGAGACTACTTCTACGGGTCAAGCAGACGAAGCTAGGTGGGCCAGTCCAGTCAGTCATCTCTGCACTACGCATCACGTTGGTGGAGACCGTGGCTGTCCAGTTCCGCTCAACACCCCTGTGGGAGCCAGGTGAGCGTAACACCCTGGCTGCCTGCCACGAACATTCCCCGGCATGCCATCCCGTCAAAGGACCAGGCCAACGTGGGCTTGGGGGAGGTACCTACCAGCCCCCCTGCATTCAACCTACAGCTGTGATCTGACTGACAAACACTGGCGGCCCTGACATCCACCGCGAGTGAAAAGTAAGGGTTGCAGCTCCTCCGGAGTGCTTGTGCGCCCTCATGTGCCACTGGAGAGCAGCACGTCGCGGACTGGAGGAACTTTGCAGAGAAAGGGAGTGAGTGATGTCCCATCGCCCCATAACCTGTAAGCAGGACGTTGAGCAGCCTGGACGCCCGGCGAGCTGCGTTTCGCTGCACTACCCTCAAGGCAAGGGATGATGCAGATGTGGCCCCTGGCACATGCCAGGCGTGGTTTTGCTGGTTGTTGAACTGCACCATCAATGGACCGGGACCCTGAGAAGGGATTCCTGCACAGGCTGCCCTCAACATCAAGGGACTAGGCCGAAAAGGCCCCTGGCCCCAACCAGATGCGGCTTTGCCAGCTTTGAACTGTGCCATCAATGGACCTGGACCTACCGAAGTGACTCCTGAACGAACTGATGCTGATGGAAGTTGAACTGGTCTCCTGCAGTCCTGCCATTGCTTAAAGAGGACTCAGTAAACATGTGTTTTGATGCTGTAAACCTGCATAGTATTTACAGGTTTAAAGTGGTCTCAGTAAAGGACAGTGATGTGAAGCTGTGCTCCTGCAGTTGGTAGGGGTGCTCTATATGGTAGCAGTGGCTATCCGTGAGCGCCATGCAATGGTGGCAAGTCCGTACCCCAGGTTAATAAAGGGTTTGTAGTTTGCGGTCCAACTGCCAGCCATCCACCGGGGGCGTCCCCCTGTGACCGTCACCTGTGGGTGATGGGTCAGTAGGGGATACATACAGAAGAATGTGAGACCATACGTGTGTTGAGAGCACATCCTGTTTGAAGTTGGTTCCCCTTCTCTGAAGTAAGGTCGTTCTGTAACGGGAGGAGGGGGGGATCAGTTACGTTGTATTACCGGTTGTTTTGTTCCTCATGAAAAAGGAGGGATGTTGTGTAGTGAACCCTCCTGTGTGTGTTACCCCTTTAAGGGGGATGGTGTCCCTCCCCCTTGTATTGCCCTGGCCCAAGCTAATAAAAGGGAGCCCTGCAGGCACGTGAGGGGGGAATGGTTGCAGACTCCATAACGAAATGAGCTGAGCCTGTATGTCTCTTATTGCGGCCTGCAGGCCCTCTGCCCACAAGACAGCCATGGTCTGCATGAGTCGGCAGGACCAGATCTGCCACCCTCGAGGCCCAAAGCCTCCCAGGTGCTGGTGCCCCAGAGCACCTCAGGGTGGGGGCTGGTGGGATGTCCGCGACCAGCCCCACCCATAAGTCCTCCGAGCCATACTGCCTCTGTGACACTGGTGTCCCAGAGTGTCTCAGGGGGGCTGGTTCAATGTCCATGGCCAGCCCCCACCCAAAAGTCCTCCGAGGCCCAGGGCCTCCATGATACTGGTGTCCTATAGTACCACACGAGGGAGCTGGCTCGATGTCCATAACCAGCTCCCCCCCAGCTCCCCCCCCGTAACAGGTATGGGTATCTCAACATTGTTTGTTTTGATGTTTGGAATTTTCGTTACCGGCCTGGCCCTGCATCGATCTGGTGCTCCTCCCAAATATTTTCAAATTTGATTCCGCCAAATCTGAGAGATTCACTTTTTTAAAATCCCAAACATGTATCTAAAACTCAGACCTGTGCATTAGGAGACGAATGGCAACCCATATGGGCATTTGCATATTACAGATGTGCATTGAAATCCAGATGATGACTAGAAACACTGCAAAGGGTCTGAGTGTATGCAGCCAGGATATGTTCACAATGCAATTAATTGTAATTGGTTATTTATAATGAGCTTAATACCCAGAGGTTTCTAAGCGCGTACCCGGGATCGAACCTGTGTGGCTCTGCGTCGTCTTGCTTCCAAGACGAGCCTGTTGCCCCTGAGCTATCCTCCCAAGTAGGCACATTCTGCATTGACAAGATGCATGGACATAACACCAAGAATCACTAAGCACACAAAATATATGGTTTTGATTGATATTGATTGATTGATATTTTACTCCTATCGCGCTCATACACAAGTGTTTCAGAGCGCGGCAAGGCAAGGGAAGGTGAACAGGGGAGAACAAAAACAACAATCTTATTAGGCCCAGTGACATTGAGAACACGCAAGTGCATGGTAGAGGGGGAGGGGGAGAAGTGCATGGAAGGGGGAATAAAAGGAGAGTGCGGAGCGAGGAGGAAAAAGCATAAATAATAATAAATTAATAAATAAAAGGCAACAAACAATGGGAGTGCAGCCAGCAAGTGGCAAGTGCTGGGTTTAAGGCAGCAGGCTGGGTAGGTCTGATAAGTGCAGGAAGAAAAAAAGGGGGGGCTGTATGGGTACAGATACAGACCCCAGTGCAAGGGGTGGCCCAGAGGCAGTGCATGAGGGTGGCAAGATGAGCAGGTAGCTGGGCCCGGAGGACATAGGGTGGCTAGGTGTATGGTGCTGAGGGAGAGTAGAATCAGCAGGGAAGGTGGGGGGTGTCGAAGGCAGAAGCAAAGAGGAATGTCTTGAGGTGCTTCCGGAGATGGTTCTCCTCAAGTTTTAGAGTGGCAGGGAGGCTGTTCCAGAGTGAGGCCCCAGCCGAAGAAAAAGATCTACCCACAACTTGTTTCTTTGAGAAACAACTGACCCTGGGGGAGTTAGAGGTAGAGGAGCGGAGTGCTCGAGATGGGAGGTATTTGCGGAGGGATAGCTGAAGGTATGTTGGACCCAGGCCCCAGAAAGCCTTGTGGACAATGCAGAGGGTTTTGAATGTAATCCTTGCATCCACTGGGAGCCAATGGAGAGATTTCAGAGCTGGAGAGATACGATCCCAGGGCTTGAGGCCAAGGACAAGTCTTGCAGTCCTGTTTTGGATAAGTTACAAAGGGCGGAGAGTAGAGGCAGGTAGATTAAGAAAGAGGCTGTTGCAATAGTCCAACCCAGAAAGAACCAGAGCTTGGGAGATAGTGAGCTTCTAGGAGAACGAGAGGAAATATATGTGTACATCAATGTGCTCAGGATGCGAGGAAACACATTCCAGCCATACCAGACATGAGGAACAGAAGTGAGGTCAATGCAAGCATAAATATAACATGCTCGGCATAGGAGTGAGGATGTTCTACAGACAGTGTGCAGTGACACTGCCCTTGAAATGAGAGTATGCACGCACCAACCATACAGACTTCCAATATGCAAAGAACAAGAGTGAGGCAAGTACACACATATATGTACGATACACTCAGAATTGGAGATATGGCACTCACATCTACAACTCACACGAATTACAAACTACCACACACAAAACAATTTAAATAAAGGAGATTAGTGGGAAAATAAAGATGTTTTATGAATAGAATTCGAGTTATGGTTGCTACCTAGAAATGCTTGGGAATACCAACGTAAAGGTTACTACAAACAATCTGTGTAAATGGAATATTTTTCAAACAGCACTCACACTACAACAATGCATCACAACACTGACTTTAAATACTGAGTAGGTGATTTCAATACTTTAGTTAAAGGGAGTGCTGTGACATACGCTTGTAGTGTGAGTTAAGGATTATTTTGTAGCAGGTGAGTTCAGGTGTTTTAGAAATGTTCAATGCGAAGTGAATTTAACAGCTTTGGAGTGCTGGTAATAACATAACTATTTTTTCAACACAAAAACATATGTTCCCATTGATATATTCAGTGAAAAGCTTTTGTAAAGTAAATGTTATCGTTCAGTTTATCTTTAAAATAAATGCTTTGAAATTCGGTGAAAAACATTTTTTGCTATAGGGACGCTATGGTTGCACTGCAAAACAACAAAATACCAAAGGCTTGCAATTTACTGTTCTTAAAGTAACCATAACTCTGACAAAGCCATGCACTGTTCATCATGCCTCACCTAGATCATCCATGGCATCATTTATGACATCAACAAGTTCACACTGTGCTTGAAAGATAAAAGTGTGCATTGTAAGCTTAAGCCATATTAAATTGGTCCCAATGGTAGTCCATAACATTTTGGTCCATGGAGGACGGCCATGCTTCAAGGTGATAGTGATTTTTGTGCTTATCATGGTGTGATACTACTGAAATAAGTGTAATGGAGTCAATACTAGGGCCCAATTCATAGAATCTGGTGCAGATAAGGCGCACGCCTTATGGGACACCCCAGGCCCCATCACCCATCACCCCACCCCGCAGGCAGCCCCCTCCACATGGGACACCCCCACCTCAGATCACCCGTCACCCCACCCTGCAGGCAGCCTGCTCCACATGGGACACCCCAGCCCCCATCACCCCACCCTGCAGGCAGCCCCATCCACATGGGACACCCCAGCCCCCACCACCCATCACCCCACCCTGCAGGCATCCCCCTCCACATGGGATACCCCAGCCCCCATCACACATCACCCCACTCTGACGGCAGCCACCTCCACATGGGGCACCCCAGCCCCCATCACCCGTCACCTCACCCTGCAGGCATCCCCCTACACATGGGATACCCCAGCCCCCATCACCCCACCCTACAGGCCGCCTCCTCCACATGGAACACCCCAGCCCCATTACCCTTCATCCCACCCTGCAAGTAGCCCCCTTCACATGGGACACCCCAGCCCCCATCACCCGTCACCCCACCCTGCAAGCAGCCCCCTCCACATAGGACATCCCAGCCCCCATCACCCATCTCCCCACCCTGCAGGCAGCCCCCTCCACATGGGACACCCCAGCCCCCATCACCCGTGACCTCAGCCTGCAGGCAGCCCGGTCCGCATGGGACACCCACACCACAGCCCCCATCACCCGTGACCCCACCCTGCAGACAGCCCCCTCCACATGGGACACCCCAACCTCCATCACCCCACTCTGCAGGCATCCCCCTCCACATTGGACACCTGAGCCCCCATCACCCATCACCCCACCCTGCAGGCTGCCCCCTCTACATGGGACACCCCAGCCCCCATCAACCGTGACCACACCCTGCTCTCTACATGGGATATCCCAGCCCCCATCACCCCACCCTGCAGGCAGCCCCCTCCACATGGGTCACACCAGCCCCCATCAACCGTCACCCCACCCTGCAGGCAGCCTCCTCCACATGGGACACCCCAGCCCCCATCACCCCACTCTGCAGGCAGCCCCCTCCACATGGGACACCCCAGCACCCATCACCCATCACCCCACCCTGCAGGCAGCCCCCTCTACATGGGAAACCCCCAACCCAGCCCCCATCACCCGTGACCCCACCCTGCAGGCAGCCCCTTCCACATGGGACACCCCGCCCCCATCAGCCATCGCCCCACCCTGCAGGCATCCCCCTCCACATGGGACACCCCAGCCCCCATCACCCATCACCCCACCCTGCAGGCAGCCCCCTCCACATGGGACACCCCAGTCCCCATCACCCATCACCCCACCCTGCAGGCAGCCGCCTCCAGATGGGACACCCCAGCCCCCATCAACAGTCACCCCACCCTGCAGTCATCCCCCTCCACATGGGACACCCCAGCCCTCATCACCCGTCACCCCAACCTGCAAGCAGCCCCCTCCAGACCGGACATCACCTGCATGCTGGTGTCATGATGCCTGCCCCCGGAGCACCAGGCCAGGCCCAGCACCCCCAAAGCAGGCATCATGCCCTTGGATAAAAGCCCAGCGGCCCCTTATAGGGGCTCTTTGGACTCAGTCCTGGCGCCTTTGGCGCCAGGCTCATATTGGACATCAGTCCTGGCGCCATAGGCGCCAGGCTCATAAAGGGAGGTGTTTGGTGCACTTACCTGATGCAGACCATGCTGCACGCTTCAGGCCTCCCTGAGACCTGAAAGGGACTATTTTTTCATAGGGACTATTTTTTCACTCAGGCGTGGCCAGGGAAGGATACATACCTAGTTGGGGAAGGATACATACCTGGACTTCTTTGGAGGCTATTTAAGCCACGCCCAGACAGCAGCTCATGCTTCGCGTTGTTCTGCATTCCAGCAGCTGAACGCTCACCGTGTCTGCTCCTGCTCCTGGACTCCAGCCACGCCCGCCTCGAACCTGGAACTCCTGTTAGGAAAGAAGAGAAGAGAAAGGTGAAAACCACTAACTATTTCAAACTTCTTACCTGCATCCGGAATCTTCACTCCAGCATCCCTGAAGAAGGACTTCCATTTAAAAGCATTGCGCTGCTCGCTGCAGCGCGCTCTTCACTCACCTGTCCTCGAGACATCTCCTGGCTCCATCGCAGCTGTCAGCACATGTCGCCACATCTCTGCGCCTAGGGGAGAGAAGAAGAGACAAAAGGTGAGCAAAGGGAACACTGGAGGAAAGCCTAATTTACAGCCATAATACTTACCAGCTTTTCTTGGTGTCATCCCATATTTCGGGTCGGCGCCGCTCCGTTGGCAGGTACCGCACCCCAGCCCCTATGGGGAAAGGACAAAAGACATTATTGGGAAATGATAAAGACATTTAGAGGAATCGCCCTCACTAACTCACCTGAGTTTACCATCGGCAATTAACCCCTTCAACGCATCGTCTTCATTCTGCATCTGAAATAAAGGACAGATCACAAGTTAGGAAGACAACATAAAAGGGGGCTCACTCTTGAACTTTTGAATCTTCATACTTACGGCGTTTCGCTCAGAAAAGTCAAGAGGATTTTGCCAGCGCCATTCTGAAAACCAGTGAAGTAACTGGACTAACGTGCGCCCCTGCACCAGACGCAGGATGGAGAGTTCATCCTTCCAAACCATAAGGTGAGCTTAAACCAGGGGTTTGGAGGATGAAGTTAGAGGAGAACGAAGAGGAACAAGGGGGGACTCAAGCACACTATTCTGCAGATGGTTAATTCCCTTTCTCATCTGCAGAAGGATATTCCTACGGGCCAGTCAAGCAAGATTTGGGGAACCAGTTCAATCGGTGTTCCGGGCTCTGCGCATCACGCTTGAAGAGGCCACAGCAATCCAGACTAGACCTGCGCCTCCGTGGGAACCAGGTGAGCGTTACAGAACGCGAAGCCACCCTACAAATTCCCACCCAGGCGCAATGGAAACTTCGGAGACTGACCAACTGGCCCAACTACTGGGGGAATTACGGGCCGAGGTACACGCCGCTCGTCAAGAGACTAATGCCCTCAGGAGAGAAGTGATTGTAACAAGGGAAAGAACTGATGACCTGGCTAGACAGCTTTTGCAAGGTCAAGCTGGACAAACTCCTTTACCCGGTTCCGGGGGGAACCCCACTCCTGTGGTTTCCAGTAACCCTGTACAGATTAATCTACCTGGAAACATGCCGCTGGCCCCACCCGAACGCTTTGCAGGGGACCCCAAACGATTTCCCGTATTCATGAATCAGTGTCGTTTGCACTTCCTATGCAGACCTGGGGCCTTCCCTAATGACCAGACTAAGGTAGCCTTTGTATTGTCATATCTCAGCGGCTGTGCTGACGATTGGTCAGTTCCACTGGTTACTCAAGATGACCCGATTCTCCGTGACTTTCAAGGATTTCAAGCAAGCATGGAAAGGTTATTTGCTCGACACTCTCAGGGGCAGGCTCTGGATGATGAACTTCTATCCCTGCGACAGGGCAATCAGGACCTCCTATCCTACATTGCAACCTTTAATAGACTAATTGTGGAAACTGGGTGGCCAGAGGATAAAAGAATCACGTTATTTTATCGAGGTTTACGCGGAGAACTTAAAGATGTCCTGGCCCAAGTTGTGAATCCGCCCCAAGAATGCACAGAATATATAGACTTAGTGATCCAATTGGATCACAGACTTCAAAACAGAAAAGCAGTTCGGTCCAAGTTTGAAACCCAGCCGTTGGTCAAGACCCACGTGAATCCCAAGGGTGCCGATATATCCGAGCCTATGCAAATTGGAGAGGTTAAAGGACCTTTAACCCAAAAGGAACGTGAAAGGAGGCGGCAGTTAAAATTATGTCTTTATTGTGGGAACTCTGGACACTTTCTACGAGATTGCCCGGCAAAACCGCCCAAGAAGGTGGTAGGAGCCGCTGATAAAAACCATGAAGACTCTGTTTCGGGAAACGACCCCACCCGACAAGTGTAGGGGTCCGCTTGCCGAGCTTGAAAACTAACTCTCAGACCTCGCATTTCATTGTGCCAATGGTTCTCGTAGATCCGGAACAGCCTAAGCGGTTGCATGCAATAAAGGCATACATCGATAGTGGGGCTATAGGATACTATGTGGATCGTGAATTGGTCTCTAGGATTAACCTCCCTCTGCGTCCTAAAACCAGCAAAGATGTCATCACCACAGTCGATGGAACTGAAATTGCCTCTGGACCGGTAACACATTCCACTACTGAGGTGACTCTTATTGGTCCAGACGGCCATCGGGAGGCAGTTGTGTTTGACGTAATCAAGGCTCCACAGTTTCAGGTTATTCTTGGAATTCCTTGGTTAGAGACACATAACCCTCGAATTGATTGGCGAGCGAAGAGAATAACCTTCCCGGATTGTGCACAAACCTGCTACCCAGAAAATCTGAAAATGAGTCTAGCTTCAGTAACCTCTGACTCCATGCAACTACCTCCAGAATACCAAGACTTTCAGGACGTCTTCCAAAAGGAACAGGCCAACACGTTACCTCCCCACCGATCGTACGATTGCCAAATCGATCTGGTGTCCGGTGCACAACCCCCTTGTAGCAGGATTTACGCCCTTACAGAACCAGAAAATCTGCATTTGAGACAATATTTAGATCAATACCTAGCCAATGGTTTCATTCGCCCGTCAAAGTCTCCGGCATCCTCGGCTTTGTTCTTCGTGCCTAAAAAAGAAGGCGACCTTAGAACTTGTATCGATTACCGCACATTGAACCAGATAACTGTTAAAAATCGTTACCCTCTGCCTCTGATCCCTGAACTCCTTGACCAGGTGAAGGACGCTTGCATATACACCAAGTTAGATCTCCGGGGGGCTTATCATCTGGTACGAGTAAAAGAAGGCGACGAATGGAAAACTGCCTTCCGTACAAAATATGGACTATTCGAATACCAGGTGATGCCTTTCGGGTTGTGCAACGCGCCTGCTGCCTTCCAATTCTTCATGAACGATGTCCTTCGGGAACTAATCGATGTCTGTGTTGTCGTGTATATCGATGACATTCTTGTGTACTCCTCTTCGGAATCTGATCACAGAAAGCATGTCAGGGCCGTTCTAGAGAAATTGCGCCAGCACAAACTGTTTGCAAAGCTGGAAAAATGCGTTTTCCATACCACCGAGGTTGAGTTTCTTGGATTCATCTTGACACCTAAAGGGGTCCGAATGGACTCACGGAAAGTGGATGCCATCCTCAAATGGCCATCACCTAGTTCGGTGAAAGGCTTCCAAAGCATGCTTGGTTTTGCCAATTTTTATCGCAGGTTTATCCCGGAATTTTCACGTGTGGTGCAACCCATCACTGCACTCTTGCGGAAAAATAAACGTTTTGAATGGACCAAGGAAGCCAAACAGGCCTTTCAGGAATTGAAAGCTAAATTTACGTCCGCACCTATTTTGAAGCACCCACGTCGCGATCTCCCATATATAGTTGAAACCGATGCCTCCAGTTTAGCCATGGGAGCTGTCCTGTCTCAGAGAGACCCTGAAACTAACCAACTGCACCCCGTAGCATTTTGGTCCAGGAAGTTCTCGCCGCTGGAGTTAAATTATGCAATCACCGATAAGGAATTATTAGCCATTAAGTCCGCCTTTAAGGCTTGGCGGCATTACCTTCTTGGCGCCCGGCATACCATCACCGTGATCACTGATCACCGAAATTTGCAATATTTAAAAACTGCCAAGGTTCAATCGTCTCGACAGCTCCGATGGGCTTTATTCTTTGCTGAGTTTGATTTTGTAATCACCTACCGCCCCGGCTGTAAGAATGGCAAGGCGGACGCTCTATCTCGAATTGGAATGGGAGAAATAGACACAAACTCAGAGCCTGTGCCGATAATTCCCGAACAAAGAATTTTGGGGATTTTACAATCCCTTGAAGACATTCAAGCACGAGTAAAACAATTCCTGGACTCTTCAGCCTTGCAGGATTGGATCAAAAGGGGGTCTTACTTTTCAGTAACCGATGGCTTACCTTACTTCCAAGGACGCTTATTTCTGCCAGAAAAGGAATTGCAAGAACTGGTTATTTCCCATCACCATGATACCCACCTCACCACCCCCGCCGGGCCCCATAAACTGGCTGATATGGCCTCCTCCTCCTCCCCCACCAACCTGGATGCCTCCCCAGCATCTTCAGCAGTGGATTGCCCCTGTGTGAGCTCACTTGCCCCCCCCTCCCGCTGCCGAGGAGTCCACGCCCACCTTCTCCCTCTTAGACCTCCCCTCAGCAGCTGTGTCTGATGGATCAGACGCAGCACCAGCCTCCTCGCTCCCCGATGATGAAATTACCAGGGTGCGTGGCTGGGCCTTGCATCTCTGCCCGGCGGAGGCATCCCTGCGGCCTTGCTCCACAGCACCTTTTCCGCCCTCTTCTTCCAACGCCGCTGTGGATAAGGAGACATCCTGAAAAAATTGAAAGACTCGAGAGCCCCAGGGCCCGACGGGCTCACGAATGTAATACTGAAAAGCAACATAGGTGAATGGGCCAAATTCCTTCAACTTCTATTCAACTACATATTAACAACCGAAAAAATCCTGGATTCCTGGCGAAAGGCAGTAGTGGTACCCATTTTCAAAAAGGGTCTCAGAACATCAGCAGACAACTACAGACCGATTGCATTACTGGACGTGGTGGGGAAGGTCTTTGCGTCCACACTATTGAAAGCATTAAACCACTGGGTACAGCAAAGTGGACGTCGTGATCCTTGGCAATCGGGTTTTGTGAAGGGGAGAGGCACAGCACTCAACATTTTCCTGATTAACTTATTGAAAGCCAGAACACAAAGGAACAAAAACCAAGGAATCTACATCGCGTTTGTAGACTTGTCGAAAGCTTTCGACACCATAAAAAGAGCCAAACTATGGAAGGAAATGGAAAACTGGGAATGTCCTCAGTCACTGGTGGAGAACATCAAGGACTTGTACACGGACACAAGCATCAGAGTCAGACTGGATACAGCGGGTACACTAACAGACGAAATTCAGATAAAAATGGGCTTAAAGCAAGGATGCCCGCTGGCACCGGAACTGTACAACCTGTTCACGTCAGATCTGGAAGATTCATTTGAGTCCACCCGCTGCTTTCCACCAAAAATAGCAGGAACGCCGATTCGGAGACTGCTTTACGCAGACGATATCGTCCTGATGGACCAAACCCAAATCAGCTTGCAAAGACAGCTGACATCATTACAGTCGTATGTGGACTCAAATGACCTGGTTATAAACCCAGAAAAATCAAGAATTCTGAAGTTAGGCCCAGGAGGTAATAAAGCCAGAGGGAAAAAACTAGGATGGTCTCTGAGAAACAAAAAAATCCTGGAAGTCGAAGCATTCACTTACTTAGGAGTCTGTATAGACAACACGAAGAACAATACGCCAAGAATAGCTGGGCTAAAAAGAAAAGCAACCAATCTAGCTGCCCAAGGGAGAATTCTGCGTAAAAGATACTGCAGATTTACCTTATCACCTCTAATAGCCTTTTATAGGATGAAAGTGGTGCCAATACTAACATATGGGGTAGAATCACCAATCCCCTTACAAGCTCAAACATGGTCAATCCTGGAGGGTCTGTTTTGGAGGAAAGCTTTACAGCTGCCTAAATCAGCCCCAATACAGCAGATAAGAAGAGAGCTGGCTCTGACATCACTCAAAACAATAGTGGTATGGAAAACACTAAGTTTCTATCGGAAATGTCTTGAGGAAAACACTACGGGTGGATTTGGGGTGTTGAAAAAAGCCCTAAAAGATCAATCCGATGTAATCCTAACAGACTGGCAAAAGTCATGTCGAGGGATCCTAGTGAACCTCAGCGAGTCAGAGGATGACTTATGGATTAACCCAGACAAAACTAAAAAGAAACTATACATGGCAGATTGGATCGAAACCCAAGAAGATAACTGTAAATATAAAGGTTACGAAGACTTCTGGGCCCAGCCACGAAAACTGAATCAGATCCCGAGCTATCTGACTTTATTCCCCAATTGGTACTTCCGAGACCTTTTCCTGAGATTCAGATTGAACATTTTACCAACAGGAGAAATATTACAAAGAAGAAAAAGGCTGGACATCAGGGAAAGCTGCAGAATGTGCAAAAAAAAGGAGAGATAGAATCTCTGAAACACCTCATACTACAGTGTACCGGTTTAAGGAAAGAGCGAGAGCAGTGCTTGGGGGACATCCTTAGAAGCTACACGACAAGGAATGTCGATGAGTGGTGGAGGACTCTTGTAGAAGGAGAAAAAATGAAAACGACATTAGCACTCATAAAATTAGTGATTTTAATCCTTAAGAAACCAGAGGAGATCAACAACATAACCCAGGACTAATAAGATGCTACCAAGCACTGCTACTAAGATACTGTATACCAAACGAAGAATCATGATGAAAGAACGGACATGCTCAGGTTAAAGGTTTCAAATAAGGAAACCACACAATCTGTTTAAATAAAATAAAAAAAAATAAAAAATAAGGAGACATAGAACACAAACATCAGGGTACTGTACCTATATGTGTTTGGCACAAAACATATGCACATGAAGTACACTGCCAAAGGTCACAACCATCATCACCCTCCAGAACACACAGGTACATGCAATGTACATACATGCACATACATGTCTGTCCTTCACAACAGAGAATCACATCCTTGGACATGGCACTCTCACACCTACAAATTGTGCATGCTACTCACACATGCATCATGGGACATACACATGTCATGCAAACACATCACCTGACGGTCCTCAACTTCAATCAGGCAACAAGAGTAGTGCACACATTGAAATGCACCAGTTACATCCATCCAGGAGTGATGGCCAGTCACATCTCAGTCACATACACATGTACACCATGCCTGTTCATGATGTCTCACACAAGTATGTCTCAGACACATGTAAGAAACCACGTGCATGTCGTTTTATCCTGCAGGGCAACACACATTGCAAAAGTAACACTGTTGGAATCACACATGCTTCATTGAACACATGTGCATCACTGTCTGGGACATGCACACAGACATCCATAGAAGAGGCATACTTGCTGTAAGGCTAGGGTGCACACTCCCACCATGTATCAACATGCACAGTGGAGTACAGCAACACATGGACACTCACCTGAGGACACCAAACAGTGCTGCAAATCGCTGAACTGTTGTGCAGTGCCGGGTAAAACCTCTCCAGGACCTGCATGTCGGTGGTGCTCAACTGGCCTCAGCGCCCCCCTTGGTTGTCACCGGCCTGGAGGAAGCACCGGGACTTGTTTTGGGATCTGGACTTCAGGTCCTCCCAGCACTTGCGCACATGCCGGTAGTCACGGGGTGCCACCCCCTCCACGTTGATGGCACCCTCAATCTGGTCCCAGATCAGCTTCCATCCTTCCTTTCTGCGTTGCGTTGTGGGGTTGAAGAGGGCATCATAATGCCCCAGGACATGCTCCACCAGGATGTCAACTTCCCTGGCTGTGAAGTTGACAGCCCTCTGCCTCGCTGCCGTGGGGTTGCCACTTGCCTCTGGAGATGTTTGCTCAGACATGGCAACCCCTGAGGTAGGTGTGGGTGGGCAAGGTGGTCCTGTGGCTGAGCTGTGGAGTGGTGGTGATGGTCTGGCACATTGAGAGTCTTATGAATCAGCGGAGGTGGTCACAGGGCTGGCGAGAGGAGCACTGGCAAGGGCTTGACAGCAGGCACTGAAATTGCACGGCAGGTGGGCCGCAGGTACACACAGGGGGCAGGCAGCAGCAGATGGCTCGTAGGAGGCAGCTCAGGGCAGTAGGAGGCAGGTAAAATGGCTCATAGGCAGGAGCGCATGAGTCGTCTGTGTTACTCGAGTGGGCAGCCGGAAACAGAGCGACAGTTACTTTGAGCGTGCTAAACTAGCTCATACATGTGAAATCAGAGGAAAGGCCCTAATCGTGTAAGTTACGTGATACGCGCTGGCCTTTGGGTGTTGGCGTTCAGATTTGGGATAAAGTAGTGCGTAGGTGAACATCACATGACTTGTGTGAGTTGGAGCGGATGGACGTGTGGACTTCGGCGATTTTTGGGGTGCCACGCATTTTGTTCACTACTGTGACAGTGTGAACTTCTTCCTTTGGTAGGGGATTTGCCTCTGCACACACGTGTGTTTCTTTTTCTTTTTTGAGGCTAACAGTGAATCGCGTATGCATTATTCATACTCTGGCTGCCCCTATGTATCGCGTACCCCTATTGTTAACATCACAGTGGCTTTCGTGGGCTTTGCGTGCACATTTTTTGTGTTGCTGGGTGCCACAGAGTACTGCGTAACACTTTTTCTTTTCACGTGAGCTACCGAAGGGTCGCATACATGCTTATTTGATATTTTGGGTGCCTGTGCGTTACACGTCCCGTTTATTTTTCACCAGGGGTAATATTGAGCCTTGCTGGACCATACTAGTATGTTTTATATCACGCACCCTGCCCCCTCTCTGCAATTGCCCAGGACAATTGCTTGTTGTGTCTTCCATTGTACTAATCCATCTGTACCATGGTTGGGAAGGCCCCAAGAAGGAAAGATGGCAGAGGTGTCGAGGTGGCCAGGGTCGAGGAGGTGCAGGGAGAGCTGTGCACCACCCCCAACCGGGTCAGGGAGCTGCAGGTGATGCTGCTGTCCCCAGCACCTTGGGTCAGGGAGCTGCAGGGTCATCTGCTCTCCCCTGCTCCCAGGTTGAGGCACTTGCAGGGGCAGCTCCTGTCCCCAACAACCAGGGACAGGGAGCAACTGCAGTGTCTGTTGTCTTCCCCCCAAGGACACAGACACAAAGGGGCAGCCAATGTCCATGTATACAAGGGGAAGGGTGGGCAATGCAAAGCACCTGGACCCAGCTCCCAAGTTGAGACACCTGCAGGGTCATCTGCTCTCTCCTGCTCTCAGGTTGAGGCACCTGTAGGGCCAGTAACTGACCCAACATCAGTGGGTGATGCCATGGCCCAGGCCACTAGTGGTCCAGCCCCTAATGCCATGAGTGGTCCCAGCCACACAGGGTCTGCACCACCTTCCAAGAGGCAGAAGCGTGCATAACAGGGAAATGCTCAATCCCAAAACACGGCAAAGGAGACCGCCACGTCGAGGAAGAGGAGCTTCAATGATGATGAACTCAAGATCCTCGTGGACTACGTGCGTGACCACCATCAGCGTATGGTCCACTGGCAGCGAGTCATGGATGGCATCAACTCCTTGGGGAATGAGAGGTGCACCGCTCTTGAGGTCATGAAGCAGTGGAATGACCTCCACCGCCGAACCAAAGGGATGCTGGGTGCCAACCTTACTTCTGCTATGGTGACTGGAGATGGGTCATGTCCGGTGAGTGAAGAAGCATGTGCATCCAGAATATGTGTATGTAGATTTAATTAATTGGTATGCTTGTGTGGCACTTCTGCCTGCATTTGTATGACTGCCATGGTGAACCATGTCATGGTCTACTGACTCGAGCTTAGTGTACTGCAGAGTGCATACAACACATGTGCTGCACATCAGTTGAACATGGCTTTGTGACAGTACTCATCCACAACCGTCAGATACTAATACACATTTCCAGTATGCCAACACAACATGGCATCTGGCTATGTACATCAGTGATTTTAGTGACTCAGCTATGCCAGTCAAGTGCTTGTGTCTGAAGCACGTGATATGCATCATGCACTGCATGTAGTAGAGGTTCCATCCACACATTGTCCATAGGTGGCTTCAGGCTACACATACTTTCCATGCACACTGTCAGCATGAGGGACATTGTGCCATGAGTGTCCTAGCATTTTGGTACACTGTGCAAATCCCTGCTGCAGCTATGGCAGTGGGCCCCTTGTAAGAAATCAGTCTGGAGTCATCCATGTTGATCTGCCACACTGGACCCCCCCCCCCCATGGGTGCATGGCCCTGTCCCTCTTGTGTGTCACTGTCCCCTCTTCCTATCTCCAAGCACATGTCCTCACTCTCTCCACATCACACACCTGGGACACCACACATGTCTGTTGGGAATGTCTGCAGTGCTTACATGGTCAGAGACATAGGATGTGGTAGCAAGTGTTCAGAGACCATGATTTCCGGGAATTTTGTACATAGTGTATTAATGCAAATTATGGCATGTTAACATGAATGTAAATGTGTTGCAAGACAGCATTATGATGACAATGCATGTAGTAGAAGCAATTAACATGATTCTTCATGTCCTTATGTGTCCATGTGCAGGAGATGAGCCACTAGATTCAGGGGAGGTGGTAGAGGAGGAACGGGCAGCTGAGCCCCAACAGAGCACCAGTGGAGGACGTGTTATGGAAGGCCATGAGAATCCACTGGTGCTACAGTCCATCCAGGGAACGACTCAGTATGAGTCCACCTCCAATGATACCAGTGGCTCTGGTGGTGAGCAGGACATCCATTCCACTATGCTGTCGGAGGTGAGTACATCAGGTGATGGTGCTGATGTAGCCTGTGCGTCTGCACGGGGTAAAGTCCCCTCACTGGGCCAGTTAACGTTGCCACATCGATCTGTGGTGGTTACGGCTGCAAGGCCACGGTCCAGTCTATTGTCTTCCAGTCCTGGGATGGATGACCAAAGTAGGAATGCAGTCCTGCAGCCACAGACAGTGGCTTTACATCAAGGTCCACGCTCCCTTGAGTCCAGCAGCCGTGGGGCACACACACATGGCAGACGTGTCATGGCTGGGGATAATGTATGGGAGCAGTCAATGTTGCGTGTTGCTGTCATGGGTATCAGGCAGGTAGTTGGGGCAAGCTGGGTGAAGGCTTGGCAGGCCTGGTATAGGCACACAAAGAACCCATAACAAATTCCTCCTTTATTCCTTCCTAGTGTTTGTAGTAACTTCCTGGTTACCACTTCCTGTTGCCAAACAGGAAGTGCATGATAAGCTCTCTAGTATTTGGGTGTGGCTGGCTATATAAACCACACCCAAGGTTCTTCCAGTGCTTCGTGTTGCTTACTGTGAGCTGTATTAGCAACACACTTGCCATGCTCTGGATCAGCCAGCATCTGCTTAACTGCTCCGGATCATCCTGCTTCTGCTTACCTGCTCCGGATTATCCTACTTCTGCTTACACGGTCTGGATCATTCAGCTTCAGTTTACTTGGTTCTTACTCCACCCTGCAGCTATCTCCAGTCAAGAGGGGACTTCTGCACCGGCACCTGTAAGACCAAAGAAGAACAGCGTTAACACGCGCACATCAGTAACGCTGCGTATACTCACTGAATCTTCCCGCGATGCTGGAATCAAGGTTAGTTGCATGAGCGCACAAACCCCTGTAAGAAAGAAGAGACATTATTCATTGCGCTCGCTCCAATAACGCAGACACTTATTTCACTGCGCTCTCTCTCTCTACGTGGTGCATACTTACCAAAAGCCTCTGTGCAAACTTACCTAACCACCAAGTCTCCAGTAGCCTGAACCCGGACTCGAGGCGCTAATACCACATCATTTCTCCTGCAAGGGAAAGGAGAGACATTACCAGGTGCACTCGAATGGAAGGCGCTGCACAAACCTACCAGCAGCTAGCTTCTGCATGCAGCGCTACTAACCCACAAAAATACTGGCAAACAAAGACAATTTTGGACACTCAACATTCTCCGCGCAATGTTCACTTGTGGGAAGGACTTTATAGCCAGTGAACAAACGGGCGCCTTGAACTCTCGGCCTCGCTGTGAAGGCATAAAACAGCATTTGGCATCTGAACTCAGCCTACAGACATTGGCACCAATCACATGAGTGAATCGCCCCCGTGCAAATGCAGGATGGAGTGCACACCCTACTAAAGATCAAGGTAAGCCCATAGGTGGACATCACAGCACACAGTAAAGAGAAGGGAAGGGCCCAGGGGAATCGGGTGAATTCAGGTCTGAGTGTACATCTTGTATTTGACAGGTACTCCTGCGGGTGAAACAGGGGAAGTGAAGATTCGGGGTCAAGGGAGGCTCGTCCATCGCTCCTGCAGAGACACAGGTGAGTGTAACAGTTGCACAGCAACAAGCCACTTCCTATGAGATGTTGTATCAGGGCATGGATAGGGTGGCCAATTCCACGTTCTCACGAGAAACACAGATAGCGCGCCAGCTGCAGGCAGTCACATGCCGCTCACACAGGCTGCACATGGTTGTCAGCAACAGGAGCCGACGGGCCGACCTGAGGCGAAGTTGCTGGCCCTCAGAGCTTCAAAGGAAGGGCGCAAGGCAGCCCGCAGTACACAGTGCCAACTGCAGATGGAATAGTTGAATCATACCATCTCAGAGGAACTCCGTGCATCCCGTGAGGTGTTGCATGTGGACCTCTGAGGCTTCATGTTCCAAATGCATTCATCTGGGTCCCGCCTGGCCGCTGCCATGGAGGACCAGGCCAGGGCCTTACATGGTCAACCTCCCTTACCACCAGCACCTTTGCATTCTACACAGGAAGGTGATGACAGCCCCCACAATCCATGATAGCTGTGCGGTCCATGTACCCATGGAGGGAATTGTTTTTTCAACTTCCACACATGTGGGTGTTGACGTGTACCCTGCTCCTCCCCCTCCTGAGTGGTTCCCACCCTTCCCCCAGTCCAAGATGGACATTTTATTTCTTTTTTCCACCCCCCCTGACCAATTATTGGCATGTGATATTTTGTTTAGCCCTTTCCTGGTTGTGGTCTTTGTTATTTTTTGCATTCTTTGCCCTTGAGGTTTGCCATTAACTCCTCAGGGACTATACATGTGCAGTGGTGTACTTGCAGGCATGCCTTGTGAACTAATCTAGCATGTTTGCATGTGGGTGCACAGGGTGGCATGTGCAGGTAATCATAGCTTTGGTTTTCCATGGCCATGTGTGCTGTGTCAATTATACTGCACAATGTCTGTTTTGACATGTTTGCCCATGTTGTTCCAGTAATCTGTGATGTGGCGGTGACTGCTGTCCCGAATGAGACATCCTGCACCATTCGAAGTCCACACTCCTCATGCCCTCCACCAGACAATGTCGTTCCTTTATCAAATTAAGAAACACACTTACTGGTGAAGGTCATGTGGGATTTGCAGCATTCAGATGTTGTTATTTGCTAAGCATTTCCACTGTCTTGCATGTTGTGCATGCTTCATTGTTGGTCATCTTTGATGCATGTGTCAATTCTCTTATGTGTCCTTTACATGCTCATATGGCGTTGTGGTAATTTCATTGGAGCTGATGTCACTGTCTTAGCTACCTATGTGGATACCAGAATAGGACAGGTCAGTGCATGGCATTTGCTGACACTTTGGTGGTGTTTGCTTGGAAATAGGGCACTGTGCGTATGCCCCCAGCCCACTGGTTGCCTGTGATTGTGATGTTGTTTATGCCCCCCTAATGTTCACCTGTGATGTTGTATATGCCCCCCATGGTCGCATGTGATGTACTGTATGCCCCCACTCCCCCTGGGTCACATGTAATGTTGTGTATGCCCCCCACAACCCCCTGGTCACATGTGATGTTGTGTAGGCCCCCCACACCCTCATGGTCGCATGTGATGGGGTGTATGCCCCCCCATGGTCACCTGTGATATTGTGTATGCCCCCCCATGGTCGCATGTGATGTTGTGTATGCCCCCCCTCCATGGTCACCTGTGATGTTGTGTATGCCCCCCATGGTTGCATGTGATGTTGTGTATGCTCCCCCTTGGTCGCATGTGATGTTCTGTATGCCCCCCCATGGTCGCCTGTGATGTTGTGTATGCCCCCCCTCTCATTATCCTCCCCCTCCCATCTTCCCTCTCCTCCTAGCCACGGCCCCCTAAATTGACTTTCTGCATTTGTATGATGCTGCCACTCTGCAACATGGGGCTAGGCAACATGTATGTTTTGACAAGCACTTATTTAACTGAGTAAGCCTTCTGTGACAGCGCTGTGATGGCCAAGGCCTGTTGTGCGCTTTATATATGCAAATGATATTGAAAATAAATATGGGACGGTTTATGTGACACACAGGACATTGGATGTCTAGTTTGGCATGGTGGTAGTGGCATAGTCCCTCATCTATGTGTTTCTTTTGGAAAGCCAAAAAAAAAATTCATTAGTTTTAGTTCTAAGGGATGCACACAATGTAGCTCTTCCAAGGACACATTCTCAGGGTGGTTTGGTGGGCACAGATGATTGGCCCTTTGTCATCATTGAATGGCACCTGGAATGTGCCAGGGCTGTGTGCACTCCACAGAGGTTGGATTTTAGGTGAGAAATTGTGCCACAAGCTGGGTACGGGCAGCCTCGCCACGTGCCCTATGCCCTACCATGAGCAAGCGACGTGCATGTGGTTGGGGATGTGGGGGCACCACCATGTGCATCGGTACACCGCGCTGTGTTGCAACATTCTGCAGGACACATGCTGCCACAATGATCCTGCACACTAGTGGTGGTGCATATAGCAAATCACCACCAGAGTGGTCAAGGGAGCAGAAACGTGACTTGAGCACTCAGAATGCACGCTCCACTATGACCCGAGTTTCAATATGGGCCGTGTTGTATCTTATCTGGGGTGGTGTGGCAGGGTTCTGTATTGGCATCATCATGTAGGTGCTCAGAGGGTAGGCAGTGTCCCCTGTAGAGGTTAAAAAGTTTGTCATTGCTGTGTATTTGTATTTGTGTCACATGCATGCATGTGCACAGGCATTTATACTCACCAATGAGCCATGCGTTGTCATGCCTCCCAGCTTCCAGGGCCCGGTGTAGGGGTGACATACTGAATATGAAGCTATCATGGGTGGACCCTGGATAGTTTGCATATACAGAAGTAATGAGACCCTTGGCATCACATACAACCTGCACGTTGATGGAATGCCAGTGCTTGCGATTGCGAGAGATGTGCTCTGTGGCCCTAGGCGGACACAGAGCCACATGGGTGCAATCAATCGCACCAAGCACTTTGGGGAAGTGCGCCACCCCATAAAAATCCTGGACCACGGCCTGCCTTTTTGCAGGTGTTCTGGGCATGTAGATGTGCCTGCAGACTGAGGGGCGTGCAATCATGCAGTCATGATTGCCAACACCTGTTGTAGGCAGCGTGACTGCGTGGGCTGTGAAATGCTGCCAACTATGGCAGTTGTCCACTGAAATGACCCAGTGGCCAAAAAATGCAGAACATTGCAACAGTGAACAGTGCTTGGGAGGGTTGTATACTAATTGACCTTTTCAAAATTGACCTCAGGAGAATTGACCTAATTTAGAAGGTTAATTAGGACATATATGCAGGGGGAACCTTTTACTAAAGTGATTACCATATAAATCTAAATCAACTAAACTGCTTGTCTGTCATCGGGAAGTCCAAAAGTAACTGGCCTCTTTGCCAAAACCTAATTCTACCTGACCCTCCCACTAACGTGAATAACTCAAAAAGGGGCCAAAGGAATGTTTCTCTTCTTTGTTATTTTCTTCTTGCCTTCCTTCCAACAGCTTTCTCTTTAATTCAGTATCTTACATCCTGGGGTTATTGAGATTCAAATTTCTCTTGTTTAGGATATACGCTCTTCGCTAATGGTCTCTTGAAACTTTCCTCATGAGCTCCTGTAGCTCTTCCCATATACTTGTGGGTTTTGTAGTGTCTTTAATGCCAGACATATTCCAACTTTCCTTGGAATACTTTCTCCCCCTCGTGTCTTTCACCTTATAGTATTTATATTCTTGAGGGTTAATCTTCCCTGGGTTTTGTATGACTTTATTCCAGCTATGGTTTCCCCTCTCCTGTGTTCTTGGTACTGGATTGGCTCTTTTCTGATTAGGCTCACTTAACAGTCTCTTTTGATAACATTTGCCACACTGGTTCGTGGTGCACCCTCTTCTCTCCTTAAGTCTGTGTACCTGTGGGCTTCTCCATTCTTCCCACGGTATTTGCTTCCACTTTTTAGAAGTTTCCCATGCATCGTTTCCTTCAAACTTCCCTCTAGTTCCCCCTCTTCTTCCTCTCCCATCCCTGACTGTTCCCCATTCAGGTATGATGTTCAGCGAACAATCTCTGTCTTAATACCAGTAAAATGGAGATCCTCCTCATCGAACACCTGTGCCATCTTTTCCTGCCACCCTCCTTGGGCCCTCTACACCCACCATCCTGTGAGGCCAAAAACCTTGGGGTCATTTTAAACTCCACTCTCTCCTTCGTCCCTCACATCATGTACCTTACCAAAAAGGATCCAAAAGCGATGGTGGTGTCCTGCCCACCTGGATGACAGATCCCCGTGGACTAGTGGGTGAGACACCTTCTGGTTTCTCACATGCCCTTCCCCTATGCGAGTTGGATATACTTGGTCCTTTCCTAGGTTCTTCGATTTGAAGATCCTGAATAAAACAAGAGGGAAATATGTCCAAGGGCTCTTGCATAGTCCACGAGTTTCTTTTCCTCCGTTCTGGTATAGGTAAGGTGTTCCTATTTGTCTCCCGAATGTACCCCATAAACTGGCATTGAGGGGGTGACTATGGAATTAGGTGGTCTCCACATTTTGTGGAAGGATTTTTGTAAATGGTAGGCTCAAGGGGCTCTGCCTCCGTCCATTCCCAAACTGGAGAGGTTTGGGAGTAAGAGTTGGAGTTCCAATGGTTTGGGGTACAAATTCCCTATGGGGCATTGGAAGTTCCTGCAAAAGTGTGGAGAACGCAGGAAAGTCTCTTCCCACAATGACTTCTTCGTGGATCCCAGGAATAATGGCCGATGATAATAGGTAGGACTACCCCCTGATGTTAATGTACACAGGTATATTGGGGTATATGCATTCTCGAGGACTGTTGTAACCAAATCGGCCCTTATAGTGGTCTGTTTGCTACCTGAGTCGGTTAATGCCTTTACTTGTTTTCCATTTATCATGGCCCCTTCATACGTAAAGTCAGTGGAACATTGACATAAACATATACTAAAGGTTTCCAGATCTTCTTTGAGTTGCTCCCACTCTTCCCCTTTTAGACAGCCTATTTCCATAGGTTCTTCCTTTAGATTTTTAGGACAGTTTCTGGCCAGTTTCTCTACATGAAAAGCAGATAGGAGGAGAGGGTTTGATTCCTTTAGGTTGTTCTTTTTTACTTTCTTCTCTACCCCGTGGGTCAGTTCTTTTAATTTCTATTCTTTATTTTGGTATCCATTCCTTGGATTTATAGAATCCTCCCCCTTTCTCTAGTACCTGGGGTTGTGATTCTTCCGCTCCTCATTTTGATGTACCGAGTGGAAGTGTTTGACTGCATCCAAGTGGTTTTAGGCAGTCCATGATTAGGGTGGGTCAATGCAGTTGTAGTACTGCCTTTTGCAAGAAGGGTGGTAAGGAATTGGTGAATTGCTCTAGAGTAATCATCTCTACCAATTCCTCCATTGTTTAGTTGTTAATCCAGAGGGCGACTGTATTTTGAATTCACACTCCTAATTCAAGGGGGGTTTCCCAGGGTGAAGTCCAATGGCCCTTGATTCTTGCAGATAGAAGTTACAGGTTTGTCATACCCTTTTTAGAAGCCCCTCTTTTATGGAAATAAAGGTATCCCCTGGGCAAGGTTCAGTAGCAGGTAGGCGGTCTGTAGCTCACCTTTCAGCAGAGGCCCTAAATAACATTTTGTTACATTTTTTTCCCATCCTAATTGCTTGGCTAATCACTCAAAATTCAAAAAGAAATTCCCTAGGTCTTCGATCTCTTGGTATGGTTCTAGTATTCCTTTAGCTAGTAGGGGTCTCGCCTGTAACTCAAGCAATTTTGTTAAATTCTCTTGAAGGTGAGCTTCGGCCTGAATCTGATGGGTTGCCAGCTGGGTCATGATGGCTGTCAGAACGTCCATATCTTCCGGCGGGCTAAGGGTTTCTTCCATTGTGTTTTCTGAATCAGAAAAAAACAGATCTCGACTCCCTCTGATAGGGTTTCAAGGTCGTCTGATTTTTTTTTCCGACTGAGGGGAAGATCGGGATAGGTTGATTGCTAAACCTGTTTCACCAGGGACCAAAGCTGATTTGGTACCAAAAAGAAAAAGCCCTGGGAACAGGTGGATTCAGAGCGCTAGGTCTAATAAAGACGGGTGTGGGTTGTACTATTAAAATGATTCGACCCCACTGTTCAATGTTATAGTGGAAAAGTGGAAGGGTATTTAATAACAGCTGAGTTTTGAAGAATACATTTTGTTGACCAGTTGGGACGTGAAGTTGGGAAAACAAAACCTCCTTAAGAGTGGATATACGATCAGAATTGAGGAGTTCAAAAATCCTATTTTTGCCTTCTGGTGGTTCAACGATAATCAGCATGGATTCTACATTTGTGTCAATTGAATCACATCCCACTTCTGACACCATATATAAGGAAGGCATGGTATCAAACAGTAAGACAGACACAAGTGATCACAGTTCAAGGGTGTTTATTGAACTTCAACTGGGTTTTAAAAACACCTATCTAAACCTAAATCTAAAGATGGGAGCAAGCTACGACCATCAAATAATAACACAGTCCTAGCCGAGTCTGTCAAAATAAAAGGACCTATACTAATGAACGTAATGCCAATCCTTACTTCTTAATACTAATAGTGTGGGAAACAATGTTATGTGAAAGAAAAGTGTTGAAGAAATGATATGTCAGGATATTCAGGCCATTAGCTTCCCTTCCCCGCGTTTTCAGCATGGGACAAGGCGGCACACTCAAGCTTAACACACTCTCTGGCTTCTCTAGCATGAGAATGCAGTTCAAAACTTCAACATCAGGGCCTTCTGTGCCAAAGTCTCTTTGCTATTCAAAGTCTCTTATTTCAGAGGGCCTGATGCAACACGACAAACATCCTTTCTCACATATACAACTTCTTGGTTAGGGGGCGTGGCTAGGCGACACGCCATGCAGTCGTATTTCCCCTGAGCTCCACGCCGTAGCGCTCAAGTCACGCGTTTTCTTCCGTTAATAGAAAGATTTTCTCCCTAAATCTTTCCCAGAATGAAGATGAGATGCAGTCCAGGCAACTGGCATAGTTACGAAGCTTAAACTCCTCGGATGATGCAGTTTCAGGCGAAGGTATCTGCCGGCAGGGAAGAGGAAAATGGCGACGCGCGCAACTTCAGGCTGTCCCTGAGAGGAGGATGCCTTTACTGGGATGGAGTTCTGCTGGGGTCCCCGCGGCTGAGCAGATGAAGAAGACCGAGTGATTGGCAGAGAGCCCCGCAATTGCAGCGAGACCAGACGGAGATCAGAGCGTCGGCCGAAGTGCCCCCGGAGAGGAGGAGGAGGAGCAGTGCCGGGGACGGAGCTGGCTGGGCCACGCGCTAGGTGGAGAGAGGACCCTGCTTTCAGCACAGAGAGGACATCGCGGGGAAGGTGGTCCCGTTGGGCCCGGCGACAGCGCGTCCACCTGTGAGAAGCCCGCCGCAGGACGAGGAGTGATTGAGGAACGGCCCACGACCGGGAGCAGCAGAGAGGTTCCGGGCCTCGTCAGGCAGCGGAGTGGAGGTGGGTCCTTGCAGCGCTGCCGTTCTTGGTCCAGCGCATAGACCCCACATTGGTGCGGCCAGAGGTCCGGGGTTGGAGAGAGTCCTTCCATCACATCGGGAATAACGGGACGGGAAGAAAGGAACAAAGGAGGAAGATCCGTGCAGCCTTGCAGGCCCTGGGGACTCACACCGAGGAGGCTCCCCGCCGGCCCCCACCTGGCACGCTTAAGAGGACGGGCGTCCTCCGCAGCCTCTCCGGCCTGAATTCCTACGTGGCACCGGCCTCCTGAAGAGAAGAGCCAGCTTCCTCCTCCAGCCCAAATCCGGCAGATTGGGGAAGAGACCAAAAAGGCCTATAAAGTTCCCGGAGAGGCCACCCACAAAGTGGGGAGACGCCCCGTGAGCAGAAATAGAGAGTATGTAGAGCCTGAACCTCAGTGAGTGCTGGGCCCCCGGGTGTGAGGCGTGTACAGAACAGGGTCTGGGTTATGGGACTGCGGGGAGCCTCATCCTTAAGAGCAGAGTCGGAAGGAGAGACAAGACACGATTCTTTACTACATTGCCAGAGTCTCTTCCTGTTGGTAAGGGGCACAACAATAGTAAAGCATGCGCAGCGAGCTCCTGCATGCCTCACCTCTTGGGTGCTGTGGGTGGCGCCAGGAAGCCAAATAAGCGACACCGGCAGTCCCGGCAAGGAACGCCCAAATCTGCAGGCCAAAAGACAACACATGGCATTCAAGCATATCTAACTCCTCAACCCGAGGATCCGTCCTGTGCCAACTTCATCACGGCTGAAATCCACCCGGCCCCGGCCACGAATCTGCCCCTAAATATGTCAGTCTCCAGGGAAGACTGAGAGGGGATGTTTAAATCCTTTAAACAAGACATCACCCAGGAAATCAAGAAAGAAATAAAGACCTCTAAGGACGCCCTGGCTCTATCCCTTGCAGACCTCACAGCCCATCTTGGAGGACTGGAATCTAGGGTTAACGACCTAGAGAATGTTACATGTGTACAATCCCACGACAGCGAGGCTTTGGCGGGAAGGGTGAAGGCCATTGAGGAGCACCTCGAGGACATTTGGGCAAAACAGGCCGACTTAGAAAATAGGTTGAGACGAAACAACGTGCACATCCGCGGGATCCCCAGGAGGATTCCCGACCGAGACTTGGCTGAATACGTTGAGACGCTGTTCAGGGCCCTCCTGGAACTGCCACCAAATGAAGACTTAAAGCTAGATAGAACCCATTGAGTGTACTCCTCGGCCCAGATGAAGAAAAATCTAACCCCGGACGTGCTCACCCGGGTACACTTCTACCACCAAAAAGAAGATATTATGGCAGCAGCCAGGGGCTCAGACTCAATACGATTCCAGGGAGAAGAGATCGAATTGTTTCAGGATTTGGCCCCCTACACTTTGGCACTCAGACGGCAACTCCAGAAAGTGACTTCTTGGTTGAGGGCCCGGAAGATTAGATATCAGTGGGGGTTCCCATGTAAGCTGATGTTCGAAACTTCACAACCAGCACCATACAATCTCCTCGGAGGAAGAAGCGAAAAGCCTGATGGGGGAGATGTACGAAGAGAAGGACCCTAACCCACGATCTCAGGAGGAGAATCGCTCTGGCCCACCACTGCCAAAGGCTGGGCGGGGGAGGTCCCGACGCCGGCCGCAGCCTTCTACAATCCCGGGCCAAGAACTCAAGATGGGGAAAACATCTGAAGCCTCGGAGGAGTCTTCGCCCCCGGCAGCAAGGGAGAGGGGGAGCGAGGCTGCGACCTTAACAGTTCAAGGGCAAGAATTCCAATTCTTCATTGGGGGGACTCTACCACCTTGGAGCCTTGGGCTAACTTTGTCTCTCATCCGCGGTAGGCGACTTCCTGGCAGGATGAGGGACTCCAGACAACAATGATGGTCTCTCGATCGATAATGAATGGGGTTTATGAAAGCCTCACCTGTAGGTCTGCTCTGAGGTAAGGGAAAGAGAACAACCTACATCATCTGAAGCTTTTAAAAGCTAAGGCATTCCCCTTTCCGTCCACAAATGTATGTTTCGCTCGATTTAGGGCATTGGAAATTCTGGTTGACTGGATGGCTTGGGCGCCGGAATGGAAGGCGCCCATTGTATTTTGCAATTGAGTTCAAATTACCTTGGGGACTGAGTAATGCACTTCCTGAGGGAAGTAATGTGTTTATGTGGCATCATTGAGTTCTATTTAAATTTTTTCTCTTTTGAGTTTTTGTTGTACACCCCTTTTTATTTTTTATTTTTTTTCTTCTTCTTTTTTCTTTTTCTTTTGTGTCCAATGCTACAGAACTCAAAGCCACAATAATACAACCAACCCCGGAGGGTATTTACGAATGATTCTCGCTAGAAGAATCATAAAAATGTTAAAATGAAATGTTGATGCATTGTTAATTTAATTGAAGTTGGAAACACAGTGGCTAATGTTGAAGTTTAGGAATCTTATGAACCTCATAGGCCGACCTAATGGATGAGTAATGGGGGCGGATGACCGCCTAAATGAAAGCAAGCAATATTACCACGGATCGTCTCGTTAACACCTATGAACTGCACTCCTTAGAAGAATCATAAAAGTACTATAACGAAAGGTTGACGCACTGCTAACGTAATTGATGTTGGTAGCACAGCGACTAAAGCTGAACTTTATGAATTTATGATGATCATTGGCTGACCCAATGGATGAGTCATTAGGGCGGTTGTTCGCCTAATTGTATTCTAATGGTAATCGAATTATATTGCCACTGATTGGTTTGTTAATGAATTCAATGTTAATCAATGTTTCAATAAAAAGATTATGACAAAACAACTTCTCGGTTAATTTACTGTTCACCCCTGGTCCCCCTCCGCCGGGCTCAGACCCACTTTGACACCAAATCTTCAATTGGTCTCCCTCTGCCGGGCTTGCACCAAATATACAACTTCTCAGATGATTTACTGTTCTACCCGGGTCCCCCTCTGCCGGACTCAGACCCACTTTAACACAAAACCTTCAATTGGTGTCCCTCTGCTGGGCTCGGACCAAATTTCTAGACTTCATCAAAATCTAAGACTTTCGACTGTGCGCAGATTTACCTTGACCCGTCGTAGGACCACTTTGATTCACAATTACTCGTTCCCTCCATGATATAACCTTTTCTCACTTTCACTTTTGCCACTCCTGAGCTGGCTACCTTACAGAGACATTTGATTGAGCACCCACATGGTGCTGGACCACTCTGTGAAAAAATGTATTGTATCTTGGTTTTAAAGTTCAGTCACTCACCAGCAATTCAACTTTACTCTTCTTATCACATGTGTTTTAACAATGTTAGTTCTAGCGCTCGCCATACAATGTTGCTGCTTGCAACCTTGGCTTCAACAGACCAGTCTTGTATCGGTCTCCCCAACTCACCGGCTGTGTTGATTTCACTGACGTTGTTTTGTACTTTGGTGGCTGGTGATTCTCCCTGCCCTGATTATTGGCACCGGGTATCTCCGACACACAATGCAGGAATCTTCAGCCTGGTTTCCTGGTCTTACACTTTCTATTCTCAAGGGTTCAGGAAAGTAACAACTTCTTGTCGAAAAGGTCAAGGGAACTTCCCTCCTTGCCATCCTCTTCTCTTTTGCTGTCTTTCCTCTCTCATCCATCTGCCTTCCCAAAAGTGCTGTTTTTTTGTATGCTTTGCCCCGCTCCAAGTGTGCTCTCCTGCTCCGCCTTTTATCCGTGTGGGGAAGTGTAATGGAAGTTAGGTGTGAGTGATTGTCGATAATTGCCTGACCATAGTATTGGGACATGTCAGGTACACGGCTCGGGTGTCTGTTTTCCCTTATAGCGGGCTGTCCGTGAAAACATTTTGTTTTGTAAAAGGGGGTGGGGGGGCTAAAGTTCCTAAATATCCTACTGGGTAAGATGGGGTAAAGGTGTTACAGGGAAGGGGATACCGCATCTCACCATCCGGTGTCCCACTCCCACTCCCCGAAGACCCCTCACCCAGGTGATCCTCCTGCACTGGTCAACCCCTGGGAACTAGTGAGTGAGACACCTTCTGCTTTCTCACATCGCGCACCGGGTTTCTCAATGGATAGAAACTCACCTGTCATGTTCAAAGGCTTCACAGCAGTCTGGATCAGGCGGCCTTCTGCTTCTCATATCCGGGGTCACACACATTCCCCTCAGGCACCCCTGTGCCCATGTCTCAGCACAGGGGAACAAGCATCTTGAAATCACATAAAAGGGACAGCCACTCCACATGGCTCCCTTCATAGCGTTCAGTTTCCTACACAGAGTCCCAGCTCCCACATCACACTTGCGCCTGCCGTCCTGCTGCTCTTCCACGTATAGGCTTCCCTGTCATTTCTCATACTGCTGGGCTGGCCTCCTTTTATGCACCTGCAGACCCTTGACAGGCTGCAGGTGTGAGTATTCAATTAGCCCTGTCGGACCACAATTAATGGGACCTGCCTAACCCCGACAGCTCTTAGCAGGCATCTTCTTTGTCCCAGTACTGTGAAGTTTCAAATGGGGAGGAATGAGGAGGAGCAGGCTTATAACAGCCCAGGAAGATGGAAGAAGGTTTTGGTTGATCACTAACAGAACAAGGGGAATACCATGTCTCGCCTGAGGGCCTCTTATTCTTTCGTAGACTCCTTCTGGGTCTTCAAGTCCTGTAATTTCTCCTTATGCTATTCCGACCAAAGGGATTGGGGTAACAATATCCCAAAAATGTTTCTGGGATTAAGGGATCCTCCCAGAATGGAAAGGGAAAATACTGTGTCTCACCTGAGGACATTTCATTGCATTCCCCAAGAACCCTCCACCCAAGTGATCCTGACTCGCTTCTCCGCTCCCTAGGGCCAGGATCCAAAAGCGATGGCCTTTCCCTGGCCACATGCACAGAGGATCCTAGGGGAATAGATGTGAGGATGCCTTCAGGTTTCTCATAGTTAGTAACTACAAATATCTGGGGATCACTTGGATTGTCGACTTAACTGGTCTGCGGAAATCAGGCAGCTGGAGTGTCACCTGACCCAACAGCTGGGAGCGGTAAATGCATTTGCTCGAAATCATTCTGGCTTCACTCTTATGGCTCTAAGAACAGTGTATGAAATGAAAATCATGCCAAAACACCTGTATGGCTGCATGGTGTGGAGCGGTAGAAAAGATAAAGGGCCTCATTAGGGTTTGGGCCGAGCAATAATAATGCTTTATAGTGAATGGAGCAGGACTACTGTATCTTTTTTTTAAAAAAATTGGCTATATTTATTATGTCTCTTTTGTTTTATAAAAAGCCTATAATGTTAGACTCTATTATTATAAAAGAAAAAAAAGCCATAAGATTTACAGGCAGGTCTAAACATAAAACATTTCAGCAACGGTCGCCTAACCTGCTGAGTTGTCTTTCCTCAGCATTCTGCTTTTGGATCTCCATCTTCTCCCTACTTCTTCTGTGTCTGCCAAACAGCTTTGCTTGACCACCCATCTCCTTTCCCCAAACCCCCAATTAAGACTCAAGTGCTCCATTGAAGAGGCAGCCTTCAGCTCTCCAGAAGCAGTAGTGTGGCTAAAGTCATTTCTTGATCCCAGAAGCACATGTGTAGCCAAGGGCTCCTCGCAATCCCAGAAAGTTCCTGTTGATTGTGGTGTCCCCCAGGGATCATGCTTATCACCACTACTGTTTAGTATATATATTAAATGTCTATGCGACATGCTAAAATCCATGGGCATATTATTTGCAAACTATGCCGACGACACCCAGATAGTCATTAAACCATCTTGTGTCTATAAAGATGACCTTGCAACTATTAATAGAATTTACGAGGCAATCCAAAAATGGATGGCCTTAAACTCTCTTGCTCTTAATGATAAGAAAACCGAGTTATTGAATATCAGCACACCTCATAGGCTGAAAAATCTAGATGACTCTTATAAGACCTTTGAGATATCTGAATATGTAAAAACCCTTGGAGTGTTCTTTGATGCACATCTGACCTTTCAAAAGCATGTGGCCCATCTTAAATCATCTTGTGCCTTTCTCACACACCTTCTTTGGCAAATACGCCCTTATCGATCTGAAGCTAATAGAGCATCAATCGCAGCGGCGATTGTAAATACTAAACTAGACTACTATAATAGTCTCTTTGTTGGCACTACCAAAACCAAATCCAACATCAAGAGCCTTCAAATAATCCAAAATGGAGCAGTCCGGGCTGTTTGTGGATTGAGTCATCAATCACACATCACAGAACATCACAAAAGACTACATTGGCTCTCCATAGAGCAACGACGGACCTTTAAGGGACCAGTCATAGTCTTTAAATGCTTATTAGGTAGTGCTCCAGAATACCTCAAAGCTAGACTAAAAATGGTAACACCTAAACGTAGTTTACATTCTAATAATCAGATGTTACTGATCCAACGGCGCACAATCACGAAAAAACTAGGCGTAGCAAGTTTTAAAGGCTGGGGCCCAAAAAATTGGAATGTGATCCCAATTAATCTGAAACAATGTGCAACGTTGCAGCAGTTCAGGAAGCGGTTGAAGACATTTCTGTTTGAAGGCTAAAAAAAATTGATATCTGTTCCTAAACACCTGCCTCTCTTTATGACGCTGCCTGTCATTCGATTCAGAATGACTTCTGAATCTCCCTATTTGCATTTATTTGTTTCTTGTTGTCTTTGTCTATGTAAGCACGCTGAGACCTTTGGGTGAGAGTTGCGCTATATAAGAAACTACTTCGTTAGTTAGGTCCTACTTTCAAGTGAGCAGCACTTACTAATTTTGCAAGACGCATGCTAACAGTTAACTGAGCCTCGGTCCAGCAGGAGAAGAGCCAGAAACCCTGTTGTGTGAGTGATGTTAAAGCACACAGCACTCAATCCTTTATTTTGTTTTCATTTTTAGTTCCCCCATACAAAAAAATGCAAAATATCCACAGGGCAAAATGACACTCCTGACGCAGTGGTTCAAGGAGTTTGGAATCCACTGCCCCCTCCTGCCTTATGTACTCAGCGCCTATGCATAGATGCATGTATGTATGTGTTTATATTATGCCTTCAAGATAGCGCAAGTCATAGTTAAGTTTAAGGCGAGGTTTCTATGGCATTTCAGAAAATGACTTTTTTTTAAATTCCAAGCTCTTGCATGAAAAAATATACAAATGTTCCAGAGTAATATTTCGACGCAGCTGCCTTTGCATGGAACATTTCAGTTTTCTATGTGAACGGCTTCATAGTTTACATTTGTTTTACTTTGATCACGTTTTGAACAGCTTTTAACATGGGGTTTGCACTTAATAAAAAACACATTTCGGCTCAAATATCTCTAAATTGGCTGCTTCGATTTTCCTAATTCTTTTGCAGACACTTACATTTTAGCTTGAATTGGTGCACTGAAAGAGAATTTTGAAAATCGACTCAGCCAATTTTGAGATATTAACGATTATAATGTATCTATATATGCCGCATGTGCGGAATGTATGCGCATATTTCATATGGATTGTACACAGAGCGTATGAAACAACACACACACAACATACGCACCCACCCACACTTCGGAAACACATAAATTAAAGGAGCACATTACCGTGAAACATAATGTAGGCCTGCAAGAATATTAGCTAAAGAAAGCTATAAAAAAGTTATTCCCCTCATCTGTCCATAGTACTCCATCCATCTGAAAAATAGTGTCAATTAGACCTTTAATATTTTTGTGAACGGAGTGGACGAAGAGTGGCAGTCTTGCAGGAGAGTCTGTTGCCCAGTTCTACTCTTTTCAGCGTGGGGGAGGACCCTCACATATAAACCCTTTCTATCCGCGGAGCGGACGCGGAGTGGACGAAGAGTGGCAGTCTTGCAGGAGAGTCTGTTGCCCAGTTCTACTCTTTTCAGCGTGGGGGAGGACCCTCACATATAAACCCTTTCTATCCGCGGAGCGGACGCGGAGTGGACGAAGAGTGGCAGTCTTGCAGGAGAGTCTGTTGCCCAGTTCTACTCTTTTCAGCGTGGGGGAGGACCCTCACATATAAACCCTTTCTATCCGCGGAGCGGACGCGGAGTGGACGAAGAGTGGCAGTCTTGCAGGAGAGTCTGTTGCCCAGTTCTACTCTTTTCAGCGTGGGGGAGGACCCTCACATATAAACCCTTTCTATCCGCGGAGCGGACGCGGAGTGGACGAAGAGTGGCAGTCTTGCAGTCATGTCAGCCAGGGCTGCAAGGGCAAACAGAGAAATGCGGGAAACTGCCATGAACCCAGAGCAAAATGAGCCTCCAAGAGAGCCTCCAAGAGAGGAAGAAATGGAAGAAGAGGGCAGACGCCTGAGGAGCGCCAAACTAAACCAGAAACAGCTGAGTCATAAACAACAACAACAAACACCAACATTCATGGATTCCCCAGAGACATTACCTCAAATGGGCTCCCCAAAACCGACGCCCCAGCAAGCGCCAGCGAACACCATAAAGGTATATCCAACCAAAAGCAAAGTCTTCCGGCCTCCAGTCTCAGAAGATCCCAAAGCAGCCCAGCATGACCCCCAGGAACGATCAGCCTTAACTGGAGGAGCAACTGATGACAAATGGGCAAAGAGCCTGGAAATCAAGACAGCTGAGGCCATGGCTGGCCGGAAAGACACCCGGCCGCCACTCCTAGCCGCCGCGGTTGAGCGGGACCCCGCGGAAGCGGCCCTCGAAGGAGGACCGCGGTCCGCGTGGGACGGCGGGGAGGGGCGGACGGGGCAGGAAGACACGGCCAAGGCGGACAGAGCCGCCGGGAGAGCGAGCCTCGGAGTGGGAACTAGGCCTGCCGGTCCGGCGCAGCACCCAATACCTCCCTCCCCCGGAGCCCAGCTGAGCGCTCCTCGCCCCACGGCGGGAGCCCTCGGAGGAGGGCTGCCAGACGTGGAAGCTGCTGAAGGAGGGGGGGGGAAAGAGACGGATGGCACGACGGCCCCAGGAGAGGCAGAACCGGAGGAGGTGGCGGGCACCCCACCCGAAGAGAACGGGCAGGGGAAGCCCGACGGAGAGCTGCACATCAACGGAGTACCGTCGACGTGTTCACTGGCGGAAAGGAAAGTGAAAGTGGTGGCTCTCATTCACAAAGAGGCGGAGGAAAGTGCAGAGACCAGTTGGGTCCCAGAAAAAATCAATGTACAAGGGCCATCAAACCCCAATAAAAAGAAAAGACAGAGAACAAGTTCCCTGCCTCTCAAGAAACTCAAGAACCGTATAACAACGAAAAACAAGTTTAGCAGCAGAACGAAAAAAGGGCCCCAGAAGCCCGAACAGCAACAAAAAACACCTGACCAATTGTTGATCAATACAAACGAAAACGACCCACCGCGAGGAGAAGGAGGGGTACTTAAAAACTCAATAAAAGATTATTTCTACGCAAACAGCAGACATAAAGCAACAAAAGAGTACCCGCAGAGGGAACTTACAGATCTTGAAATACTCGAAGCTTTAAACGACTGCCTGCCGGTAGCAAAACTACGCAGAGTTGAGCAATACGTTAGCGACAACCGGCCGCACAGTAAAAGACGGCCCTCAGGAGAAAGCAACAAGCCACAAGGGCAGTGGATTGACAAAGTGGGGCCTGAGGGGGAACCACCGTGCCCGACACTAGCCCAAAAGATTTCCACGAACTCACCAAGAGGCCAGCAAAATTTGAAACCGACAAAAGTCACAGAGAAGGGGGAATTGAAGAGAAACTCGGGCAAAGACCTAGAAATGGGGACTGTCACGTCTGAGTACATAGAAAACCCCCACACCATCCAAGAGGAGAGCCTCATTACAGTTGACCCAAATGACCCAATGGACTTAACAACAGAAATAAAGGAAGGCTCCTGCAACTTCAATCAGGCAACACCCTCACTCCCCGAGGGTATCACCTTGAACGTTGATAACTTCACAGGAACATACAGAGATAAAGTAAATAAGACACCAAATAAAATGCTGGGTCCAGAAAACCTCAACCAAGCGGGGCTCTGCAAAGTCCAAAACGAAAACACGACAAAAGGTAGGCCACCCATAGCAGACCCAGACGAATCTAATCAAGAAAACCTTACGAGACCCCATATCAACCAAAACTTGAATATGGGGGGAAATGACATTCGAAGTCCCCACATCGACAAAAACCGAAAAGGAAGAGCCTCACTAGAAACAACAAGGCCAAGTCGAGGCAGCTGGTCAAATCAGACAACAATCTTAACTGAATCCCCCTTAAGAAGAACTCCGTTACAGCACTCGACCAGCCCGACGGATTCCTCAAATAAAAAAAAAATGGACTTACTGTCAATTATGTCATCAGTGAACATTGCACTGGCACCATTTATGAAACTTTACGAAACTATCGCTGACTCCTTGAAAGACCACACAAGCATCCAAGCGATGATCCACAGTAAAGTTATCTTCTTGGAAGCTTACGTTATGGCCTTGGAAGCCAGAAAATCAAGCACAGCTACAATAAACGACGAGGGTTCGCCTCCACGACAAAAAGAGCAGTACGAAGACAAAGAACAAAGGCCGGTGAACAAAACGAGGGGGACTCAAACCACAGCTACTATAGGCCATACAACAAATAATCCACCAACAAAGGGAGTAAATAAAGAGGTGAATCTAAAACAAACTGAGACCCAACCAACAAAGAGACCACCATCTAGACAACCCCCAACTGGAAACCAAACTGCAGAAGGTATTTTTCAACTTTTCACACGACCAGTAAAACACAAGGAAAAACCACAAATGAAGGACAAAGAAATAGAGCCGAGGCAAACAAAAAATCCTGAAATTTCAGAAAAAAGAATCACCAGTTTATCACCGCCAATAACTGAAACGCCAAAAAAAAGAACCTTTACCCTATCCCCATCAACAATTGAACGCATCGAAGATGAAGAATTGATGAATCTGAGCCAACATCTGGCAGAGAATTCGCCCATGAGTCCAGTTGCACATTGCTCCAGTGAAGCACCAACATCACAATCACACAAAGGAAAGGAAAATACAGAATTCATAAGAAGAAACGAAGAAGCGACTAGAGGAAAAGCAGCAAAAAATTATAGGGAAAACGTGAAGAATGCAATAAACAAGGGCGCCAGTCCGATTGACGCAGAAAGACAGACAACGCCAAAAAGGATGCAGAAAGAAACAAAAAAAGAAAACGGAAGGTCGAAATCGAGACCCAGAGACAATCTGACCTCAGGAAACTGGAAAAAAGAACAAAGATACAACTCCTCAAGACAGAAAGGGGGTGAACGCGGTAAATCAAGAAGGAGATCGGCAGGTAGACGGAACGATCACAAACACATAAGAAAGCCGTCTAGAAACATAACACCGGGTAGACCGCGTTCCCAATCCACGAACGCCCATAACAAACCCAATACTGAAAAACGACTCAGCTCGTCACGAGACAAAGGAGAAACGATCTTTCGGTACAGATCCAGAACACAGAAATACAACCTAAAACCGAAAAAAGTGGACAAAGCTAAATGGCGTATAAAGATCACACAAGTGAAAGAAAACAGAGACGAAATAATCTTGAACCGAAACTCAGTGTTAACACTGTTTAAATACATTCGAAAGCTGAATAAAATAAAATCAGAAGATCTGCTTGTAGTAGAGCCAAGCCACGAAAATACAAAAGCAAAAACGGTACTCTATGTAACATCAACAACGTTGAAAAACCTGATCCTCGACTGTAGTGAAGAGCTGGACGAAATGGGCTACGAAGTTAAAGTGCAATCAAACAAAAGTGAAGAAGACAATAAAAGGGAGGCTGAAAACACAAGGCGTACTAATCCCAGTAAAAAGGAAGCAGACAGACACCCAATAAGTGCCTTAGGAAGAATGGGTCGCAATAAGTCGTCTGAAAAAAACAAGGACAGAGCAAGAGTCCGGGGAGCTGAAGAGAAACTGAGGGAAAAGCGACAAGCCTCGAAAGAAAACAAAAATCACGAAAGTCTTATAAAAACCAAAGACACAAAAAAACTTAATAAGGCCAAGGAAATTTCAGAAATAACAGCCAAACTCCCAACAGAAAAACCTCCCCAAAAAAGATGTGAACCCACGAAAGACATATGGTCCTGGTTGCCCAAAATTCTGAGGGGAAAAAAGCAAACATAGCAACCAGCGAGAGACGAGCACAGTCTACATGACAGACGTCGCGCGACCCCCTCAAAGTGCGAACTAAAAATGTGCTCGTGGAACACGAGAGGACATACCCACTTATTGTCTCCAAAAGACATGGACCTGGGATTATACGATCTTCTATGCCTCCAAGAAACCTGGCTGACTGAACCCCCTGCAATAGGGGGGTTCGAAGTCATCCTTGCACCAGCCAAACAAGGAAGTCGAGGAAGACCTTCGTCGGGATTACTGATCGCAACCAAAAAAGACTCAGGGATCAAACTAGAAGAAACATTGATCAGCAACCAAATGATCCTGATGGTTAAGGCGGCATGGAGACGGTGGAGCACCGTTAAAAACGCCTACGAGAAAGTCACCTTAATCGTAGTAAATACCTACTGGAACCCCGCAAGTATAGAGCCTACCGCCTACATAGAAAAAATGGAGGACGCGATAGATGAGGCACTATCGGAACATCTGGTAACATACTTCCTCATATGCGGTGACCTGAACGCTACGTGTATGAGCTCGGAAGAAAGAGTGGCGCACCTAGGCCACAACTCAACAGGCAAACAACGCGGCAACCTATGGGTCAAATTGATGAATTCAAGAAACCTTCACAATTTGCACGAAGCATTCCCAGACCCAAATCGCCCGCCATCATGGGAAAGGAAGGAACTGGCAGGTACAATAGACTACATCTACGTCACTGAACCATTACTGGCAATAACGAAAGATTTTGAAATTACAAGAGTCACAGCCAGCGACCACAACCCCCTGTCAACAACCTGGATGTCAATAAGGCCACAGAACGAGTATGTTGAGCACCAAGTCATAGCCAACACGAAGGGAAATCGTCTATACCTTACAACTGAGGCCATCAAGGAAATAGAAAAAGGATTCAGCTCAATGCTAAATCACTTGGGCAAAAATACTACAGATTATACGCCATTCCTGACGAAGTTTAAGAAGACTCGTAAAACAAAAACAAACAGTGAAAATCCCCCAAGACACGTGTACGACCTAACACTGGTGGAGAAACGTCGGGCACTGCGAAAAATACAGCGCAAAGCAAAATCTTCAGGATCTCCAGGGGCTGTGAGAGCGGCAGAAGCGGAAACCAAACTATACAAAGCATGGGTTAAAGGCCACAGACTGTCTCTCTACCAACAAGATGCTGAAATCATTCTAAAAGCGATAAGTGGCAAGAACACAAAAGAATTCTGGAAAATCTTGAGAGCGGCTAACGAAACCCAAGAAAATACAATCATAAACGAGATTGGGGAAACTACTTGGACAAAACATTTCACTACTATGTACCAGGCACCAAGTTCCAACTTAAAATTACAGGTCGGAATGTCTACGGAGCCATGGATAATCATTGACGACCCACAGGAAATCCAAATGAAAATCAGAGGCTTAAAAAACTCTCACGCCCCAGGACCCGACGGGATCACAAACTCCGATCTAAAAACACTTGAAAATGAGTGGCCAAGCCTGCTAAGCAAAATCTTTGGCAGAAGTTGCAACTTAAAAACGATACCACCCTCATGGAAACAAGCAACAATCGTTCCAATATTCAAGAAAGGAGACAAAAAAGACCCGAAAAATTACAGACCGATTGCGCTCCTGGACGTCATCGGCAAAGTGTTTGGTTCAATGCTTCTCGATCGCTTCAAGATCTGGATGGAGGAATCACCCTGTAACGACCCACTCCAAACAGGATTCAAAAGAAACCTGGGCACGACAGCCAACATTCTAATGCTAAACGTGCTGAAAAACAGAGTACTGGAAGGAGGAACGAGAATTTTTGTGGCATTCATCGATCTGACACAAGCATTCGATCGGATAGACAGGGCCCGCCTATGGTCCAAACTGGAGACCTGGGAATGTCCACCGTCTATATTAAACCCGATCAAAGCACTATACACCGACACCTCAATACGCATCCGACTTGATCAAAACGGCCTGCTATCAGCACCCATCCCAACAGCGAGAGGAGTGAAGCAGGGGTGCCCGCTGGCCCCGGCCCTGTTTTTGGCATTCATTGGAGACATCCAAAACGAGGACCCAACAATTAGAGCATTTCCCCCAAAAATATGCAAAACCCCGATAACACGTTTGCTTTATGCAGACGACCTGGTCCTAATGGATCATACACCGATTGGTCTGCAGCGTCAACTGACAAAGCTCCAAGGGTATATGCAAGAAAACAAACTGGAAATAAACGTAAAGAAAACAAAATTCTTAGTACTGGAAAAAGCGACCAGGAAAACAGAAAAATTGAAACTAACTTTGGAAGGATCACTGATCGAGCGAGTGTTTAACTTCAAATACCTAGGAGTAACCCTAGACTCCTCTTCGCAAGACAAAGCCATGCAATCGGTCCTGATGTCCAAAGCCAACAAATTGGCAGCCCAAGCCAGGGCCATAGACAAAAAGTTTGGAAGATTCTCACTTATCCCTGTGCTAGAATACTACAAGAAAAAGGTGATGCCGACACTAACATATGGGGGAGATGCTATGATGAACTTACCACGATCCATTTGGACAAAAATTGAGGCAAAGTTCTGGCGAAAAGTCCTCAGTCTCCCAAACTCGACCCCAATAGCCTCAATTCGACGAGAGCTCAGTTTACCCTCTCTCAGAAGTTCAGTCTCACAATCGTCTCTAAGACTGTTCAGGAAATGCCGGATGGCTGAACCACCATCAATATACTTTCTCATCAACCTCGAAATAGAAAGGAATACAAGCAAAACCCTCAAAAAATGGAAAGAAGAAAACTTCAGCTTGCTAGAACAGGTCAATGCAGACGAAGAACAACTAATAAAGTACCCAAAGAGAACCTTCACCAAAATCAAAGAACTCGACTGGATAAGCACCCTGGAGACAGCAGGAAAAAACAAACTAACCTTACACCTGCCGTCAACCACGAAAAAACTCAATGAACTCCAGGAATATATAAAGAAGTTCCCATCCAGGAAAGGGAGAGACATGCTGATGAGAGCCCGTCTAAATGTCTTGCAGACAAATGAGATCCTGACAATTAGAGGCCAGTCGGAGAACAATAATTGTCGATTTTGTGAGACACAAGAAAAGGAAACAATCCGCCACTTGCTCCTAAAATGTGCCTCAAACCAACATATAAGAAGAAGATACTTAAAAGCAACCTTCTCAGATTTCATCATAGAGGACGAAGAAACATGTTGGTCTCGTTTGATTGGAGGCGACAAAACATCATGGCAAATAGCATCCTACAAAATCTTGGAAGCCATAAACTGGCCGATAAAGGCACATTTTTAGAGAGCTGTTCTCATTTTATCATCTTCTTTCCTTTTTATCTTCGCCACGCTTACAGACACAGACAGAAACCTCAAACTTTGTAAAAATCTTTTGATTAAATACAAATAAAAAAAAAAAAAAAATATAGTCTGTGTTGAACTGGAAAAATTGTATATATGCCTATTTACAGCTGTGCGAGCTCGATACATTTTTCGGTGATTTGCACTTCCCATGCATCCACACATTACATGCTGCGGAACACAAAACATTATTTTTGTTGCTAAAAATAATCCTGCTATGCGTAGCAGATCAGTTTAAATGTTAAAACAGATTTTGGTTCCTCTTTGGTAGCCAAAATAGATCTCACCAGCGTGGATTAAAATAAAATCTGCCATTTTGACAACACTGTCACAATAAACAAAATGTTAATCCAGAATTTCTTGCCATTTGCCACCTTGAAAAGCAAGCCATTTCAGCTTTGCATCACCAAATGGTTAAACAATCTGCACTTGGCAAATGCAATGCTCCAGCCAATGGGCCCACGAATCTCCAGCAATTAACACTGTTTTTACCTAAAACAAATTAAAAAAACAATTAATATAACCACACGCATGTTCAAAATACATATAAAAATGCACACGTAATACAATAATAATCACATGCATAAAAATATACATACAGGCATGCTAAACGTAAAATGAAAGAATTTGCCTTACATACAAAGCAAAATACGTGCATGCATGCCAAACAGACAATAGGCACAAATCCAGCTACAAACAGTGTGCGCATATTCCCTGTAATAATACTGCACCTATTTATCACGTGACTGGAATGAAGCAGCAACACGACCAATACGCATGCTAAATACTCTTACATTACGGATGTAGACAAATATTTACATAGCAAACTTTCTCAGCCCAAGATTGACAAATACACATAATGCATAAATAACACGTTTACCTACAAACTTACCTGGTGTCCCATTTTCAAAAACACACACTGTGAAATCTTTCAATCAAACCACAACTTCTTCTTTAACCGCATGTGCCAATTATAACTAACTGCACATGCGTAATGTACATCAACTAATCAACATACAAGAACACTCCATCGTAGTTACGTAACAACAAATGTAAGTGCCATTTAAGCGTTAGAGAAGGTCCAAACATGCAACTTATTCGACCATGCCTATTAATAATCTAAATCACTTCAATTGAAGTCAGTGACCAGTGCAGATGCAAAGTAAGTACCCTTTACAAACATATCTACCTTTTTAATAACAATGATAAACTTGTAATATTAAAATATTATACTTTAAAGTCAATAATGTATTACTAGTTGATTGCAACAAACTGGAAAATGTCAACAACCACTCCGTTTGAGCCTTCAAGAGAGCCAGGTTAGTAAATATGTGTTTTAATAAAATCAGCCTTTACTACTGAATACAACCATTGTTTAAATGTGAACATAGTAAAAAAAATAAAGCCTATCCTTACTTATTGCAACAATAAGGCACTAGCATATAATTAATATCACCATATACAAAATGTCAATACAAATGTAGGCACTAGCATACTATAAATATTACGAGATACAAATATTAATACAAATGTAAGCAGTAGCATCTAATGTACTTACAATTCTAATGTACAGCTGTGTAAAGTAAACAGTTGGACAAATGAATACGCTTCATATGCTGCATAGCTCGCACGTGTGTTTTACCCTTTTAAGATGGGCCATGACTTTGTCATGGCCCAAGCTAAAAAAGGGAGCCCCTGCAGGCACATGCAGGAGAACGGATGCAGACTCCAACTATGGAACTCCTGTTGTCTCTGTCTATTGTGTGCCCGCAGGCCTACACATGAGATCACAGTCCTGCTGCCCTGGCCTGCAGGACCCACGCCTTGTGACCATGGCCCTGCAGGTCCCTGCTGGTTCTGGCCCCCCAGACCAGCCTTGTGCCCTTGATCCAGCCCAGGCACCCACCATCCAGGATGTTCCAGGCATCCACGGTGCTCTGGCACCCAGGCTGTGCCCCACAGCCTCCCAGGGCCCTGCCCTGCACTAACCAATAAGTCTGGGTGATCCCGGCATATCAGCATGGTGTTGGCCCCCCCAACACCACCAAGGCCGGCCGGCCGAGTGATCGCCGCCGGCCCTTCAACAGGAATGAGAGAGGTAAAGAATCAGAAACTGACAAGCATATTTGAATGGATATGGGCAAAGGGCTCAACAGCAAGGAGCACCCTGCCATGTCATTACAAACTAATCCAGGTGACAATCTCCCACCAGCAGTAGGTATCCTTCGGGATGAGAAGTTATCTTCTATTGGCTGAATCCTCCAAGGTGTCAGCCTCAGAGATGTCTGAATCCATGCCAGAGAGAAAGCAAATAGAGAAAAATAAAACAACCTACTTGTGGGGTGCAGATGGCCAGGATGATGGACGGAGAAACGTTTACCAAAATGCCGAAGGAAGCATAGCTGAGGGAATCTAGCAATCCGGACACAACAACCAGCAAGCACACAGAACTACAGGACTAAGCTATCTTTAAAAAGAAGACTTGCTGCTTATGATGAAAGATCGATTGTTCCACCGGAAGATTAATGATAGGAGAAACTGGAAACAAAATTGAAAATATGTTGCTCAGAAATAAAGTCCTGTATTGGTCCCAGAAGCAGTTTGGCATAGCCGTTGCCAGAGCTCAGACTTTAAGATCTTAAAAAGAATATTCCCCCAGACTGCACCAATAATGTAGAGATAATATTAATAGGGACTGGTGGCAGTAGATTACTAAATCTAATCTGGAAGTAGACAAGTGTTAAGACATCATTTCTTTTTTGGGAATTCTATAGGCCCTTTTTAGGGTCCCCTTGACTTTGTTTTTTCACTCCTTTTTTATTGGATCGCTGTCCTCGTTTTGGCGATCAGGAGGACTGAAGTCTTCCTGCCATTGCAACCCTTTTTGACTTATAGGGCCCCATTATTTGTTTGCCGATCCGGAATAAATGGCAGTAATTCCGGCACTGGCAATTATTCCAGAGTGGCAAAACACAAGTTTGCCGGTGGGGGCCACAGATCTCCGGGCAGGCTTGACCTCCCGGTAGATCAGTCCCCTACTGGCCAGATAAATGCCTGAATCACCTGCACCGGTATGCCCGGTGATTCCGTTAATCCCAACCCATGGAGTCCTAATGGGAATGGGAACGTACCGTCACTCTGCCACCTGTAACATCCCAGTAATACTGAGATATCGGGTGGTGGAGACAGTAAGCAAGGGTTGCCGGTATCCCGCCAGAATTACTGGTGGGATACAAGCAACTCTGTAATGAGGGTCCTGGTATGTGGTCCCATTGTTGTCAATATAGCTCTGTGATTATATAACCCTAAATTGGTTGTGGGTGGTTGGCTGGTGGCAACTGTTATATAGTTTTGGTTTCATTAGGGATGCAAGCTGATTTACTGCATTGTTAGCCCAATGTAAAGTTTCCAGGTGGCCACTGGAGTTCTAATATATTTTAAAATCCTGCTCTCTGCCATATTGTTTTAGGGGCTTGCTTTGTTCAGGGAAACAATGAGGTAGGTCAAAAGGTCAATTTTGCACATGTGGGCTCTTTGTGCGCCCAGCCATGCACCGTCTACAGAGTTTTGTAACTAGTGTAGACCAGTTCCTGGCCCAGGCATTCTGTGGGGATAGGTTGGAGTGATTTGCAGATTTAGGATCCAACCAGATTGGCTAGCTGCCTAACCCTTTGATTATTGACCCTTAGTGTGATTGGTGCACTGTCTTAGGCAAGCCCAGGTTAAGGATCTGGCCATACTTCTTGGGCCTCATCCATTTTCCTGCTTGTTCCCTTGATTGACTGGACAAGGCCTTTCATGCTGGGACAGTCTCAAGGCCATTTAACCACTATCTTCCCCTTTGACTGCCCTGGTCGTCCTGCCTTGGTTTTGGCTTGAGGGTCCCACTCGTAGGAAGGGTGATTGTTCTTTTCTGTAGTCTGGGTCATTGTTGGTCTGGGGTTCAAGTTCCTGGCGGTTTGAATCCTGCAAACCACACCTTGAAAAAACATTGTACTCACTGGGCTGTTTTGGCTACATCAAACCATCTTTTCAGGAACCAACACCGAGTACATACCTCTGTGCTCTAGAGCAATGTTACCTCTAAGCTGTGCAAATGTGTGCTTGCCCAGCTTCCTTCTCAGTGCCGCTCAGAAAGGTTTTAGCAGCATACACAGACAATTCCCACCTTCTCAAGAACTGAAAAAACAAAGCAACAGTAGTTATTTTGTTGGTTGTAATATGAATAGTGGTCAAGCACTAGAATTTCCAAGCCAATTTTGCCTTAGCAAATGCGTCACCCACACTATGTAACTGTCAGATCAAATATCAGATGCCATCGGATGTAATGTTGATGGTAAGCAGTGGTACCTCAATTAGGTTGTCATACTCTGTGGTGTAGTTATTCTGATTACTCCAAAATTTGGAGGGAAACCCAAATTACACTATATAAATAGTGAAATCCCTACCTTTGACTACACACATCAAGGCAGAACTTTGATTCATCAAATCTATTAGTCGTGGCCACGGTGTGAAATTAAACATCTAAATGATATGGAATGAAATACTTGAGGTTACTCAGCGATCGCGATTCAGCGACCCTGAGTCCGCTTCAATACAGTTCTTTTACTAGAAGAGCTAGAGCCATATATTTAATTATATGAGCGTTTATAATAATCTCTTGTCCTAGCAGCAATGAAATTGCATTTCTAGTGATTGTACCTCACGCACCAGACAACCTAGGCATTCTCGAATTTAATCTTTTCCAAAATGGCGGCCTTATTTAGAAGACGCACTGGCACTGTAGAGCTTCTCTAGAGACTGACATCAATCCCGCTAACAACATGCGGGTAATGGAGTCTGCACCCATTCAGTGTCTTGATTTATACGTGCATCGAGCTACACCCAGGATCATGTGAGAACCTGCAAATACCAAAGTTAATCTAGTAGTCTTGGTAAGTATGCAAACCTGGTTTTAGCAGTGGTGCTGGAGAATGGTTGTGACCATGTTTTGCGATTGCTGGTTGAAAGAAATCTGCAACACTTTGTTCGTGTTCATATGTAGAGTTTATCATTCATTGTTGGTTTTAGTAGATATTAAGTGGCCTAGCCTGACATGCTAGGTGCATGTGAGAAAAGCCAACACGTGTTTCGACTGAAGTCTTTGTGAAGGCAGAGACCGAGTGGTAGAAGATCCTTCTTAAGGATGTTGTGGGCTTGGCAGTCGCAGCAGTTCCAGTTCTTGGTAGTAGGCTGATTAGCCAATATGCATGTTTGCTGGATGGCAGACCGTGGTTCGGCAGTGTGTGTCTCTAGTAGTGTAATCTAGTAGTCTCCATATCATTACGTAGACAGATACTTACTAGCTATGGATTTTGACCGCCATGTATAGACTTAGTGTAATGTCTCACATATATATATTTAATACACGGCATAGTGCTAAGAATTGCATCCCACTTCAATTTACTATGCCCGAATGTCGGCCATGATTTTTCCTTCTCCTATATATTAAATGATATCCTGTATTTATTGCTCCTTAGATATCTACGGGCCAAACAGGAATTCAAATAGACAGACAATTTCTATAGCAGCTACAGAAGAGATATTCCTATTACTAACATATTAACTTAAGAAACCCCAGCGTGACCGACACTGAAGTTTGTGTTCCCTGACACCACTCATGTAAGTGTATACTACAGAAAGCATGGTATCACAAGAGAGAGAATGGCATGAGAGAGTTAAAAAACTGAACAGGCGGTCTTATACAAATGATGTATCCCCAGAGATCCTTATACTGGAGTGGATTAATCACAAACCATCCAGAAGAGTTTCCTATTGATTTGAAACCTTCCCTAAGGACCGTGTCCACGTACTGGATCGGGTACATTTCTATATAACTCTAGTTTTACAGTCTTGTCAATAGTAAACTAAGCATTTATAGCTTACACTATTATGTGTGTTTTCTCTATCAACAGTTCACACAAATCTAAGCTGAAATAGCTTTAAAGAAGGGAAGACCGTGTCTAATCCTCATCATAGTCAACGTGACCTACAATATTCCTTCTGAAGAATGTTCCACAATTAATCAGAGAACAGAAACATGTTGAGCCATATCTTTTATAACTGATTGTAAAAGATTCTGATTACAATCAAACATATATTGTTACTATTGAAAAGAATAAGAGCTTTCCTTGTTTTTCGACTAACTGATTAATTAATGGTCACTTTAAACATCAATAGGGATCATAACATCACTAGACTATTGTTTTAGAATAGTTCTTAAGTGTATTAATTTTATGTATATAATAATGTCGAGTTTAATAGTTTTTTAATTAGTGTGTTTAAAACTCGTATTGGCATGTTTTCTGGCACTATCACTTTAGTTGCCATTGTTTCATCTGTTAAATAATGTACATGTCTGAATTTCTTGGCAGACACATCAGTTGTGATAATCAATATTTGTTTTTGGTAATCCGAGTATTTTTTTTACCAGTGGCATAAAACACGTTCTACATTGTTTCTGAGCAATGTTAACACATTATTAGATTTTTTTAACCTAGATCTTGGAAAAAGTGCTTCAAGAAGTACATTTTACACTGATTTGTAAAGAATTGCAGTGGTTTGGGAGGGGGAAATTCCCCTCCAAATTCACTCACAAAATCGCTTTCCTCATTAGTCAGTTGTGCACATACAAAATAATGTGCCCACGAAAGCCTACCACTTCTGCACTTAGAGAAGAATCATTAGAAGGAACATTGCCCTAGAGTGGTGAGTTATTCACAACATTTACACTTAGGGGTCCCAGTGGACCTTGGTTGAGACTTCTTGTGGTCAGGTCTCAACCTAGCTGGACGCTACGTGGTGCTTCCTCAAGATGGCTGTTTCCAACTTGAGCTCCGTGAGCAGTGGAGGTGCTGGCCCGGGTCATCTTCGGTGTGTGCCTAACATGATCCCCATGCACCCTGGGCAGTGCATCAGGATGTGGTCGGCGTTGCTGGGAGAAGTATGGCGTTGGATCGTTTACTGTGAGCAGCACCTGGCGATTTCAGGAGCGAGGCCTGTGGAATACCTGTGGTGGCCTCAGCGAGAGTAGCGGCTGCTGTAGCCATCGAAGATGGTGGACACTGTCAACTGTGATTGCGTGGCACAGAGACTATAGATGGGGGCGAGCTGCGTTCCTCTGCGGGATACAAAGGCTCCTGGCTCATAACGAGGAGTGCAGCTGGAAGGATTGTGTGCAGCTTGGAGGATGCACCGCCGTGGGCTGGAGCATAGTGGCAGAAACCGCTGGGGCGCTCTCCTGGACCCCCATCGGAGCAGTGGCATTCTGCTTCATGTGCTGCTTATGTAATGCAGTCCACTCTCGCATATGGGAGCGAAGGTACCAGGACTAATGGCCTGAATTATTTTAATAAACTCTGAGAGCACTACCAAAACCTCAGGACTGACACGGTATAGAAAGCCCAATCAATACAAATAACCACCCCTCCACATTAAGGGTAATATGCAACGTTCACACTGTTGGACGTGGGTGACTCAGAATAGATTGTGCATACACAGGTATAACAGTGGTGTTATATAATACTCTGTCCCCTCCTTAGAGGGATACTACTATGAGAAACACAAATATGGACATTGGAAATATCATTCTGACTAAAATATATTCACATCTGAATTATCAGTAATGGAGCAAAACTGGCATATAATAAAATGGATTAAAAAGTCCAAGTAGACAAAAACAAGTAATAATGCCCCCGTTCATGTGATATAGACAGTTCTGAGTAAGAAATAATAAAGAAATAATATGCCTTACAGTTAGTTGCTGAAAGCAAAGGATGAAAAAGCTCACTGCCCACTTTCCTGGGTTAAGCGCAGATTGAAGTCATGGAGCAGCTTCAATGATCTCAGATGGGATTCTTGCCACTCGTGCTCCAGGATTCTAGATTTGAAGAAACATTTAGCATTTAAATACCAGTCTCTTTAAGATTCAGGAATCAGCAGAGCAATGTGTTACTTTGCAGTGTATTACTCCCTATAAAAGTGTCCCTTCCTCGGGCTGTTTAAAAAAATGGAAATGCAGTTCCAGCACGCATAGTTCAAAAATCAGTCACCATTTCACATACTCCCTGGTGCCAGAAGATTTTCAGGAAATCCATTGAACAAAAGTATGGGAGAGAGTGCAGGCAGCCCCTATGAAAATATGAACGCTGTTAATGCAGTTTATACCGCTAACACTGAAGGGTGGCACATGGGCTCAAAAGACAAAAACAATTCAAACCCAATTTACATCAAAGTGCTGGGAGGTACAGTTGCCTTACAAAGAAAATAAAATCCTTAACTTCTGCAAGCATAATGAAGTCTATGTCAGTCTTTCATTCATAGGAATCCCCAAGAAATGCTCATACCTGGTACAAACAGGGTTTGTACGGAAGTCTGTATTCCTTACATAAATAACTTGGCTGCAGATTCAGTGTTTACATTTCTTATCTCCCCTGAGACAGAGAGAAGAAAAGAGAGACTGTCCTCTGAGACCAACATTTCTCTCTCTAATCATATGACTTGAAGGAAGGCAAATCAAATGGTGCTTTCCTGACCAGGAAGTCCAATCAGACTGTCAGGGATTGGAACACTCTGCACATTCACAAATCTAAAAAATAACCCTTACCTCTTTACAAATGAAGTCAGATTGAAATTAATATTTGAATTTGAAGTTATTTATAAACGCGCTCCAAACAAAACAAAGCGTATCTGGGCACAGATGTAGCAAACAGTGACCAAGTCTACCGTGTAAGAAGATTGGTGTCAGCTCAAAAACATCGCAATCAAAGCATTTTTTTTCATGAATTTCAATATGGAGACTATTGCAAAGCTTTGGGCCATAGACTCCAACATGTACAAATCTTCTCAGGAACTGGTGAGTGCTGATATAATGTGCAGGGCTCAGCTGATAGCAGAAAACAGGTTTAAATCAACCTAAATGAAGTCATGGGTTTTGTTTTCTCTCACAGAGTATATAGAAATTAAGATATTTATATAGCCTGTGGAGAGCTTAACTACAGGACAGGCTGTCACAGCTCCTCTCTCTCCAACCCCTCTGCATCTGCTTTCAACTGTCACTTCCTCAACATTCCATGAACGCTGATAGGTTCTCACAAAGGTCAAATGAAGGACATTTTGTAGCTAAGGTCATTGTAGTGGCCAAAACCTCACCAGGAGAGCTAAAATGGATGCCCCCAATACTAATAACTATACATAGGTATACATGTAATACATACTGCATCAAACCTAAATCCATAACACTTACATTTCTCATTCAATTCACATAACTAATAATAAATATAACATGAACACAGTGTATTACATGTTTCAGTGCACTTTAAATGAATGTCATACCTTCAACCCTAATGAGCTGTGACACATGTGCTTTTTGCTGCACACCAGGAAAGGGTGTCCCCACAACCCAGCCTATGCTTAAAGGGAACCCCACACCCATCAGGGGGGTTACACCCTCCCCCTCTTTGCGAATCCTCTGCCTTGAGGATAGGGTTAAATATCCCAGGGCAGGGAAAACATCAGACGCAGGAATAGGCACCCACCAATCTGAGGGGATTTCAGTATATTCCTAAAGTGTGGTACATGAATTTGAGATGGAGTCAATAGCTACCTCAGTAGAAGGAATCCGTGTAATGTATACCTCACTCTGAGCCCCTAGGGCATTATACGTTAGTTTATGCACAGGTCTACTTTCTCTGGTTGTTCTACAGGATATCACTGGTTCAGGAGATAAACTTTGTTCCAACTGATGGCCACTCAGTGGAATAGAGCCACCCCCTTCTGTTATGTTAAGTAGTGACTCAGCCCCTGCGACCGGCACTGGGAACATTTCTAATGGAGCTGGTGTATTGGGTGAACCATCATACAACTCAGGAGCTTTGATCAGACTCCGGACCTGGCAATGGTTCTGGGTTATTGAACCTGTATTCTTGAACCTCATCGGAAACCGGCATCAGCGACCATTCAGTCCACTGAACCTCAGAGGATTCATCTCTTGGTTCATCCTGTGTTACGCTCACCTGGTTCCCACGGGGGCGTCGACCGGAACTGGGCCGCTGTTGTTTCCACCAGCGTGACGTGTAGCGCCGAGATGACTGACTGGACTGGCCCGCTCAGCCTAGTTTGTCTGGCTCGCAGGAATATTCTTCTGCAAAGGAGAAGAGGAATTAACCACCCGTGGAACTGAGTGTCAACCCACCTTCCCCACTCCCGTTGTCTTCCCACAGATCACTCTTGATGTCCCCTCCTTAGTCTCACCTGATGGTTTGGAAGGATGAGCTCTCCATCCTGCGTCGACCGCAGGGGCGCGTTGATGACCAGTTACTTCACTGGCGTAGAGGAATTGGTGATTTCCAGTATTGACTCTAAAGTCCAATTGTTCATAAGAGTTCAAATGTCTGATCTTCACTCTGTCCGATTCCTTGCAGGTTGCTGATTAATCCACTCGAAGATTTCCAAATGGCAAATGGTAAGATTCAGGTAAGTCTATTGTGGTTTTCTCCTTAGGGGCCGGGGTACGGCGATGAAGCAGAGTTGACTGCGCCGACCCGAGATGAGGTGAGTACCCCCCGTGGTAAATCAGGTAAGTCCTTGGGGGTAGCTTGTATAGCCTTAGAGAGTCCCCTTGCTCACCTTGCTGTCTTTGTCTCCTTAGGTGTCGGAGGGCGGCCGCGAGATGGAGTGAGCGTGATGGAATGCTGAAGTACCGCCAAGCAGGTGAGTTCAGCGCGGCGCCGTAGGAATGCGAAGCAATGCTTCAAAGACTTCTGTCTTTCAGCTCCGTGGCGAAATGGATCAGGATTCAGGTAAGGATTAAAGTTAAAACTCCTGTTCTAACCTTTATCCTTCTTTTCTTCTTGTTTCAGGAGTCCCAGGACTGAAGCGGGCGTGGCTGAAGACTGGAGCTGCTGAAAACACGGTGAGCGTTACGCTGCAGCAAGCAGAATAACGCAAAGCACGTGTGGCTGTCCGGGCGTGGTTTAAATAGCCTTGGAAGAAGATCCAGGTAAGTATTCTTCCACAGACCCACCCAAGTAACAAAATAGTCCCTTCAGTAAAATAGTCCCTCCTAAGCCTCATTTTGCTTGAGTCTTCATGCAGCATGGTCTGCCTCAGGTGAGTATGCAGCATGGTCTGCTTCAGGTAAGTTATCAATAATGAGCCTGGCGCCCATGGCGCCAGGACTGACTTTATCTTTATGAGCCTGGCGCCATAGGCTCATGACTGGGGCTTTGGGCATGCTCCAAGTGGCATGATGCCTGCTTCCGGGGCTGCTGGGCCTGGTCTGGTCTTCCGGGGGCAGGCATCATGACAGCACTCCCCCTCAAGGCCCCTCCTAAAGTCGTTCTCCCCCTTGGCCGTGGTTTGTCTGGAAATTCCCGATGGAACCTCTTCACTAAACGAAGTGCATGCATGTGGTCACTAGGTTCCCAAGACCTTTCCTGCGGACCATAACCTTTCCAGTCAATTAGGTAAAAGAGTTTTGATATCACTCTTTTTGAGTCCAAAATATTCTTGACTTCGAACTCGGGCTCCCCGTCTATGAGGATAGGTTCAGGTGGAGTGGTTAGCCTAGTTCCTGGTTGCACTGGCTTCAAAAGAGACACGTGGAAGATGGGATGGATTCGCATATGAGCAGGTAGGTCCAACATGACGGCCACTGGGTTAATAATTGCCTTGACAGAAAAAGGTCCCAAATACCTGGGGTTAAAGGTCCGAGTCCCCTTGAGTGGTAAGTGCTTAGTGGCTAACCATACTTGGTCCCCTATTTGGTATTGAGGAGCTTCACTTCTGTGCTGATCCGCATCCTTTTTGTATTTTTCCTTAGCCTTTTGCAAATGGATGGTTGCTTCTTTAAAGGCTTGTGTAATAACAGCGTGGAGATGGTCCACTGCGGGCATCTCTAAATGCTGGGGTGAGTCCAAATCCGAGGTTCGAGGATGGTGCCCATAAATGGTAAAAAAAAGGACTTTTGTCATGATGCCTACCTCCAAGGAGCCAGGTCCGACCCAGCAACCCCAGTGGCAGGCATCATTCCCCCCAGGGAAGTGCCAGCGGGCCCAAGCTGGGGCCCTTTGGACACAGTCCTGGCGCCTTAGGCGCCAGGCTCATGTTGGACCCCTGTCCTGGCGCCTTAGGCGCCAAGCTCATAAAGCTAGACATGTGTTCAAGTGTTTTAATGTGCACTTATCTGATGCAGACCATGCTGCTACATCCAGGCCCTCTTGAGGCCTGAATGGAACTACTTTACCTGTGGGACTACTTTCCACCTGGGTGTGGTCGGGGAAGGATACATACCTGGAACTTCTTCCAAAGCTATTTAAACCACGCCCGATCAGCAACTCACGCTTCGCGTTGTTCTGCTCCTCGCAGCTGGACGCTCACTGTGTGGGCTCCTGCATCTGGACTTCAGCCACACCTGTCAGCATCCTGGGTCACCTGCAAAGGGAGATAAGAGAGAATTGGAGAGAAAGAAGGCCTTACCTGCTAAAGCTGTATCACGGAGACATCACACCGACGATCCTGAAAGGGAAGACATCATTTTTAAAAGCATTTCGCTTCGATCGCTGCAGCGCTGCATTTCACTCACCTTTCCTGGGCACCTCCATCTTCAGCAGCGATCATCCGGATCCGCAGCCACTTCCCAGAGCCTAGAGGGAAAAAGACAAGAACACAAGGTGAGAGAAGGAAGGGAATAGGAAAAGCTCAGTTTCCTTCTAAGACTTACCTGTTGGGTCATTCCCATTTCATTTCGGGTCCTGCCGCTTCCTGGCATTCTGGACCCCGGCCCCTAAGGGGAAAAAGACATAAGCGTTAGCGCTTGCTGCAATAAGACAATGAACATTATTATTAAGCTTGAACTTTTGAACTTGCAACAGAACTCTTACAGCGCCTTACCAGAATAGTCAAGCTTATTTGAACTTCCATCAAACCTCAATCCAGTGAAGTAACTGGGTTTCAATGCACCCCTGCATCAGAAGCAGGATGGAGAACTCATCCTTCCAGACCCTAAGGGAGTGGGAGGCTTGAGCATTATTCCGTCAGTAGGTAATACTCCCTTTTCACGCACAGGGGAATATTCCTGCGAGCCAGAGAAGCCAAAGTAGAGGGGCCCTACCTGTCCATCTTCAGAGTCCTGCGCTTCACCATTGAAGAAACATCAGCACTCGAAGCCAGACCTGTGCCTCCGTGGGAATCAGGTGAGTGCGACAACTTTGTCCAGTTCCTGAGTGTACGGAATTATTGTACGCATACTCTGCGATCCACAGAATGTCTTTCCAATTCCCCTCAGACTGATGTAGCATACAACGGAGGTACTGTTCAATAGTCTGGTTGGTCCTCTCCGTTTGACCGTCGGTCTGAGGGTGGTGACTGGTCGAAAGCCTAACATCAATTTGTGCCAGTTGGCAGCATTTCCTCCAAAAATGTGAAATGAATTGACTGCCCCGATCTGAAATTAACACTGAAGGAAAGCCATGCAGGCGGACAACATTTTCAAGGAATTCCTTGGCCAGGATTGAAGCTGAAGGTATCCCTTTTAAAGGAATGAAGCGGGCCATTTTAGAAAAAAGATCTACAATAACTAGAATGGTATTGTAACCCTGGTACGGGGTAAATCCGTGATAAAGTCTAATGACAATGTATGCCAAGGGGTAGGTGATATGTCTAATGGTTGCAATAATCCAGCAGGTTTTTTATTTTGCCCTTTATTTTGTGCGCAAATGCCACAAGACATGACAAATGACTTGACATCCTTTCGCCAGGTGGGCCACCAAAATTGCTTCCTAATTTTAGCTTCGGTTTTTGCAATACCCGGATGCCCTTCTATTAAGGTGTCATGGTAATGGGAAATGACAAGTTCCTGTAGTTCTTTTTGCGGTAAAAATAGCCGGCCTTGGTAATAAGGTAAATCATCGATGACAGAGTACTCTGGACCTTTCTTTGCCCAGTCCTGTAGGGCAACGGAATCAAAGAGTTGGTGGATCTTGTTTTGAATGTCCTCCAGTGTCTGTATGGATGTCAGGCCAAGGATTCTCTGTTCCGGAATTATGGGTACGGGTTCTAAAGTTATTTCTGCTTCTCCCATTCCAATCCGGGACAAGGCGTCTGCTTTACCATTCTTACAACCTGGTTGATAGGTTATTACAAAATCAAACTCGGCGAAGAACAATGCCCAACGGAGTTGGCGCGAAGATTGGGCTTTGGCTGTATTTAGGTATTGTAAGTTGCGGTGATCGGTGATGACCGTGATGGTATGTCTGGCACCCAGTAGATAGTGCCGCCAAGCCTTGAAGGCGGACTTGATGGCCAGCAGCTCCTTGTCGGTTATGGCATAGTTTAATTCGGGGGCTGAAAATTTTCTTCACCAAAACGCCACTGGGTGAAGCTGGTTAGTTTCGGGATCCTTTTGGGAAAGGACTGCTCCCATGGCTGAACTGGATGCATCTGTTTCCACTATGTAGGGAAGCTCGGGCGCGGGTGTCTTAATATGGGAGCAGATGTGAATTTAGCTTTTAACTCTTGGAAGGCGTTCTCGGCTTCCTCTGTCCACACAAAGCGTTTGTTTTTTCGCAATAGCGTCGTAAGGGGATGTACAATGTGCGAGAAGTCTGGGATAAACCTGCGGTAGAAATTGGCAAAGCCAAGCATGCTTTGAACTCCTTTGATTGAACTTGGCGAAGGCCAATTAAGAATGGCATCCACTTTTCGTGTATCCATCCGGATTCCTCTCGGGGTCAGAATAAATCCAAGGAATTCCACTTCCGTAGTGTGGAAGATGCACTTTTCCAGTTTAGCATATAATTTATGCTGGTGTAACTTCTCTAGGACTGCTCGGACGTGTTTTACATGCTCAGATTCTGATAAAGAGTATACTAAGATGTCGTCGATGTAAAGGACCACACAAACGTCGATAAGCTTTCGGAGGACATCGTTCATGAAGAACTGGAAGGCTGCTGGTACATTTCATAGTCCGAAGGGCATCACCTGGTACTCAAATAGTCCGTACTTGGTGCGAAAAGCAGTCTTCCATTCGTCACCCTCTTTGACACGCACCAGATGATATGCCCCCCGAAGGTCTAGTTTCGTGTATATACAAGCGTCCTTCACCTGGTCTAGTAGTTCTGGGATCAAAGGCAGTGGGTATCGATTCTTGATGGTTATCTGATTGAGTGCGCGGTAGTCTATACATGTTCTAAGGTCGCCTTCCTTTTTCGGTACGAAGAACAAAGCTGAAGATGCAGGTGACTTGGACGGGCGAATGAAGCCATTAGCAAGGTACTGGTCTAAGTACTGGCGCAAATGGAGATTTTCGGGTTCCGTAAGGGCATAGATTCTGCTGCAAGGTGGTTGTGCTCCAGGTACAAGATCTATTTGACAATTATACGATCTGTGAGGTGGTAAGGTGTTTGCCTGTTCCTTTTGGAAGACATCCTAAAAGTCTTGGTATTCAACAGGTAATTGTATGGCTACTGGAATTACTGGGGCCAGGACTGAGTTTTGAGTTTTCCTTGGGTAGCAGGTGTGAGCACATTCTGGGAAGGTTAGTCTCTTCTCTCGCCAATCAATACAGGGATTATGTTTTTCCAACCAAGGTATCCCCAGTATCAGCTGAAACTGTGGGGCCTTGATTAAGTCAAACACCATAGCCTCTCGATGCCCATCTTGACGCAGCAATGTCATCTCTGCAGTGGAATGAGTTACGGGTCCAGAGGCAATTTCCGTTCCATCTACAGTGGTGACAACATCAGCCGTGGTCTTGCGGGTGAGAGATAGATTCATCCTGGTAGCCAATTCCCAGTCCAAGTAATTTCCTATGGCTCCAGTGTCTACGTACGCCTTTATCGCGTGCATACGTGATGGCTGCTCTGGATCTACAAGGACCATGGGTATGGTGAAATGCGAGGTCAGAGTGTCCTTCTTTAAGCTCGGCAAGCGGACCTCTACGCTTGCTGGGCGTGGTCGTTTCCCGAGTCAGATTTCACATGGTTTTCGTCTGCTGCTCCTATAACTTTCTTGGGTGGTTTTACAGGGCAGTTCCGAAGAAAATGACCAGTAGTTCCGCAATATAAACATAATTACAGTTGCCGTCTTCTATCTCTTTCCTTCTGGGTTAAGGGTCCTTTAACCCCCCCGATTTGCATAGGTTCTGAGACATCTACTCCCTTGGAGCTTACGTGGGTTTTAACCAACACCCTGTTCTCAAACTTGGTTCGTTCAGCCTTCCTGGTTTGAAGTCTGTGATCGAGCTGGACCACTAGATCTATATATTCAGCACAGTCTTGAGGCGGGTTCACGATTTGGGCCAAAATATCTTTGAGTTCTCCCCAAAGTCCTCGATGGAATAATGTGATTCGCTTGGCTTCAGGCCATTCGGTTTCCACTACTAATCTATTGAAAGTTGCAATGTAAGATAAAAGATCCTGGTTACCTTGACATAGGGATAAAAGTTTGTTGTCCAAAGCCTGTCCTCGGGAGTGTCGGGCGAATAGTCTTTCCATGCTTGTTCGAAAACCCTGGAAATCTCGAAGAATCGGGTCATCCTGGTTAACTAGTGGAATGGACCAATCCGCCGCACTGCCGCTGAGATATGACAGTACAAAGGCTACCTTGGCCTGATCGTTTGGGAAAGCTCCAGGTCTACATAAAAAGTGCAAGCGGCATTGATTCATGAATGTTGCAAACCCTTTTGGGTCTCCGGCAAAGCGTTCAGGCGGAGCCAAAGGAACGGCTCCAGGTAAATTTATCTGCACCGGGTTACTCGATGGTACAGGAGCTGGACTTGCCCGAAGTCCTGGTAGAGGTGTTTGTCCACCCTGGCTCTGTAATAGTTGTCTGGCCAACTCATCAGTTCGTTCTTTTGACACTATCAGTTCCCTCCTGAGGGCACTGGTTTCTTGGCGGGCGGAATGCACTTCGGCCCTTAATTCCCCTAATAATTGGGCCAACTGATCAGTTTCCGAGGTCTCCATGACGCCCAGGTGGGTATTTGTGGGTAGGCTTCTCGTTCTGTTACGCTCACCTGGTTCCCACGGGGGCGTCGACCGGAACTGGGCCGCTGTTGTTTCCACCAGCGTGACGTGTAGCGCCGAGATGACTGACTGGACTGGCCCGCTCAGCCTAGTTTGTCTGGCTCGCAGGAATATTCTTCTGCAAAGGAGAAGAGGAATTAACCACCCGTGGAATTGAGTGTCAACCCACCTTCCCCACTCCCGTTGTCTTCCCACAGATCACTCTTGATGTCCCCTCCTTAGTTTCACCTGATGGTTTGGAAGGATGAGCTCTCCATCCTGCGTCGACCGCAGGGGCGCGTTGATGACCAGTTACTTCACTGGCGTAGAGGAATTGGTGAGTTCCAGTATTGACTCTAAAGTCCAATTGTTCATAAGAGTTCAAATGTCTGATCTTCACTCTGTCCGATTCCTTGCAGGTTGCCGATTAATCCACTCGAAGATTTCCAAATGGCAATTGGTAAGATTCAAGTAAGTCTATTGTGGTTTTCCCCTTAGGGGCCGGGGTACGGCGATGAAGCAGAGGTGACTGCGCCGACCCGAGATGAGGTGAGTACCCCCCGTGGTAAATCAGGTAAGTCCTTGGGGGTAGCTTGTATAGCCTTAGAGAGTCCCCTTGCTCACCTTGCTGTCTTTGTCTCCTTAGGTGTCGGAGGGCGGCCGCGAGATGGAGAGAGCGTGATGGAATGCTGAAGTACCGCCAAGCAGGTGAGTTCAGCGCGGCGCCGTAGGAATGCGAAGCGATGCTTCAAAGACTTCTGTCTTTCAGCTCCATGGCGAAATGGATCAGGATTCAGGTAAGGATTAAAGTTAAAACTCCTGTTCTAACCTTTATCCTTCTTTTCTTCTTGTTTCAGGAGTCCCAGGAATGAAGCGGGCGTGGCTGAAGACTGGAGCTGCTGAAAACACAGTGAGCGTTACCCTGCAGCAAGCAGAATAACGCGAAGCACGTGTGGCTGTCCGGGTGTGGTTTAAATAGCCTTGTACGAAGATCCAGGTAAGTATTCTTCCACAGCCCCACCCAAGTAACAAAGTAGTCCCTTCAGTAAAATAGTCCCTCCTAAGCCTCATTTGGCTTGAGTCTTCATGCAGCATGGTCTGCCTCAGATGAGTATGCAGCATGGTCTGCTTCAGGTAAGTTATCAATAATGAGCCTGGCGCCCATGGCGCCAGGACTGACTTTATCTTTATGAGCCTGGCGCCATAGGCGCCAGGACTGCACCCAAACAGCCCCTAACTGGGGCTTTTGGGCATGCTCCAAGTGGCATGATGCCTGCTTCCGGGGCTGCTGGGCCTGGTCTGGTCTTAAGGGGGCAGGCATCATGACATCCTGGTGATCATTGCTAGGTTGCGATGAGACTGTGTCTAATGGAATTTTTGGCAGACTCATTCCTGGATCTGTGTCCTCAGAGCGTTTGGGACAACTTCTGGTCATCATTTTAGTAATGGATGGTTCTTTTATGGCAAAGTCTGAGAGCTCAACATCATCTCCAATAGCCAATAGCCAGTATGTGATTGCAATGTAAAGTTCTAATATTTCCAGGCTTCCCTTCCTCCTGAAGCCGATATGCAGGTAACTCTGATAGTTGGCGTGCTACTGCGTAAGGCTGTGACTCCCATTTCTCACTGATTTTAATTCAACCTCTGCGTCCCAAACGTCTGTTAAGCACTCGATCACCTGGCTGCAGATCTTGATATCGCACTTTACAATCATACCAACGTTGGTTGTTGCCAGCATTCTTGTTAGCAGCAGCTTGTGCGATTTGATGAGCCTGTTCAACCAGTTGCTTCAACTGCTCAACATAATGTATATAAATATTTGTCATAGCGTTTACTCTCTGGGGATGTTCCAAAACATATGTCTATTGAAGTCGGGCTTCTCTGCCAAAATTAAGTAATAAGGAGAGAATCCAATTGCATCATTTTGTATGCATGAGTATGAGTCGGTACATACTGACTCCAATCTTTTTTCTCTTCTCCCTTCAAAGTACCCATCATGTCTAATAGAGTGCGGTTGAAACACTCAGCCTGTGTATCTCCCTGTGGATGATAGGGGTAGGTGCATGTCTTCCTGACTCCCAGCAATTCCAGCATTTGTTTTATTAGCTTGGATTCAAAATCTTGACCTTGATCTGAATGTATTCGAGTGGGCGATTCATAGTGCACAAAATACATTTTCCCACAAAATCTTGGCAACCGTGGTAGCTTTTTGGTCCTTGGTGGGGAAAGCTTGGGCATATCGGGTAAAATGGTCAGTGACCACTAGAATGTCTTGTATTCCTGGGGAATCCAATGCTAGAAGAAGAAAATCTATGCAAACCAAATCCATAGGTCCAGAGCTTGGTGGATGTTGTAGAAAAGCAGCTGGTCTGGCAAGTGTCTTTCTACGAATGCATGAAGAACAGTGGTGCCAGCAGTTCTCAACCTCTAAGGCCAGGCAACGCCAGTAGAACCTACCTCTGATTAGTTCATTGGTTCTCACACTACCAAGGTGGCCATGTGATCATGAAGGTGGTACAAGACACAGTGTCTGAAAAAATGTGCTAGTACCAATCTATGCAGCAGGCTATCTTTAATATGACTTTCTTTGTAAAGGATTCCTCCTTCCATTCCCTTAGTATAGCACGGCTTTCAGGATCTTCACCCACGGATGGTGGAATTTCACTATCTCTCATCTTGGCTTGGATGAAAGGTGGCAACCCAGGATCAGCTAACTGGGCCCTTCGGATTTCGTCATGTGAAAGCCTAGGCATCTAGGGAACTTCCAGACTGGCAACATCACAAAAAGCATCCGGGATTGCCTCAGCTGTAGTGCCCAAACAGGCAATGCTCCGAGCAGGATCATAATCCAAATTGATGAGCAGTGAGCAGACAGCTTTCACTCCAGCACCCGGCATTTCTGCTCACTCTGAGTCCTCTTCAGGGCGATGGGGTCTTCTTGACAATGCATCTGCATCTATATTGGTATAACCAGGCTTGTATTGCAAAGTAAAATCATAGACTGACAAGGCAGCTAGCCAGCGAAGACCGGTGGATCCAAAACTTAAGTCAATGGATTGTTATCTGTTTTCTAGTGAATTTTATACCATATAGAAAATAGTGGAATTTCTCTGGCACAGCCCATTTTAACGCCAGAAATTTCAATTTGTGCACAGGACAGTTCTTTTCAGCTGGATGAAGTTGACGACTAGCAAAGGCGATGGGCTTGAGGTCACCAACAACATCCTGATATAACACAGCTCCCAGCCCTTCCATGCTGGCATCTACATGTAAAATTTATGGGCGTTTTGGATCAGCGTATGCAAAAACTGGAGTCTCTGTCAAAGTCTTCTTCAAATATTCAAAGGCTGTTTGACAGATGGAGGTCCACCGTTCCCCGAATGATTGTCTTGGGCGATAGAGTGCCTATAGATGTGATGGTCGATGGGTGGCTTTCTTCTGAGTAGAGGGGTATACTTTTGTTAACTCCACCAGCAGTCGACTGATCTTTACAAAGGATGGAACAAATTGCCTGTAATAATTGCAAAAACCCAAACAACGTTGCAGTTCCTTCAAGTTGTCGGGACAAGGCCAACAATGTAAGGCTTCAACCTTTGCTGTGTATTTGTGATGCTGGAAATGCATTGGAGGGACAGGGCCTCCATATCCTTGTCCTTTATTGCTTCATCATGTATGTCTGTCTTGTTTTCCGCGCAAGAGTTCATGTGGGACTTCTGGCGGTGTGGCTCATCCTTTTTTTGGTTTGGTGAACAGATCCTCGGGATACCCTTATGGCACCCATGGGTGGGAGTACGACCCTGTACTCCTAGTATATGTTTTTGGGCACCTGTGTGTGGTGGCCCACAGAGCAGAGTATGGGATGTTGGCAGCTCCATCCTGAGTTTGACAGGTGCTCCGAGTATCCTCCATTTTGGAATACCCAGCCCCTGCTTTTGGAATCAGTTGAATCCTGATATGGCCCCTCTGGCATCTTGCTTTCTATCGCCTATTACCTTATTTTTCCCCAAGTCCCGGGAAACCCAGACTCTGTCCCTTCCCCCTGACTGGCTGTTGGGTGGAAGTTCCATATATGGTATTGTGGGGAAGTCCAGGCCAGACCGGCTGGAGCCTTCCCAATGACTGTATGTTGTGGGTACGCCCATGGGGTGGGACCTGGGTGAATGGAGTGTATGACAAATATTTTTTTAATGTCATGCATTCCAATATCTGCGGTGAAGTAACCATGCCACTTGCAGCTGTAATGGACGTCACCAGATGGAATTAGGCTATAACACAGCTGCCGGGTAATTTTATTGGTTTCTCGCTTATATTGCTGATAGGGACTCTGATATTCTGTATATCCATGCCTTCATCTGTCACCAGCGTCCTCTGCACTAGTAGACCCCCTGGTAAAGACTCCTTCTCGGGTGCTTACATAACCAGCCTACGAGGCCTGTGGCCAGGACTAAACCAGATTCTACCAGACACCATAACAGTAGAATTTGCGGGGATGGTGACTTGTTCTGACATCTCCTACAGGTCCTGTAGGTGGATCACGTGCTACCACAGCTATAACAGGCAGCTGGCAGGCCTTTCAACCCATCAGGAAGGTGCATGGATGTGGGCACCTTAGAGTTGGTCTTGTTGGCATTGCATGTCACACAGGATCGATTATTCAATGCATCACATGTAGACAAACCACCTGGTGATGAAATTTTACCCTCACCAGATGACAGCATAGGTATAGATGACTCCACTTCAATTGATGCAGTAACTTCTGGATCTGTTGAAACATGCTCAGGCCCGCTGGACCAACTTTAGGCTGACTAGTGGATGTGGAGTTTATGGGTACTGAGGCTCGGGCTGCTCCCATTCCGGAACCTTGCTGGCATTTGCCTGATTTGCCTTCACTGTTGGTTGGTGTAGTGCAGCAAAACGTTCAACCACCAAGCAGTAGTTTGGCAGAATGGAACAGGAACAGAAGGTGTGCCCTTCTTTCCCACAGCGATGACAAAACTGCCATGGTTGCAGAGGGACTGAATTTCTTAGAAATTCGTGTGGTTCCTGTGCACGTCTGCAAAGCTGATGCTCTCTCTCTCACATGAAGCAGGCACAAAATCTTTCTCTCTGAGGCCACTTTTTGTATTTGCATAGCTCAGAAAACCTTCAAAGGTGGCAACCCGCTTTTACCTAGCTACCCTCAACTCTCTGCTGTTAAACACTCCCCTGATATCCGTCTACTTCTTGAAGACTTTGATCTTGATGTTCTCGCTCTTACTGAGACGTGGTTCACTGCCAGCTCTGTCACTGTTTTTGACACACTCCTCCCTGAGGGCTACAAGATCCTCTCCAAGCCCAGGCCTAACCGGTCTGGAGGCAGGGTGGCCTTGATCTTCCCTGAATGGGTCCCTGATACTATCATTCCCACTCAGACGCATTCCTCCTTCAAATGCTGTGTCTGCAGGCTTGGTGTCTCTCCAACCATCTTGTTGACTCTCGCCACCATCTTCAGGACCCCTGGTCCGGTCTCCCTCTTCCTCTTGGATTGGTCTGACCTCTCCTGCTCTCCCCTCTGCCTCCACCTCCAAACTTCTCCTCCTCAGAGACTTAAATATTCACCTTGACTCTCCTGATTCAGCCACTGAACTCTTCTGCAGCCTCTCTGACTTTCCTTCCTGCACCATTCATCCCTCTGGTCCGACACACTCAGCCAAACATACCTTGGATGCTCTCATCTCAGCACACATCCCCATCTCCAACCCTTTCACTAAACCACTCTCCTGCCCTCTCACCTGGATCTCTTAGGTCCCTCGGCTAAGCCTCTGTCTGCATTGCCAGTCTCCTTCTCTGTCCTTCAACCGTTGAAGCGAGTGTCAGTTTCTGCTTTTGCTGCCACTTTCAATCCCCCTCCCACTCCTACCACTGACTCCCACACTGACTCTGCCCTTGCTAATCTCCATCTCTCTATAGCCAACACCCTGGACATCCTTGCCCCTGTCATGAGTATTTAGTTTATTTATTTATTATTCGCTTGTAAGGTGCTTATACAGGAAGTAAATACTGTTTCAAAGCACCCACAGGGCAACAGGGAGGGACAAGAGATGAGAAACAATTAAAATACATACAAACATTAAATATAGTGAGGGAGGGGAAGGATTAACCTACTATGCCTTGTGAGTATTCAGAATGTGCAAGTGCAGAAGGGAGATCGAATGGGATAGATGCGGGGATGCTCAAGGGTGATCAACAGGTGAAGTGCAATGTAAGGTAACTGCGATCCTCCAAGGGTGGATGGTGAGCCAAGGCATGTGATGAGGATAGACAGAAGCTGAGGTGGTCTGGTGTGGAAGGTCAGAGCCCTGAGGATGCATAAGGGCATTGGACACCAAACAAGCAACTTTGAGATTAGCAAAGGCGAGAGACAGGGAAGGAGGAGGTAAAGAGTAAGGTCTTGAGAATCTTCCGGAATTTAAGAAAGTCCTGCTCAAGACGAAGAGGGGGGAGGGGGCTGTTCCAAAAAAGCCATCTGAGGAAAGCGATCGACCCCCTGCCCTCTGTTTAGCTAAACGCTTTACACTCAAAGAGTTGGTGACAGAGGAGCGCAGAGGTCTAGAGGGGGAATATTTAGTAAGAAAGAGTTGCAGATAGTGTGGACCCGGCCCCAGACAGCCTTGTGGATGATACAGAGGGATTTTAATTTAATACGTGAAGCAAACGCACACCAGTGAAGACTTTTTAGGGCAGCAGATACAGTCCCTGGGCTTGAGGCCAAGGATACGTCTTTCTGCCCTATTCTGTATTAGCTGGAGAGGTTGCAGATTAATCGAAAGTAGATTCAGGAAGAGGCTATTGCAAGAATCAAGCCTAGAGAGAAACAGGGCTCAGGTAACATTGAACCTCTGGGGGAAGGTGGGAAAAGTTAGAATTCCTATGAGAAGGAAGAGCTAAACGTGGGACTTCTTGGCAATGTCCTGAATGTGAGGGAGGAAGGAGAGAGTGGAGCCGGAGAGGACTCTGAGGTTTCTGGCTTCAAAAGAGGGAACAGGGGGTGAGCCTATGGAAGAAGGCCAGAGTGAAGAGACCCAATGGGAAGGATCTCCATTTTTCAGGCATTGAGGCAGAGATCATTGGAAGTTGTGTGTCATCAGCATAACACTGGAGAAGGAGGTGATGTGGAGTGCCATCTGAGTAAGGTTGATGTTAAAGAGCCACAGCGGGAGAATAGAGCCCTAGGGGACACCACAGGTGGAGAAGGAAGTAGGAGAGGAGATGGAGCCCAGGATGACTTGGGAGGAGCGGTTAGTTAGGAAGGGGGTCAGCTACTCCAGTGCCTGCTCCGAGATACCAAGGGAGTCATAGAGCCTTTTTATGAGGATGGAGTGGTTGCCTGTCTCAAATGCAGCGGAAAGGATGAGGACAGAAAGAGAGTTGGAATCCAGGGATGCAAGCAGTTCATTATGGATGTTCAGAAGAGCAGTTTCTGTGCGTCTCGTCTGGATGCCCTAAAACCAGACTGATGGTAGTGGAGACTGCCAACAAGTTCAGTGTGAGAGCTGAGTTAGGAGAGGGTCAACTTCTTCAACGGTTTCCCCAGGAAGGGATGATAGAGATGGGACAGTAGTTGGCTGGACAGGAAGGGTCTGCTGATGTTTTTTTAAGGAAGGGGCACACAAAGGAGTGCTTGAGGGAGGAGGGGAAAGAACCAGTAGCAAAGGAGTAGTTACAGAGATCAGCGAGTGCAGGGGTGAGAGAGCTAATGTTGTCCTTGATGATTTTGGATGAGCAAGGGGAAACCTGTTTGGAAGAGACCTTCATGGAGCGGACAACTCTGGTGACTTCTTCCGGTGAGACAAGGGGTGAAGGAGGATAGGGAGGAAGGACGAGGGTGAGTGGCCAAGGGAGGCAAGGGGGTGAGGGATGAGATGAGAGAGTGAGTGACGAGGCTGTTCAGCATGTCATGAATTTTGGTGGTGAAGTGAGTGGCGAGTGTGTTGCAGAGAGCCTGAGAAGGAATAGGGGAGGAGGATACTGCAGAAGGGTTGGCAAGTTCCATGCACATTTTGAAAAGCTCCGCCATGTTATTGACAGCACCAGATATTCGTGCTTGAATGTGGGCCCTTTTCTTGGCAGGTGTATTGCCGTTGGAGCTCGCAGCAGGCCAGTTTGTCAGAGGATGAGCCTGAGGTTTGCCACTTCCGTTCTACAGCTCTGCACTTTCGTTTCAGATCTCAAAGTTCAGAGTTGTACCAAGTGTTGTGCTTGGAGGCAGGCTTCATGCCTTGACATTCATGCCCCAGTCATGAGGATCCGCTTGAAACCTGCCTCTAAGTGCAACACTTGGTATGACTCTCACCTAGCCTCTCTGAAACATAAGTGCAGAGTTGCTGAGGGGAAGTGACGGGCATCAGGCACATCCTCTGACAGATTGGCCTACTGCCTGCTCCAAAGGCAATACAGACTCTCCATCCACTCAAAGAAGAGGGTTCATATTTAAGCCCACATCTCTGGGGCCACTAACAACACAGGCAAATTGTTTAAAATCTGCAAGGAACTCACCACTCCTACTGCAGTCTTCACTTCTACCTTGCCATCCCTGTCCCTCTTTACTTCATTGGCCTCCCACAAAACCAAAACTCAGTACATCCTGTCCTCACTCTCCTCTTCTCACCTCTCTACCCTGCTCGCAGACCATCTTTGTCCCATTTCCCGTTCCCTCCAACTCTCCTCTTTTCCACCCATAACACCGGATGAGATCTCTAGACAAGCCCTCTCTATGAAGGTCTCCTCCAAACAGGTGCTCCGCTGCTCCTCCAGAACCATCAAGGACAACATTGCCCCCTCTTGCACCAGCCTTGTGTTACGCTCACCTGGATTCCACAGGGGCGTCCAACGAAGCTGGACTGCTGCGGTCTCCACCAGTGTGACTCGTAGCGAAGTGATGATCGACTGCACTTGCCCACTCAGTTTAGTCTGCCTGGCCCGCAAGAATATTTTCCTAAAAGCAGTAAAGGGGATTAGCCACCCGTGGTAGAGAGGTTACACTAACACTATTTTCCCTGAAAACTTCCAGGATTCCCCTTCATAAAGTCTCACCTTATTGTTTGGAAGGATGGAGTCTCCATCATGCATGGAGTGCAGGGGCGCGTAGAAGTTCAGTTACTTCACTGATCGAAAGGTATTTGGCAGAGTTCCAGACAACAATGACTCCGAGGTAAGTAGTGTGTAAACCGAATGTATAGTTCTGTCAGGAAAGGAAGAAGGCAATGGATATGGCAGTGGAAATGTGCACAAAATACACAGTAAACAACCTTGAATCTAACAACGTGCATTCAATACCCAAGACTCGTGTATACCACCATATGAAAAGGAATGTAGGGTAAGCACTTAGAACCTCCTTATGACTGAAAGGAAAGTCGGCAAACTCCTTACCCACTATGCTGTTACAGATACTGACAGCGCTAAGCCCACGTAGAGGGCAAGCAGGGACAGAATCTGTGAGCTGACACTCTAGACGGTACTGAATAAAGAATTTGGAAACAGTACTCACGAGGACCGGAATGACCACATGAATGCCAGTACTCACGAAGACCGGAAAGACCACTTGGATGTCCGTACTCACGAGGACCGGAAAGACCACTCAAAAGTCTGTACTAAACCCACAACCCTGTAGATCAAACAAGAACCCAGAAGGCTGTAAAAGCAAAGAGTGAGGATAACTAAATACCTAAACCCAAGTCAAGAGGCAAGAAGGAATAGAACAGTGAGGAAAACAAAAGATAATCACACAGGAGCTAGTTACAACAGCTTCCCACACCTAATAATAAAATAGGAAATAAATGCAAAAGTGTAAAGGAAAACATGGCATGGATCCCAATAGAAGGTAAGGATCAGGAGCAGTGAAAACAATATCAAAAGGGAAACCTTCCCACCCATCCAAGGTGAAAAGGCAGGAAACTAAACCTGTAAAGGAAAGATTAATGCATCAAGTCTTTCAGTAGCAAAGGACAATTTCTAGGAAACAGTGAACACAGGCAATTGGGCTGCAGCAAAAGGAAAGCTCAGAGAAAGGCTGCCTGCAGACAGAGAAAGAGAGAAAGGGAATTCCAGAAGGCAGAAATCAATTAAGCATACAAAATACAAATTCCAGGACAAGGAACAAGAAACACTAACTAGAACTAGGCACAAAAAACTAGGAACCAGGAACAAGGGACCAGTCACGACAGGAACGCTGCAACAATGACCAGCGCTGGACTGAAGCAAACTGAGGCTTTTAAGGCTGCTTAACAAGCACACCTCTCAGGTGTGCCGCCTGCTGCACCTGCAGCCACAGGTGTTGCCTATCCTCCACCCAACCTTGTCCTGCAAGGGAGGAGGTGAAGCAGTGAGCCATGCATTCTGGGAAGCATAGTCGTTCTGGAAAGCATAGTCATTAGATTAAAGTAGCATGCTGGCTGCCAAAAACCTGGAAGGGATCCGGAAGGTAAGTAACTTGGAAAATAGGGTTTTAGTGCTCCTAATTCATCACAGTACTGTAGAGTAAGGTTCGGAGGAAATGTCCAGTAGGGAATAAACCCCAAACTATGCCCCCAAGTGGCAGGAATGGGAGCGAAGGGAGCGAGCCGTGACAGTATACCCCCGCCCACGGCCGACTCCAGGTGATCGTCACCCGCACAAAACATCTTCCTTCCACGACAGGAGCGCTTTGTCTTTGGAGGTAGCACTGAGGAAAACGATGACCCGCGGGCAAAAGTAGAAGGACAGGAATGCATAGAATCAGGCCGCAGTCTATAAGAGTCATAGGCAGGAATTCGGTGAGGAAGAGACTCATGGGTCGAAGAAAGGCATGAAGGACTTGCAGGACCCGAAGCAGAGTTGGAAGGTCCAGGAAGCTTAGTCACTGGAAGAGGATATGCATACATCTCTGAGGAGAGAGGCAGGCTGGTGCAACATGCCTTAGACAACGGTAGAAGTTCTGTTAGCCTCACTGCCGAGAGTGGACACACAGGAGGTGAGGAAACAGCAGGTTTCAGGAAATGTTTATGTTCGGAAGAGGAAGGTGGCGGCTGAGGTAGAGGTTCGGATACTCTGTCATCCATCTGGGTAAAGGTTTGTGGTTGAAAGTGACAAAGATTCGCCTGCATATGTTCCATGCCTTGGAGGTCTGGAGATCCAATGGGTTGTACGAAGCTGGCACTCCCGTTGACAGTCATGTAGCCACCTTGTTGCACGTGGGATACAACCGCAGGAACGTTTGGCATACTGATAGGAATGTTAGACGCAGTACTCGGAACATCAGGCATACTAGCAGCGGGAGCAAAAACAGGCACATCTTGAACTGCAGCAGACATTCCCCTCTTTTGGCTACTAGCACCCAACTGGCGCTGCAGCTGGAGGGCCGTACCCGTCCCTTCCCTCAGGCTCATGTGGGATCCGGCAACAAAAGGGTTGTCAAGCGGTTGATCCAAACCGGACTCCAAACGCGAACCGTCCAGCCCGCTATCCTGGTCGGCTACTCGTTCGGTGACTGGGCCGTGGCGGATGGCATCCGTTTCTCTCTCGTAATACCCCAGGCAAGTCCAGCGGCCTCGCATGTAAGGCCCTCTCGAGTCGTGATCCGGCTTGATGTTTCTGAAGAGAGAGCTGGCAGAAGTCTCAGGCTCAGATGTTGCATATTCGGGAGGCGCTGATGCTACAGTCAAGTAGGTGGGAGAATTGTTTTGTGTACAAGGCAGGCATTCTGGTGATCCCCCTGAAGCATAAGAAGGGCAAGATGGACGTTCATCAGTAAATGGTTGGGATTCAGGAGGTATCTCTGAAGCAGAAGAATATGCAGCATGATCAGACAAAGTAGACAGGTACGCCTTCGATATTGGCAGCGAGGCTGAGCAGGATACGGGTCTCTCACGAACCAAAGCCAACCTGGCAGTAGGCTCTGGGACCGAAGACATGCACTTAGGACATGCTACCGGAGGCTCCATGGCTGAAGGATAACCCGCCCGCTGGATGAGTCACTGTAGCCGAAGACAGACATGCCAGAGGAAATTCTGAGGCTGCGGGCATGCAAGCTGGAGCCATCTTGTTAGCTGAAGACAAACTTGTCAAGGTCTTTGGCTCTGACTGCGTACATGGTGAAGGCTCTTGGGTGACTGGCAGACATAGCAATTTTTTATTGATCGAAGATACGTGTGCCAACGATGACTGCAGAGCTGTGGACAGGATTATTGAAGAGTCAATGGTCGTAGGAGGACAGTCTGAAGTCCCAGAAGTCGACAGACACACTTGTGGTTCAGGAATGGAAAGCCCCTTTAAGGCAGTTGACCCCTTGGCACCAGTAACCAAAGTCTGAGCTGTACCCCTGCCGTCCCTCTCCTTAGTGGATGACACAGAGTCTCTTCCTTTGTAGAAGTCAAAATCAACCAGAGGAATCACCATAGTAAAGTCTCTATTAATCAGGATTTCGTCAATTGACCATTCCTCTGTCTTAGCTTCTGAAAGTGGCTGATTAACAATCAACAGTTCAGGGATCGCCTGCCGGGTTTTTGGTTCAGTAATCTGTGGAATGAGTCCATCAAAACATGAATTCTGCACTGTCTTTGACTGCTCGTAGTGACCGAAATTGGCAGAAGGAAGAGCGAACACAGAGGTAGCATCGTTTTCCACATCAGCTTGAATGTCTACTTCAGTCTCAGCAGCTAGATCAAGGGCAGAACCTAAGCCTACAGTTGTGACTGATTCTGTGTATGCCACCATTGTGGATTGTGTTTGGAAATCAGAAGCATGTATGTGTTCAAGCTCAGAGTTATGACAAACTGCTACACAGGAAATCTCAGGTAAAGGAGTGGCTTGTGAATCTTCAGCTAACAGCAATTCCTGACAAACGGTAGGACAGTTGTCAGAACCTGTGCCCTGAATAAGCGCTGTGCTTGAAAAAAGACTTTCACTCCCAATAGATCTTACATATTGACAAGTATCATGATTTACAAAAGTCTCCGCACTCAGGGACTGAACAGTATTCACTTCATCAACGGATAAAGTTGGAGGTGTATTCAGAAAAGACTGTAACATCTTATTCTCCTCTTTTAAGGAAATGTATTCTTGTTTTAACTCCTCAAATTCTGCTTTTAGCATGTCCCGCCTTAACTGTACATCCCTATCAGTAGGCACAGGCGAAGGCATGGTGGCATCAGGGCTGGATCCTGCCCTAGCCATCTGGAAGTGCACTGATTGTATATTGTCATCTACTGCTTGCAGGTCTTGTGATCTATACTCTCTCTTACCGACGTGGTCTGTGTTTCCTTTAAGCAGACTATTGGCATCAGACCCCTTGGCATTAGAGACCACAGTAAGAACCTGTGCAGAGGAGTAAGCTGTAGACTGAGGGCAGAAAACAGAAGATATGCAAGGAACCCCTCCATTCTTCATGCTTGAATCATGAAACTGTTCAATCTGAGGTAAAGCACAACCGGAGTCATGGGGTTCAATAACAGAGGTACTTGTGTGTATAAATTCTAGCAGTGTGTTGTTTTCCACTGCTAAGGCTTGTGAGGACATAGACTCTGGATCAGAATTAAAGACAGAGCTAGGATCAGGCAATGTAGGATGGGCCACCCAGTGGGAAAAATACTTTGCACGTAAATACCCATTCGTGTCAAGGAGTTCATTTAAGTCAGGAGCAGAGATTCGATTTTCACGGGTAATTGTAAGGGAAGCTTTCTGTATAAACTTGTTAGAGGCCTTGCTGCCTTTCCTTCGTAATCTGGCCATGTTCAAACGGGAACAACGGCTGGTCATTCTGTCAGGAAAGGAAGAAGGCAATGGATATGGCAGGGGAAATGTGCACAAAATACACAGTAAACAACCTTGAATCTAACAACGTGCATTCAATACCCAAGACTCGTGTATACCACCATATGAAAAGGAATGTAGGGTAAGCACTTAGAACCTCCTTATGACTGAAAGGAAAGTCGGCAAACTCCTTACCCACTATGCTATTACAGATACTGACAGCGCTAAGCCCACGTAGAGGGCAAGCAGGGACAGAATCTGTGAGCTGACACTCTAGACGGTACTGAATAAAGAATTTGGAAACAGTACTCACGAGGACCGGAATGACCACATGAATGCCAGTAATCACGAAGACCGGAAAGACCACTTGGATGTCCGTACTCACGAGGACCGGAAAGACCACTCAAAAGTCTGTACTAAACCCACAACCCTGTAGATCAAACAAGAACCCAGAAGGCTGTAAAAGCAAAGAGTGAGGATAACTAAATACCTAAACCCAAGTCAAGAGGCAAGAAGGAATAGAACAGTGAGGAAAACAAAAGATAATCACACAGGAGCTAGTTACAACAGCTTCCCACACCTAATAATAAAATAGGAAATAAATGCAAAAGTGTAAAGGAAAACATGGCATGGATCTCAATAGAAGGTAAGGATCAGGAGCAGTGAAAACGATATCAAAAGGGAAACCTTCCCACCCATCCAAGGTGAAAAGGCAGGAAACTAAACCTGTAAAGGAAAGATTAATGCATCAAGTCTTTCAGTAGCAAAGGACAATTTCTAGGAAACAGTGAACACAGGCAATTGGGCTGCAGCAAAAGGAAAGCTCAGAGAAAGGCTGCCTGCAGACAGAGAAAGAGAGAAAGGGAATTCCAGAAGGCAGAAATCAATTAAGCATAAAAAATACAAATTCCAGGACAAGGAACAAGAAACACTAACTAGAACTAGGCACAAAAAACTAGGAACCAGGAACAAGGGACCAGTCACGACAGGAACGCTGCAACAATGACCAGCGCTGGACTGAAGCAAACTGAGGCTTTTAAGGCTGCTTAACAAGCACACATTTCAGGTGTGCCGCCTGCTGCACCTGCAGCCACAGGTGTTGCCTATCCTATACCCAACCTTGTCCTGCATGGGAGGAGGTGAAGCAGTGAGCCAGGCATTCGGGGAAGCATAGTCATTTGATTAAAGTAGCATGCTGGCTGCCAAAAACCTGGAATGGATCCGGAAGGGAAGTAACTTGGAAAATAGGGTTTTAGTGCTCCTAATTCATCACAGTACTGTAGAGTAAGGTTCGGAGGAAATGTCCAGTAGGGAATAAACCCCAAACTATGCCCCCAAGTGGCGGGAACGGGAGCAAAGGGAGCGAGCCGTGACAAGTTCTTTTAGAGTTCAAATGTCTGTTAATTCACTCTTGCTCCTTTCATACCTTTTCCCTTGCAGCGTGATCCAAGGAGTGAGTTTGCCTCGATGGATGAAGGTAGCGCTTAGGTAAGAGTCAGTTTGTACCGAGCACTGTCTAGCAAGTAATTTTGTTCCAAATGTAATTAACCAATAGTTCTCTATCTTCTTTGCAGGTGCAGTGCCTTGCCGAAAATGTCTAACGTAGGATGGTGACCAGCGCTGCCTCGAGCGGTAAAATTCTGAGTAAGTATCTTGCGGTAAGTAAAAGAATGTCTTGGGCGGAACCCCGCTCACCTTTTGTTTGTTCTTGTCTTTTCAGATTCTGATGTTTCGGGCGGCGATTCAACGGGTGCTGCGCTGGGTCGTGGAGATGCTCCGAAGACAGGTGAGTATGGCGTGGCACTGCAGCTGGCAATGCAACGCGGTTTATTTTAATTTCTTTTTCCTTTATCCAAAGGTGCAGCTGCTCCAGGAAAAGATGATGACCAAATGGAAATCTCCTTGTTCTAACCTTCTCTTCTTATTTCCTTTTCTCTAGGATCGGCTCCAGACACAAGACTGGTGTGGCTTTAGACTGGATGCTGGACTGCAGACATGGTGAGTGTTACGCTGCTAAAATGCAGAAAAACGCGAAGCGTGTGCTGCTCTTTGGGTGTGGTTTAAATAGCATTAAAAAAGTAGTTCCATGGTAAGAAGTTCCAATACCACACCCAAGCAGCAAAATAGTTCCTAAAGGAAAGTAGTCCCTTCTTGGCCTGTACATGAGTTCTTTGCAGGATGACCTGCATAGTTTAAAGTTGGCAATATGAGCCTGGCGCCTATGGCGCCAGGACTGAACACATATAGCCCCTAGGCGGGGTTTTGGGAATTCCTGTGTCTTCTTGGGTGCCTGTTCCCTGGACAGATGGACCTGTTCTGGATGTCTGGGGGCAGGCATCGTGACACCTTGGTCGATTTCTGTAATCACTCCTTCCCGCTACCCCTTGAGCACTCCCTTGTGCATGCTCTCCTCAAAAAGCCCTCTGCCGACCGCTCCTGGCCTGCAAACTACTGCCCTATCTCCAGTATCTCCTTCCTGGGCAAAATCCTGGAGAAGCTGGTCATCTCCCAACTGATGCAACACACTGAATCTGTTGGTTGTCTCCATGACCACCAGTCTGGCTTCAGAGCAGCCAGAGACACAGAAACTGCTCTACTGAAAAACCGGTCTGAAATCTCGCCTCCAACTCTCCATCGGTTCTTACCCTTATGGATCTTTCCTCAGCCTTTGACACGGTCAATCATGCCACCCTAACTAATTGGCTCCATGACACCTTTGGAATCACGGACCTGGTACTTGACTGGTTGACTTCATTCCTCTCTGACCATCCTTCCCATTTTCAACTGGGCCCTTTTCTCTTCCCTATCTCACTCTCCACCTGCAGAGTCCATCAAGGCTCTATCCTCTTGCCGTGGCTTTTTAACATCTACTTCGCCCCTCTGGCTCATCTGATCTCCTCCTTTTCGCCTCACTTCAGGTGTCATGCAGACGACACACAGCTCTCCTTCAAGCTTCCCTCCTCTGCCTCCTCTTCCTCCACTCTGACAGTTATTCAGGAATGGTGTGCTGCCAATGATCTCTATCTCAATGCCAATAAGTCTGAGATTCCTTGTTATTTGGACCCCTGCTCCCTCCTTTCCCCCTGCCCTCTGGCCGGACACTATGGGTCCCCCTCACCCTCTTTTGAGGCAACAAACCTTGGCATCATCTTCGACTCCTCTCTCCCCTTCTCTCCTCACATTGTGTACCTTGCCAAGAAGTCCCACTATCAGCTGCACCTCCTCAGAGGCATTCTCCTTTTCCTCACCTTCCCCCAGAAACTCAATGTCTCCAGAGCTCTGGTCGTCTCTAGGATGGACAACTGCAACAACCCCACACTTCCTTTATCTTCCCTTCACCCCCTTCAACAAATCCAGAATCGGACTGCCAGACTTATCTTTGGCCTCAAGCCCTGGGTCCGCATCTCTCCAGCTCTAAAATCTCTCCACTGGCTCCTGGGTTGCTGCTAGGATCAAATTCAAGACCCTCTGCATCATCCACAAGGCTTTCTGGGGCCTGGGACCCCGCTACATCCAACGCTCTCTCCCTAAATACCTCCCTGCCAGAGACCTTTGGTCTTCTAGCTTCAACACTCTGCAGATCAGACACTTCACTAAGCAGAGAGTCAGGGGTAGATCTCTCTCCTCCGCAGGAGTTTCCCTCTGGAATGGACTTCCTGCCCCTCTCAGGATTGAGCCAGACCTCCTTAAGTTCCAGAAGCTCCTCATGACCCTCATTTTCTCTTCTTCCTTACCTCTCCCCTCCTCTGCTAACACCCCCATCTGCCTCAGTGACTGGCTGTCTGGTTCCCTCTGAGTTCTACAGGACACCATCCCCCGCAGTCTACCCCTCCTCATCGTACTTAGCATGTGGACCCTCACCACATGCACCCCATGCAATTCCCTGACACTTGCCCTCCTGTCATCCCCTTAGCACTCGCCTCGCGCCTGTTGCTCTCCCCACTCCTCCACCCCTCCGTCTCTTACACTATCTCCTCTTTATGCTGAACTTCCCTTCCCACCCTAGCACTTTGCGTTCACACGGACTGGCAATTCCCCTAGCCCGCTCTCCCATCGCACCTCTTGTTACTGCACTTGCACGGTCTGAATGTTACAAGGCCTAGTATGACCATTATTGTTATCTTTCTCCCTTGCTCCCCCCCTTTTTTTGTCTTATTGCGCCTTAAAACACCATTTGTTGTAAAAGCACCTTACAAATATCCAATAAATAAATAAAAAACACATTTCCCCATTGGCTTCAATTGGGGATCATCCCGCTATGCTAGATCTTCTCCTGCGGCTTCTGGTTCTGAATCTGCCTCAAGAGGTCATGACGTCCTGTGGTCTACCTTGGGGTATTTAGCCACCAGATACGCACCTATAGAGCGGAACTGTGACTTACCTCATTTGCGTCATACACGCCGATTTGTCTATTGAATTTGGCATGTTGACTTCTATGGGAAATATTTTACTCACCATGAATTCTTTTAGTTCAAAGCAGATTAGGTAGTACTTACCTGCCCCTGGTCATTTTTCCTGCATCCAGTGTGGGTACAGTTAGTTTTAAACAAAAGTAGAATTGTAGTTTGCACCTAGGATTTTCTATGTATTTTTAAAGTCATGTATTACACCTCTGCTAATGCTGAATGATATTGTAAGCATTTCTAATAATAAGGTATCTATTTTTCCGGAAAGCTTTATGTCTTGGTGCTATCAGACAACATGCATCTTACCTTTTGGTGGCTTCTGGATGTGTTTTAGAAATAATTTCCCCTCTAGGTCCTACAGGGACTATGAGATGCACCTGTGCCATATTTGGCATCTGGCGTCCTGTAATAAATATAAATAACTCTGTGTTTTAATGTCTGGTTTCCTTCTCTTCCTACTCCTTGTCTCTATATGTAATTTGCCCGTCACTAGATAATGGACCTATAATATAGTATAGGAGTGTGTTTTGTCTTTTTTCTCAATCTACTGTTTTTTGTACATGCGTGTGGTATTTTTTACTGTATTTTAGTTTTTCTTTACAGTATACTGTATCTTTTTAAAGTACATATGAAACATATTCAATGAAAACACTTTGTTAAAGAGATGTTATGGTTAAAATAAAACCGGAAAACCTCAGAACTTTGCCAGTTATGCTAAAGTTAAACAACCACCACCGTGCACTGCTAAGACTAACACCCAGGACATCAAAGATGACATCACAAATGTCATTGATGACATCACATATCTGGGCCACTTGTTTTTGTTCACTGACATATGTAGGCCAGGTTGTTTTGTTCACTGACAGTCAGAGTATTAAAATTCAAAAGGTGCTCTATATCTAGACGTTAACCTTGTTGTATGGTCTTAAAGTACTTTCCTTAGTGTTTGGTCCCAGCCCATGGTGCACATACATGGGGCAATAAGCAGGCCTCAAACACACAATTTATGTGTATACCTGAAGATAAACTTTAAGTTATTAACATTTTCTAATGATGCTGTTTCTTTCTTCCTTACTTTAGTTTCCCTGTATGTGCCTCTGATTTGTATGCATTGTGCGTCTTCATATGTATTGTTTGTACTAGCACAGGTGTGTAGTAAGTCTTGAATTGTTAGTTAGTTATTACACGTTTAACATTACTCAAAACTCTGATAAGGTAGATTTCATTATTTTACTATCCAAAATTAAAAATATTGTACTTGTATGGTGCATGCTGCAGACATTGCCTATGTTTATATATGATTAGGTTCCTGGATTAACAACAACACTCCAATATACTGTTTTGTTTGGATGAGTACATTCTTTAATAGATTAAGTATTCATGATATGTCTCCCGATCACCCCCGACATTGTGTTACCAACATTATAAACACAACCCCTTGTAGGGACTTTTCATCAACATTAATTTCATATGTGACGTCTTCAATGATGTCACCAATGACGTTTGTGATGTCATCTTTGATGTCCTGGGTGTTAGTCTTAGCAGTGCACTGTGGTGGCACGAGTTATGGTTGCTTAGCTTACCATAACTGGCAAATTTCTGAGGTTTTTCGGTTTTACTTGTAACCATAATGTCCATTTAACAACGTTTTTTCATTGAATTTCATAGGTTTATAGTAGTGCAACTTAACCGTAACGTCCCTTTAACAAAGTTTTTTCAGTGAATTTCATGGGTTTTTACCAGTGCATGCTAATTTCCTACAATTTACTATTATACTTACCCCAATATGGCAAACCTTTTGTCCATTTTACAGTTTCACCTTAAAACTCTGCCATTTCCCACCTTCTAGCATCATTTTGAACACTTCTATACACTTTTTGCAACTTTTCCCACTGTTTTTGTGCCCGTCGATGTCCGCGAACGATTGGCGTCATCGCAGTCTTTTCGGACAGTGTTGTGTGCGGCATGATGGCGTGTTCGCAAACGCGTTGACACTTCGCAATCAAGACCGTGCTTCACAGACAGTTCGGAACTGCACTCTCCATTTTATTTTTTATAAAAATGGTTTAGTTTTAGTACAAAACTTTTCATTTACTTTCGTAAGCATAGAATTTCATCTAATAAAATTGTTTTATCATTCTCATTAAAAGTAGACTTTTTTGTTTATCTATGTAACATTTAGAAATCAAATCTGTGTATGGCTCCATGATATTTTCCAGAAACTGGATGATAGTTATCAGGAGAATGGTATTTGTTCCCAAAAGAATTTGTGCCCATCTATCAGTCGGGGCAAGAGGCGTTTTTGTAGTCATCACTCTATCTCTGAACAGGTTTCGTTTTTGTGTAAGCTTGGGGCATTCCATTACTATGTGGTAAACTGATTCCACAATTTCTTTTTAGGCACAGAATCGACAATATTGGAGTGATTTAGATATTTGTCTTGTCTTCGTAAGTACCTCTCGAGTTGGTAATAGGTTAAGCCTCAGCCTCAGAAACTGGTCTCTAATATGTTGACCTGGAAACTTTATCAGGTATCGCAGGAGACTGTTAATCGGTCTAATATCCAGATCACAGTTGATGTTAAGCTGATATTTCATTTTTGAGTTGATCGTTTCTATCCAATCAAGTTGTAGAATTTGTTTCTTTGCATGGTGTGGCCTCTGCATTAACATATCCAAGCTGATGTCAGACTGGGTCAATTTCATCTCTGCTGCCTTTTTCCATCTGTTAAGTGCTGTGTCGGCTATCGAATTCTTTCTATATCGAAGTAATGTCTATTGCCGGAATGTATTCATCATTACACGTCTTTCTGTATAAATCGAGATGTTTCCAGGTAACGATGGAATTAAGTGATTGAAGTACAATTTCATGTCTGATTCAAGATATCGGGTATGTCATGGGCAGTGACAGAATTTTTCACCAGAATATTCCTTCAAGGGACAGCCAGATCGCTTGATCTATATTTATCATGGTTTCACTGCCATAGGCGAGGATGGCTGTGACCTTATGTCTATAGAAGGTGATGACTGGTTTAATTGAGAATTTCCCAAATTTTCGATGGATGCAAAGCCCTTCGCGTGCCAGGGATCTGGCCTTTGATTTGAAGTCGGTCCAATGTTTCTCATTTTCGGAATGTCCAATCAGGAGCCCCAGATATTTGATCTCTTTTTCATGTATTCGTTTTTTTCCCATTAATGAGGATAGTTTTGTGTTTTATTTTTGAGGAAGGGATCTTATTTAAAGTCATGGTTTTAGTTGTGCTTGTGTTAATTTGTAGATCATTTTTGGTCATGTATTCTTCTAGGTTAGTGGGACTTCTTTGAATACCTAGGGGAGTTCTGTCTAATATCACTGCATCGTCAGCGTATGACATATGTGGAATCAGGATAGCATTTAGTTTGTGTAGAATGGCTGTTGTGAAGCAATGTTCCTCTACTATGTCAGACGTGTACAAGTTAAAAAGAGTTGCGGGGAGTGGACATCCCTGTTTCAGGCCATTGATGGTGGGGAGTTGAAACCACTCCATCTTGTGAGACTCTTATTTTGATTGTTGTGTTGGAGTACAGTTGTTTAATTGGCACTAATATTTCCGCTGGACAATTCCAACAAATAAGTTTCTCCCACAATTTTGCTTGGTTGACCAGATCAAAGGCGAGATGTAGTTCCATAAAGGCAACATATACTAGGCATGTGTTCCTGATTGATTTGTGTTTTATCATATTTAGTATGATCAGGTTGATATTAGTGCCAGTGTTTTTTACAAAACCAGTTTGTTTGATGTCAAATCTTTTTGTGTTTTTGATACATGCTGCTAAATTTTTGAGCAGAAAGGTGGCAAATATTTTGCCAAGAGGATCTAGTAGGGCGATGGGCCGGTAGTTGGACTGTAGTTTTCGATCGCCATGTGTGTAGATGGGAATAAGCGTCATCATTTGCCATGATGATGGTATCTGTTTCTGCTCTGCGATGGAAGTGAGGAGTTGTAGACAAATGGCCACCCAGATATTGGGGTAGCGCTTTAGGATGGCGTTATATAGGCCGTCGGGCCCGGGGGCTCTTGATGTATTCAGCTTGCTTAGCGCGGCCTGTATTATGTCCATATCACACAAAACTGGATATTTCGTTTGTTGTTTGGTTTGTGTCTTTTGATCATCATGGTTCGCCTTTTTGTTGTATACAATTGCAAAGTGTTCAAGCCATGTTGATTCGCATAGGTCGTGTGACAATTGATCCTGTCTTTTGGTTAGGGGATTCAGAAGATTCCACAGTTCTCGCGTGTTGTTATTTCTTAGGGCCATGAGCATGGTTTCTGCATCGTTTTGCATCATGAGCATCTTTGTCGATTTTATCAAATTTTTGTAGCGTTGTTTTGCCTTTTTCATACGTTGCAGGTAATAGGGTCCTTTTAGTTTGCCAATACTTTTTAGTTCTGTCGTTAGCTCTTTTTTCTTTTCCACCAACTGAGGATTATATGCATGTTTGTGTGTTGTAATTGTCTTTTGTTTTGTCATTGATTTTTGTTGTTAGGGTCGTAGCATCCATTCATAGTTTATCTTGTCCATGCCAGTTCGTCTCGTGTTCTGAAGGCGCTGTAGTATGGTTTCTAGTTGTTTCTCATTGATTCCTAATCTGTTCAAGACGCTATTTATCTCCAACTGGGGGAGTATCATTTTTCCCTTGAGCTTACATGCCGACTTCCATTAAATACGGATGATGTGATGGTCACTGTTTTGTGTTGTAGTGTTCTCAAACGTGACAGTATGGTTAATTATTTCTTGTGAAGCATAGATGTAGTCCAGCATGACTGTCGAGCTGCCAAGTGGGTTTATATCTGAGAGTGCTGGAATGAGCATGTGAAATTAGATCCAAGTTTCTATTATTCATCTATTTATTCCATCGGTGTGCTCTTGCTGAGAGTTTGTGATGTGGGAATAGTTCTCCACTAGAGGTGAAGAGGTGGATATTCAAGTCTCCACATACAATCAGTTGTATGTCCTGGTATTTGTCACTTATAATATCAATTGCAGTGAATACAGTATCAATGAAGATGTCATCCGTAATTGCAAAAGGATTCCAGTATAGATTCATTATACCGAGAATTGCTTTGCTCTGTTCTAGTCCATAGGAGTTTTGTTTGTGTTGGAGGTTCATGGATTTATGTTCTTGGCTTCAAGTATCTTTATCTTTATCTCGTTTGTAATGAGGGTCAATTGGCCTATAGTTGGACGCCCTTTATTGTGTTGAATTGCTGGGTTCATAAAAGTGTAGTATCCATCACAGCTTGGTAGGTCTGATATCCATGTTTCCTGTAGACAGATGAATTGGAATTTGGATAGTTTGTTCTTGTTAGAGGTGAGTGAAACGTCTTGTGTTCCAAGCGCATAGTGATAGAGAATGGCTATGTTGTTTTTAAATTTTGTTGATAGTTATCTTGACCATTTCCCGTTCGAAATAAGTCAAGTGTTTGATTCTTGTATTTCTCTCCAGATTAAATGTTTGGCATAATTTGAGCGTGTAATGTTCTTCTGTTTATTATATGAGGATCTGTGATCCCTGTGGATTGTGTCCATGGTGGTTTTTATGTATTGGTGCTACCTTTCATCTTTAATAGGAAGGACATCTTTTTCTTGTTTGGGTAGCCTTTGCACTCTCTACTGATCTAGGAACTTTCAAGCTCAAAACGTTCCCCTTGCACAGCTCCTACACCTTTTATTACTCATTATCCATTAACAATCTAGTACAGAGCACATAATTAGAAGAATATTAGCAAAACTGCAATTTATCTTAAAAATGGCATCAGCTATTGCCATCCCTTCTCCCTAAGAGCCACCACTACCAGCAGGAGGACCTACATAACAAAAAAGCCCAGTACTTCCAAAGACAATGAAGAGGACCAAGAAGATGAGGTAGAGAAAGCACCTGGAGAGAATCGTGGGTGTGGCAGTTCTTTACTACTGTTGGGAATGTACCAACGGCAAAAGCTACCAAAGTGAAATGCACGGAGTGCAGCGCTGCACTCAGTTGCTACTACCTTGCCGGTACTCCTACAGGACCATCTCCATACACCGCCACACCCAATCCAACCACTGCAATGCTCTCAGAGAGGCTGTTCCTTTATTAGCAAGTAGTAGGCAGTCTTTCTCCACTGCATCTTCCTCAACCAATACTGTAACCACACAGCCTATTTCTGTGGGTGGGACACAAAAACCCACCAGCTACCTTGCAAGCAATAAAAGAGGCTGTTGATCCATATCATTCGAAGACAACAGTCCTCTGAATATACTGCAACTCACCACTCTGCAGGGGAGAGCAATTTCGAAGTGCTTTTGAAGCTGTAATCAAGGAGCATGAGAAACACTGCCCCCTACCTTGGATGTAACACACGCGCAACACCAGCCCCTGTCCATCTGCCCTTCCATATTAGTGCTTGATGCCTCTTCCCCCATTTCCCCCCACCTTACGTTCTAACCTCTCCTGCAAAAAAAAAAAATCAAAAGAAAATCAAACAACAACAACACAAAAAGGTTCCTTTAGGAACCACCTTTCACAGTTGAAAAATAGAAGAAAGAAAGTCTTATAGACTCCTTGATTGATTGATTGATTGATTTGTTTATTTATAGAGCGCCTTACACCAAGGCACTGTACAATGCAACAACTCATACAGAGAACAACAACAAACATTGGGAGCAAAAATTACATTATGAATCATTCGACAACAAAACAGTGCAAAGAGCAATTAACTGAGGGGGAGGGGAAGTGGAGTGGGAGTAGGATTGGTGAGGGGGGTCCAGAGAAGGATAGAACAAGTGAAAAATGGAAGGGAGAGAGAGTGAAATAGGAGTGGGGAGAGAGGAGTTAGAAGAGGGAAAGAAGGGGGAGGAAGAGAGGACAGGGGAGGCCTTCAAGGTGGAGAATGGAGGAGAAGGGATTTAAGGGAAGTGCGAAATGAGGGGAGGGTCGTGGAAGAGCGGATTGAGAGGGGGAGTGAGTTCCAGTGAAGAGGAGCAAGGAGTTGGAAGGAGCGGAACCAGGAGGAAGCACAGGGGGAGGAGGTACAGTGAGGAGGAAATGGTCAGCAGAACGAAGTGAGCGAGAGGGGGAGTAAAAGGTGAGAAGGGAAGAGAGATAAGGAGGAGCAAGACCATGTAGGGATTTGAAAACAAGGCAGAGAAAGCAACATTTTAACTGTAAGTGGAAAGGTAGCCAGCGAAGGTGAGAGAGCGAGGAGGAGATGGAGTGACGGGAGGTAAGGAGACAAAGGGTACGAACATGGTAAATGGATTTAAGGGGGGCAAGCTGAGATGCAGGAAGTCCAAAGATTAAGGAGGAGAAGTAGAAGAGTCGGGAAAAGATGAGAGAGGAAATAAGGAGTTTGGTCGCATGGAATGTGAGGGAGGGACAGATTTTGCGAATGTTGTAGAGGTGGTATCGGCAGGAGCGGGAGGTAAGTGAAATGTGTTGTGAAAAGGTGAGAGAGGAGTCAAATAGAACGCCTAGATTATGAGCATGGGAGGAGATAGGGAGGTTGGAGGGAGGAAAGTGGATGAAAGGGGGAGGAGAGGGAGGAGGAAGTGTGTTAGAAGGGAAGAAAAGGACTTCAGTTTTATCAGTATTAAGATAGAGGAAGCAGGAGGACATCCAGTTCTTGATGGCTGTGAGACAGGAGGAGAGTTTAAGATGGAGGTCAGGTGTGAAGGAGGAGAAAGAGAGAAAGAGTTGAGTATCATCGGCATAGAAGTGATGGGAGATATCAAAGGAGGAGATAACAGGGGCAATGAGGGAGGTGTAAAGAGAGAAGAGGAAAGGACCAAGTACAGAGCCTTGAGGAACACTGTATATGAGAGGGAAGGAAAGAGAGGTCTGGGTCCCCCCCATGAGACAGCAAAGGAACGAGAAGAGAGGTAGGAAGATAACCATTTCAGAACACGGCCTTTGAATCTGAAGGAGGAGAGAGTGTGTAACAGGAGTGGGTGATCGACAGTGTCAAAAGCTTCAGAGAGATCAAGGAGAAGGAGGATGGAAGATTGCTTGCCATGCCGAGCAGAGAGGAGAGAATTGAGAATAGAGGTGAGAGCAGTTTCAGTGGAGTGTTTGGGTCGAAAGCCAGATTGGAAGGGAGGAAGGAGAGCGGAAGAAGAGACGAAGGAAGAGAGTTGAGAGTAGGCGAGACACTCAAGGAGTTTAGAAAGGAAAGGTAGAAGGGAGATAGGTCTGTAGTTAGTGGTGAGGAGTGGATCAGCAGAGGGTTTCTTTAGGATAGGAATAATCGTTGCATGTTTGAAAGCTGAGGGGAAGGTAGATGAAGGGAGGCAGAAGTTGAAGAAAGTGGTAAGGTGCGGGATAAGAAGAGGGTAGATCTTGGGGATGAGAACGGAGGGGAGAGGGTCAAAGGGGGCGGATTTGGGGTGGGCTTGACCAATACATTTCTCAGTAAAGTACATAGACTCAATAAGATTTTCCAACATTTCCATTAGCATTTTGGGTTATGCTAATGGGAATAATGTGGCATTCATCCCCCATTCTAGGGAGTGGAATGGGGGATAACAGCCCACCAGACCAAGTTTGATAACGAGGGCTCCAGACCATTATCTTCCATTCCAGCCCCTGCAATGGGGGATGAAGGCCATTACCACCCCGGGTTGCCAAAGCGATAACCCAGGGTGCTAAAAAAAAAGAAAAAAAAGGATTTTTCTTTTCTTCCTACACCGGGATGCGTGGGGCCACCATGGAAAGGGAAGGCGGGGCTCCATACAGAGCCCCTCTTCCCTTTCCATGGCGGCCTGCAGAAGACAAAGAGAGAACCCTAAGACCATATTACCACAAGCACATTTGTTTTCCCTTTCAAATCTATCCCAATTTCAAAAAAATTGAGCACATAGCCAGTCCCTGGTGAACATGGCCACTTTATCCGCATTGGTCGTCACTCGTGGTCATGGCCAGTAGCCAGATTGTCCGGGTCATGACCTTATGCCATGACCCGGACAATCTGGTCACTGCCCATGGCCACAGGCTACACCTCAGTCACCAAAGGTATTTCACTATTTTTTGTGCCTACATTATGACACTTGTCAAAAAATAAAACACAAACACATTTGCAAAACCATGCTTTCAGGTCATTGCCAATGCTCCTTGCACGAATTTGCTGGAAATCCGCCAATGTTTTATTTTTTCAAGTGTCAAAATGTACGCACATACAATAGTCATATAACTTAACCCCCACTTGACAAAATCCATTCAGACTTTGCACAAACATTCAAGGTTTGGCCTGTAATCTTTCTAAAAACAGCAACAAAGTTATAAACCATCTAAAAATGTTGAAACCCCCCCTCTAATTTTGCCCCCTCTTGACAAAACTCCACCAAACTTTGTATATCTAGATCTAAAATCTTTTTGCAAACTTTTGTGCAGATTCGTCAAATGGCACCACATTTATAAGCCTTAAGAATATTTTGAGACCACCCCTCAAATTTTTCCCCCTGGTAATAAAATCCCACCAAACTTTGCAAAACGATTTATATCTAGAGCTAAAATCTTTTTGCAAACCTTTGTGCATATTCGTCAAATGGCACCACTTGTATAAAACTTTACAATATTTTGGGAACCCCCCCTCTAATGGTGTTCCCTCTTGACAAAACAGCACCACACTTTCCAAACTCATTTAGAATCGGATCTAGAATGAAATTCCAAAGTTTCATTCAGTGGCGCCAAGGTTATAAGCCATCCAAAAACTGCTTTTCACCAACCCTGGAATGCACAAATAAGCATAGATGGCCCGAACATCTAATATGTTCGCGAACATCACAGGACTGCCCCAGACGGTTTGTGGACATCAGAGAAGAAACACGCCAGTTTTTAGGCTTTTTAAGGCCATATACCATCCCATCCTCCTCACCCCTCAGAGATTGTTTGATAAGTTTGACAAGTGCAATGCTTATGTTTTTTAATATGTTTTTACCATGATGTTCATGGACAACGGTCGCAGTCCGCAAATCCAGCATGGCGGGTGTTTCCAAAAATATGACGCACCTCGCGCTTTTCGTCATCCAATCAGCCAGCGCGTCCGATGTCCGCGGACCTCACGTCACCATCTGGAATAATCAGAGGCCCCTCCGTGGACCGAACAGGGAAGCGAGTCTGCGGATCGAACCAAGATATCCCTATTTTCTTTTGGATCTACTTTTTGGTTGTTTTAAAAAAAACTACTGGACGCTTTTATACCACATTTACAAAAGCATGCTTTCAGGACCGCTGCCACAGCCGGAAATTTGGTGAAAATCCATTCAGCGGTTTGGGCTGTAGCCGAAAGCAAAAACATTATTTTTCCATTGCGTCTATGGGAAAACCCACACATTTTGAGACCCCCGCCTTTACCTTTGACCCAGTTTAACGAAACCTCAACCACACCAAACTTTGCAGGATCAATCTGATGGGGGCATATACTTCTTTTGCAAAGTTTGTGAGGATTCGAACAGTGGGGGCAAAGTTATAAGCCACCAAAAAAGTGCTCTTCATATGGTTAGAGCAACTTAACCATAACTACAGGGACGCTACTGCAGGCCCTGTAATATATATATGTAATCTAATAAAGGTGTTTATTGTTCAGTATATCGATGTGGTGCATTTCTATAGATAATTGTGGGGGCTAACTGTACCTTTGTGCCAGCTTACTTACCATTCCTTGAGTTCAGTTAAGTATCAAGGCAGAGCAGTCAACCTTAAGGTTAGCGGTTGTACACAGAGGGCTGTACAAAAACGGTCTTAACATGGCAAGGATCAGTGCTTTAAAAGGAAAAAAGAAGCACAGGTTCTCACTAAACTAGGCTTGAAGTACGCCAGGACTCAGCCTGCAAGGGTCTGAAAGTCGCTCTTACGCCGGAACCTGGACGAGGCTCATTGACCATTTTCAATTCATCTCACACTGTGCCACACTCCATTTCCACAGCTCTCCAAATGTCTAACTTTGTTTGTGTCCCTCACTCTTTGTAACTCATTCTCTATGTGTCCATTGCTTTGTGTCTCTCTCCCCACTCTCAGTCATGTTGTCACACTCTCTTTAACGGAGTACGTCAGTATTTTTTTCTGAGCCTACACTTTGGAGAATCTGTGCTGACACATATCAGTAATTCCAACTGAAATCTCAGTGTAATGGTTTACTATTAAGTCATTAACTTTAAATTTGAGGGTGGGCCCAATTTTTGCAGGCAATAAATGCAAAGTGAAATCAAATTATTTGCAAAGGATCACACACTTTTAGCAGTTAATCTGGGATTCATTCACACAAACTTTGTCATTGTTATGCATTGCGTTAAGCAAATTTGAATAAATAGAACAAATGTAGTGCCAGATAAGAGGAAGAGACTGGTGAATTAGAGACTAGCGCTGTAAGAACTGATTCATTATTTTATTTCATTCCGATTATAAAAAATGTACAAATATAAATTTCAATTTCAAAAACACTCATTCATGCTGCATACATCCCGTTCAGATCTAAAAAAGTTCATTATTCAAAGAACTTAAAATTTGCATATAAACTTATTCAAATACAATATATTCATAACAAAACGAAGTGTTCACTGATAAATGTTCACATTATAAACATTATCGACTATAGGTGTCCCCATTGGTAATTCTCTCATTTATGAAGGACTTCCACTATAAGAATAGTTTCGACTTCAACAGGGTCTGATAGATGTTCTCAAGACCAAAATTGTATGTCTTCTTCAGGATATATGAACATATATTTTCTGCAGGTAAGATTTCCAGAAAGATCCCGAAACCCCCATTTGTGGGTTCACGTGGTTTGCTCGTAGTGTTAAAATTCACTTGTAATGTTTTCTTGATTTTCTTAAATTGTGCCTCAATTTCGTACTTTTAAGAATCCTCATACGTGTTATTTAAAGATGGTTATTTGTTGGCAAAGCTTTTGATGTTGCTCTAAAGGGCTGGTGTTCGCTTTCTAGCTGCTAATACGCCCGTAACTGATGGCGCATGTGCTCTAGGCCAATTCGAGAAAAAGCGTCCTGGCGGACGTGTAGAAAGCAATTTTGATTCGATCTGAAAAAGCTCTGTCCTCTCAATCTTCCTGATCAGCAAAGTCGACTCTCTTTTTGCGACGAGTCAAACTAGCAGACTTCATAGACTCAACAAAGCTTCAAAATTAGACTTTTGTTATTGCTCGATTTCACGGTCTAATTATTAGGAATTTGGTAGGAAACTGGTGATGCGTGTGCGTTTTCAGTCGGAAAGGTTTATCACAGTTACCCTTACATAAACATTTACATATTAGAAAAGGCACTGCTAAAAACGAAGAAAAGTGTTAAAAAGTGTAATTGCCCAGGCTTTCCGAATCAATCTGTGATCCATGAGAAAACTCTCAAGGGACCCCAGGGGTAAAGGATAAGGAAAGGCCAAGAAGTGAAATGGCTTTAAAGCATGGTGTGCTGGCAGCTCAGGAGCTGAATGCCTGCTTCTCCTCTTGCTCTGCAGGCTGGGCCCTGAAGGAGACATTATGGACACTGGGTAGTGGAGAGAGGAGGAGGAGGGAGAAAGCACTGCGTTCAACAGCAAAGGTTGCAGGAGTTTAGTCCTTTATTGCGATCCAGGTAACTGAAATGTTTTCTTTTTCAACTCGCCATGTAGTTGAGTACCGGTACTGTCTTTTTGGCCTTGAGAAGCACAGGTACTAATTTTCTCAAAAATGAGAAATGCAGGTACTCAGGGCCGGGTAGGACCAGCCCATTTAAAGCACTGCCAAGGAGACAATGTTCGGCGGAATCACATGCAGTACCTTTTGGGAACACTACACACAATTAAGACCACAAGTGTCAGTACAATTTCACCTTTGGTACAAGCCTGTACTACACAGTAATGTGGTAGCAGTGGCTGAGCAGCAAGACTTATCTCAAGAGTAAAATGAGTAGTACAAGAGGTTGCACAAAGGACTAGCAATAACAGTGATTCTTATTCAAGGTTTCTTGGTAAAAGAATATACATTTATATACACAGTCAAATGGAAAACATTCCACTAGCAAGAGCAGCTCAATACCACAATCTAATATACTACAATACACAACCAATCAGTTTCTGAACAAGTTCAGCTCCCCTGAAGTGGGAGCAAAATGGCACTTCAGTTACTTTAGAAAGGGGTAAAACAACAAGGTTATAAGGATCAACAGCACAAATACTTTCATAGGTAGGGCAAATAGTTACAGTTCACTACAACCAGCAATTCAATTCAATAGGCCTGGACCAAAGTCAATGCATCAGAGTCGTGGACAGGATAGCACAGTTCTGGTAGTAAAAGGTTAAACCTTTGCCAGGGTTTTTAGAAGTAGTTTGTCAGACGAAAAAGTTAGATGTT